>NW_024062640.1:0-1200000 GCF_006381635.1 Hibiscus syriacus
TTTGTTCAAAAGTTTGTGTTAGCTACATCATGTGGGTGCACCCCCAACTACAATGGGTTGGGTAGGCTTGGATTTGCACCACTACGCTTGTGCACAAGGCACAATCTTAACCCAAGTCATTCAATGACTAACAAGTTGGTTGATGTATATAAATTATTCACATGTTTGTTATCACCAATGTGGGATATGAGGTCTTTAATTTCCTTACACAACACAATTCACATATACTCTACTTTAAACATCAATTTCTTATTCATCACTCAACCATTTTGAGCATATGAGATACAATTATAAATATCTCATGGATAGAATATGAGTCAATATATCATTTATCCTAATCTCCATATTTACCCTTAGAAAATATGTCTCAGAGTTTTCAATTTATAACAATTTTTCTATCAATGTGTACAAGTATATAGGACAAATATAGAGATGTGAAATGGAACATTTTAAATTATAAGATATAGGTACGATAACACTACAGTAATATGAATAGATTTTAAAATATTAAAATGATATAAAAAGCATAAATATTCATTAAAGTTTATAAATAAATTTTCAAAATCACGTATTAAACTCATATTTAATTTTGAGTTTGCAATATATTCAATAAAACATGCATATCTTGAGTTTCTAACATCTCATTGAAAGGTTTCAAGATGTGTTAAAAAGGCAATTGAGACGATTAATACGTAAGAAGACATTTAAATCTAAAAATACTTGAATCTTATTTGCAAAATCTGTAACACCCTAATCCAGTTTGACTTGAAGATTCATAGATTACAATGCTACACGGGACTACCGAAATAGTGACCCAAAAATTTCTTTAAAAATTGTTCATAATTTCTGAAAATAATCCATCCATAAAATAAAATAAACGTGATAATAATATGGATTTATAAAATGATGGGGAGCTCCCAAAATAAAACCAAAATAATACAATACCAAGTACAAATCAAAGTTACGACTAAATAATACACAAGGTTCCATAATTAGTACATGCCCTCTAAAGATGACTCAAGACATACTCTGATGTCGCTGGGAATCTGGTCTACTGCACTGGAATATCTGGTGACGATAACTCCCCATGAACTGCCCCTAAAAACCTACGCATGAAAACACAATCCGAACGCTGAGTTTATGACCTCCGTGCCTCACTAATGACTGTACTATACTATATGCATTCACTAAATGAGATAGCTAACAACACAATCAAATATATAAAGCTACTAATTTAACTACTGAGAAGGCATCATGGTGTAGGTGAGGGTTCTGTATCTCAGAGCTCACACACCCTCTAACCTTTATGAGATATCCCCGGGTACCTATGGTGAGTACCGAAGCTACATCAGAAAAATACACCCGCCAACTTACTCCGTCGATTCTTGGGGCATCTACGCCCAGTCGACTGCTAAGTGCCTTGCCACTGACTTGGATATCCACTAACTGTCATAATTCTTCTAAGAGGAACTCGGGTGTCCTGATTATTTCTCGATTATCAACCAAGGCTAGTTTTATGTGCTTAAAGTCTTATTTGGTGTTGTTCTGAGCATATCGAGTACCTTGAGTCTGATCCCTTAATACTTAGATTATTTATCCAAAAATGTATGTGGGTGTCGATACTGAGCCTTCAGTATCAGTACTTGACCTTTAGTATCGATACCCATTTGATGGTATCGATACCCCCTGACTGATGTGGCTTTTGGGTTAAGGCAATATCAATGCTCTAGGATGAGTATCGATACTACGATATTAGGGTATCGATACTTGACTGAGTATCAATACCAAATTTTGGTTTGATGTTTTCAGAAATACCCCATTATCGATACCTCTATAGGGAGCATCGATACTCCTGCCCTGGTATCGATACTCTTTGAATGAGTATCAATACTACCTTTTTAAAGTTGCCTAATTTTTTCCTGAATGATGAACAATATCGATAATGTTCTTACAGTATCGATACCATCACTACAAAATACTCTGTTTCGACACGAAAAATCTCATCGTTTTCCCAAAATGCCCCATTGAAGTCCCCAATTGATGTTTAAGTATTTTTTTGGTATTAGGGGTCATAAATAGGTCTTAACATATGTTGAAACACCCAAATTATGAATCTACCATGAAAATGCTTCAAACTCATGCAACCTACCAAATCTTATCTAAATGAACTACATATGGTATAAATGAGTTAAAAATGAGTTACCTGAGTATCTGGGCTGCTATTGGTGTCCAAAGCTCAATCAAGAACGCTTTTTTCCTTCCCTTAGCTTTAGAGCTTTCTTTTACATCTCTTACTAAGAAAGAATCAATGCAAGAGTTACTAACTGAATTTAGAGGTTATGAAGGGTTTAGGGACACTCTTTAAGGCTAGAAATCACTAGAAACATAATAAAACTCAAGGTTTCCTGAAACCCCGCAAAACCCATATTTGGTATCCTTAACCAAAACATGTCAATGAGAGCTTAAATGGAAGCTAATGAGATTGATATTATGATTCTTAACTTCAGAATCTCTAACTAAGCTTGAGATCAACAAGTTATCACCTTTAACTTGTCTACTTGAATGAAAAATGAAGAAATAAGATGAAAGCTTGAGAGAAGAAAATGATAATGTATGAAGAAAAAGGCTGAAGCAAACATACGTGAGATCACTAACTCTTAATGGTTTTCAGCTTTATTTTTGAACTATGGTCTAAATACTCTCTTGGCCCTTCTGATTTTAGTTGCAAACTGAAAATGCCCCTTTTAACCACTATTGGGCTCAATCTAAGCCCAAATCCACATACTATTGGGTTGATGCTTCCTATAAGCTAAGGATTTAATTCAAGGCCCATCTCAGATTAGCCCAAGACTCCTAACCCGGGATCTAGGGTATTACAACTCTCCCTTCCTAAATAAAATTTTGTCCTCAAAATTTACCTTGATAGAAGAGGTGAGGATACTCATGCTGCATGTCCTCATCGGTTTCCCAAGTTACCTCCTCGATGTCATGGATCTTCCATAGTACCTTAACCAAAGGAATTATCTTATTCCTTAACTCTCTCATATCCCTTGCTTGGATTCTGATTGGCTCTTCTGAATAGGTCATATCTAAGCTGATCTCGATCTGCTCTAGGGGTATGATGTAAGAAGGATCAGAATGGTATCTCCTGAGTATGGATACATGGAACACATTGCGAAAGCGCTCTAACTCTAGTGGTAAGATGTAAGTCGTTAGTCTGACTCTATCGAGTACCTTATAGGTTCTATAAAGTGAGGAGTCAACTTTCCCTTGTGCCTAAAGTGGAGTAATTTCTTTCATGGGGAAACCTTGAGGAACACTTTATCCCCAACCGCGAACTTAATGTATTTACATTTCAAATTCGCGTAAGACCTCTGTCTGTCTGAAGCTTCCTTTAGCCGGCTCTGGACCGATCAAACTTTCTCCTTTATCTCTTTGATTAGGTCAGATCCCACTGTCTTGCCCTCACTGAGTTGTATCTAACTTAGCAGAGTCCTACAATTACGCTCAGACAAGGCCTCACACAGAGCTATCTGAATACTCGACTGAAAATGTTGTTGTAGTCAAACTCCACTAACGGTAAGTGGTCATCTCAACTACCCTGTAGATCGATGATAGTACACCTGAGCATGTCCTCAAGAATCTGTATAACTCGTTTTGACTGGCTATCTGTTTGGGGATGGAAGCTATACTAAAGTATAGTTTGGTGTATAAGGACTTAGGAAGGGTTTCCCAGAAGTGAGACGTAAATCGAGGGTCTCTGCAGAGATGATGGAAGTCAGTACACCGTGCAACCTCACTATCTTACAAATGTACAAATGAGCTAACCTCTCTAAGGTATAGTCCACAATGACCCAAACTGCATCGTGCCTTTGTCTGGTCATTGGTAACCCAGTCATGATGTAACATCCCAAAAACTAAGTTATAACTGAATTATAAGGTTTTAAAACTTTGGGTCTAATTTTGAAAATTAGAAAAGTTTAGGGACTTAGATTGGAATCTCTTGGTATTGGATTAAATAGTAAAGAAGGAAGGAATGAACGGTATTATAGTTTATTATTTTAAAGGATATTTTATCTCCCTTATTAGGAGATAAGCACGTGGGATTTGGGAGAGTTATCTAGAATCCATTTCCTCTTGTCTTCTTTTTCTTCCCGTATGCTCCACTTCAAAGGTAAGATTCTGAATTTTGTTGATTTCTTCAACTTTTGGGGTTATGTTGAAAGATTGAGTGTTATACAAGCTTAAGGAAAGCTTGTATAGGATTAAAACAATATGAGGAGAGAATTAGAAAGGAATTAGTAAAAAGGTGTAGAAGTGAATTGTTGATATGATGTAGTTTTTGGAGTTTTGTTGATAAATTTAACTTGTCATAAGAAGCAATAAGAAGTCTAAAGTTTTAGAAAAGAGTTTAGAATATGTTGAAAGTTTAGTAAAATTTTTAATTTTAAGAGTTATGGTAAGATATTGAAGATGATGATGAGTTATAGTGATAAAGATGGTTTAAGTATATATAGTTGAGTTTAATAACATGAAGAGAGTTAAATAAGTGGAGTTTTGGTGAAGTGTGGGTAATTTTTGGGTTAAAGGTGGATAATCTGGGTTAGTAGTATCGGTACTGGATGAGTAAGTACCGATACTACAAGGCAAAAATATGTGATAATTATGTGTACTTATCGATACTACATGAACAATATCGATACCATAAGGCAAAAATTGGTAAAATCTTCAGGGGGTATCAATACTAAAGTAATAGTATTGGTACCATGGGTATCGATACCAATATAAAGTATCGATACCATTCTTACAATGAAATTCCATAATTAAGAATAGGTATCGATACCATGGAAGAATATCGATACTACAAGCATAGAGGTATCGGTACTGTACTTGTAGTACCAATACTATTTAAGTTGGAATTTAGAAATTAGTGTTTTGTTTAGTTTGCATTGGTAAGAATCTTTTCGAGTAATTCGAATCCCGATATTTATTGGATTGCATATTCGTGTAGATATCGATCGAAAGCAAAGTCCGGATAAGTCAACAGAGTAAGATTTACCGAGAAAGAGATAAGAGATTGGTATTGACTAGTGAGACCCAGGTGAGTACATGATATTAAGTATAAGATATTTATGGAATTAAGACTTGTGATGAGTCTAAGTCCGATATTAGATTACATGAGTATACAAATACAAGCATGTAGTGTTATGATGCTTACGTGTACATGTGTATATGCATATGTCTAGATGTGAAGTGCATCTCTATACATGATCTATGTGAATGCATGTATGTGTGATAAACCATGTGAACTGATATAATAGACATATGTAATTAAAGAGAGAATGAGATAAGCTATGTGACTATAATCTATGTGATAATAATTATATGACTACATGTTCATAAAATATAAATATGTGACAAGATATATGTGATTACATAAAAGTATGATATAAGTTATGTGAAAGTGATCTATATTGTTGAGTTAATCGATCGATGGAGTTGGCCAAGAGGGGGTGAATTGGCAAATAAAAATTTCGGTGGAAGCTTTGCAGAAAATTAAAAGATTGGCACAGTGATTTAGAGTGGTTCGACTTTCTCAACCAAAGTATACGTCCACTACCTTAGCTATCCACACTAAGGATTTTCCACAAATTCACTAATTTGTCTTTCGTTTGAGGACAAAGAGTAACCTTACAAATCCCTCAAGAATTATACCCCAAATTCTTGAGAACACTCTCTCCAAAGAGAATAATACAAAGTTTGCAAACTTATAAGAAAATCCTCACAAGGCAAGATGTTTGCACAATTCTAGAACAAAGAAAGAACCCTCAAGAATAATACAATTGAGAACAATAAGTATTCTTGAAAGCAAAAATGAGTATTGAATGAAATAGGCTTGAAAATGCTCAAACTTGAGGTTTGATGCTTTCTCTTTGATTCTCTCTTGATTCTTGTTGATTGTTGTTTCTTATTATTGATCAATGACTTCTAAGCTTGTTTAAATACACCTTCAAATGATTCTGAACGTTGAGGATGATTAGTGGAGTCAATAGAGTTATTTTAGTGTGAAATCAATTAATAAAATAGCTTGGAGCGTGGGGGGAATCGGTACCTCCTCATGGGGAATTGGTTCCCTAAGTGTAAAATTCAAATATTTCGACCGTTAAACAGGGAGGAATCGGTACCCCCTTGGGGGGAATAGGTTCCCTCCGAGCATTCTATTTTTCTCGGAGCCAAACCATTCAAGGGGGAATCGGTACCCCCTTAGGGGGAATCGGTTCCCTCTGAGCAATCTGGAATTTTTGGCTTTGAAATGGTTCGAAATATTTTGTAAAATTGTTTTGAAATTATTTTAAGATTAAAACTTAATTTTACACTTGAGTAAGGATTAAAAATTACATTTGAAAGATTTGGAGTAATATTTTGATATTCGAATAATTATATCGAATATACTTAGAAAATCTTTTGGAAAATCTTAAAATTCGTTTAACTTAATTTGTTATATCGAAATATCAAAATGTTTTCAACAATCTCCCCCTTTTTGATATAACAAAGCATTTTAATAATTTTAAGATTTTGAAATCAAGTTTTGAAATTACTAACCCTTACTCTAACATTTCTCCCCTTTAAAACACTTTAACATTTCTCCCCCTTTTTGTTAAATCAAAAAGACTTTTAAAAGATTTTAAATATAGCTTAAGCTATTAAGATCACAATCAAGAGAAACGTTAGCCATTAGTTTCATAATCAATATTCATAAACAATGTGATATGGTGAAATTGGTCATAAATCTAACATGATGTAAATAATGCAATAATGAATAAATTTAACCAACCCAAATATATAGAAATATAAGTTCAAACATCCATAAAACATCAACCAAATTCAAACATCCAACAATCAAAATTAAAAATAATCCAAAGTCATTCAAAATGTTGAAACAATAAACTCCATGTTCTATTTCAAAGTACTAAAGCATGAAAATAATCAAGCATCCGTAGGAGGATCGGGAGGAGGAAAATGAGCTCGCATAGCGACCATCTCGTGCGAGAGTGCATTAATGCGTTCATTCATAGAAGCATTGTTCGCGCGCATCTCCCGGAGAATCTCCAATTGTTGAGCTCCTATTGTGGATAAATGAGACTCTATGGAAGTGAAGCGAGAATCCATGGATGCATACCAGAAATCAAATGTCTCCATAAAGGATTAAAAGTATGGAGGCATTTGATCTTCTGGTCGTGCTTGTTCCTTTGGTGGAGCTTGTTCCTCGTGCTGTTCTTATTCATCGTCGGAGTCATCGGCTTCCGGAGGTTGTTCATGAATACGAACCCAAAGACCAATCTCTTCATTGAACTTTCATCCCGATTTGGTTAAAGAGAAGAGGTTGATTTGGTTTTTGAGGGGAAATGAAGCATCAAGACCAACTCTAAGCCCAACCTTATTAAACATATTACTAAGAATACAACCGTAAACTAAAGAAGAACATAATTTTTTATTGGGAACAAGATTTACGGTGCCGACAAGTTCAGAAAAGATAATCTGTAGAAGGTTGATTTTGAGATTATTTTGGACACAATGTAGCCAAAATAAATCTAAGGCTCGAAGAGTAGAGTAACGGCCTCCGGATGGTCGAAACCACCAAGAGATCATAAGGTGAAGAAAACAGTTGTGATGATCTAAAACACTTGCACTATCCCTTCGTTTATACTGAGATCCTACCGTCAGTTTTTCATTGTCTAACCCATCATTATCTAATCCTAATGCTTTGGCTATGTATTCTGAGTCAAGATCAAGGAATCGTCCTAGAAGATAAGATCGGATTCCTATGGTTACGGTTTTATCTCGGTTTTGAATGCAAACGCATTAGAGTAGAAGATACGAACGAGTTGATGGTAGAATATTGGTTCAAGCTCAAAAGGTTTGTCGAATTTCCACTCTTGAAGAGTAGGAAGATGTCAAAAATTGATGTCTAACATGGCTTGAAGAGATGGGATGCATTCTTCCTGGATTTTGTAGGACTCAAAGTATTGACAAAACCTAAAGTAGAGATTTTGTCTATGACCGGGTTCATTGAAGCAAGAATTGCGAATGGTCATGTTTGGATCATTGGGATTAGGAATAGGAATTTGTTGGATAGGTGGAGGATTTGGAGGTGAGTTCGGAGGTTGGGTAGAACGATTAGAGGAAGGTCTAGATCGTTTGTGAGACATGATTTAAGGTAATCGGAATGGAAGAAATAACCTGCAATTTTAAGAACACATGTATGCAATATAATCAATCCCAAAACTCAATTGAGTCCTCAATATTTCAAGGTTCTCTAAACCAAATCTAATGTGCAAAGTTTTTGAAAACTATTGAAAAATAAGGGTTTGAAAATCAATATGCACATAGTTTTCATAATAACAACATAATTAAATCAAAACACAACAATTTGAAAATTAATTTTTTTTAATTTCGAAATTTTTCAAAAATTTCAAAAATTCTTGTGTTTTTGATAAAATTAGTTGTAGAATCTAGTTTCTAATCACTAAACAATCAATGCCCAATCTAAAGTTCAACCTAGAACTAATTAAAACTAGTTCTATGTTCAAAAATTGATGAAATAGAAGTTTTAGAAAAATACCTTGAAGAATTTCGGATTTGAGTGAGATTAGATGAAGTTTGCACGTTTTTATGATTCCAACAGGTTTAGGAGATGATATTTGAAGAGAATTCCGATTAAAAACGTTGTTTTAATGAAGTATGGAGATAGAGTGTGAGTAGAGAGGAAAACGACTAAGAGAGAATAGAGGGTTTAATAGTTTGGGATGTTCTGCCCGTGTTAAAAACCAAACTCCAGGGGGGTATCGATTCCCATTCAAGGGGTATCGATTCCCTCTGCACCAAAAATGATAAAATCTGATTTTAAACACTCAAAATGCTAAATTAATTTTCTCTACTGGTATTGGCAACTCATATATTGAAAATTAATCATGTTCAATCCATCAAATTAATCTTTAAATTACGTTTGAACATAAATTTAATTTTCACCAAGAATCATAGACTCCCCCTAACTAAAAGCAATGAATGCAATAAAAAATTACTATTATAAGCATTTTTCATTTATTCTTAAAAGTGCTAAAATTATTTTAAACACTAAGTAAAGATAGGTCAGTTAAACCTAATTCTCTCCTAAGTGTCCAAAATCTTTCATTGTCTAAAGGCTTTGTAAAGATATCCGCTAATTGATGCAAAGTATCAACAAATTCTAGAACTATATCTTCCTTAGCGACATGGTCTCTAATGAAGTGATGTCTTATTTCAATGTGCTTAGTTCTAGAGTGTTGGATGGGATTTTTAGTGAGACAAATAGCACTAGTATTGTCACACTTGATAGGAATGGTACCTACTTCAATTCCATAATAAAAAAGTTGTTGTTTCATCCATAAAACTTGTGCACAACAACTACCAGCTGAAATGTATTCCGCTTCAGTGGCAGATAATGCAACACAATTTTGTTTATTTGAAAACCAAGAAATCAACATATTTCCAAGGAATTGACAAGTACCGGAGGTACTTTTCCTATCTAATTTGCATCCTCCGTAATCCGCATAAGAAAAGGCATGCAAGCTAAAGCTAGAGTCTCTAGGATACCAAAGTCCTAAACTATGAGTGTCCTTAAGGTATCTAAATATTCTCTTAACAGCTAGTAAATATGATTCATTAGGGCATGATTGAAATCTAGCATATAAGCAAACACTAAACATAATGTCCGGTCTACTTGCAGTTAGATAGAGCAAAGAGCCAATATGACCTATATAATTTAACATCCACACATTTACCTCCTTCATCCAAGTCAAGCTTTGTAGAAGAGCTTATTGGAGTGTCATGAGGTTTCCCATTTTCTAGTCTAAACTTTTTGAGCATATATTTGACGTATTTAGCTTGATTGATGAATATGCCATCTTTTCTTTGCTTGATTTGGAGTCCCAAGAAAAATGAGAGCTCCCCCATCATGCTCATCTCGAATTCACTTTGCATTAGCTTAGAAAATTTTTGGCAAAAAACATCATTAGTAGAACCAAATATTATATTATCAACATAAATTTGAACTACTAATAAATCTTTACCTTTATGCTTTAAAAACAATGTAGTGTCAACCTTCCCTTTTGAAAAACTTTTTTCAATTAAAAAGTTTGACAATCTTTCATACCAAGCTCTAGGATCTTGTTTTAAACCATAAAGTGCTTTTGTCAATTTAAGAACATGATCCAGAAATTTTGAATCTTCAAAACCTGGAGGTTGTTCCACTTACACTTATTCTTTAATAAAACCATTTAAAAATGCACTTTTAACATCCATTTGATATAATTTAAATTCATGAAAACATGCAAATGCTAATAACATTCTAATTGCTTCCATCCTAGCTACGGGAGCGTATGTTTCATCATAGTCTATACCCTTTTCTTGAGTATACCCTTGAGCAACAAGTCTAGCCTTGTTTCTCACTATATTACCACTCTCATCAAGCTTATTCCTAAATACCCATCTAGTACCTACAGTAGATTTATTACTAGGCCTTTCAACTAATGTCCATACTTTACTTCTCTCAAATTGATTTAACTCTTCTTGCATAGCCATAATCCAATATTCATCATTTAATGCTTCTTTAATATTCTTAGGCTCTATGTATGAGATAAATGCAACATAATTACAAATATTTCTAAGAGAATATCGAGTTGTTACCCCTTTTGATGGATCACCTATGATTTCACCATCCTTGAGATAGTTGTACTCTCTTGGGTAAGATACTTCCCTTTCTTCAATGGTTGGATTCTTGAGAGGATCATGAGTTTCCTCATCTTTCGTTTCTTCCTTTGATGATAGTTCTCCAACGTTATGTCAAACGTTATTTGTATTTATAATACCTACATCATCAATCAAACCAGAATCCTTCCTCGGAAGGAGATTATCATTAAAAACAACATGTATAGACTCTTCTACAACTAAAATTCTTTTATTAAATACTCGATCTTTAGGATAACCCATCCTTTATCACTTTTAGCATCAAATTTGCCAAGATTGTCTTTACCGTTGTTTAAAACAAAACTTTTACATCCAAAAGGATGAAAATATCTAATGTTAGGCTTTTTATTTTTAAAAAGTTCATATGGAGTTTTCTTCAAAATAGGCGTAATCATTACTCGATTAATAACATAACAAGCAGTATTTGTGGCTTCCGCCCAAAAATATTTTGGCAAATTGTTTCCACAAAGCATGGTTCTAGCCATTTCTTCTAAAGTTCGATTTTTCCTTTCAACAACTCCATTTTGTTGAGGGGTTATAGGTGCTGAAAATTATGAGTAATACCATTAGAATTACAAAATTTAGTAAATCCAAGATTTTCAAATTCAGTTCCATGATTACTCCTAACACTAGTTATAGAGTAACCTTTTTCTTTTTAGATTACTTTTGAAAACGTGATGAATTTTTCTAATGCTTCATCTTTAATACTTAAGAATAGAACCCAAGTATATCTAGAATAGTCATCTACCAAGACAAATGCATATTGTTTTCTACCCAAGCTAGTAGTTCTAGATGGCCCAAAAAGATCTAAATGGATCAATTGCAATACTCTACTAGTTGATACATCATTAATGGATTTAAAAGAAACTCGCTTTTGTTTTCCTTTAGCACAAGCATCACAGATTTTATCATTATCAAATTTTAGTTTAGGCAACCCTCGAACCAAATCTCCTTGAATTAACCATTGTAAGACACTCATACTAGCATGTCCTAGTCTCCTATGCCATAACCAACTATCATGCTCATCCTTAGTAACTAAGTATAAATTAGTCATATATATAGAGTCTAAATGCACCATGTATATGTTTCCTATTCTATGACCAACAAGCATAATCCGATTAGATGCAATGTCAATAACTTTACAACCATTAGTTTTAAATATGACATTGAATCCTTTATCACAAAATTGACTAATGCTCAAAATATTATGCTTTAATCCATTCATATATAAACCATTTCTAATTTGTATGGAAGAGGTATTACCTATTGTACCTATACCTTCGATGTAACATTTTAAATTATCACCAAAAGTCATTTCTTCTCCATTTTTGACGTTAAGCTCTATGAACCGGCTTTTGTCTCCGGTCATGTGTCTTGAGCATCCACTATCAAGGTACCATGAGTTTGAATTTGTTTCCCGTTCCTTGTAGCAATGCTCCTTTTCCTACAAACATAGATTAATTTCTAATTTTTGGTACCCAAATTCTTTTGGGTCCATATTCATTAGTTTCCAAAATCCTAGTCCCCTTAGGTATCCATTTGTGTAGGATATCTTTATCTTTAGTAATAATGAGTCCTTTAGGAACCCATATACTTCTAATGATTTTTCCATTAGAGGTTCTTCCGGGACCTCTATGATTGTAGTTTTTAAAACTTTTTCTAACAAAGTTGGATTTTGAATTTTCTCCATTTTCAAAACGTTTTGTTCCAACTTTATCAAAAGAAGCTTTAAGATCATCAATTTTCTTTTGATGATCATCATTGACCTTTGAAAGTAAATTTTGCAAATCTAAATTTTTTTTTCAAACTCTTCTAGTTTGATTTGAAAATCACTAATTTTACTTTCAAAATCATTGTTGGTCTTGGATATGAGCTTATTTTCATTTTTCAATTTTGAAACATCATTTTTATATTTTAAAAACAATTTTTCATAATCCGAAGCCAACCCATTATATTCCTCTAATAACTCATCATAAGATAAATCATCTAATTCAAATGAGTTAGAGGTTACCTTAGAATCTTCCCCGAATGCCATCAAGCACAAGTTTGCTACTTCTTGTTCCTCTTCATCGAAACCTTCTTCATCGCTCCATGTATCCATAGCCTTGTGCTTATTCTTTGATTGACCATTTCTCTTCAATTGTGGGCAATCGTATTTGACATGCCCCGACTTTTTGCATTCATAGCAAATGATAGGGTCCTTCTCTTTTGGTTCATTTTTTAGGCCTTCATTTCGTTTGAATTTTCTTCCTCGGTAAGGTCTTATCATTTTTCTGAACCTTTTGGCAAATAATGCCATTTCCTCGTCATCTTCATCCGAATCACTCTCATCTTTTGTGGATTTGAGAGCAACTCCAATGTTTTTCTTCTTCTCATTCTCTTTTGGTGTCTCATCAATCTTATCGAGGTCCACCTCATCTTCAAGCATCATTTCTTGAGTGAGGAGGGAATCGATTAGCTCTTCAAGAGTTAAGCACTTTAGGTTCTTAGCCTCGATGATTGCAGTCTTCTTGGATTGCCACGATTTTGGAAATGAGTAAACTAACTTCCTTACAAGCTTTTCATTTGGAATGATCTCTCCATATGATTTGAGACCATTAAAAATCATTTAGAATCTATCCGTCATAGCTTTGATATCTTCATTTGGTTTCATCCTGAAATTTTCATAGCTATGTGTTAGAAGACTAATTTTATATTCTTTTACCTCGTCGGTGCCTTCATGAGTGACTTATAGTTTATCCCATATTTCTTTGGCGGTTGTACAAGATGAAACTCTTCCATATTCATCTGGTCTAAGAGCACAAAATATGACATGGATGGCTTTGGAGTTGAGCTGGAACATTCTTGTCTCTCATTCACTCCACAATCTTGGATGAGTGAGAGGCTTGATATATCCGTCTTCTACAACGTTCCATGCTCCCATATCACTTGCTTGAATGAAATACATCATCCTATTCTTCCAATAGGCATAGTTAGCTCCATTAAAGAAATGAGGCTTGTTGACGGGCATCAAATCGAGACCGAAGTCAGAGTTTGAAGCGCCGATCATTGATGACTTGAAAATCGATGTAACTCTTCCCATATCAACTCAAAAGGTGATTAAACCTTTAAATGAGTGTGGCTCTGATACCAATTGTTGAGTTAATCGATCGATGGAGTTGGCCAAGAGGGGGTGAATTGGCAAATAAAAATTTCGGTGGAAGCTTTGCAGAAAACTGAAAAGATTTGCACAGCGATTTAGAGTGGTTCGACTTTCTCAACCAAAGTCTACGTCCACTACCTTAGCTATCCACACTAAAGATTTTCCACAAATTCACTAATATGTCTTTTTTAGGACAAAGAGTAACCTTACAAATCCCTCAAGAATTATACCCCAAATTCTTGAGAACTCTCTCTCCCAAAGCGAATAATACAAAATTTTCAAACTTACAAGAAAATCCTCACAAGGCAAGATGTTTGCATAATTCTAGAACAAGAAAGAACGCTCAAGAATAATACAATTGAGCATAAGTGTTCTTGAAATCAAAAATGAATATTGAATGAAATAGGCTTGAAAATGCTCAAACTTGAGGTTTGATGCTTTCTCGTTGATTCTCTCTTGATTCTTGTTGATTGTTGTTTCTTGTTATTGATCAATGGCTTCTAAGCTTATTGAAATACACCTTTAAATGATTCTGAACGTTGGGGATGATTAGTGGAGTCAATAGAGCCATTTTATTGTGAAATCAATTAATAAAATAGCTTGGAGCGTAGGGGGAATCGGTACTCCCTCATGGGGAATCGGTTCCCTAAGTGTAAAATTCAAATATTTCGACCGTTAAACAGGGGAAATCGATACCCCCTTGGGGAGGAATTGGTTCCCTCCGAGCATTCTATTTTTCTCGGAGCCAAACCATTCAGGGGGGAATCGGTTCCCTCTGAGCAATCTGGAATTTTGGCTTTGAAATGGTTCGAAATATTTTGTAAAATTGTTTTGAAATTATTTTAAGATTAAAACTTAATTTTACACTTAAGTAAGGATTAAAAATGACATTTGAAAGATTTGGAGTAATATTTTGATATTCGAATAATTATATCGAATATACTTAGAAAATCTTAAAATTCATTTAACTTAATTTGTTATATCGAAATATCAAAATGTTTTCAACATATATGACTATATGTCTACGGGAATACAAGTATATGTGATATGATATATATGATAATGAGATATGAAATTCTACGAGAATATTACTTGATCTATGTGATAAGAAGCTATGAGATTATATGCCTATGTGATATGAATGTGTGAATATGTGACAAACATAAATGATAATGCCCATGTTATGTGTTATGAGAGTTAGGGTTATAGTTGGCGTGCCAAGAGTTAAGGGTTCTACGTGGTCCTTCGGGACATATATGTAATCCTTTGGAACATATATGCGGTACTTCGGTACACATAGTTGGTCAATTAGAATATATATGTGGTCCTTAAGGAGAAATCTATGTGGTCCTTCGGGACATATCTACGCGGTCCTTCGGGACAATTTTATATGCCACTCAGTGGAAATTTATACGAGCTGTGGTGACATCATTTGTGCACAACCTCAATGTACTCATATATCTTTAGTTATCAGAAGTATACATGGGCTAATAAAAAGATAAAAACAAATACATTGTATGTGATGTATATGCTTTATTATGTGAAATGTATTGCAAGATTTTTGTAATGTTGTGTGTATTTTTGGTTAAATGAGTTATATGATGGTTACGAATGTTAGGCATAAGAGTATATTTTTAAAAGAATTAATGATAAGAATGTTAATAATGATAACGATGATAGTGTGCATATAAGCATTGTGTTGTATGAAATGTACATACATTGTTAAGTAGTTACAGTTTCTATTATTTGTTTACATGTCTCACTAAGCCTGTGACTTAGCATGTGAGTGTTTCACACGTAGGATCCAAGAAGTTTGTAAAAGAAGATAGGCAACGGAGACAATATAACATCATCGGAGTTCAGATCAAAAGAAATTTAACAGTATGTTTCTTTGTTGTAATATATATAACGTTGACATGTACTTAAAGGATGAAATTGTATAAGCTCTTATCAGTTTTTCTGTAAACTTTTTTATTTAATATATGTAAATTATTCAGTATATTTAAATTAAGTCTGAATGTTTCCTCTATTTTATATAAGTAAATGATTTGAAAGGTCGATGTGACATCTTAGACTCGTATTCGGGTCGGATACGGGTTGGGGTGTTATGGTATCAGAGATAAGGTTTATTCGATTCTAAGCTTAAACTGAAGTCAAAAGTGTTTTAAAAAAATATACATGCCAACAAAAAGGTGAAAACTTCTGATCTGATAGATTAATGAGTATGTTGTCTTCTAATAGAGTTATATGGTTATGTCTTAGATGTCTGATTGTGATAGCTCTCGAAGTGAATGGAGATATAATAGACCTGAAGGTAGTAGCAATTCACCTGCCCTGGCCAGGCAAAGTGAAGAGCAAACACATTCGACAATACCTGTACAAGATCAAGGGTTGTTTTTCAGGACGTTAAACGCTATTCTGACGTGTTTTCAACCTCATGCTCCCTCAACTCCTAGGAGTGAATATAGCTAAGGAATTGAAAGGGTTAGGAGCACCCGAGTTCAAGGGTGAAGCTTCTGAAGGTCCTGTTACTGCGGACCTTTGGTTAAACGATGTAAAGATAATGTTAGAGGGACTTCACTGCTCTAAAGTGAAGAAATTAGATGGAATATTTTCTTTGTTACGTGGTCAAGCTGGAGTATGGTGGATAAATGCCACTATGAGATTGAGAAGTGGTCAAGTAACATGGTCATTCTTCTTAGAAGAATTCAAGCACAAGTACCTTGGTGACCAATTTATTAGGCAAATGAAGAAAGAATTTCTGAACTTGAAGCAAAGGAATTATACGTTGTATAAATATGAATGTGAGTTTAATAAGTTAAGTTGTTTTGCTACCAAGCTTATTCTGACTGAAAATAATGCATGTGATTGGTTCGTGGAGGGCTTGTACCCTAGATTAAAAGACTTGTTGTTAGCTTTGAATCTGTCATCATTTCAAGAGGTGGTCAATCGATCTAAAGCTCTAGAGAGAGCTCAGAATGAGAGGTTCAGAGAGCAGAAAGTTTAAATGTCTAAAAGAGTTGGTGCTTCATCGAGTTCATTACCATCAAAGAGAAGTAGAGATTTTGATTCTCAAACTCAGACTATGTTTGAATCACCTGCATCTTCTGCTAAAAGATCAAATGTAAGTCAATTAAGGCAATGTTCACAGTGTTGAAAGGATCATACAGGAGTATGTCGAGTGGTTTCAGGAGCTTGCTTTAGATGTGGTCATATAAGACATTTATTTGAGATTGTTCGTTCATGATTGATGAGACTGTACAGAGAGAGCGATCTGTTACGGTATTTCAGAGAAGTAGAGGTGAGGTCGTGGAATAAATTAGTGTGAATTATCCACTCAACAAGATATGTATACAACTGCACGGGTTTATAATTTAAGGACCGACAAAGATTTCGAGGATCCAAAGATCATTGCAGGTATTTTTCAATAATGTGATAAAGTAATTATGGTTTTGATAGATGCGGGGTTAACATAGTTATACACTAGCGGCAAATTAGTGTGAGAATTGTAAAATTTGATTTGAAGCAATAAGTAATGAGTTAATAGAGACCAAACCAGTAGGGCATGGTTCTCGGGTGAATAAGTTGTGTTGAATTTGTATGTGGTATGAGAAATTATTCTGAAAAATATAAGGAGCCTAAATGGTTATTAATAAGTAAGGTATAAAACAAGATTTTTTGTTCAAGTAATGGAGACTATCAAGGTTATATGCATTGAACTTCAAATGAGAACTGTATAAGAGTAAAAGTTTAGTAGTGAGAGTAACCTAAGATTGGTATAATGTTATACATAGATGATTTCTCCATCTCTTTATGAAGTGAAAATTTAAGGATGAATTTTCTTAAAGGGGGAGATTTGTAACATCCCAAAAACTAAGTTAATGACTGAATTATAAGGTTTTAAAACTTCGGGTCTAATTTTAAAAAAATAAAAAAGTTCAGGACTTAGATTGGAATCTCTTGGTATTGGATTAAATAGTAAAGAATAAAGGAATAAAGGATATTATGGTCTTTTCATTTTAAAGGATATTTTATCTCCCTTATTAGGAGATAAGCACGTGAGATTTGAGAGAGTTATCTAGAATCCATTTCCTTTTGTCTTTTTCTTCCCGTAAGCTCCACTTCAAAGGTAAGATTATGAATTTTATTGATTTCTTCAACTTTTGGGGTTATGTTGAAGGATTAGGTGTTATACAAGCTTAAGAAAAGCTTGTATAGGATTAAAACAATAAGAGGAGAGAAATAGAAAGGAATTAGTAAAAAGGGTGCAGAAGTGAATTGTTGATATGATGTAGTTTTTGGAGTTTTGTTGATAAATTTGACTCTTGTCATAAGAAGGAATAAGAAGTCTAAAGTTTTAGAAAGGAGTTTAGAACATGTTGAAAGTTTAGTAAAATTCTTAATTTTAAGAGTTATGGTAAGATATTGAAGATGATGATGTGTTATAGTGATAAAAGATGGTTTAAGTATATATAGTTGAGTTTAATGGCATGAAGAGAGTTAGATAAGTGGAGTTTAGGTGAAGTGTGGGTAATTTTCGGGTTAAAGATGGATAATCTGGGTTAGTAGTATTGGTACTGGATGAGTAAGTACCGATACTACAAGGCAAAAATATGTGATAATTATGTGTAGGTATCTATACTGCATTAACAATATCAATACCATAAGGAAATAGTTGGTAAAACCTTCAACGAGTATCGATACTGAAGTGATAGTATCGGTACCATGGGTATCGATACCAATATGGAAGTATCGATACCATTCTTGTATTGAAATTCCAGAATCAAGAATAGGTATCGATACCGTGGAAGGGTATCGATACTACAAGCATAGAGGTATCCGTACTGTACTTGTAGTACCGATACTATTTAAGTTGGAATTCAGAAATTAATGTTTTGTTTAGTTTGCATTGGTAAGAATATTTTAGAGTAATTCAAATCCCGATATTTAGTTGATTGTATATTCGTGTAGATATCGATTGAAAACAAAGTCCGGATAAGTGAACAAGTAAGATTTATCGAGAAAGAGATAAGAGATTGATATTGACTAGTGAGACCCTGGTGAGTACATGATATTAAGTATAAGTTATTTATGGAATTAAGACTTGCGATGAGTCTAATTCCGATATTAGATTACATGAGTATACGAATACAAGCATGTAGTGCTATGATGCTTATGTGTACATGAGTATATGCATATGTCTAGATGTTAAGTGCATCTCTATACATGATCTATGTGATTGCATGTATGTGTGATAAACCACGTGAATTGATATAATTGACTTATGTAATTAAAGGGAGAATGGGATAAGCTATGTGATAATAAGTTATATGATTACATGATCATAAAATATAAGATATGCGACAAGAGATGTGTGATTACATGAAAGTATGATATAAGCTATGTGAAAGTTATCTATATAACTATATGTCTATGTGAATACAAGTATATGTGATATGATATATATGATAGTGAGATATGAAATTCTACGAGAATATTGCATGATCTACGTGATAAGAAACTATGAGATTATATGCCTATGCGATATGAATGTGTGAATATGTGACAAACATAAATGATAATGCCCATGTTATGTGTTATAAGAGCTAGGGCTATAGTTGGCATGCCAAGAGTTGAGGGTTCTTCGTGGTCCTTCGGGACATATATGTAATCCTTTGGAACATATATGCGGTACTTCGGTACACATAGTTGGTCAATTGGAATATATATGTGGTCCTTAAGGAGAAATCTATGTGGTCCTTCGGGACATATCTACACGGTCATTCGAGATAATTTTATATGCCACTCAGTGGAAATTTATATGAGCTGTGGTGATATCATTTGTGCACAACCTCAATGTACTCACATATCTTTAGTTCTCAGAAGTATACATGGGCTAATAAAAAGATAAAAACAAAAACACTGTATGTGATGGATATGCTTTTTACGTGAAATGTGTTACATGATTTTTGTAATGTTATGTGTATTATTTGGTTAAATGAGTTATATGATGGTTACGAATGTTAGGCATAAGAGTATATGATTATAAGAATTAATGATAAGGATGTTAATAATGATAGTGATGGTATGTGTGCATATAAGCATTATGTTGTATGAAATGTACATGCATTGTTAAGTAGTTACAATTTCCATTATTCATTTACATGTCTGACTAAGTCTGTGACTTAGCGCGTGAGTCTTTCACACGTAGGATCCGAGAAGTTTGAAAAAGAAGATAGGCAACAGAGACAGTATAACATCATCGGATATCAGATCAGAAAAATTTAACAGTATGTTTCTTTGTTGTAATATATATAACGTTGGCATGTACCTAAAAGATGAAATTGTATAAGCTCAGATCAGTTTTTTTGTAAACGTTTTGGTTTAATGTATGTAAATTATTCAGTATGTTTAAATTAAGTCTGAATTTTTCCTCTATTTTATATATGTAATGATTTGAAAGGTCAATGTGACATCTCAGACTCGTATTTGGGTCGGATACGGGTTGGGGTGTTACACATGAAGTCCATGGTTACCTTGTCCCATTTCTACTGAGGAATCAAAATGGGCTAAAGCAAACCTGAGGGAATCTGGTGTTATTCCTTAACATGTTGACACGCTAGGCACCTAGCGACGAACTCTGACACTTCCCTTTTCACACCAAGCTAATAGAACAATAGGTGAAGCTCCTGATACATTTTGTTACTGCCTGGGTGTACTGAGAGTAGACTGCACTATGTTTCATGGAGAATCTTACTGATCAACTAAGCGTCTGCGGGTATGCACAATCGGCCCCTTAAGTATAGCAAATCTAAATCAAGAACCTCAAAACTTGGGGACTCATCCTGTTGAACCTGCTCGATCCAAGCTCTCAACCGGTCATTTAAACTCTGTAGCCTCTTGAATTCTTCTACCAACTCTGGCTTGACTAGTAACTTGGCTAGCAATCCATCATCACTGGACAAACTCAAACATACTATAAGGGCTCATAACTCGGTCATTAATTTATTGTTCAAGGTGTTTGCCACCACATTCGCCTTTCTCGAATGATAATCTATTACACATTCGTAGTCCTTAAGCAGCTCAACCCATCTACGTTGTTTGAGGTTCAACTTCTTCTGAGTGAGAAGATACTTGAGGCTCTTATGATTGGTGAAGATGTGACACTTATTACCAAAAAGGTAGTGTCGCTAAATCTTCAAAGTGAACACCATTACTGCTAGCTCCAAGTCATGAGTAGGGTAATTACACTCATAAGGCTTCAGTTGACGGAACGCGTAAGCTAAAACTTTACCCTCATGTTATTGGGAGTACCACTATGTAGCCACTTACAATTGGGTCAAGGCTTCCTTTAAGCTAAGGAATTAATTCAAGGCCCTTCTCGGGTTAGCCTAATACTTTTAACCCGGGATCAAGGGTGTTATAACAATTCCCTTCCTAAATAAAATTTATTCCTCAAAATTTACCTAGATAGAAGATGTGAGAATACTGAAGCGTATGTCCTCATCGGTTTCCTAAGTTTCCTCCTCGACGCCATGGTTCCTCCACAGTACATTAACCAAAGAAATTATCTTATTCCTTAACTCTCTCATATCTCTTGCTAGGATTCTGACTAGCTCCTCTAAATAGGTCATGTCTAAGCTGATCTATATCTGCTCTAGGGGTATGACGTGAGAAGAATCGGAATGGTATCTCCCGAGTATGGATACATGGAACATATTGTGAATACGCTCCAACTATGGTGGCAAGCTGTAAGTCGCTGGTCTGACTGTATCGAGTACCTCAGAAGGTTCTATGAATCGAGGAGTCAAATTTCCTTTGCACCTGAAGTGGTGTACTTTATTCCATGGGGAAACCTTGAGGAACACTTTATCCCTAACAGTGAACACGATGTCTTTATATTTCCAATCCGTGTAAGACATCTGTTGTCTGAAGCTTCCTTTAGCCAGCTCTGGGTCAGTCAAACTTTCTCCTTTGTCTCTTTGATCAGGTCTGACCCTACTGTCTTACCCTCATTGAGCTATATCTAAAATAGAAGAGTCCTACACTTGTGCTCATACAAGGTCTCACACGGAGCCATCTGAATGTTCGATTGAAAACTATTATTGTAAGCAAACTCCACTAATGGCAAGTGGTTCTCCCAACTACCCTCTAGATCGATGATAATACACCTGAGCATGTCCTCAAGAATCTGGATAACTTGCTCTGACTGCTATCTGTCTGGGGATGGAAAGTTGTGTTAAAGTGTAGTTTGGTGCCTAAGGACTTATGAAGGGTTTTCCAAAAGTGAATAGTGAATCGAGGGTCTCTTTTAGAGATGATAGAAGTCGGTACACTGTGCAACCTCACTATCTAACAAATGTAAAACTAAGCTAACCTCTCTAAGGTATAGTCCATTCTAACTAGGAGGAAGTGACCTGACTTGGTTAGGCGGTCCACAATGACCCAAACTACATTGTGCCTCTGTCTAGTCATTGGTAACTCGATCACGAAGTTCATGGTTACCTTGTCCTATTTCCACTGAGGAATCAAAATGGGCTAAAACGAACTTGAGGGAACTTGGTGTCCCATCTTAACCTGTTGACACACTAGGCATCTAGCGACGAACTCTGACACTTCCTTTTTCATACCCGACTAATAGAACAATAAAAAAAACTCCATATACATCTTATTACTGTCTAGGTGTACTGAGAGTAGACTGCAGTGTGCTCGTGGATAATCTTACTGTGCAACTAAGCGTCTACTAGGATATGCATAATCGACCCCTTAAGTATAACACATCTCCATCATGAAGCTCAAAACCTGGAGCCTCGCCCTGTTGAACCTAGTCGATCCGAGCTCTCAACTGGTCATCTAAACTCTATTGCCTATTGAATTCTTCTACCAACTCTGGCTTAACTCGTAACTCGGTTGACAATCCACCATCACTGGATAAACTCAAACATGCTAGAAGGTCTCGTAACTCAGTCATTGATTTCCTGTTCAAGGCATTTTCCACCACATTAGCCTTTCCTGAATGATTATCTATTACACAGTCATAGTCTTTAAGCAACTCAACCCACCTGCGTTGTCTGAGGTTCAACTCCTTCTAAGTGAGAAGATACTTGAGGCTCTTGTGATCGATAAAGATGTGACACTTATCACCGAAAAGATAGTGTCACCAAATCTTCAAAGTGAACACAATTACTGCTAGCTCCAGGTCATGTGTAGGGTATTTATGCTCATGAGGCTTAAGCTGACGGAATGCATAAGCTACAATTTACCCTCATATTATTGGGAGGACCACTCTGTAGCCACTTGCTATTGGGTCAAGGCTTCCTTCAAGCTAAGGAGTTTATTCAAAGCCCATCTTGGGTTAGCCCAAGACTCCTAACTTGGGATCCGGGTGTTACAACTCTCACTTCCTAAATAAAATTTTGTCCTCAAAATTTACCTGGATAGAAGAGGTGAGGATAATGAAGTTGCATGTCCTCATCGATTTTTTCAAGTTACCTTCTTCATGCCATGATTCCTCCACATTACCTTAACCAAAATAATTTTCTTATTCTTTAACTCTCTTATATCCCTTACTAGGATTCTGACTGGCTCCTCTGGATAGGTCATGTCTGAGTTGATCTCGATCTGCTCTAGGGGTATGACGTGAGAAGGATCGGAATGATATCTCTTAGGTATGGATACATGGAACACATTGTGAATGCGCTCTTACTATAGTGGTAAGTTATAAGTTACTAGTCTGAATCTATCAAGTACCTAAGAAGGTTCTATAAAGGGAGGAGTCAACTTTCCCTTATGCCCAAAATAGAGTACTTTCTTCCATGATGAAACCTTGAGGAACACTTTATCCCTAACCACTAACTCGATGTCTTTACGTTTCAAATCTACATAAGACCTCTGTCTGTGAAGCTTCTTTAGCCGGCTTTGGATCAGTCAAACTTTCTCATATGTCTCTTTGATCAGGTCTGACCCCACTGTCTTACCCTCACTGAGCTGTATCTAACATAACAGAGTCATACATTTACGCTCATACAAGGCCTCATATAGAGCCATCTAAATGCTCGACTGAAAACTGTTGTTGTAGGCAAACTCCACTAATGACAAGGGTCATCCCAACTACCCTCTAGATCGATGATAGTACACCTGATCATGTCCTCAAGAATCTGGATAACTCGCTCTGACTAGCCATCTGTTTGGGGATGAAAAGCTGTGCTAAAGTGTAGTTTGGTGCCTAAGGACTTATGAAGGGTTTCTCAGAAACGAGAGATGAATCGAGGGTCTCTGTCAGTGATGATGGAATTCAGTACATCGTGCAACCTCACTATCTCACAAATGTACAAATGAGCTAACCTCTCTAAGGTATAATCCATCATAATTGGCTGGAAGTGAGCTAATTTGGTTAGACAGTCCATAATGACCCAAATTGCATTGTACCTCTGTCTGGTCATTGGTAACCCGGTCACGGAGTCTATGGTTACCTTGTCCCATTTCCACTGAGGAATCAAAATGGGCTAAAGTAAACTTGAGGGAACTTGGTGTTCCGCCTTAACCTGTTGATACACTAGGCACTTAGTGACGAACTCTGACACTTTTTTTTTCATACTCGACTAATAGAACAATCGAGAAAGCTCCTGATACATCTTATTACTTCCTGGGTGTACTGAGAGTGGATTGCAGTGTGCTTCGTAGAGAATCTTACTGTGCACTAAGCGTCTGCGAGTATGCACAATCGGACCCTGGAGTACAATACATCTCAATCATGAAGCTCAAAACCTAGGGCCTCGCCATATTGAACCTGCTAGATCCGAGCTCTCAACCGATCATCTAAACTCTATAGTCTCATAAATTATTCTACCAACTCTGACTTGACTCGTAACTCGGCTAGCAATCCACTGTCATTGGATAAACTCATACTTGTTAAAAGGGCTTGTAACTTGGTTATTGATTTCCTGTTCAAGGCATTTGCCACCATATTCTCCTTTCCCGGATGATAATCTATTACGCAGTCATAGTCTTTAAGCAACTCAACCCATCTGTGTTGTTTGAGGTTCAACTCCTTCTGAGTAAGAAGATACTTGAGGCTCTTGTGATTGGTGAAGATGTGACACTTATCACGAAAAGATAGTGTCACCAAATCTTCAAAGCGGACACCATTACTACTAGTTTCAGGTCATGAGTA
Source organism: Hibiscus syriacus (assembly GCF_006381635.1). Lineage (NCBI taxonomy): Eukaryota > Viridiplantae > Streptophyta > Magnoliopsida > Malvales > Malvaceae > Hibiscus > Hibiscus syriacus. Next base: position 25,101 of record NW_024062640.1, read on the forward strand.
GGGTAATTACGCATCCAAGTTCATTCAATAAAGCATCGTTGTAAATTGTGAAGTCCTTACCCGACTCTGGTTGGGTCAACATTAGGGCTTGGGTCAAGAAGACCTTCAAATGCTCGAAGCTTTCATGTAGCTTCTCATTCCTAATAAAGGGAACTTCTTTATGAATATGACAAGACTATTTTCATCGAGAATCCCTGAAAAAATCGACGATAATACCCGACTAACCCGAGAAAACTACTTAGGTGCTCCCACTCTACTATGACTCAAATTTTCTGGGGTCTACTCTGATGCTATTTGTTGATATGACATGAATCAATAAGAAAACCTATAATAGCCAAAATTCACACTTCCCGAACTTGGCATTCATCTATCTGTCTCTGAGTGTTTAGAGAACAATATGGGAGTACACTAGGATGTCATTTATAAATACGACAATAAACTGATCCAAATGTGGGTGGAAGAATCGGTTCATTAGGTCCATGAATACTGTCAGAGCCTTGGTGAGTCCAAACGGTATCACTAAGAACTCATAATGACCATACCTTGTTCTGAAAGTTGTCTTTGCCACATTTTCATCCTTTAATTTCAACTTATAGTAACCTGACCGCAAATCAATCTTGGAAAAGATGCACACTACTCTTAGTTAGTCTAAGAGGTCATCTATCTAGGGAACGGGTGGCGATTTTTATTGGTTAACTTGTTCAGTTGCCTGTAGTCGATGCACAACCTTATCTACCTATTTTTTAGCGAACAATACCGACACTTCCCAAGGAGAGATGCTCAATCGAATGAAACCCTTTTCTAGAAACTCCTAAATTTAAGCCTTTAATTCCTTTAGTTACCCCAAGAAGGCCACATACCCACGGTCGATCATCCTTTGGGCTTTCAAATACGAAACTATCATTTTCTATGGGGATCTCTCACTAATTATTACTAACTTGGTCCCATCAAGCATTCTGAGTTTAAGTCACCTGGATTTGCACCTTAAACTAGCATCATGCTTAGTTACCCATTATATCCCCAAAATTATATCAAACTCTCTATAGGGTAACTCCATCAAATCTATAGAGAAGGCCTGATCCTAAATCCTCACCGAGCTTCGTTTGGAAAATTTTAACCACCAGGACATCTAAATCTATGGGGCTTGAGAATCGTATACCTATCTCTAGGTTCTCTGCTAGAATTTCTATTTCTTGAACTAGGTCGAAGAAGATGAAGGAATTTGTGGAACCAAGGACAACCAATGCGATAACTGGAATGAAAAAGACTGCAAATGTATCTGATATCACATCCATCATATCGAACTCCTCGTTGGCTCACACCGTATACTGCCTAGACGCTACTCTCGGCTCTGTACTAGCCACTGACCTAGCCTTCCCTCGGCTCTAATCCTGGGGTGTGGTACTACAACCTCTAGCTGGTCCTTGACCTCTCTACTCTGGCGGTGCTAGTCTTTGAGTCACCATGGATACCGCACGTTGAGCTCTTAGGCAGTCTTTGATAAAGTGGTCTAAGGAGCCACAACTGTCGTAACCCCTCGAACCCTACTACCACGTCCCTAGGTGTCTCCTCCCGCAGTATAAATGGGTGAGTGAAAACTCTGGTCGGCTCACTGATGCTACCCCCAGAGGCTAAGTTCAATGGTGTCCTCTTGGAATCATATACCTCCTTATTTTGAACTCTACCCAGTCCTCTTCGACTACGCTCGTGGAGGTCTCGATGAAATCTGAGATGACCTCATTGGCTCTAGGGCTCTCTTAGTCTGTCATACAGTCTCACCGAACTGTCTAGCCTGTCTATCTATAACCCTCTCGATCATCTTCTCCTGATGGATCAATTGAACGAAGACCCTGGGAGGATCAACTACAAGATGCGTCAGAATGTCACAACGAAGGCCCTCTTTGAGCCTACAATAGTGGTGCTCCTTTGTGGGAATAAACTCTGTGGCATATTTGCAGAGCCGGAGAAACACTCGCTCATACTCCATCACTAAGTGATCACCTTGAGTCAGGTGTAGGAACTGTTCTATCAAGTCATCGGTGTGATGATACCCGATATACTTTTGTCTGAACTCTGAGAGGAACTGCTCCAATGTCGGGATCTATGGCTCCATCACCATCTCAATAGTCTCCCTCCAATATATGGCATCATCCTTAAGTAGGGAGGTGACGTACTCTAGGTTACCTACTGAGGTAAGATGTAACTATCTGAAGGTGTGGAACATCTCTCTAAGCCATTGATCTATCTCTATAGGATCGTCATCCTCAGAACAGAAGAACTCTTTGGTTTTATATCGGTGGAATCTCTCTACTGGGACTCATCAGAAGTGGCCACTGGTTGAGATGAGGGTATTGGTAGGGGAGGTGGTGTAACTAAGGAACTAGGGAGAGACCTAGTTATTTGTCTAAGTACGGAGGTGAGGTCCCTGAAAAAGGTCACCTCCTCAACCCCCGCATTTACTGGTGACTGCCTCTGAATTGCATCCGGGACAAACGATTCACTAAAATCTGCTGCTAATGAGGCGTGACTCTCATCTCTACCCTCCTAAGTATGGGTTGAATCGTCTGCCATGGGTTCTATCTGAAATTAGAAAGAGAAACAGGTCATTATCGTCATTTAGTTGTTGTAGTAGTCTTGACTCTCTAGAGGCCTGTACATATAGACACTGACTGAATCTAAGTAGTGGATCCTAAGAATGACTAAACTCAGATGCTTTGATACCACTAAATGTAACCCTCTAATTCAGTTTGACCCAAAGATCCATGGTTACAATGCCACAAGGGACTACCGAAATAGTGACCTAAAAATTTCTTTAAAAATTATTTGTAATTCTGAAAATAATCCTCCATAAAAATAAAATAAAATGTGATAATAATATGGGTTTACAAAACGATGGGGAGCTCCCAAAATAAAACCAAAATGATACAATACCAAGTACAAATCAAAGTTACGACTTAATAATACACAAGGGCCCATAATTAGTACATGCCCTCAAAAGATGACTCAAGATGTACTTTGATGTCTCTGAGTTTCTGGTATGATGCACTGTAAACATGCACACGAAAACACATTATGGACGATGAGCTTACGAGCTCAGTGCCTCACTAATGATTGTACTATATTATATGCATTTAAATGAGATAGCTAACGAAACATGTCAGAACATACAAAGCTATTGATTTAACTATCGAGAAGGCATCATGGTGCAACTGATGGTTCTTTATCTCAGAGTTCACACACCCCTCTAGTCTTTCTGAGATACCATCGGGTACCTAGGGTGAGGTCCGGAGATGTATAAAAATGTACACTCGTCAACTTACTCCATTGAGTCTTGGGGCATCTGAGCCCAATCAGCTGCTAAGTGCCTTGGCACTGACTTAGACATCCACTAATTGTTGTAATTCTGCTAAGAGTAACTCGAGTGTCCTGGTTATTTCCCAAGTGTCAACCAAGGCTAGTTTTATGTAACCCTAGCTGTTACTGTTTTTTTATTATTATATTTATTATTGTTCTCGCTTGAAGTCTTATTTGATGTTGTTAAGAGCATATGAAGTACCTCGAGTCTGATCCCTTAATAATTAGATTATTTATCCAAAAATGTTTGTGGGTATCGATACTGACCCTTCATTATAGGTACTTGACCCTAACTGATGTGACTTTTGTGTTAAGGCAGAATCAATACCCTAGGACGAGTATCGATACTACAGTATTGAGGTATCGATACTTGACTGAGTATCGATACCAAATTTTGGTTCGATGTGTTGAAAAATACCTTAGTATCGATAGCCCTATGGGGAGTATCGATACTCCTGCTCTGGCTTCGATACTCTTTGAATAAGCATCGATACTACCCTTTTAAAGTTGCCTAATTTTTGCCTGAATGATGAACAATATTGATACCGTCGCTACGAAATATTTTGTTTTGACATGAAAGATCCCATATTTTTGCCTTGAATGCCTAATAAGGTCCCCAACTGATGTTTAAGTATTTTATTTGATATTAGGGGTCATAAATAGGTCTTAACACGTGCTAAAACACCAAAATTATGAATCTACCATGAAAATGCTTCAAACTCATGCACCTACCAAATCTCATCTAAATGAACAACACATGGTATAGGTGAGCTAAAAATGAGTTACCTGAGTATCTAGGCTACTGATGGTGTCCAAAGCTCAATCAAGAATGACTGTTTCCTTCCCCTAGCTTTGGAGATTTTTTTAACTTCTCTCACTAAGAAAGAATCAAAACAAGAGTTACTAACTGAATTAGAGGTTATGAAGGGTTTAAGGATACTTCCTAAGGCTATGAATCACTGAAAATAGATTAAAACTCAAGGTTTCCTTAAACCCCGCAAAATCTATATTTGGTATCCTTAACCAAAACATGTCAATGAGAGCTTAAATGGAAGCTAATGAGATGAAGATTATGATTCTTAACTTCAAAATCTCTAACTAAGCCTGAGATCAACAAGTTATCATCTTTAACTTGTCTATTTGAATGAAGAAGGAAGAAAGAATATGAAAGCTTGGGAGAAGAAAATGACAAGGTATGAAAAAATAGCTGAAACAAATAAACGTGAGATTACCGACTCTTAATGGTTTTCAACTTTATTTTTGAACTATGGTCTAATAACTCCCTTGGCCCTTCTGATTTGATTTGCAAATTGAAAATGACCATTTTTAACCACTATTGGGCTCAATCCCAACCCAAATGCACTTGCTCTTGAGTCAAGGCTTCCTATAAACTAAGGAATTAATTCAACGTCCATCTCGAGTTAGCCCAAGACTCCTAACCCGGGATCCGGAGCGTTACAAAATCATTGTAAGTCGGTTGATATTTTAAACTTCAAAACCAACTTCAATTTCTTGTTCAAAATCATCTTTTTTTTTTTATTTTTCAAGTTAAATATTAAAAATAACTTTGGGTATATGTATGAAGATCAAATGGCATCCTCGACACATTCTTGAAAATCTCTTTAATGTATTTAATTAATTCTAATTATACTCTTTTAACATGGGACATTTTTAATATATACTTTAGTTGTATCTATCCATATATAGAATACTTGAAATGAAATTTACCGTACACGTGCAACATAGGGTATGTTGTTTGCTTAACTGAAAATATTTTTTTGAAAAATATTTTTTGTGAAATAAATTACATCTTTTAAAATATATTTTCTGAAAAATGTTTTACGGTATTTAGAAGATGTTATGTAAATCATTTTTTACTAATTAATAAATTTTCTAGAAATTATTTACTTACAAATATCAAATACAACAAATAATATTATTTATTGTAATAACTTAAAATTATTATTTTTAAAATATTAAGATAATTTATTTAATATTATTTATGCCAATATTATTATTAAAATATTTTTTATACAATTTTAAATAAAATATTAAGATTATTATATTCTATTAAAATAAAAATGTTACAAATTATATTAACTATTTATTAAAATAAATATTATATTATATTTTAAAATTATTAATAAAATATATTTTAATTATTTTTATTAAAATATTATTAGGCTATTATATTAATACTAAATAGTAAATACTATTATTTAACATTAATAATTCGATAACATTATTTTTAGAAAATTAATAAATAATATAATTTTTATTAATATTTTATTAAAAAGTTATAATATCATATATTATTATAGCATAATAAGATATATTATTATAGTATTAAAAATATAATATTATATTATTAAAAATATTAATGAAAATATTTTAAATATTCTAATGATTAATATTTTTCTTAAATGATACTAAAGTACTATAGTAATATTAAATATATAAAATAATATTATTTTGAGTATTTATGCTTTAAAGTGAAAAGTTTAAAAAATGACTTACGAAAAATTAAACTCCAATTCATTCTTCAAAAAATATAAAAAAAAGTTATATTAATCAGGAAAATATTTTATATTAACTACTTGTTTTATCAACTAAATACTAAAAAAATATTTTTTAAAAAATATTTTACGTAAAACAAATAACTTCTTTGATACAACAGATCAATCGGGATGTACTATGGTCATTTAATTTCAAAAAAGAAAAATTTCGATACATTATTCAGAGATATAAATTATAATGGCATTTACAAGTGAACAACGTACACTTTTTCTAAACAACCCTTGTTGTTCTCCTACTTCATTATTCTTTCCAGTTTCCACAAGGGAAATCATTTCACAGTAATTTTGAACACACTGATATAGCATACGATGAAACACAATTTTATCAACTTAAAAGCATCATATATATACATATATTAATGACCTGCAACCATGTTACCATATATGCTTGAGAGCATCCATTTCTTCCCTAAATTTGGGAAGAGCAGCCATGGGTAGAGAAACCAAAACTCTAGCACCGCCTTCCATGGATTTATCCAGTTTACAAGGGGCAATACAAGAACCAAGTCCACGTACCCGAACATGTTCCACGTCAATGGAAATTTAATTCTTCTCTTTTTACGACAGAAAGACCAATTTCCCTCCCAGACTTGCAATATAAATCAGTAGTAAAGGGAAAAAAAAACTGACTGAGTTGTACCAAAATGTTTTGTGATTTGAAGTTTGAACGACTTATATATGAAAATGTTGATAAATTGAACATGGAGTATTTATTCTGATCAGCTTAAGATTATCTTATTTTATTTTAAATTAAGGGTCAGTGGAGTAGGATGAGATTTGATATCCCACTGTATCAGTATGATTGTTTCTTAAGAAAACAATTCATCACCCAATTAATTGACCATTCCGGATAAAGTAATTTACCATCTGATTACGAATATATTGTTTAATTCATCAACTACCATAAATTTAAATTTACGTTATTAGCATGAACTAAATGACTTCAATGGATAAATTAGCATGAACTAAATGACTTCAATGATAAAGAGATGATTGTTATCCTATAAAATCTTGAGTATGAGCACAACCTTTGCAGAGGTATATAAATATTCATTGTCAAATAGTTAAAGATATTTCGAATAAATACTTTATAATCTCTATAGATTAATAAAAAAAACTCACTTTCACCCCCTTCTCCATTTCACTATTTTTGTTTTTTTGTCTTTTGATGCTCCATCGGATTAAGCTTCTTCAAAACATTCTTTTTGAGGATTTTATTATTGAAAAAAAAAACATTGATTTCATTTCTTAAGACAGTTTGCCTGCAACTGCAACCTAAGCACAGCATTAAACAAATTGTTGCGTATGAATTCGGCTTCAGCTAAACGATGATGCGGAGTTGAGAATCATGTGTAATAAGACGTATATTTCCGTGTATTCATGAATTTGTGACGCCAAAATGACAAAGCAAGACGATCTTGTAATGACCGACTTCTAAAATAAGATTCACACAGGTTTCATAATATTAACATGGAGCATGTTTTATCTATGGATAAGCATTTCCCTCACCAGTCGGTTCATTATGCTTAATAACATAACGTTGGGTACCAACAACCATCCATAAATTCACAAACTTTGGAAGCTGCTCAAGTAACCATGTATCTTATCATGGCATTGTCATGATTAATTCATACTACGAATCCTATTAAGGTGAGGTCTTTTGGATCTAATTATGAACAGAGTTTAACATAAAACAAAATCATCTAACATGATCTCCAAACAATTAAATCTGCTTGCCAACTAAGTTCATATTTCACCTGTAAGACCATCTCCAATCTGCACCATCAGTATCGTCATCACTATTTCCATGACCAAGATAATCATCATCACATGAATCAACTTCATATAGGTCTTCATCATAGCCTCCCAGGCTCCCAACTTCTGAAGACTTGATACTGCTAGATGATTTACTCTCCTCATCCTCATCTTCATCTTCATCCTCTTCCTCCTCGTCAGATAATTCATCAGGATAATCATTTCTTGGATTATCTTCCGCTGCAAACACCGAAAAGAATATACAAGTCATAAAAATATCCTCAGAATTTGGTGACAGAGACTATACTCTAAAGATTACCATTTGAATCTTCGCTATCGTATTCTGACTCATATGGCACATCATAGAAATCCTCATCATCCACCTGCACCCTGCAACAAGATCATGCATCACTTTCAATATGTGTGGTTGAGTGAGAGAGAGTGATGAAATAACAAAGTAATGTAATACTCACAGTGGGAATGGATTTGAAGCCGCATCCTCATCTAAATCATGGTCATCCTTCACAGTGTAGTAGTCATACACATATTGTTCTGCATGTTAAATAGAAAATAAAATAAAATACATCAGATGGTCTCAAGAACATAACACTGGTGTTCTAAAGAGGACACCAATAATACTAATTCTCTAATGAAACAACATTGCAGGGGAAACCAATGAAATCAACTGCATAAAACCCATATATAAATTTGAAAGATCAAACGGTCTTGAACTTTAAAGCCGAAAACAATAGCAGCTTAAAGGGCAGACATAGTGCAGTAAATAGTGGTTCTTCATAAAAATTAATTTACAGTTCACAACCTTTTCCAAACACATATTCTCGCATATCAGATTCAATTCCGGCAACAGCTTCAGGGATGTACTTTTTCAATAAAGGCAAATAACTTGACAAAAGCTTTTGATCCTCCAAGGATCTCTCTCTGCAGTAAAAATCTAGGCAACTTAATCTGTTTCACAATAATTCTTCAACGTACAAGAAGTTAAATAAATTTTAAGACAAACTTACTCAAATTGCATGTTATTATACTTTTCCTCAACATCAACACGAACAACATCATAGAAATGGCACATTTCATCAACCGCCTCTTTTTTACCTCTTCTGCTCCTCCATATTTGTTCAAAACGAGCATTTTTTGCATTTATCTGATACAACAGACCCCATAAAACTACAAGAATATGAAAGTAAAAAAAAAAACATATACTTTTTACCTACTTCACAAGATAACTGGTTAACTACAGACATAGGATCCAAATAATGCAGTAAGCTGCTTAGCTCCAGTTTAAAATTGTACTTGATGCAGACAAACTTCTGAATATTGTTCAGATTCTCCATAGTATGGATTAAAACACTAATATGAACAAGTTTCTACAAGGAAAAGAGTAACTCTAAGCATACTTGGGCAATTTGGTTCTCTTAGCAACACCAGTTGACAAATTTTTACTTTAGTCTCACAAAAAGCAGCATTTCCAGTTATCTATACCAATGTAGCCGTGAGCCTTTTGAATGAATAGCAAGAACTATAATACAGGTACTTCAGCGATTTAACCCTATTGTACCATAAATTTATTAATCAGGTTATGGGATCAACGCATAGTTTCATAAGGCAAAGGTCGTAAAACTAATCCACAATGTGAAACCATCCAAAACCCCTTTGCAACATTCATATTAGAAACATATGAAAGCAAGACATAGCATAGCCAAACCAGCAACTTGTCCCACTTTAGTTTGTTACCCAGTGAGAAGAATTCCACATACACCAGTAAATGTGCTCAATTGGTATTCTGCTATCACTAGTAAAGTAATTATTTAAGATGACAGTAATTTCAACAAAAAGGTAAGATGATAATGAAGAGCATAAACAAGTGGAGTTTACAAGAAGGCATTATTCCATAGATACATTTCATAAATATAGATCTTAACAATATGTTTGAATCGTAGACAAATCAACAATGGCCATCAGATAGACAAAGACAAAATGATGATGACTATCTTTTCAAAATGAATTAGGACACCATTGCCGAACATTAAATTACCTCTTGCTTTTGGATGGATTTTGATAGCTGTTGTTGCCTCTACAGACATTAAAATCAAAATGTCGAAACATTAGGGTACATAAAGGGGAGAGAAGAATCTCCAGCAAATTAACGGAGCAACAATGATTGTGCTGAGTGAAACAAAACAGTATGAGTGATTACATAATCAGTTTTCTGAGGGCGCCCTCCTTCCTGACTCCTTTTCTTACCAGAATTTGGCTGTAAAAGAGACCCGCAGTTAGAGCTCCCTTTGCATGCAGAAGTAATTGACAATAATTTAAAACAGAAAAGGACCTTTAAGAAGGAGACTACAACAAAAGCACAGGATAAAGATAAACAGTACACATATTAACAGCATTTAATCACTACTTACTATAAAAGATTGAACAATATCAACTGTATCCCGAGAGCTTTCAACTGTATCAACATGCTGCACAAATACCTTCTTACTCTTCAACTCCTCTAATTCAAAACAACATCATCGCGTCAGTTTTAGAAGATTTTTTAATTACGGGACATACAAATTAAGAACGATCCTTTCTGATTTTTTAAAAAATAAAAAATAAAACAACGAAAAACCTTTTTGGGGCGATTCCGATATCGATAGATTCTGAAAATCAGAAAAAGGTCGCTTCAAAGGTCGCTCATTGATTTCGAGCCCTGTAAAAGACACCAAAAGTGTTCCTTGAAGCTTCAAAATTGCATTTAAATTTATATTGACAGGAAAAGAAAACATAAAAAAAGGGTACGATAAAAGAGAGAACGAAAAGAAATAACATACAGAAAGCATCGAGACGAGACTGGGAGATTTTGCGCTTAACCCTAACGATCACAGGCTTATCGGCCGTCGATTGAGGCGTTGCTGAAGAGCTTTCGCCGTTACTGGCCATGAGGGTTGATTGGTTGCGGTTAATTTTGCTTGCACAGAGGTGGTTTGGGTTTTTCGTTTGGGAGAATAAGGGATTTTAAGACTTTAACTAATCTTTCTATTTATTTTTATTTTTTGAAAATCTTAATTTCTAATTCTTCTGCTTGTACAGAATAGGGTGAATTTAGCTTTAATAGCTGAGGGCCATTGTTTTTTTAACCATTATTTTTTGAAAATAAATAGAGGGCTAAATGTTATTTCGGCCCAAACTTGGATTTTTTTACGCAATAAGACACGAATTTTAATAAAATATATTTTTTTATTAAAATTTATCAAATCAATATAAAAATATTTGAATAAAACATATTTTTATTAGAATTCGTCATCTTTATTTGATAAGTTTCATGCACTATAAAATACCGTAGATCTTAAAATAATAATATATGTGCCCTATTTTGCCATTTTTTTCCGAACTACAATGTTGGAAGAAAAAACCCAAACCTGTGTCTATTATAATTGTGTCATTAAAGAAGTTTTAGTTGGCTTTGGTATAAGTCAAAAAAGGGTAAAATACACTCCATGCCACTTAATTACCACTCTCTCCGTCCCATTATTTGTGCTTGATATTGATTATTCATATAGTTTTAAGCGATATATTTGACCAAGAAGAATGATAAAATTATCCCTAAAATATGATTAATAGATTTGACAGATTTGTTTTGATATATACAAAATAGTGAGATATAAAGGTAAAAAAAATATAAGTGTTGTTGTCTGTTGAATTTCTAATAAGGCACTTTGAATGAAACAATTTTAAAAATCAAAAGAGACGCATTTAGTGGGAAGAAGATAGTAATTTTATAGTAAATAGGTCATTTAAAAAATTATAATTTAATCACTCAATTAAAATATTGGTACAAATTGATCACTTCATAATTAAATTGAAATAGATATATAATATAACCTAATATAAAAACAATTTAAATTCAAGGATTTAAATATTATATTAATTTGATCTTAAATTAAAATAATTTAATAAATTCAACCTTTATATTTTAAAATGGATCAATTTAATCATTTTTTTATGATACTAACAAACCAAATAAGTTTATCGAATTAAACTAGTAGATAATTTCATTCCACCGTAAAGCGGCAACAAATTATTGTTAAACAATTATTATAACAAGAAAGCAATATAACGATTATGAGAGAATAACAAACAATTAAAAAGAATAAGGACTAAATTAATATAATTGTAACCCCTAGATCCGGTCTGGATGTTATGCCCAAATCTAATTTGTTACATATTGTATTCAGGAATTCTTTTCATATTTAAAACAATGTTAAAATCCATATAACAATATAATATGAAATTAGTCATAAGAAAGGTTCATACAATATATATATATATATATATATATAAACCGTATAAAACATATACAGAACAAAATATCAGTAATATAGATATATCGAGACGATTGCAAAAACATGTGGCACCAAAGTATAGCAAAAAGGCATATAGATATATACACTGGTACAAAAATAAGAGTAGTCGGTCCTTTTGATGTCAAGTTTGCTAGCCTACGGTCTGTTATTATCTAAAAAAGTTAAAATTTACATAATGAACTAAAAAATCCAGTGTGCTCTAGAATGTGTAGGTTCTCCAGAACTATACACCCACCTGTACACCCGGTAAAGATCTTAAAACGACGGCGTTATGAGAACGCTATATAAGCCTCATTTCCTACTTTTTTTTATCATTTTCATTTTGTTTTTCCTTATTTTTTTAACTCTATTCTTCTCCCCACTTTCTTCTCTCCTAAAATCTAGCAAAAGGGTTCTCGCCACCACCGTCTATCGCCATAGACGTCGTCGTTGGTCAATGTCTTCCCCTCCGATAGTGGCTTTTCGAGCCAAAATTTCACGGGTTTCTTCGTCCCAACGCCCTAAGCACGGATCTGAGGTCGGAATGGCCTAAAAAGGTCTCCAACACCGTAGATCTAAGGAGATCTATTCAGCTTTTACGGTTTTCGGTGACCCTTCAATTCTCTGGTGAACGAATGAGCATGGTAAGCCTTTCCCACTTCTCCTCTTTCTTTTCGGTTCTTTGTTGTGAATGAGTTTTTTTTTTTTTTTTCCTAAATCTGTTATTTTTTCGTTCGATTCTCTCTGTTCAAAGCTCCCTTTATTTTCTTTTCCTCATTTTTTTTCCGAATACCCCTCACTTCAATTATGGCCATGGATACTTGGTTGGTGAGTGTATTAATGAGGCTATGGTGTAGGGACGATGATGGCTCCCGAAAAATCAGGATTCCCAGATTTTTCGGGATTGGTTGGATTTTGTTTTATATTTTTTATTTTACTTTTGAATGCGATTTGGATGTTTTCTCTTGATTTGCTGATGGTTGAACTAAGGTGGTGAGGTGACCGACAACGTGGTTTCTCGGCTTAGCTCGTCGACGACGAACAGTGGCGACGGGAACGGTTATGGCGACAGCTGCAGGAGCTAGAGATAGGCTAGGGTTTCAGAAAACCTAAGACATATGGGCCAGGCAGACATGGGCTTGCTGTTGGGCTTTGGGTCTAATGTAATTTGTACTGCAAAAATAATAATAATAATAATAATAATAATAATAATAATAATAATAATAATAATAATAAAAGCTAGACAAAAATTGACGTCAACATTATAAAAGTTAAAAAATATTTTTTACTTTTCTTAAATAATTAAATAAATCCAATTTTTTAAAAAATCAATTTGACTCTTGAACAAAATAAATAATCGATTTAGCTCATTTGTTATGTTATCAGTCACAATGAACTATTATGTCAGTATCGTGAATAGTTATGTCAATACTATGTCAACGATGAAAAACGTTAATAAAAGAATCACATTGAATTTATTTTTTTAGTTGGTTCGTCATTGAGGGAAATATAATATAAGGATTATAGTGATTATTTTTTAAAAGTACATGGCCTTGAGGTACCTTTTTACCTATAACGATTGAAAGAATTTGACAAGTTTTACGTTATTACTTATATCAAATTATTGTGTATAATTTTATTGTCCTATTTGTAATTATGGTAAAACAAGAATCTAATTAGGCTTAGACAATGCAACTAAGAGTGCGTTTGGTTCACGGAATGTAAGATTACCAGTGGGAATAAAAGATTACCAGGGAATAGGATTACTGGGAATGTTGTATTTTGTGTTTGGTTGGTTTAGCTTAAAGGAATAAAAGATTATTGGAATGTATATTTGACTAAATTGTCTTTATTATATATTTGTTTGGTTGGTTTAGCATGAATGTAAGATTATCGTGTTTGGTTAAAGGAATAAAAGATTATTGGGATGTATATTTGACCAAATTGTCCTTATTATATATTTATATAATATTACAAGTTGTAAAATATTTATATATTTTCTTTAAAAAATTAAATTCATAATATTTATAAATTTTTTACAAAATTAAAAATATAAAAAATGTTTAATAAAAGGGTAAAATTTTATTTTAACAAATTTTATTTTAACCCCTGAACTTCATATAAAATTTTAATTATAGACTTTTTTTTGTAAATCTAAAATAATTTAAGGATAAATTTGTAATTTAACCTTCGTAGAATTTTTATTATTCAATGGCAGAAGAATGATATTTTTGAGAAAAAAAATAAAAATTTAAGGCATTTTAGTCCAAAACGCCGGTAATGTTACAATACCTAAGGGAAATGAGGTAATGACATTCCCAGTAATATACCCCAAAAAATTCATTATTGGTAATAAAACATTACCGGGAATGACATTCCCGGCCAAACCAAACGGGGAAATGTGGATTTCATTCCCGGGGGAATCCCACATTCCCCATCCAAACGCCCCCTAAGGGTATATTTATTTTCTAGTAATTGGTGTTGACAATCATTTTTATCTGAGTATTATTATTATTATTATTATTATTATTATTATTATTATTATCATTAGTTATTATTTTATTGTATTATCACTAATATTAATTACATTTTTTGCATGTCAAATTACAGTTGACCCGACATAAATTACATCAATCAATTGGACCAATTACAAACCTAAACTCGAAATGGGCTCAATTGTGTTAAAATTTTGGCTAACCTTAATTTTAGGGTTAGCCACTGCACTACTAGTAAGGTTTTCAGCTCCTACCGTCGCTATTTTTGCCACTTGCTTCCGTCATCCGACGTTGCTGTTTTCAACTAACAACTGACCGAAGTTAGAAAATAGTGACAATCAAATCAATAAAAAGGCAAAAATCAGGAAAAATCAATATAAAAAATAGAAGAATCCCGAGAAAATCCAAGATGTGAAAGTCTTGAGATAGGGAAATCATTCCCCTACTGAAGGCTTCATGTTTTGATCAAATCAGTCCATCAACAAAGAGGAAGATAAAAAAGGGGATAACAACCATTTTCGGGGAGCCGGAAATAAGTTTGAAACAAAAAAAACGTAAAGAAGAGAGTTCGAACGAAGGAGATAACCCACATACAACTAAAAAAACTGAGAATCCATTTGAAAAAAGGAGAGAATAATTTACCTTTTGGGTTCGAAGAACACCACCTTGCTGGAACCACGAGAACGTCTAACTTCAAAGCTAGCCCTTTTCTTTTTGTGGGTTTTGAAAGCTAAAGAGGGGTTGTGTAGTGAGAATATTGGTGGGTTTGGGTGAAAAGGAGCGAGGATAGGGTTAAAGAGGAGGCATCGACCCCCTAGTCAGAGACGGGGTGGTTGGAGAAGGGGGTTCTTCTTTTGGTTGAGAAAAAAAGGATGGGTAAGAAAGAGAAGAAAAGGGAAAAACTACTAAAAAAGGAGAGGGTTTCAGTTGAAAATGATAAAAAGGGGTATTTAAACCCCTCAAAATGACGTCTTTGGGTTTCCTGAAATTAGCACATGGGTTAATCGTGCGAGGGGTCATTCGATTTATTGTATCTTTACATTTTAGTCACTAAATGCAACTTTCTCTCTTTGACTTCGAGCTCCTTATTTTCTTCATGTTTCGTTTTAGTCCTTAACTGTTTGCTAGGCCTTATTTTTAGAAGTTTCATTTTAGTCCTACATGTGTTTTGAGTCTTATTGCGATTCTAGTGCTCCTATTTTATGATACTAGTATTTAAGTCCTCATAATTTATATACCCACACTTATATGCGTGCTATATTAAGGATATAATATGCTTTTATTTAGCTGTATATATTAAATATATTTTATTTATTATATTACACCCTTGTGTTTTACCAGGCGATTTGACCAAACTGACACCTTTAACGAATATTTACTTTTTTGGCACCGTTTAATATATATTTTCGAAGTGGCACCCTTTCGGCTGAGCTGGCGAAAGGCGCGTCCCCGGGGACGCGCTTTACCCGTGTTTTCGCTGAGTTAGATGCCACGTGTGGAAGGCGCATCCCCGGGGACGCGCCTTCACTGACTCGACTGCCACGTGTGGAAAGCGCATCCCCGGGGACGCGCCTTCCATTAAATGCCATAAATGCCCCATCCGTTTTCCCTAACTACCCCCCTCCTCCCCTATATAAACCCCCTCAACCCTCCCTCATTCTTCACACCAAAATCATATTCTCCTCTCTTATATAACTCAAATTCTCCAACTATTTGAGTTTTAAATTTGTTATTAGTTGTAAGAAATTTATTTTTATGTTAGTATTTTTTTAAATAGTTATTATATTTTATATTAATATATTTATGTAAATATTATTTTTTTTATTAAAATAATATTTATATAATTATTATTTATTTAGAATTATTAATTTTTTTGTGCTAATTATATTGTTTTGTCTACAGTTATAATGGAAAACGAAATGCTGTTGCGATTGGATATTGATCATATATCCAGACATTTTAGCGATATGGTAATATTTTTTATAATTAATGTTAATATTTAAATTTATTTTTATTTTAAAGTTATTATGAATTTATATTAATTTTTAATTTTTATAATGTATATTATTTAGGATACTGATCGTATTTTAGAGACTTTTATTAAAAATCCACGTATACCGACACCGGAACGTATTTTGCCATATTTGGCTTCTCCCGGGTTCGGGTATATTGCAACAATTATTGGCGGTTGCAAACTCGAACCTGTCCTAATTTTTGCACTGATTGAGAGGTGGAGGCCCGAGACACACTTTTCACCTTCCACGTGGAGATGCCACAATTACATTGGAGGATGTCTCTATGCATCTGGGGCTTCCCGTCGACGGAAATATGATGTGTGGTATGGCGGATGATGATTGGCAATCAATGTGCATTGATTATCTTGGAGTTGCTCCGCCAGAGTTTAATGGAGGTAGAATAGTTTTATCTTGGTACACCTAAATAATTTGTCAATGTATGCACACCTAAATAATTTGTCAATGTATGTACACCTAAATAATTTTTTTAACTTTTAAATACATAAATATTTTTAATATATTTATTTAATATAATAATTAATATTATTAGTTATAATTTTTTTTTAAATATAATAATAATTCAACCTTTTAAGTAGAGAAATATATTAAATTAAACAAATTAGAAGTTATTAAAAAAATTTATGTATACGATGACACATTTCATGTTCTGATTGGAGGATTAAATTTATTAAATTAAATTTTCAATAAGACTAATTTCATAAAATATGTAAGTCTTGAAGATTAAATATGTAATTATACTAATTTATTAACTTATGCATCAATATTTTGTTAAATATTGATAAGAGATGACTAGATTGATAACATTTAAATAATTAACTAATAAAATTAATAGATCGATAATCAAAATCAAAAATAATAATATAACCATATGTGTATATTATAATTTCATTTTTCCTATAACTACAATAAAGTCAAAACTAGTTTTCATATATTGTTCTATCATATTAATGTAGATAATTCACTCTACCTTTAACACACATTAACAAAATACATTTGATAATTCTTACATTATAATCGAAACACTTTACATAATATATTATTAATAATAATAATAATAATAAAATATTTATTATTAAACAAAATACGTGGCAATCGAGCTGGCGAAAGGCGCGTCTCCGGGGATGCGCCTTCCACACGTGGCATCCAACTCAGCGAAAACACGAGTAAAGCGCATCCCCGGGAACGCGCCTTTCGCCAGCTCAACCGAAAGGATGCCACTAATATATATTAAACGGTGCCAAAAAAATAAATATTCGTTAAAGACGTGTCAGTTTGGTCAAATCACTGTTTTACCATACACATATTTATTAAATATATGTTCATGTCTTTTTGTTTTACGTATGTGTGTGTATATATATATATTTCATTTATAATATATGTTAATTTTGATATTTATTTACGTAAATTTATGTGTATGTGTATTTGGGCATATATATATATATATATATATATATATATATATATATATATATATATGTGTGTGTGTGTGTGTGTACTATTTGTATGTAGGTAAATTTTTATCCTTTTTTTTATTCAAAATACCCTTTTTATGAGATTTAATACATATGCATTTTATTTTTTATTAAAAACGTTTAATGTTTTAATATTTGTAAGTTCTTTTTTTATTCGACTCACATATGGAAGACCTCCAAAAACCTCGGGTTCCTTTCTAAGGATTATTCGAACAAAAATTATTTATTTATACATTTTGATATATTAAGTAAATTAGATATATCACTTTAAATAAATGTGTCATTTTAAACATTTTATTTTTATTTTTATATATAATGAAGTTACTTTAATAAATATAAATATTCATTGTGTTTTTATTTATTCTAGTATTTCGTTATTTTATCTCATTTATTCTGCATATTATGTGGATGTTTGATTCATTCTGCATATGCCATTTTATTATTTCTGCATTCATATATCATACATTTGATTTCTCATTTCCAAAAATGATTAAAGACAATGTTGTTTTGCATCTTGGATTAACGGAATTGAGTACAATATAATTGGATTTCAATTTTCGTTAATTTACGTAATAAAGATAACATCCTTTTTAAATAAATCCAAATGAATTAAATCGTTTTCATCGAATTAAGTATTTCAATAGTACTCACTCACTTTTTAAATTAATTGAAATAAAATGATCATTATTTAAATTTTGGATTTGAATATATAAAGTTTTACTACTTAGATAACATATAATCAAGAGGTATCAATTTTGAGCGATGTGGGGTATTTATCATTCCCCACGCGTAATCGACTCCCGAACCCTTAAAAATAATTTTTTAGTTTGTAGACTAATTTTGTCATTTTATATGATTTTTCTAAAATTTGCTAAAAAGACATCTTTAGGTATTCGACCTACTTAACTCAAAGGTAAATGACGATTCTAAATTTCAAATTTATCGAAAATCTCAAAATTTCCAAAATTAAGTCATAATTATTTTTAATTTGTTAAAAATGTTATGACAACTTGACGATTCCGTTCGAGACATTTTTTGAGAGTCAAACTTTACACGATTATACGCTGTCTGACTAATTGAAATTTTTATAAATTTGAACTTTTACTTGAATTATGATCCTTTTAATTTTCAATTTTCATAATTATGAATCATTTTTACTCTTGTAAATAGTTGTACTGATATTTGATTTCATTTTTTAGACTTGTTAACGTTTTCAAGAATGTGTCTTTATTTTTCTTTTTGTCAAAATGTTTGAGAGTTCCTCTTCACACACATCATGTGTATTTACATGTCATAAGCTCTATATATGAGCTTTGTCCTGCTAAGTGAAAGTGAATCGCTAGTGCCCTTCGTTAGTAGGCCTCCGCACAGGCCAATGAATCACTCCTGGAGTACATGCCCTTATTATCTTCATGAGCAGCCCTCCGTTTAGACATAAGGAATGTGCTCCCTCGAATTGAACTCGATCCGTTTAAATCTATAATAGATGAGGATTGAGGGTTTGGTAGCCCAAAGGGACACCGACATCAAGGACAACTCGAGTACCTTTTCCCATAGAACCGAAACCATGCATATGGTGTACCCTATGTAGAGCCAGGTCGAACCTCTCTCCATCAGTAGGTACCAAAATAGGTGTACACAAAGGGCAACGATTCTGAACCTTCTACCTTTGCTTTAAATGCATAGAATAAATCTTTTCGAATGAAAGCATGCGAATTAGATACCATGCGGTTAGGATTTACTTCCTAAAATAAGTCATATCGGATAGAAAGCATGTCCGAGTATGATTTCTATTTAATAAAAACATGTTCGGGTAGATACCATGATTGAGTAAGTGTTATATTTATCTTTAAATATCACTTTTTGTCGGTAATCTCACTTGTACTAACTCATTTTTCTCTAAATTTTGTGTCATTTTTCATTGCATTAATATCATAGCATAACTTGAAGGCTTTGATCCGCAGAGGACTCTCTAATTGAATTTTTTTCATAAATAGAGATAAAAAATTTCAATCAAGTAGTTACATTATTTGAAAAGGTTTTCGAAGTCCCTGCTACCGGCTTTAAAAGAGGGCTTGTCCTTCTTTGGAACCAAATTGACATTGAGATTACTATAAAGTACAATAGGGATTGAGCTATTCATTGCGAGATGAAAGAAAGCGAGAAGAATTGATGATGAGTTTTGCTTACGTCCAACCTCACGAGAAGAAAAAAGGTGGATTTTGGGAAGACTTGAGCCTTTATGCAGACCAAAATAATGCCCACTGGATTATTATGGGTGACTTTAATGATATTGCTTCGCTTGATGAGAGAATTGGAAGTTGGAATAGATAAAATTCTGCATTTGAGAAAGAGATGGGATAGATGCAATATTATGGATGCCGGTTGGATGGGAACGAAATTCACTTGGATTAGAATTTGTAATGGCACTGTTACGTTACAGGAAATATTGGACAGAATCCTTCACAACACTGAGATTATTAGCTTATTTCATTCTATTCTGCCTATGACCCTCCAAAGAAGATATTCAGACCATCATCCGATTGTTTGGAATTCTAAGGAAGATTACGTCATTGATAAAAGCAGAAGACCATTCAGAAGCGATGTGGATCACCCAGAAAGACTTCAATGGAATTTTTATCGAAGCTTAGAATAGAAAAGGGGAGCATACTACAGAGGCTATTGAGGAAACAAGCAAAGCGGTTAAAAAACGGAAAGAAGCTTTTGAAAACATTTTTAAAAGGAAGAGGAAAATCAAAAATCGCCTTAAAGGAATTCAGAATTCGGTTCACTATAGCTACTCAAAGTATCTTCAAGGTTTGGAAGAGCACTTCTGGTCGATTATCAAGAGATTTCGAACCAAGAAGAAATTTTATGGTTACAAAAATCTAGACTTGATTGGGTTTGCAAGGGGGAAAGAAACACCAAGTTTTTCCATATGACCACAAAAATCAGAAGGCGTAATAAACATAATTCTAGGGCTGTTTGTGGATGACAAGTAGATCAATGATAAAATTGCCCTAGAAACGCATGTGAACGACTTTGCATTTCTAACCCCATTTTTTCTCACAAGCATTTCATCGAACATTTATGCTTCACCTAAGATGACATGTATCTAACATTACACCTTGAATCGTTGATGGTCCCGATAGTCCCTTGGTCGAGTCTTCTCTCAATGGACCCTTATTCAAGTCAACACCTCAACATAATTCAAAGTTAGATTAGAATTTCCCATGTATCCCCGACTGAAAAGTTACGTTAGAAATGAGAAGAGAGAAACGAAAAATAAAATTCGAGATCGAAAAAGAATTTAGGGTTTAGAATGAAATTGATGATTATGTTGTAAGTTTTAAAAGTTGGGGGACCTAAATGCAGGCTCCTGAAAAGTTCAGTGATCATATTACAAACGTACTAACGGCAGTGTACGATGTCAAACGGCCGGTTATGTCGGGGACTATATTACAAACGGACTAAATGTTGGAGGATTGTATTGCAAGTTTTAAAAGTCGATGGACCTAAATGAAAATATTAGAAAAATTCAGTGACCATTACTATACTTTACCCTAACTTTTATCTGGACGTTCCTTACTAATAATATTCTTCTTTTGCAAGAAATAATTCACTCGATTACGAAAAGAAAAAGAAGGGAGCCATTATCATGAAGATTGATTTACAAAAGGCCTAGGACAATGTAAATTGGGACTTTCTAAAAAAGACGTTAGAGGAGAGATGCCAAAAGAAATGATCGCTTTAATATTATATTGTATTCAGAATAGTGAGATCAAAATCATTTGGAATGACAAAAAAACTTAGGGATTCAAACTAAAGCAAGGTTTAAGACAGAGAGATCCTCTATCCTCTTATCTCTTTATTTTAGTAACGGAAAGATTATTACATATTTTTCTCGAGGAAATGGAGAATGGTAATTGGGAAGGCCTGTAAGTGACTAGAGGAGGCACTAACTTAAGTCATATATTTTTTGCAAATGACCTCCTATTATTCATGGAAGCAAATGCAGTTCAGGTGGGAAACAGGTTTTCAAATCGCGATCGTGGTCGCGTTTTCGGTCATTTTGGGTTTACCATGATTGTGGTCGTCGCGACCGTTATTACGGGTGTAGCGGGTAACTCGGACGGTGGTGAAACCGCTATTTTGCGGGAGCTATCACGTTTTCGGACCGTGATTTAAAACCCTAGTGGGAAAAGCTAAAGATTGTCTAAGAAAATTCAACAAGGCCTCACTCGAAATAAATCTTCAAAAATAAAGCTTTTTCATATCTCTAAATGTTCTGGAAGAAATTACTACCTATTTGGCCTCAATAAGAGGAATTCAGATCACATTAGACCTCGAGATTTACTTAGGAGTCCCCATAATCCACAAGACAATAAATGGAAATACTTATAAACATTTGACAGACAAGGTTTACAAAAACTTGCGGGTTGGAAATGAAAAGTTCTCTCAATGGAAGGAAGGAAAACACTTATTCTATCAGTAACGACTACCATCCAAGTTCATACCATGCAAACCACGATGCTCCCGACGAATACATGGAAAATGCTGGATAAAATCAATAGAAACTTCTTATAGGATGGTAATTCGGAAGAGATGCATATCATATTGTAAATTGGCACTCGGTTTATGGACCTAAAGAGAAAGGAGGTTTGGGTTTAATGAAAGCTAGGCATGTGAATTTAGCCATAATGGCTAAAAATGGATGAAAGCTTCATACAAAGCAAGAAGCTTCATACAAAGTGGTCGCATCATTTACTAGTAATTGCTTTGGCTAAAATGACATATTTTCGTTTGGGTCAACTTTTTACCAAGCTCGGGGGTCAAGCTTTTACTTGTATGCAAATTTTTCATGTTTATCACCTAAGATTAGTAGCAGATTGTAACATCCCAAATTACGGGTTAATGACTAAATTGTAAAATTTTAGAATTTGGGGATAAAAATAAAATAGTTGAATAGTTCAATGATTTATGGAAATATTTCCTAAAGTTATTAGTAATTATTAAATGAAGTGAAGGGAAAAATGATTATTTGACTTAGATATTAATTAAAAATGGGATTGCCAATGATATAAGGATAAGATGGAGATATTTTCTCCAAAACTTCTCTTTATCTTCTTTCTTTCTTCTTTACCGTGAACCCCCAAAGGTAAAGGTGAGTTTTTTTTTAGTTAATTATTTGTTGATTTTATGGTTGGGCTTTGATCATTAGATGATAACTAAGCTTAAGGAAAGCTTAAGTTGTCATAAAATCAAAAGATGAAGAAGTTATGAGATATTAAAGAAAATGGGTTTTTAAGTGAATTTTTGGAAAAAAGTTGATAAGTTGAATTTGAAACTAAATTTGACTTGTCATCAACTTAATTAAGAGATATGAAATGATAGAATTGGATTTAGAGCATCTTGAAAATTTGGGTATGATTATTGATTTCCATATGAATTCTGGACTAGTGTGCATCTTGAAATATGGCACAATTAAATTAGAAGGAAGTAATTTACGTGCATAAATGGGAATTCTGGACTAGTGTGCATTGGTACACATTCAACATGTACCGATGCATCAAGGGTAAATTTTCAGAAATTATTCAGTGTGTATCGATGCACACGGGTAGGCATCGATGCGAGGGAATTTCGAAGCTATTTTGTGTACCAATGCACCCATAGTGCATCGATAAACCCTTTAAGAAAAATGGAATTTTGGTTCATTAAATTAGCCTAAGTTATTAATACCAAGTTATAAGGTTTAGGCTTCTGATAATTGTCTTGAAAATCATGTTTATGTAGATATTGAGCCTAAACAAGTTCTAGAACAATCAAAGAATTAGGATCGAATTAAAACAAGGCTAAGGTGAGTGCAATTTAAATTGTACTTATGTGATTGATCAAACATTGGCTTGCGATGAGCCAATGATAGAGTTGCTATGGTAAGGAGTAACTTTTAAAATGTTATGTGATTACTATGTGCGCATTAGTACATGGAAATGAATGTATGTTATTATATGTTACATGATTTACATGCTTACGTGAAAATGCAACATATGATATATGCTACTTAATATGACATGCAAGGTTACATGAACAAATGAGAAATGATAAAAGCCATATGAAATGACATATGTGAATACATGCATTTGCGATACGTGTTATATGATATTAAATATATGTTTACACATACATGTGGTATGTGACAGAAGAGAAGGAACATGTGATTATAAGATCAATGATTACACGAACATGTGATACGTGACTAAAAAGAAAATATATGTGTTTATAAGATAAATTATATGAATAAGTAATGTGAACTGTTATAAATGATAATGCCCATGTTATGTGATATGAGAGCTAGGGGTATAGTTGGCATGACAAGGGTCGAGGGTTTACCTATGTTCTTCGGGACATATGGACTGATTACCTAGGTTCTTCAGAATCTATGAACTGGTCCTTCGAGACATTTATATGAGCTGTGGTGACAGCATAATTGTGCACAACCTCAATGTACTCACATACCTTAAGTTCTCAAAAGTATACATGGGCTAATACATAGACTTTAAAGAGAGTAAATAAATCAATTGATATGATACGATGTGTGTTCTATTGTATAATGATATATGATGCGTATAAATGATAAGTATATGATTATACGATAAAAGCATGTTAATGATAATGAAATGAGGTAAGGAGGGTATATATGCAACTATGCATAATGTTATAAGAAATGTTCTATGATTTTATTATATGTTTTATATGGCTCACTAAGTTATAGACTTAGCGTGTGATTGTTTCACGCGTAGGTTTCGAGAAGAAAAAGATTGATAAAAGTTATGCAAGACAGGTCAGTTCCATCTTTCCAAAGATCAGATCAGAAAAGAAATGTATAGTATGTATGTTGTAATAAGGAAAATAGTTGGCATGTAAATAAAGGATTAAATCCGATATATTCTAATCGGTTTTGAAAAGTCATACGATTGAGTTTTGTAATGTTTTAAATGCGTATATGTAATTTATAAATTTTATACGGATGAAAGCTTAGATTTTTATGACTTTATATGTATTTTTACGAAAGCTACTGTAGCATTGCATCGATCCACAATTGATATTCGAATTTTTTCACTGTTCATGGTACTATTTTTTCAAATTGGTTTTAACGAACATAATTCAACAATATATGATAGTATTTTCTTAATATGAGTTTTTAATGTTTTGATATTTTATAAGAATACTGTTTTAAAAAGTCAATGTGACATCTCGACTTGTATCCGGGTCGGGTACGGGTTGGGGTGTTACACAGATCTACATCAAAAAGTTATAGCATCAAACAAAATATCAGTGATAAGCTTTTTTTCGCACCCATGAATTATTTCTTTCACAGAAATGCATCGACCTCTTCAAGGGATTGAATCTAACTCTTTCAGAGTTCATTTACAAGAGATGTGGCGTGACTGTGGGTTTTTTCAAGCTTTGAAGTATCCAAGCTCCCATGTCATAGTAGCTTGTTCACATTCTCGTGAAGACTATAAACGTTATGTGGATCTCGTTTATCAATTTTCAAGAGTATTCAAGGTATATGAATATGAGTTTCCCCCATAGGTAACGAAAAATATCCAAATGAGGTTTAGACTTTGCTTCCAATTATATCAAATCCAAACTTATTAAGGGAGCTAGGTTGTCCAAAATTCACTCGAATTCATTGTGATATGGATATTTGAGAGGTGTCAAAAGAACATAAAATATACGGGCATTGCAGAAACCTAGGCCACAATAGGACATATTTGGTCAAAGGGTGTCTGACAGGGTTTTCTCTCATTTAATATTAGGATGATTTTTGGGCAAAAACATCAAAAAAATTATATAAAATAAATTATAATTTCGAGAAAGTATTTACTAAATATTATTTTACAATATTTAGATGATATCATATAAATTATTTTTTATTGGTTGATAATTTTTTTTATAAATGATTAATTATACAATAAATAATATTATTTATTAAAAATTATATTAGTTTTTTAAAATATTATAATAATTTATTTAATATGTTTTACGTTAATATTATTTTTAAAATATTATATCTACAATTTTATAAAAAATGTTAAGATTATTATATTATATTAAAATAAAAATATTATACATTATATTAATTATTTGTTAAAATAAGAATAATATATTATTAATTATTTTAATTATTAATTAAAATAATAATATTAATAAAATATTAAAAATTATATTATTAAAATAAGAATATTATATTGAATTATATTTTAAAGAGTATAGTTTAAATATTTAATAATTCAATAATAATATTTTTATGAAATTAATAAATAATATTAATTTTATTAATAAATTATTATATATTACTAAAATATAAGTATAATAATATAACTATACCAGTAAATATATAATATTTTTAAAAATTATTAATAACTATAATTTAACATTTAATATTTTTATTAAATTATACTAAAATAATATATTAATATTAAATATATAAAATAATAATATTTTGAGTGTTTATATTTTGAAGTGAAAGGTTTGTAAATATGTCTCAAATATCCAAAATATCAAATATCTTAAAAATCCATAATTAGCATTCACACAGCATAAGTACCCAAATATCCAAATCCAAAAGATAAAAATCATCCAAAAAAAATCAAATCAACGTACGATGAGACAATATCCAAAAACATCCAAAACATAAGCAGTCAAAATGGAAAATGATCAGGCATCCGACAGAGGATGATTTAGATCCAAAGATGGAGTGAGAAAGGAAGCGAGCTCACGAGAGAGAGCGTTTATCCTATTTGTAACTGTGTCGAATCTAGCAAGTAAACCACGCCAGGAGTCTACATGCATCGCTCCAATGATAATTGTCAAGAAGCAATCTCTGAAACTTGAGTCCCCAAAGCAATAAAGTATGGCTCTATGGTAGCAAACCTCAAGTCCAACATCGTCTGAATGTAAGGAGGCATCTCACTAGCATCATCACCATAGACTCGATGAGGCTCATCAGGGACGTAATTCACCGATCGTCAAGTATCTTTCTTCCCTTTTTCCTTTCTTTGCCGAGCAATGTTAACTTTCTCCCATCCCGATTTACGAAGATATTTTAGATCGATGAAGGAGGCCAAGGGAATATCGACATCAAGATCAATATTAATACCAATTTTGATAAAGAAATGACTTAGAAGACAACCATAGATAATGGTATCGATTTTCTTGGAAGAGAAAATGTTTATGGTGTCAATTAACTCAACGAAGACAATTTGGAAAAAATTATTTTTTTATTATGCTCAAAACAATGAAGTCACCAAATGCCAACAGTGCGAAGGGAAGAGGATTTACCTTCAGATGATCAAAACCACCAAGATATAATGAGGTACAGGAAACGCTCATGAGTATCTAAGATGATGGCACTTTTACTGACCTCTAATGGGGAGGTTACAAAATCTTGCTCATTATCTATACCATTGAGTTATAGACCTAAGTCGCTGGCTATGTATGTAGCATCTAAGATAATGTATCACACCATAAGATAGGAACGAATATTAGTAGTGTATTGTTGGGCCTTATCCTGAACACATACAACATTAGAATAACATATACAAACAAGTTGGTGGAAGACAACATGCTTGATTGCTATCTAATTTACAGGCCTTTAGAATTGAAATGTATTTGAATTTTAACTAAGTCATGGCAGAGAGGGAAGGCATACGCTCACTTAAAATTATAAAGTATTGGAAGGGATTATCTTTCAAGATTTATTCATAATCTTTTAGATTGAGGTGGGATCAACGAGAGTTGGCATCATTATGAAAATTTTAAATTCTCATATAATTTAGGTATTTTCTTTGTATTTTTCATTGATATTTGTCTTCCATAAATTTTTATAAACTTGCCCCTAAAAGTTTATAAATTCATCCTTAATATAAAGTCATGTATCCTTCATTGTATTAAATATTAGACATAATGCAACAAAATAACCCTAACATTTGATAATAGTGTCAGATATACCCTTATCGTTTTTAACACATTCTTCCTCTCAACGTTTAATTTTGGGTCAAAAATCACCATTGGTGGATGGAAATCGTCAGTCAACTGATGGTCAATGCTTGATGTTGACCAAGCATGTGCACATGGACGTGGATGCTGACATAGCATATCCATGTCAGAGCTCATGATGACATGGTTGTGCCACGTTAGAATTTTTAAAAATAAAATAAATAATTATTATGATTAGTTTTATTTATATTTAATTATTTATGACCAATAAGAGAGTGACATGTGTCACTCTTCGATTTGTGTTTGTTTAAAGGAGCCCTTAAAAGGAGAATGGGTTAAAAGGAGAATCGAACCTGGCAATTACTGTAGAATGGCACAAGTTTTGCCACTAAACCAAGCTTACTACTTGATTAAATAATGTACTAATTATTTAATAGATACTTAATTTGAATTTAATAAAAAAAAAATAAGCACGTGTCTATAATCTCACTTATACCAAATTATTCCCAAAACTCATCTTCCCATTCTCGATTATTTTTAAAATAGATTGAGGTTTAGGGTTTCGTTACCACCATGCTCAATTTTTTTCAAAATCCTTATAGCAACAACTTCTAATTAGGGATGGCAAATGGGTACAATTTCGTGGATTCCACACCGTATCCGCTCCAATTGGGGTGGAGATATGTATAATTTTAGTGGGTAGTGGGCGGGTGTGGATTTAGAAAGTGGTACCCGTCGCGGGTAGTGGGCGGGTGATAGGTTTGAGACCTTACCCGCCCCGCATCCGTCCGCCCACTAAATATCCATTAAATTTTGGATCATTATGAATTTAGGTATAATTTTAGAGACTAATTTATAAATCTTAATATTGTATAATATATAACTTATAATTTAACCAAATATTAGGGATAAGTTTATGAATCAATTTTTTTCTTTCAAACCTCTCGTGCTTTGTTTGTTGGTTACTACGCCGATATTCTGGTAGTTCTTCTCTAGTTTCAAACTCTGGTCTCCAGCTCATTCAGGTACGCCTTCTTCCTATTCTTTACTCTGGTCTCCTCTGCGGGTAGTAGAGTTGTATGTCACCTTATACACAGATCCAAAACCACCTTCCCCAATCTTGTTTGCTGTATCGAAACAACTGTGACCGTTTTAATTTGTCGTAAGGTGAATACTACAGTTTTTAGATCTAATCCTCTTAGTTCTGTTCAAGATACAAGACCAATAGTCAATACTCCGTTATTTTGATTTTGATATTCTGCTGAATCTAAGAGCATTCGTATATTGATTTTGTTTTTTAAGAAACACGCTATATGTACGTATTTTAAATTATCGATTTTGGTATTCTTTTGAATTTAAGTGCATTCACACATTCTGTTGATTTTGAAAATTATGAATAATTTATGCATTATAATTTATATAATCATTGAAAAACAAAAACATCTTGAAAAAAAGACCAAAACCAATACAACTTAGATTTGATCTTCTTTTTCTGGATTGGGATAATGCAAAGGTAAAAATCCAAACACCAAGTTATATTTTACGTATCCTGGATCACTTGTTTAGATTTGTATAAGTTTTTTTGGTTGTTGGTGTAGGGAAAGAAATGAAATCATGTTTTAATTTTAGGAAGGTGAAACATTATTATAATTAGAAACAGGTGCAACAAGAAACAAAGAGACTGATTAAATAACTCAGAGAAAGTTGTGTCAATAATATTTTTACAACTTAAAGAATGTATTTGTTTAGGTGTCTATCCAACATTTGTAATTCTTATCGCATATGGTTTATTGAAGTTTTAGCCTTTTATAGGAAGATGATTAGGAAAAATAATGACTACTGGTAGATGGTTTAGCTTAATATGGTAGTGTGGTTGGTGGTCTATAAACTGAGAGGTGAGAGACATGAAATCCACAAAAACAACGTAAGTTTTGAAGTTTATAGACGATGGCGTCGTATAAAGCAAGTTTCAATTTAGGGTTGTACGGACTGGTAAAGCGTGCCTAAGCCTTAACTGCAGACTTCTTCTACGATAGCTCAGGATGAATAAGCCGTGCCCACTCCTTATACGAAAACCTCCTCTGGTATTCGAATATAGCCTAAATTTTTTTTGAGTTTTCGAATAATCCAAACATGGTTTTTTATTGATCTGAATCCGATCCGATAATTAGGAAAAATTTCAGATACCCGATCCGAACTATCCGAAAATTAAAAAATGGATCGGATATCTAAATTTTTGGATAGGATCAACGGGTCAACGGATCGGATCGGATTTTTTTGCACACCCCTAA
Organism: Hibiscus syriacus; assembly: GCF_006381635.1. Classification (NCBI taxonomy): domain Eukaryota; kingdom Viridiplantae; phylum Streptophyta; class Magnoliopsida; order Malvales; family Malvaceae; genus Hibiscus; species Hibiscus syriacus. The sequence continues at coordinate 55,431 of NW_024062640.1, forward strand.
CTATCATGCGGGTCTAGCCGGATACATCTCCAGTTGGGTAGTGAGTGTGGGGATGAATTTGAAAATGTACCCGCGTGGGCGGGTGTGGATTTGAAAATTTTTACCCATCATGAATGGTGGACGGGTGGTTGATTGAAAAATATTAGATGGGTATGGAGATGGAGGAGGGGTATCCGCACCCGATCCGCCCGTTTGCCATCCCTACTTCCAATCGACTAATATGATGCAATACATAGTAATTCTGATGAAAAAAAATAAAACAAGTATGATGCAATACATAGCAATACATAGTAATAATTTGTTTTCTAAGAATAAGAATTGTCTATAAATGATTCTGATGACATTCCCGATTATAAAATTGATCCAATTAATCATCCAATTAAATATTTTTTAAAATAAAATTGGTCTATCTTCCCCAATCTCACCTTTCCCAAATTTGTTTCTTCTCCGAAGCTCTTTTCTCCACATAAATGGCTGCCTCTTCAAAACCCCCCAATGCTTCGTCGGCCACCATACTTTGGTAGCCATATTCGCTCCGGTCGGCTTCCACGAAGAGTGGGTGATTTTGAAAACAAACCTCAAACAATCTAACCCTTATCTATTCTTCTAAACAAACAGAAAAGAGATCTCAATACCCCAAAACCTTCACTTCCATGGAAACAAACCAAAGGAACCCCATCGTGGGATTCAAAAACTAGAGGTAAAACCCCCAAACCTAGCTCCTTATTTTGAAAATAAAATCGCCACTGGAAGTGTAAAAATTTGGAAAAAATACCTCTGAACATATTTTTATATTACTTCGGTCTTTCAAAATCAATGCAGAGAATTGTTATTCAGAGGCCTTTTGTATTGCATCTTCATAAGAGTGATAAAGGAAACATAGAATACGCTGAGTTTCTTTACCTTAGAAAAAGATTCACCGATTTCGGATATGAGAGGAGTTTTTCCCAAAACAAATTATGAGAGGAGTTTTGGGAATAATCGGGTATACGTGAGATTATAAACACGTGTTTTATTTTTTTTCATTAATTTCAATTTAAGTATCTATTAAATATCATTTAGTTCATTATTTAAGCAAGTAATAAGCTTGGCCTAGTGACATGTTTGACTCCCTGATTGGTCATAAATAATTAAATATAAATAATATTAATCATAATAATATTTTTTTTAATTTTAACATGGCAATGCCACGCCATCATGAGCTCTGACATACACACCACGTCAGCATCTATGTCTATGTGTACATGTTTGGTCAGCATCAGACATTGACCGTGAGTTGACTGACGGTTTCCATCCACCAAGGGTGATTTTTGACCCAAAATTAAATGTTGAGTGGACGACTGTGTCAAAAAACGATAAGGGTATATTTGACACTACTGTAAAACGACAAGGTTATTTTATTTCATTATGCCTAAATATTACTACAATTCACAAACTACAAAAAACGAATCGATATGCAATACAAATAAACTAAGTTTAATATATTTCATGGGTAATACTCCAAATTTTGGTTAGTGACCAAAATGTAAATTTTGAAAGTTTAGTGGCCAAAGTAGAAAGTTAGAAAAGTTTAGGGACTATATTTTTTAAAATTTAGGTATTTTGTTCCCATAAATGAATAGTTCAACCCTAAGAATGACGTTTTTGTGGGAATCAAAATTTGATCCGGAGTTTGTGTTAAAAGTTATAAAGAAGTAATGTACGAAAAAAACTGGATAATCGGGTTGAACCAAATTTTATGAAAATTTGAAGGATGATATATAAAGGTTGGAAATATTATTTCCAAATTTTAGAACAGGGAAATTTAATGTGGATAAGTTGAATTGAAGTCGATTTTACATATTTAGCTAAAATTGGAAAATTAGTGACTAAATTTAGTTTTTGAAAATTTGCAAGGGCAAAGATGAAAATTGAATTTTTATTTGTTCATGTTTGAATTTGGAATATTAAAAGGGATGATAATGCAATGGCAAGTTGAAATTATCATGTTTCATTAAGGGTAAAATGATAATTTCACATTAAATGAATTTAAAATTCATTTATATTAGATTAAGCCAAATGTATTATGTTTTAATTGAAGAAAAATTACAAAAATCAGTTTCTTCCATCCCCAAAGCGTGCACCACCGTAGGTACAAGGTAAGAATTTTATTTTATTTTTATTTTAAACTTATTTGATTGATTTTTGGATTAAGCTATTAGATAAAGAATTAATCCCTTGAAATTCTCTATCATTTGGTATAAATATTACATGAAGATCATGGTTATATGATGAGTTTGAAAATTAGGGTTTATGTTGGAGTTGTTGATTTTGTGGATTTGATGAAAGATTTTTATATTTTTGATATTAGATATTAATTCTAAAACTTGTTGTAAGCACCACTTTTTTACAACTAGACCCAACCACAACCAACTAGCCTTAAGCCCAACTACCCTAAACCCAAAATAAAACCCCAAAACCAAAATAGACTCGAACCGGGTCCAAACCATACCCGACCCGAATCTGTCTAGTTAGCAGCCCAAACACCCCCAACCAGATGCCACCTTCCTTCCCCCCAATCAGAATCCACCTGACTCTGCCCCAGTCACTGCCGAGGCCACCCGTGCACGCCACCATTTCCACCTACAGCAGAGGACACAAGCAAGAAAACAAAATTATCATCATTTCATTTTCTCTGTAAAATGGGCATTAAAACCCAAACAAAACACTGTAAAAAAGGGGCTTGGACTCTCGGTTTTTCTCTGGTCAAACATTGTAATTTTCTTTTTTTGAAGCAATAAAACCACAAGCAGTCAAGGTTATTTTTTTTATTGTTTTAGTTCGAATCGCTTTTACCCCTTTTATTTTATTTTTTATACTGTCTTCGGTTTTAAATATCAATAAAAAAGAATAATCGGTTTTAAATATCAGTAAAAAAGAATATTTATTTTTTCCCGAAATAAAACAACACCTTTTTTTTTCTAGTTTTGCTTCTAATACTAACAACATTTCGAAAATGAAATAAAAATAATAATAAAGCTTTTTCTTGATTAATACCAAACCAACGATCCCAATTTTTACAGCAAAATAATAAAAAATAAGAGAGAAAAATCATATTCATACCTGAAAAAAAAGGTCACTAGAGTCGGGAAGTCGAGCGATTATCGGTGATTTAAGGGGCTTTTAAAGCATTTTTTCGGTAGTTTTAGTATTAAAAAGGGTCCTAGGGGTAGATCTAAGCTTCTGGGGTTTTTTTGGGTGCGGCGGCCAGAGCAGACTAGCAGTGGCCGGCCTACTGCCGATCGAGAAAGGGGAGAGGATTTAAAACTATTTTTGTTTTTTTTTGTTTTCGGTGAGAATAGATTGAAATAACAAAAATTTGGCTTATATATAGAAAATATTTAGGGGTAAATTGCATAATAAATCCCTAAAACTTTGTCATATTTTTACATTTTGGTCCCTTTAAGGACTAAAATTGATATTTTACCTTTCCGCTGGGCATGCTTTAATTTTTTTTGTAAATTCACTATCACGGTCCCTTAAATTTTTGTGTTTTTACAATTTGGTCACTGGATCTTTTGTTTCTAATTTATTTTAATTTTATTATTATGTGTTGTTTTATTTTAATTTTGTCACTGTTAGTTTCTCATTTAGTTACTGTTATTTTAATTTTTGCATTTTTGTCACTCTTTATTTCTGATTTAGTTACTAAATTTTATTTTTTTGCATTTTAGTCATTTTATTTTATTTTATTTTATTTCAATTTAACCCTTACATTTTGGTTTGTTTTAATTTAGCCCCTATTGCATGTTCAATTTGTTCTTTTTAGCTTGGTAATTTTATATTTATGTAATTAGGTTATCATATTTTTATTTTTATTTTATGTTAATTTTTACTATTTTTATTTTTTTTTGTTTTTATTATGTTTATTAATTGTTTTAATATTTCATTGTTTTATTTCTTAGATTTAGTTTTAAATTAGATTAACATTCGTATCTGATTTAGAAATTAGGACGATATTCTAGCTTTATTAAGGAGCAATTCGAGTCGAGTTTTTGCATAAGATGACCGATTACTCGAATCGATTGTTCGCTTTTAAAATTTATTAATAATTAATATTTTGTGAAAATAACTTTAGGTTTAATAATTTAGACAAAATATAAGTTTTAATTAGTCCCCTAACTTTAGAAATTGTTGATTTAGGTCCTTAGAATTTTAAACCTTTTAGAAATCGATATTTTTAGAATTTGACCCTTTTAAAACTTCAATTAATGTTTTAATTTTGACATAATTTAATAGGTTAAATAGAGCCTCCACTTTAGATAGATTTCAATCTAACTCTTTTAATTTAGAGAAAAATTCGAGTTGGCCCTCTCCTAAATGCTCAAGGGACTATCTCGATTATTCAATTCAATAATCGGTTTAAAATCAAATAGGATTAATATTAGAACCTACACTTTTAGGTTTATGCCTCTAGGTCCTTTAATTTCATAATTTGACACCTTAAGCTAGAAAAAGCCTTTAATTTACCTTAGCTTAATTAGGATTAAATAAAAATTTGTTTGATTGCATTGTTTTTAAAACCTAAGGCAATTTCACTTATTACGGAATTAATGGTATATCTCCCGCATGTATGCTCAAGGGGTGATTACGGGTGATTCCCGAAATAGGTCAACATCCTTTTCAAAGATTGCATCATGATTTTCTAAAAACGAGGCAATATTAGGTTATTAGGCACAATAGCTGATCTCCCGTATTTACGCTTGGGAGCGAATGCTATCGGCTTTAAGAAACGAATATCCTTTTTAACTTTGCATCCACAATGACTTTCAAATTAAATAAAGATCGAACTCAACTGATTTTAAATATAGTGTAATCAACTAGGTACCAATTTTTGGGCTCTTGTGGGGGTACTAATCCTTCCCTACGCGTAACTGACTCCTGAACCCAATTTCTGGATTTTCGCAAACCTTAAAACTTGGTATTTTGATAAAAATAAAACGTTTTATTAAAATCACCCGGTTTTTATGGTGTTCTAATCGCACCTTAAATGATTGGTGGTGACTCCTCACATTTCGAATTACTTTTCAACAAGAAAAACCCAGAGTCGGCATCGGTCTTTTCCTCGCCCGGGTGAAAAACGGTGTCGACAGCTTTGTGACTCTGGTGGGAACTTTTGTTTTTTAAACAACTTGAGAGTCGAGCCACGAGTTGGTTACCCTATATTTAGAATTTTGGGAAATTATGAGTTCGATCTTGTTTTAATGTACAGCTTATTATGTTATTTCAAAATAATAAAAATATTTTTTCTCTGGTTAATGCTTACACTTCCGTGAAATTATTTAGGATTGTTGCATATCATAGCTCTAAACCCGAGCTCCAAACCGATTTACTTAAGTAGAGAGAAACGTCAAAACTCGCAAGGAGCATTGGGCTTCCTTGTGTGGGTTTGATAAAGTATCTTTGGAAAGCACACTAAGTTGCCTATCCAGATATCCTACCGAGTTACGCTTTTAGTGGTGTGATCCCTTGAGCTGAACCAGATTCGTAAGTATGTAATGGGCTAGAATTGGGTAAACCTTAGCAGGTTGTAAAGATGGCTCGAGAACCTTTGCTAGAACCCAACCTCATGTAGAGAATTTAGTAAACCTACCCCGCTAGAGCCTTGTGGATAGCCTAAGAGAATTAGAACGCATGTGGTTAGGATTTTAATTTCCTCTGTATGCTTTTTTTTTGAGTCTCAACTTTGAGTCGAATTTAAATATTTCTGCTAAGATTACATTATTTTTACTAATAATTTCAACTAACTTGATTCTTTTTGTCTTGTTTCTACTAAGATTGATTTCCTTTTATCTGGTCTTGTTGCATTTTTTTCATGAACATGACATATCATTCAAAGGTATTGATCCCTTAAATAACTGATTGTTTAGAAGGTTCTTGAAAAGTAATACCACATCAATTCCTTTCGCTGGGATCGGTAGAAATTCTAAGATGCTCTACGTAGATCGAGTAGCGTCAAGGGAGAGTCTACCTACTGAGAAGCCGAACGTATACATATTGAGGTAACAAGTGGGATTCTAGAAGATTCGACGTTGAAGCCAACATTTGAAGATCACAAACCAGCTTGAAAAACTTCTTAAAGTAGGAGATGAAGTAGAAGCTTTGCAGACGATGCAGTACCCAGATGCTCACAGGAGCGGGATAACTTACAGACGGACCATATTTTCACTTCCCCAATGTACCAAGACATTGTCAGTTTTTCAAGAATTATTCAAGGAACAATTATTTTTTGCATCAATCCCTTGCTGCATTTGCATATCGCATTTTGCACACTCATTTTCATTTGTACGTGCATATTTGCATTAGCATATATACATTGTATATTACATGGTATACATTGCATCTCAACATGCATTAATCACGGAACCAGGAAATAACTTACGAAGACTCCCTTGATAAAAGTTTTAAAGTAAGAAGAAATGACCCTATTCATTCCTATAAAGAATTGAGAGCTATGGACGTGATGTTAGCGTCGTATGAAGTTTGAGGCACATCATTGAGATCTATGGGGCAATGAGAAGCAAGGCCCAGATTTTTGTTTGACCCATGGATATTGACCTTTAACTCGTAATTAGACATTCTGGGGCCAATTATCAATAAATTCTTTCATCCACTATGAAACCTTATGACATTAACTTTGTCCTGTTTGAACGTGTTTTTGTTCTTTATTTGTTTTCTCAATAAATATTTTATTGATTCAACTTATGTTGTTTTCCAAGGTTACAAGCAATAAATCAAGTTTTAATCTTGTAATTCTTTGAATACCAAATGAATTAAAGGTTCTTTTACTACTTCATTAATTATAGATCTTTGACAAGGGACAAGATTAGACCTTCATACCTCATCCAAAACCGAAATAACCATTGTTGGGTTCCTTACCCAAAATAACATATGACCAAACTTTGACATCACCTCCCTTCGAAAAAATAAAGTCATGCCCCTATCCTTTCCGAGGCACCAAAATATGTACTTTTACCTTCCCAGACAGAAACAACCTTTCCCTAACATTACCTTTTTTCATAATTATGAATTTAAAGTCACAGATTTCCCTTCCTAGACACAAAACCAACATTCATTTCCCAACCTCAGTAAATCTTAGGGGCATGATGAGGACTTTTCCTGGAAGAAATACAAGATGAAGTGTAGTAGATGAAGTTTTTAAGAATTAGAATAATTGGGGCATGCTAGGAGCAAAGTGAAGAAGAAATAAAGGGAATCATTGAAATAATTCTATCATGCATTAATTACATTGTTTTATTGTAAATAAGATCAATCATGAATACTCGTCCCCCTGGGGATACCTTTTTTACAAAGACTTCCATGTATGAGATGATGAACGGCTTTGTTTTATTTATCCTTTCAAAAATATGTGTGTATATATATATCCCTTGTTGTCCCCTTTTGAGCCTATTATATTGTTTCTTCTAATTCAACCCTAACCAAGGATTACCCACCACAGTGGGGGCAAAGGTGAAGGACATATGCTCGCATGAGTGAATATCATCAATCCAGATTTCGTTACAGAAGCAAGTCATGATGAATAAAGTGAGAAATAACAAGATACCGCAATGTAAACCAAATACGAAGCGCTTGAAGATCAAATCAAGTTGATAACACAAAGAGAAATAAGAAAAGATATAGAAAAAAGGAAAAAATATAAAAGAAAGAAATAAAAAGAGAAAGAAAGAAAGAAAGAAAGAAAAAAGAGAAAAAGAAAAAAGAGAAAAAAGAAAAGAGAAAAAAGGGAGAGAAAAAAGAAGAAAGAAAACTGATCAAATACTTCAAGACGGGTGGTTCAAAGATCTAGAATCAATTCGCCAAAAGATCAGAGAACACCAAAAGAAAAAGAGAATAAAGGACACACAAGCAGATTCAACTCAAGCGAGACAAGATTGAAGACATCAAGACAAATTGATCCTTAGTTTGATAACCCTTAAGCACTTATTTAGGCCTATTTATCCCTTTCTTTCATAACCGTGAGCCCTACCCTAAGTTACGTGCCAGAAAAGTCTCTTCTAATCATACATGGATTTCTAAGTGGAGAGGCTATCTTTAGATTTCATTCCGCCCTTGAGGGTTAATTTTATTTGTAAAAATTAGTTTTTTAAAATTTTTAATGCATGATAGGGAAAAATAAAAGGGTTCAAGACGTAGAATTTTAGATGATGTCTTGAAACCAAAAGAGAATTCGAGTTGAAAACCTGAAAAGGCAGCTCGAACATGAAGATTGTCAACTACTACACAGAAGGACGATCCTATACATCTCTTGATAAAACATTGAACAGTCCAAAGATGCTCGCGAGGGTTGAGAACCAGTAAACATTTCCAGAAGAGAAGCATGACTGTTGCTCATCAAATCAATGAGCACCAAAATCGAAGACACAAGAAGCCAACTTGAAATACATTACCTCCCCAAATTAACCTGAAACACATTACCTTCCCAAGTCAGCCTAAGCCTAGTCTTTACACTTTTCAAATGTATATAATCTTTGAAGGATTAAAAGAAAATTTGACTTATTTGATATTCAGTGAACTCTTGTTCTACAATTTGTTTTGAGCCGGAAGAAAATGACAACACTTTTAAATTTTATTCAACATATTTTCATAAAAGAAAAGAAAAAAAACATTTTCAAATAGGACAAACTCAAGTGAAGAGGTCCTTAAAGCTGGTGAGGCTTATTGTGCCCCTACTGGAGAAAAATATCAAATGATACAAGAACAATAAAGCATTTCTTAAAAGTAAATAATCCGAGAGATCATAAGGACTAGAGGACAGAACCTCTAACACTTCATTATGATGTTGTCAGAAGAATACGATCGCCTTAGTTGAAGACAACATATATCCTAGCTTAAGAAAGAAATGAAAGACAGTTATGATCACTTCTTAAGGGTCAATCTAATTTTGGCATCGTGAAGAGAAGCCCTCAAGATATTCAATAACATTGTCGATGAGCGAAACAAGAGTGAAACCATTTGAGATCAAAATTTTGGCAGAAAAAGAGCCATGAGTACACATAGTGGGACATTACCAAAACCAGATGTCGTTAAGATAACAAAATTCAAATCAAACAGACATGATGAATAAGCCTAGCCAAATGGAGCGCCAAGGGAAAAAAGCTCACCTTGAATTGAACCAGTCATGCTACAGTTGGCAAAGGACTCTCGAGAAATAATTCTGATCGGAAGGTCAAGTCAAAGACGTGTAAGGTTCCCAGTCATCTACCTGTTCACAACAAGAATACAAGGGATGAATCACTTCTTCTGAATCATGTTAAAGAAGCAAGACATAAAATAGAAGTTAAGAAGGACATGATTGTTCCAGATGATTAGTTTGACCATGCTGATGTTGAGGGTAGACTCCATACAAGAGTGATCAAGTAAAGGAAGATCAAGATCTCCATTTGGAAGTCAAAAAAGGGTTACTGATAAACATTTCCGCATATAAGAAAGTCATGCATTACATTTAGATACATATCCATTGTATTCACATGCATCAAAGCATATATTTACAGATTTTTCAAGAAAAGAAAAGAAGAAAAAGGCATAATTCAAGCCTTAAATGAGGGGAATTATATTCCGGTTGGTAGAACCTCAAGAATTAAGGAACCTAATCCAAGAAGAATCATTACTTTGACATGGGGGCACGTTACCCAAACAACATGATATTTTCAAAAGAATTTTTATAAGAAACTAAGCTTGATTTTCAAGGTTTTATTGATCAGTAAGTCCTTCGGGCCATCAGTAAGTCTTTCGAGCATGATGCTTAAGTCATTCGAGTAATTTATAAGTCTTTCGAGCAAGATGATAAAACCTTCAGGCCATCTATAAGACCTTCGAGCTGGAAGTTTTCAACATTTCCAGTACTCGATTCATCACATATAGAGTTGAATCTTGATGTGGGGGCACGTTACCCAAACAACATGATATTTTCAAAAGAATTTTTATAAGGAACTAAGCTTGATTTTTAAGGTTTTCTTGATGAGTAAGTCCTTCGGGCCATCAGTAAGTCTTTCGAGCATGATGCTTAAGTCCTTCGGGCCATTTATAAGTGTTTCGAGCAAGATTATAAAACCTTCGGGCCATCCATAAGACCTTAAGGCATGATGTTTTCAACATTTCTGGTACTCGATTCATCACATATGGAATTGAATCTTGATGTGGGGGAATGTTACCCAAACAACATGATATTTTCAAAAGAATTTTTTAAGAAACTAAGCTTGATTTTCAAGATTTTCTTGATGAGTAAGTTCTTCGGGCCATTAGTAAGTCTTTCGAGCATGATGCTTAACTCCTTCGGACCATTTATAAGTCTTCTAAACAAGATGATAAGACCTTCGGGCCATCCATAAGACCTTCGAGCATGATGTTTTCAATATTTTTTATACTCGATTCATAACATATGGAGTTGAATCAACAATGTATCACTCAAGGGATCAACATTTCCAATGGAAAGATCATGATAAGAAGAACCCGTAGCTTGAAGAATTGAAGATGGAGACTCAGCCAAGAGAACGAAGCAAGATGACATCATTTGCAGTAAGGAATCGACGATTTCATATAAAGAGAAGAATTGACATTCCCAACGAAGAGTTCACAACGCGACAAGAAAAGACCAAGATTAAAAATGGTGTTTTTACCTTTGCTTCATTCCCGTTTCATTGTAATGAGAAAAGAGGGGCAGTTGTAAGCACCATTATTTTACAACCAGACCCAACCATAACTAACGGGGCTCAAGCCCAACTACCACAAACCCAAAATAAACCCCAAAACCTAAATAGGCCCAAACCGAATCCAAACCAAACCTGACCTGAATCTGTCTATTTAGCCGCCCAAACACTCCCAACCAGATGCCATCTTCCTTCCCCCCCATCAGAATTTACCTGACTCTGCCCCAGTCACTACCGAGGCCACCCGTGCATACCATCATTTCCACCTGCAGCAGTGGACACAAGCAAGAAAACAAAATTATCATCATTTCATTTTATCTGTAAAATGGGTATTAAAACCCAAACAAAACACTATAAAAAAGGGATCGGGCTCTCAGTTTTTCTCTAGTCGAACACTGTAATTTTGTTTTTTTGAAGCAATAAAACCACAAGCAATCAAGGTTACTTTTTTATGTTGTTTTAGTTCGAATCGCTTTTACCCCTTTTATTTTATTTTTTATACTGTCTTCGATTCTAAATATCATTAAAAAATATTTCTTTTTTCCGTAAATAAAACAACATCTTTCATACCCTAAAAGTTTATCTAAAATTAATTAATTATTTTTCTGGACTAAATTATAAATTTTTAAAATTTTTGAGCTAAATTCAAAAGTCTGGGAAGTTCATGGACTTAACCCAAATTAACCCATTTCTCTGATCAATTAAAAAAATGAATAAGTTACTGGTTGAGGGGATTTGAACCCCTGCCACTCGGGATGGGCACCCATGCCCTAACCACTAGGCTAGGACACTGTTTGTGTTTAATATTAATAAATATATGTTTTAATATTTATTAGTTATCTTGTTTTACCCAGAATTACAAACCCCCGTTCACCCAAACTCTTTCTTTCCTAAACTCACCCTGACACACTTCGGACAGCCTCCTCCAATCGGTGGTGAGGTGCACCGCCGTGTCCTTCGGGTTCAGAAGTGACCATCGGTCCAACCCCGACCAACCTCATTTCGTAAACCAATGCCTTTTTCTACGAAGAAGCCAATGCCGAAGCACCCAACCACTGTTTTATTTTTTCTTGGATTCGACCATTTCAGTCACCGACTAGTCTCACGCCAGCCACTATAGTGTTTCCCAGGCATATCCGATTAGAACCTGACCAAAACTGACTCCCATCATTGCTGCGTCGTCGATCGTTGGTGGGGTAAGATTTCATACATTTGTTTGAGTGATTTTAATTTGTTTTGGAGTGAAATTGGCAATTGTGGGAATAAATTTTTGGATTTTGGTGTGTTTGGAGTAGTCGGCAGTACACCCCCGACCGTTTTGCCGTTGCACGCGCCGTCTCGTGCGCGTGGGGCTTGTCCCCACTCTGGTTCCTTTTAGAAACTAGTCCAGCTGGTATGGATCGGCCTGAATCGACCCAACCCGACCCGACTCGTTGACCCGATCCAACCCGTTGACTTTGACCAGAGTTGACTTTGACTCAAAAAGTCAAATTTTCCCGAAAAGTCATATTTTATGTTTTTCAATGTCCCGAGTCCGAATCCAAAGGCCGTTTTTCCAAATTCAAACCTGAAAGCCTCTGAATTGACCCGCAAACCCAAAAAGTGCATATTTTTTTAAGTGATTTTATTCAATTAATTGAACTGAATGGTCAAGGACTAATTATTATTATAGTATGTTAAAGGTACTTGGGGATCTCCTAATCGTACGACTACTCAACCTGGTTCCTCCCGTTCCGTTCGCCCTCGAGAGGCTGTGAATACCCGTATAGTTTTGTAACCATGTTAGATATTATGTATAGAATATTATTCAGTATATGACTCTGTTCTGATATGACTTAAGGTCCCGTTCATTCGTGGAGCATATTGAAACCGGAGATCAATACATTTCCCAGACTGATCATTTTGCAAGGTGTGTTCCTTGTGTCTAATACAACTATTTTAAATAATTGTTTGAACTCTGATTTGAAATATAATGTTTGAATTGATTTTACAACTGTAAAATTTACCTGTTTAGAAGCTTGATTTATGATTTATTGAAATTTAAAGCATGATTGCCTGACTTATGATAATTGGTTATTGTTTTACTGAATTGATGATCTGTTTGAACTCTGATTTGCTGCTACTACTGGTTATCGTCTAAAAAATGTTTTCTTCGGAGTACTCTAGGATCTGGTATGAAGACTATGGCAGGTTTAGTCGCTGTTGGTAATTCCTTGGATAGGTTCAACATTGACTAGTAATTCCTTATAGACCTAATGCAACCCTTGGGTAGGCTTTGCAGCCCTGATATGTTTCTTGGGTAAGCCTCCGTGGCCCTGAGAATTGTCTTGGGTAGGATCTCAGGCCCTAAGGTACTCCCGTAGGTTATGCAGTTCTGGGGAATTACATGTGGCATTTGGTTGGAGGACGATTCTATGTTTTTAAACTAAAAACTCTTCTGATGTTTTAATAAATGTGATATGCACTGATTTTTAAAAGCATAACTGTATGTTTTTATTTCTGCACTGTTGGGACACACTGAGCCTCTAGCTCACTTTTCAAACTGTTTTATCTTCCTTTCAGAAACTCTTGGATAGGCACTCTGTATCAGGCACTTAGAGGATTGGCACATTTAGTACATGTCTTTTTGTTGTAATGTTTCTATATTTCGAACTGCTTTTAATTATGGCAACATGTGCCTTATTTTTTATGTACTTATATTTTTATGATGTTTACTGCTTCTACTACTGATATTTAATTTACTGTGCTCTAGATTTATTACATGTTTTATTTTACCTGGTCGCTTTTAGTTTTATACTCACGAGTTGGGTTTTAGCGTTATTTATTATACTTTTATAAATGACATTTATAATATGATTTAAATTATCAAATAACATTTTTGGAAAATGTCTTTAAGAATCTTTAATGTATTCTGCTAGACTTAGTCGAAACACATAGACTGGATCTAAGGGGTTACAACACTTTTTTTTTCTAGTTTTGCTTTTAATACTAACAACATTTCGAAAATGAAATAAAAATAATAATAAAGCTTTTTTTAGATTAATACCAAACCAACGATCCCAATTTTTACAGCAAAATAATAAAAAAATAAGAGCGAAAAATTAGATTTATACCTAAAAAAAGGAGAGGGTTATCGGAGTCGGGAAGTCGAGCGGTTACCGGTGATTTAGGGGGCTTTAAGAGCATTTTTTCAGAGGTTTTAGTCCTAAAATAGGGTCCTAGGGAGTAAATCTAAGCTTCTGGTTTTTTTGTCTTTTTGGTCCGAGCGGTGGTCGGAGAAAGCTAGCGGTTGTCGACCTATTGCCGGTCGGGGAAGGGGGGAGAATTTGAAAATTTCTTTTGTTTGTTTTTCTATTTTTGGAGAGAATAAACTGAAATAACAAAAATTTGGCTTATATAGGAAATCTAGGGGTAAATTGCATCATAAATCCTTGAAACTTTGCCGTCTTTTTGCATTTTTATCCTTTTAAGGACCAAAATTGATATTTTACCTTTTTACTGTGCATGCTTTGATTTTTTTTGGAAAATTCACTGTTTTAGTCCCCCAAATTTTGCCATGTTTTTACATTTTGGTCATTGGACCTTTTGTTTCTAATTTATTGTAATTTTATTATTCTGTTTTGTTTTATTTTAATTTAGTCACCGTTAGTTTCTGATTTAGCTACTTTATTTTAATTTTTGCATTTTGGTCACTGTTTATTTCTAATTTAGTTACTAACTTTTATTTTCTTACATTTTAGTCATTTTTATTTTATTTTATTTCGATTTAGCCCTTACATTTTGGTTTATTTATTAGCCCCTATTGTATGTTCAATTTGTTCTTTTTAGCTTGGTAATTTTATATTTATGCAATTAGGTCCTCATATTTTATTTTTATTTTATGTTTTTACTGTTTTATTTTTTATTTGTTATTTTTATTATTTTAATTATGTTTATTAATTGTATTAATATTTCATAGTTTTATTTCTTAGATTTAGTTTTAAATTAAATTAACATTCATATCGGATTTAGAAATTAGGACGACATTCTAGCTTAATTAAGGAGCAATTCGAGTCGAGTTTTTGCGTAAGATCCCCGATTACTCGAATCAATTGTTCTCTTTTAAAATTTATTAATAATTAATATATTTTTTAAAAAATTTAGATTTAATAATTTAGACAAAAATTAAGTTTTAATTAGTCCCCCAACTTTAGAAATTGTTGATTTAGGTCCTTACACTTTTAAACCTTTTAGAAATCGATATTTTTAGAATTTGACCCTTTTAGTCCCCGAACTTCGATTAATATTTTAATGTTGACATAATTAAATAGGTTAAATATAGCCTCCACTTTAGATAGATTTCAATCTAACTCTTTTAATTTAGGGAATAATTCGAGTTGGTCCTCGCCTAAATGCTCAAGGGACCATCTCGATTATTCAATTCAATAATCGGTTTAAAATCAAATATGATTAATATTAGAACCTACACTTCTAGGTTTATGCCTCTATGTCCTTTAATTTCATAATTTGACGCCTTAAGCTAGAAAAAACCTTTAATTTACCTTAGCTTAATTAGGATTAAATAAAAATTTGTTCAATTGCATTGTTTGTAAAACCTAAGGCAATTTCACTTATTACATAATTAATGGTATATCTCCCACAAGTATGCTCAGGGGGTGACTACCGGTGATTCCCGAAATAGGTTAACATCCTTTTCAAAGGTCGCATCATGATTTTCTAAAAACGAGGCAATATTCAGTTATTAGACACAATAGCTGATCTCCCGCATTTACACTTGGGAGTGAATGCTATCGGTTTTAATAAACGAATACCCTTTTCAACTTTGCATCCATAATGACTTTCAAATTAAATAAAGATCGAACTCAAAAAATTTTATTTTAAATATAGGGTAATCAACTAGGTACCAATTTTTGAGCACTTGTAGGGGTGCTAATCCTTCCCTACGTGTAACTGACTCCTAAACTCGGTTTCTGGATTTTCGCACACCTTAAAACTTGGTATTTTGATAAAAATAAAATGTTTTATTAAAATCACCCGATTTTTATGGTGTTCCAATCGCACCTTAAATGATTGGTGGTGACTCCTCACATTTCAAAACACTTTTCAAAGAGAAAAACCCTGAGTCAATATCGATCTTTTCCCTGCCCGGGCGAAAAAATGCGTCGACACTTGTATAATGATTAAAACTACTTGAAATTGGGAGAAATTTCATTTGGCCATGACACAGGGTTTTGAGAAAATTTTGATTTGGTTAAATTATGTTAGGGCTTCGATTGTAGAAGCCTTAAATGTTGTTTAACAGTGGAATCCATGCTTGAATGAAGTGAAAATCAAGAACCCTAACCACTATGATATTCAACCCTAAGGAATTAATTGGGAAAAAATTGTGGAAATTTCACTAGGCTTAGAAATGATGTTTGAAAGGTTATACAGGCTTTAGAAAGTTATTTGGTCCATTTTGTAACTTTATGAAAGTTGGGGGACCTATTCGATAATTATGGAAAATTATGGGTTTTATCTAAAAATAATATAAAGATGATGTACTATGCTGGAATGGAAAGGTAGAATATTGAATTTGATGTTAGAATGTGAAATTTGACTATTTTAAAAAGTTGGCAAAGTTTGAGTTCTAAATGGAAAATATTGAGAAAGTTCATGATTTAAGTGGTAATAGTGAATTTGTTGAGGTATTGAGTTGAAAATTAGATGCTGGAAATTTAATTAAGTTGTTTGAAACTTGAATTGAGGATAAAAGGCAAAGGACTATTTGGAATAAAATGAGAAGTTGATATGAATTCTAAAAGAATTCATAAATGTCAGTTAAAATGGAAAGTTGAAAAATGTTATGTGAAGTTTGGGTGAATTTGGATAAAATGGAATTTATTGGTCAATTTGAAGTATTAAGGTCAACATTGATGATGTGATATGAAATTCGCATCGAATGAGCATCGAAAGGTTTTTAGGAATTTATTTTCTATTGTGTGTCTATCTTAGTAAGATTCTAGCATATGGTTCGAAATGTATATGTTATATAAATGGTGTTCATTTAGATTATTATTGAAATCAAGATCAAACAATGTTAAAGCTAGGAGAAGCTTAAGGACGTAATATGAAGTGCTGGGAAGGTTTACAAGCTAAGGACACCAGGTGAATGCATTTAATTTGTATTTATGTTATCGAGCAAACATTGGCTTACGACGAGCCAGTGGCAGAGTTATTATGGTAATATGTGACTCATAATGTTATGTGAATTGTGATTCAAGCCTATATGTTCATTTGGTAAGCTAATATAATTAGTGAATAAGCTAAGGATGCAAACTAGTGAAATCTTCCTACACTTGTGACTTGAAACAGTAAGTTTAGAAAATCGCCATAAATTCTATAGAAATGGTTAGAGGACGAATTTTATGCCGTTGGATTTGTATATCAGTCTAGTTTTGTTTAAAATAAACGGCTACTGATTTCAATGAGTGTATAAAAATATGAATTTTTTTTATCAAGGATAGATCAGAAAATAGGGCATCATTTTCTGTTCAAAAACAACTTCTATAAGTCAGATTTAAAAATTTACTATAAATTGTATAAGATGAAATAGAAAAAGTGTCTTATATAGTTAGATTCCTATTCGAGTCTAGTTCCTAGTGCTATAAATGAAATAATTTTTAAGTGTGTATATTAATAAATAATAATATTTCTTTTAGAGTAGTGCATACTGTTAGCATATAAAACTTGTCACAAATTATGTTTTCATGTTACTCCTATGTTATAGGTTATTTATAAATGCTCGAAATAATTCAATTTTATTAAAATTGGTATGATAGTTATGATAATTATTACATGATGAATATGATGTTTATATGTTAAAGAAAGATAATTGACGATGATTATGATATATAAATGTTATGTGGAAATGAAATGTTTAGGGTATTGACTGCCCATTATGTTATGATATGAAGAGTTGGATATGTTGATATATTGATATCTTTGATAATTGAATAATATATAATAATTAATGAAAAATCCCATTGTATGTTGCATTGAGAGTCGTAGGTACATTTGGCATGCCATTAAGTTGAGTACTTTTCAATTAAATTATGGTACATTCGTGTACATTATGATTTGCACCGTTGGTTCTCATGTTATGATTGCACTTGGAGTGCATTATATGTTTTAGTTAAGATTAGCACTGTTATGTGCCTTATGTGCACCTTATGTTCTAGTCACGTACCTTGCATTCTCATAAATATGCATTGGGATATGAATTTGAAAATAAGCTATGAATCTGACAGTAAGCTATGAGTATGAAAATAAGTTATGAATCTAGAAATAAGTTCTGATTCAGAAAATAAATTATGAAATGTGAAAGTATTTATTATAAACATGGAATATGAAAATGAATATGTAAATGAATATGAAAGTGGAAAATGAGAAAAAATAAGAAAGTTTTGAAAATTATTTGAATGAAATAGAGTATGCAATGATTGTTATGTTTATTATTTATTATCATGATTTTAACAAAATCATGAGATGATGATTTTCAGATCTATGCTGAGGAAAGACGACTTGAATAAATTGGTTTATATATTTAATGATTTTATTTGAATTTAAGTTTGATGTTTTGAATTGTTATGATATTTTAAGTTAAGTTTTATATAAAGAAATGTTATGATGTTGTTAAGTTATTTAATATTTTATGCCACCTTAGCTTGTTTATAATGCCTCACTAAGTGAATACTTAGCGTGCGATGATTTTCACGTGTATGTAAAGAAGGGCAAGTGAAGTAAGGAGTCGAATTGGCATCAATCAACAAAGATCAACTACAAGTATTAGTAATGACATCTACTATTTTAATTTTTTTAGATGATGTGTATACAAATAAGAAATGTCAAAGATATATTATTAGTGTTATAAATATGAATTGAAGTTTTATATTTTAGATAAAAATTATATTTTACGAGAACAAAAAAATTATTTTAAAATTAGGCAGTTTTAAGCAATATTGTTTACTATTGAACTACTAAACTTTTGCCTAAAATTAAGCTTGATTTTTATGACAATTATTATTTTATGATTTTACATGATTAATGGAATAATTGTAAAGTTAATAATGGAACAATTGTAAAGTTAATAATGGAACAAATTTTAATACATTTATCATCAATGGATGTTTATAAAGTTGATGTGACATCTTTATCTCATTTTTTGAGACGTATACGGGCTATGAGTGTTATATTGTTTTGTATCAGAGCATCATGTTTAGCTGATTCTAGGCCTAAACCGAACTTATTTCGAGCTAAAAAGTGTATACATGCCACTAGGATGGATGTCATTGTTACTGATATATTTTGTATATGATTTGATTGAAGCCACTCCTTACTAATGAAATTGAATAAGTATAGTATATGTAGAAAATGTTTGAAATAGAAGGTTTAAGGTAAATGATCGAACAAGAGGTTCAAGAATAGGAAGATAGTGATAATAATATAGTTAATTATAATCCTCTTGATTAATCTAATTTTGATGGTGCACCGACACCATAAGAAGTGTTAATGTAAGATTAAGAAACCTTTGTTCATATAAAGTACTACATTGATTAAATAGAGGGACATTCTAATAAAATAGACCCTAAGTGACATATGCATGACTAACCCTTTAGGCCAGAGTGCGAGGGTGAGTCGTATTCGCAGACAATAATTGTCAGTTAAAATTTCAAAGTGATAAGTCTTGACGGTCTTGATAGAATTATATTTCGATGGTAATTTTTTATATAGATTGGTTGCCTCTTACCATGGCATAATGAATTATCACTTAAAGTGATCGATTTAAAAGAACTCGAAAGGTTATGAGATTATAGTGGTAATTAAATCCGTTATTAGATGTGATTTTAGCAGTAACTGTCAAGAAGTTATTGTTACAAGGTTGTTAAGTATTCTTAATCAATGTGAAGGATGTATAGAATTTTAAGGTTAGGTTGGAAGATATTCCAACTATTTGAGAGTATTCAAATATGTTTCTAGAAGAGTTGCCTAGATTACCTCCAGATTAAGGTATAAAATATAAAAGAGAGATGTTACCAGATATTGTGTTTATTTCTATAGCCTCGTTTTGAATGACTCTGACTGAGCCCAGAAAATTAAATGTATAGTTACTAGAATTGTTAAGATCTGATACTTACAGAACCAAGCATGTCATATGGGATGTACTAGTGTTAATTGTGAAAAAGAAATATGAGTCTATGCAATTATGAATGGATTATTATCAGTCAAAATAAGATAAAGAATAAGTATATTTTTTTTCGAGGATTAATGATCTTTTGATCAGTTAAAAGGTGCATTGATGTTTTCCAAGATTTAATATCCGATATGGATATTATCAACTAAAGATTAAGGAAGAAGATATTCCTAAGAAAGCTTTTAGGACTCAATATGAATGCTACAAGTTTATAGTAAAGCATTTTGGTTTAATGAATGTTTCTGCGACATTTATGGTTTTGATAAACTGAGTATTTTAGTTATACTAGGACTAATTGATGCTAGTGGTCATCGATGATAATATGGTCTATTTTAAGACTAAAGAAGAATACGATGCACATTTTTGCATGACTCTCCCAACTCTACGAGAGAAAGAATTGTATGTTAAGTTGATAAAATGTGAGTTCTGGTTGTCTAAAATTACATTTCTTGGACATGTGGTTTGAGCTGAAGGGATAAGAATAGACTTTAGGAAAGTACAAACCATAGTCGAATGATAAATTCCAAAGAGTGATTATGAGATTCGAAGTTTTTAGGGATTGCTGGTTTTTATTGAAGGTTCGTAAAAAAAACTTTTCGATGACTGTCTCCCATTTGATCAAGCTATTGAGAAAAGATGTGTTATTAGAGTTATAAATATGAATCGAAGTTTTATATTTGAGATAAAAATTATATTTTATGACAACAAAGAAATATTTTAAAATTAGGTTGTTTTTAAGCATTATTGTTTACTATTGAACTACTAAACTTCTACCTAAAATTAAGATTGATTATATGATAATAATTATTTTATGATTTTACACGATTAATTGAATAATGCTAAAGTTAATAATGAAATGTTTTATAATGTAAACAAAATTTTAAGCATTTATGATCAGTGAATGTTTGTAAAGTTGATATAACATCTTTAGCTCGTATTTTGAGACGTATATGGACTATGGGTGTTACATTCATGGATGAAAACTACATGACTTTTTTTCTTTTTTGTAAAGAACAAAAAAAAACGAAGATGCAAACATTTAAAGCAACTACAATGTGAGACAGCCTTGTTTATTTTCAAAGAGGCGGACTGGATAGGAAAAGTGTCCCTTTATAGAGTCAGATTGTTAAATTGTTCTAAATTGGATTGCTTTTCCATTAACGAGGCTCTGGAGATGGTGCAACGTTTTCGATGAAGTTGAGAGGTTGTCTCGAGAAATTTGTTCGTTACAGTTTTCTTAGCGAAAGAGGGGCTCTCGAGGGCTGAATTGTTCAAAGCATGGTAGTAAGTTGTGTTGTATTATAGTCATACGTTGTACTATCTACCTTTTTTTTCAAATAAATTTAAGAAAGTTTTTAACGAGACATATAATTTAACTTTTTAATTTTTAATAAAGTACATTCCTTTAATTTGGTATTTTGTACTCTTTTTTATTATCATCTACGTTTCTTTCTTATATCGTACATTATATAAATGAGGGGGCTATTCATATTTTTCTCGGGTTCATCGATCATGTTGAGCTCCACACGCCAAGGAAACCATAACCTTCTAAGAATACATAATGTAAAACGTGACCATCAATCTACATGTATCTATACTGTGTTGGTTGAATTTGAAAATCTTTCGATTTCATCCATAAGAAAACTACCATTATAACAATTAATTATGAGTTCGAAAGTATTTAAATATAAAATTAGATTATGGATAATCTAGATATCATATAAAAATTCAATAACAAAATTACCAATTTTAAATTGGTAAGCATTTTTATACCGTTTACCTCTAGAAGTTAAAACTGTGCTGTCATATACATTCAGCAGCAAGAACTTATTGGTTGCTCCATCGCTTTACTCTATATATACCTATGGCAGCTGGAGAAATATGCATGTATATATACATAAAGACGGGAAATCGTGCAGAAGTAAGTGGGATATCTTCTCTAACCTTATTTCAGAAATGCAGTAGAGTACCCCAGGGATTTCAGGGTTAAAATTTGGTTATCATTTTCTATGACTCGGTAGAAATTAATTATGAGAATTATCAAAAGGATGCATGCAAATTTAAAATAAAAGTCAGCACAAACTCAAATCTCGAGAAGTGGGACACTGGAAACAAGGTAATTTACAAGGAGAAAAAACAGTGAGTTTAATGACAATATTCCAAATTAATTGCAAGCTTTCAACTTCACATGGGAGGATCAGGATTTGCATGAGGCAGCATATGTTATTTGTCTCCCCTGAACACGTTCCTATCTTTTTACAATACAATACAAATTCCTTGGATTTAAACAGTGGTCCGTTACTAGAGTAGAATCGTTATATAATGATAATAGTACTGTTTATTTTTGCATGACCACGATACTCACAATTACACTCGCTATATTGGTAATCGCCATAAATATATTGCAAAAATAAAAAAAAACCCAAATTAAATCCATGCTTATGCAAGCTAGTCAAACTCCAATCATATTACCTGCACGTGTGATGATCAATGATGGATCTTGTCCACCGTCTCCTTGTGGAAAATAGCTATACTGCACTGTAATTAACATGAACGCCTCCCGTGCGTAGTTGAATTTGTTGCCTAGGCGGATGGTGTTGACTTTTGTGGTCATTTGTTGGCAATGGGTAATGCCCCATGCTTCTCATTTCAACAATTAATGGGTTGACATTTTCACTACATTTTTTTTAACTCGGGAAACCAAGTAAAAAACGCTTTGCAACTTGAACGACGGAGCTATGAAAGTTGGGTGCTAGGGAAGATAGAACAAGATTACTTATTTGATAGAATTTTTTAAATAGAAACGAAAACTTGAAATCTGATAGCAAATACTTGAAATAAAGGGGAAAGAATCGGATTATGTAGCTTATAGAATTAGTCGAAATATGTAACGTTATCACTTGAAATGGAGCCATATCCGGTTGCTGTGGTTGACGATGTATACAGAGAATTAGATGCGGAAGATGAGGAAGATGATGAGACAACAATGGAAGTTGATGGCCGTGGCGGAACAGGAGGAGGAGTTGGCGGAAGAGGAGACGACGGAGCAGCAATTGGTACCGCCCCACCAGCAGAAATCAGAGCAGTCTGAGTGTGACTAAAAGTAACAGTAACTTCTCTAAACTTGTATTTCAGTATCTCATCTCTTACAGCGTTCAATTCGGCTTGCAAAGTCTGCATATGTTGTTGCAAAGTCACGATTGCACCCATGCAGCCATAAACCGGATCTCTGAGCCTCAAGTTCGCCTCATACACCAGACTGCTCGCCGCATCGGCTCTTTGGCTCTCCGGCACCTCCTGTAAACCCCATAAAACTGCGTATATAATAAACTGAAATTGGTGACCGTCAGAAAAAGAAAAAGAAGGTTTAATTTACCATTAACATCTTGGAGACATTGCTTGCACCAAAAACTTTGTGAACGGCGGCAAATTTGTGGGGCTCACGTGGGGAGAAATAAGGAGAGAAAGAACACTCTTCCGCACACTTCCTCCTCAAGAGCTTACATGCAGCACAAGGTGTGATGGTGTTCAAGGTCCCTGGAGGACCCAACAGCTGTCTCCTCTCCATTTCGAAACATGCATCTGTCTTTATCTTCTTCCCTGTCTCATCAAATCTTTCCTGATAACAGATCCACAAGTTTTTTAGTCACTAGATTCTTCCATAGGAAGATTACTTTGTTAACTTGACTAATCCGGAAAGATTTTTACCTGTCTCTGGACATTCAAGCATGCCAGTGGGGTTCACGGGATGAAAGGAGGGAGTTGTTGGATTGTAAAAGGAGAGTAAAAGAAGCATGAAAATGGGGGAAGGGTGCTTAAAAGCCAAGGTGATCTTGGAAGGATTAATTATAGTTAGGGATTGATCGAATCGAAATAGATCAGTTGGAGTTGGTGCAGCTATCCTCTAAATTTATCAAATTATCATATATTTTAGTTATATATATATATATATATATATATATATATATCTATTAATAACCTATTTTGATCTTCCATAATTTAGAAGTTTGCCCCTTTTAAAATTTTAGAAATTTATTTCTCTAACATAAAATTCTATGTTGGTTTCTGCCATCAGAGTTAGATTGAGGTGGTTTGAAAAATTTAAAATCTCATATAATTTATATTTATATATTTTATAAATAATCTATGTTTTGTTTCTTAAAGTTTTATAAATTCATTCCCTTAAAATTTTATAAATTTATCTCTTAATGTAAAATATTATATTTGTTTGTGATTATAACTAAAGTGATGCTTTCTTTTCTTACGACAAAGAATCAAAAGAGGAAAAAAATGATAAGCGGAATGTGATTTTATATTTTTCTCAAGTTGATGTTGTTTATTATATATATAGTTGAAAGATTAGGTTAAGATTTAATGCAGTGCCTATAAATAACAATGCAAAGATATAAATATAATTTTGGTTTGGTAAGGTGTGAAACCTAGACCCATTACCAAATTAAGCAGCATCAATCCGAGTCTGACCTATTTAAATGGCCATGCTATTTTTCTCCAGCAAGGAATATCATGATATCTTTATTAGTATTTTATTAATGTATATATCTCATTACTAAGTATTATTTTTGCACACGTGTACTTGAAATCTCAATCCAAGAATTTATTCAGTTTTATTTTGAACAATATATGTATACTGGATTTTATCACACTCAAGTATAAAATAAAATTAAAAAACAAAGGCTTCATCATTGGTCTAACATAAATCTGAGTTATGCTGGCAGACTTGAACTCATTCGTTCAGTCCTGTTCAGTGTTTCAAACTACTGGTGTAGACAACTTATTCTTCCCCAATCGATCTTATTAAAGATTAATCAACTCTGTTCCAAATTTTTCTGGAAAGGCGAAGACAAGGCAGCTGCAGGTGCTAGAGTCAGTTGGGACTCTATTGCTTTTCAAAATCTGAAGGAGGCCTCGACCTAAAAAAAACATTAACATCTGGAAAAAAGCATGCCTTATTGATCTCATTAGGAAAATCATTGTGAAAGATGGTTCTCTTTGGGTTGCTTGGCTATATGATTATATTCTTAAGGATCTTGATTTTTGGGATTATAATGCAGGTTCTAACTTGAGCTACACTGTTAGCAGAATATTAAAAATACGTGCTACTATTTATCCTCTTATTTCTTCTTCTGGTTCTTTAAAGCTTTCTGATATCTGGGAAGCTATCCGAATCAAAGGGGAAAAAGTTCCTTGGCACAAATTAATCTGATTACCTTTGCACATTCCTAAATTCAGCTTAATTTCTTGGATGGCTTTGCTGAATAGACTTCCTACTAGATATAGGTTACTCAAAATGGGAATCATCTTGGAAGGGGCTTGTGTTAATTGCAATATTGAGCAAGAGACAAGAAATCATATTTTCTCAAATTGTCCGATTGTTGTTCAGCTTTGGAACTCTATACTGTCTCTAAGTGGACTGCAGAAGGCTTACTTATCTTGGGATGAAATGGTTATTCGGGCTACTACAACATGGAAAGGGAAATCTTTACTCACCATTGTTTTGAAGATCTCATGGACTGCTTATATCTACACATTGTGGGAGGAAAGAAATCACCGAGTCTTTCAAGGCAGATTTAGAACTACCGAGAACTTGTTAAAGGTTATTAAAGAAGCAGTGAGGATTCAGCTTAAGGATAGAAATATTAATAGAAATGATAGTATTAATGATCACCTATGTAAAGCTTGGGGAATTGACTAACCAATCTATGTTTTTGTAAGTAGGTTGATTATTGTTCTTTTGTTACAGATTGGTTGATTGTTTTGTAGTTGAACACTACTCTTTGGATAATAAAATTTGATTTATCCAAAAAAAAAATTAAAAAATTCAATCAATAATGATTAAAAATTAAGAGATAAAAATTTATGCATAGATTTTAATAAGTTCTTGTTTGATCCCTAAATAAATAATATTTAATTATTTTATTAAAAAGTATAAAAATACAAAATCATAATAATTTAATAATTGCATAATTTAGTATTTAAATAAACAGATATTTTAATCATTTTTAACTGGACTAATATTTAATTAACCAATAATATTATTTCAATCAAAAACTTAATAATAATAAGTATATATATATATATATATAGAAATCAGAAGCAGCCAACCGAAACAACTAAATAAATACGATAAGAATTAAACAACTCTTAAAATAGAAAATCTTTCTTCGTATTAGATTATCTGACAACCGCTGTCATTGATGGACTGAAAAACGAATAGAGTAATAGTTTTCTTGAAAATTTTCAAAAAAATATATTTTTTTAATTTTTTATGTATTTTAAAAAATAATTTGTTGTCGCTGCCTCTCAAATTTTTATAAATTTATTCCATTTAAATTTTATAAATTTACCTCCTATATATAAAATCATGTGTTCATCTCTATTTGTTATCGTGGCAAATATCTATTGTGTAAAATGAGAAACACTACCACTGATTAAAATATTTTTAAATAAAACTGATATTATCGTAAAAATATTATATTATTTTTCACAATTTATATAATTTTAAATTAAGATAATTGGAAATTATCATTTACTTATCAAATACGAGATAAATGTATTAAAAAAATAATCATTTAAAAAAACCCTAGTATGACTATCGAAAGCGCCGACACCCCTCGTAATGCGCAAAAAAATGTGACGACTTGTTGATGATCCATCGGACAAGGGCGGTTTCAGCGACGAACGAATATGCCACCCCTATTCAACCTAACATTTATGTTGAACTAAGTTTTGATTTTGATATAACATGATTATTTTAATGATTTAAGTTGTTAAAATTTGAAATTCACAATCTCATAAATAATTTATCATAAACGTTATTAAAGCATTTATAAGTGTGAAAAATAATCACAAGTGTTATTGAGAATATTTACATTTTATAAATATCATTTTAAAGCTCAAAACACTTGAATTTTAGCCAAAACACCATTCAGTTTCAAGACCAATAAAGCAGTCTCGATAACAAAATTTTAGAATGGTTTTTGGCATCGATACCACGGTCTCTATCTCGAGACCGATGGGTGGGTATCGATACTAATTCAAATAGTATTGATACCGATGGCTCAACGGCTATATTTATGACCGCTGGAAGGCTCAGTCTCGAGACCAACTTGTTAGTATCGATACCAAATGTGCAAGTGAGCATTAAATGCTCAAAACTAATGAATCCAACATCTATATTCAATCCCCAACGGCTCCAAATGGCTAGATTTATGTTAGAATACATAAAAGGGATCAAGATTTAAATAGAGAACAACAAGAAAGTCAATTGCAAGATCAATTCAACATCAAAAGAGTTTTTAGTGCTAAATTGTCAGATCATTGTAATACACTTGTGAGCTTCTTGTTTATTCTTGCTTAAGTGTAATTTGGGAGTGTGCTTAATTAGTTGCAAACTCATTTGCCTTTGTGATTTTTTTTTTGTTTGCTAAATTTGTAATTCTTGTGGAGAGAGTGTAAACAAGGTTTTTTTTTATATAAAACTTGTGTGTGGTTGTAAGGTTACACCTTTTTCCTTAAAAGGTTTGCAAATCTAGTGGATTTGAGAAGTCTTTAGTGTGGATAACTAAGGTAGTGGATGCAGACTTGGTTTAGAAGTCAAACCACTCTAAATCGTGTTGCAAAGTTTTTAATTTTAATTATTTCCACAACAAATCATTCAAAGGCCAATTCCCCTTCTTGGAGGTTTTCGATTGATCGATAAGTCTAACAATTGGTATCAGAGCGGGTCACAATCGATAATTTAACACCCTTGTGAAGATCCTTGGAGAGCTCTATCAATTTATTCAACCAACTGATAAAGATGGCTTCAACCTCCTGCTCTTACTACATTTAAGATTCTCAATCGATCAACAAGCCATCTTATTTCAATGGAGCAAATTATGCCTATTGAAAAAATAGGATGATGCCCTTCATTCAAGCAAGTGATCTAAATGATTGAGAATCTATAATTAAAGGTCACTATGTTCTAACCAATGAGATGAAAGATTGGAGTGAAGAAGAGAAGAAGAAGTTCCAACAAAATGTCAAGGCCATGCATATTTTTTTTTCTTGCATTAGGCCCGAATAAATATGGAAGAGTCTCCTCTTGTTCAAATGCCAAGGAGATTTGGGACAAGCTCTAAGTCTCTCATGAAGGAACAGATGAAATGAGGGAAACAAAAATCGGTATTCTTAACCATAGTTATGAAGACTTCAAGATGAAACTGGATGAATATATCAAAGCTATGATGGATAGATTTTCCATGATTGTCAATGACCTCAAGGGATATGGATAGATCATCCATAATGAAAAACTTGTGAGGAAGATGATTTATTCTCTTCCAAAATATTGGCAAGAAGACGACAATTATCGAAGTAAAGAACCTAAAGTCTCTCACTTTTGATGAGTTTATTGGTTCCTTACTCACTCGTGAATCAATAGTAAAAGAAGATGAGAAATAAGAAGAAAAGAAAGAGAGAATATATAGGATGTTGACATCGCTTTCAAGTCCACCAATGAAGATAAAGAAAATTCAAGTGTAGAGTTGGATGATAAAGAAGAATATATGGCCAAGCTCTTCAAAAGATTCATAAAATTCATGTCTTCCAAAGGAAAAAAAAAAGTGAAGCATGAATCGAGTAAGAAGAAAGGTCTCCCGATATGCTATGAATGCCAAAGAACGAGACATGTCAAATATTAATGTCATATTATAAAGAATAAGGGGTCAAGCAAGAAGACTTTTGCGATTACATGGAGTGATGAAGATGTCACCAATGATAAAAATGAAGAAGTAGCAAATTTTTCCTCAGGGCCATCCAAGAAGATTCAAAGGTATCCTCAAACTTATCTAACTCAAATTCATATACATTTGACGAGTTACAAGACGCCTATGACGAGTTAGTGTTGGAATGTGACGTCATGATTTCAAAACACAAAGATTCATTCAAAATTAATAATTGAAAATGACTTACTTTCTAATACTAATAATGAACTTGAAAACAAAGTCAAGGATTTGTAAGATAAATCAATTTTTTTTGTGAAAAAGAATTTAGACTTGTAAAACTTGCTTTCCAAAGTTCATGGGGATTATCAAAGGAAAATTGATGATCTTGAGAAAGAAAAGGCTAATTTTGAAAAATCATTAAAAATAAATTTGAAAGAAAAGATTACTTCAAATCAAATTTTGTCAAAAATAGCTTTTACAATAGACATGCTTATTCCCCTAAATATTTTAAAGGAAAAATGATTAAGAGTATATGGGTCCCTAAAGGACTCATTGCTACTGAAGATAAGGATATCATATCTCTATGGATACCTAAGGGGACTAAATTGTTTGAAACTAACATTAATAGACCCAAAAAAGATTTAGGTGCCAAAATTTGCATAATTGTCTATTACAGATGTGTTGGAGCAATGGTGAGCAATGTCAAGGTATTTAGAGGCTCTATACATACTAAGGAATGACACTTGAAGAGAGGGAGATTTAACAAATCAATCTTAATTTAAGTTGTAAAATGTTTTAGTTTCATTCAATTTTTGTGCTTTTATGTGATTACATATGTTTTTGTGCTTGATTGTGTGTTCCCAAATAGTGCTTAATTGCAATTAGTGAGAGGGAGTTAATATTGCATGAATTGTATTTTTGTGGTCTTGTATGCTGAATTTTATATTCTTTTGCCTTAATTATTTTTTGTAGTACGTTTTGGACCTTGTTTGTTCTAATTAGAAAATTCTTTGAAAAGTCCATAATATACACTCTAGTAAAGTACATAGGAAAACACCTTAAAATCATTAAGTGCTTATTCTGGAAGTTTTTGAGGGTTAATGTCAAATTTTACATTTCCAAGCAGTCAGTCTTGAGACCAACTCATTGGTATCGAGATCAAAATTCCAGTAGCTAAAATGATATCAATATCGCATGTTTATTATTGACACTAGGCACTGAGTCCCGAGACCGTCAGTCCCAGTATCGAGACTGGGGGTTTTGTACGCATGTTTTTGTGCCTTTTTATCTAAAAATAACTAAATTTCTTATTTTATCAAAAGCCTAATTGGCCCTCTCCTAAAATTCTCTCAAATCCTCTCTACTCAAATTTGTTTCCACTCAAATTTTACTCAAATTCATCATCCTTGCATAGTATCAAGTGGATTTGCTTAAAGGAAATCATCAAAAACCCACATTTGTTTTATCAAGATTGAGATATGTTTTGAATGAATCTATTTTTTTTTATTTTTTTTGAAAATCATGCTCTAAATTCATTTTGAATCATGTTTTTAAGTTACATTTGATTCTAGAAATGATATATATCATTTGAACTTATTTTTAGTGAATCAACAACATGTTTTCATTCAAGAATTTTTCAAAAAATGTCTTCATAAGGGTTTTGAATTTTTTAAATGTGCACAAATTTATCTTTTTTGCTGTAATTGGGTTATTTATTGGACATATACATGCATATTTTTCTTGTATGAGGTCAACCCATTCACCATTTTCACCTATAACCATTGTTTTAGGTTTGCCCTTCAAGTGCTCGACAAAATTCCCAAACAAAAATTATTTTTGTCGTATCCATCTTTTGTTATAAAAAATGCCTCCTAGAACTTCCAACAAGCAACCTAGGGCTAGTAGGACTATCCTTGAAGGTCAATCTAATTCCGCAAGTTTTGAAAATGCTTGCTTTAGGATTCTCGATACTCTCAGTATGTTCAATCGCTTTTACAAAACAAAACTTATCCATTCCAAACGTACCATAGACCCTGATTTTCATATGTCATGGGAGTATCAATTTCCTATCTTTGAAACCTTCATCTCGTAGGGTTGATTAGACTTGTTTAGCATTCATCCCAAGGTTAATCCAAATCATTTTCGTGTTTTCTTTTCTAATGTTATTCTTGTCCATGCCCAAGATAATAAGGATAAAGTCGTTGGAATTGAGTCTTATCTCATGGGCCATAGTTTCACTCCTACTTTATCCTCCATTGCTTCGTATTTGAATATCGTTGATAATACAGATGATCCATTCAAAGAAAATTCAATTATTCATATGTTGAGATTCCCAAATGATAGCTGCACCTATATCGAGTTTTCCAACTATTTGTTTGCTCCTCATTACTTGGTTTTTTCGTCCTTCCGGTGGTAAGGCTACCCATATGCGAACTTGTGACTATTAGTGGTTTTATCATATTAAGAACAACATCCGACCAAACTTTGCCAAGATAATATTCTTAGACCTTGTTGATGTTATCCATAAAAGGTCAATTACACTAAAATGCTTCCCTATGCTTGTATTCATAGCTATATTTTTAGGGATAAACTTAGAGTGTCTACCATCCTTGACCCTCATATTCCCCTCATTAGTTTCATCGACATCAAATCGACCCATAAGGCCAATTGGGTTTTTTATGACATTTTCGGTGAGTGGCGTCCTTTTAGAAGACAAAACTTGGACGACATTGAGGAGGAAGAGGATGAAATGTAATAGCCACCAGTGCCACCTCAAGAGGTGTTATCAATGAATACCTTGTACGATCACGTGATGCAAAGTCTTGATAACATAAATACTCATTTGGACACGCTTGAAAATGATGTTCGCTCAATACGTCATCACTTGATGCCTCCATCTTCTTCGCCTCCACATCAGGAAGAATAGACATTTTTATGTAATTTTAGGACATATACATTTACTTTTGGACTCATGCACATTATGACTAATTTTGGAAATTTATGTTACTTTATGGTTGATACTTTCCTATTTTGATAATGTATGAATTTGAACTATTATTGATGTTGATTTTATGCTTATGATTTGACTTTTGAATATTTTATTTTGAATATTTGAGTTCCCTATTTACACTAACATATTTTCTCTTTTGAAGTTTAATTTGATTTTGTTATAACAAAAATGGGGAGAAATATGTATAAGTGTAAAATTTGCCAGCCAAAAATTATTTTTCTATGGGGGAGACTTTATTTTCCACAAAGCATGACAAATCATTAAAAAAAATAACAAAATGTTGTGTTATATCAATAAGGGGGAGATTGCTGAACTAAGTTTTGATTTTGATATAATATGATTATTTTAAAATTTTAAGTTTTAAAGTTTGCAATTCATGATTTTATAAATAATTGTCATAAACATTTTTATAGCATTTTTAAGTGTGAAAAATAATCACAATTGTTATTGAGTATATTTACATTTTATAAATATCATTTTAAAGCTCCAAACACTTGAATTTTATCCAAAAAACTATCCAATATTGATATTAATAAAGAAATCTTAATACCAAAATTCCAGAATGGTTTTTGGTATCGATACCATGATCTCGGTCTCGAGACCGATGGGTGAGTATCTATACTGATTTAAACAACATCAAAAGAGTTTTTAGTTACAAACTCATTTGCCTTTGTGAGGTTTTCTTTTTGTTTGCTAAATTAGTATTTTTTTTCTTGTGGAGAGAGTGTAAGCAAGGTTTTGGGTATAAACCTTGTGTGTTATTGTAAGTTTTCACCTTATCATTAAAGATTTGCTAATCTAGTGGATTTAATAAATCCTTAGTGTGGATAACTAAGGTAGTGGATGTAGACTTGTTTTAGAAGTCGAACCACTCTAAATCATTGTGCAAAGTTTTTAATTTTAATTGCTTCCACCACAAATCATTCAAAGACCAATTGCCCCCTCTTGGCGGTTTTCAGTTGATTGATAAAGCTAACAATTGGTATCATAGGGGTCAAAATCGATGATTTAACAATCTTGTGAAGATCCTTGGAGAGCTCTATCAATTTATTCAATCAACTGATAAGGATGACTTTAATCTTCAGCTACTGATATATTGAAGATTCTCAGCCGATCAACAAGCCACCTTATTTTAATAGAACAAGTTACGCCTGTTGGAAAGATAGGATGATGCTCTTCATTAAAGCAAGTGATCTAGAGGCTTGAGAATCTATAATGAAAGGTCACTCTACTCCAACCAATTAGATAAAAGATTGGAGTGAAGAAGAGAAGAAGAATTTCCAAAAAAAATGCCAAGGTCATGCACATTCTTTTTGTGCATTAGGCCCGAATGAATATGGAAAAGTCTCCTCTTGTTCAAATGCCAATAAGATTTGAGAAAAGCTCCAAGTCACTCATGAAGAAACCGATGAAGTAAGGGAAACAAAAATCATTCTTCTCAACCATAGCTATGAAAATTTTAAGATGAAACCGGATGAAGATATCAAACCTATGACGGATTGATTTTTCGTGTTTATCAATGGCTTCAAAGGATATGGAGAGATCATTCCTAATGAAAAACTTTTGAGGAAGATGATATATTCTTTTCCAAAATATTGGCAATCGAAGAAGACGATGACTATCGAAGAAAAAAACCTAAAGTCTCTCACTCTTGATGAGCTTATTGGTTCCTTGTTCACTCATGAGTTGATGGTAAAAGAAGAGGAGCAAGAAGAAAAAGAAGAAATAGAAGAAGATAAAGGATGTTGACATTGTTCTCAATTCCACCAATGAAGATAAAGAAAATTCAAGTGAAGAGGTGGATTATGAAGATGAAGAGATTGCCAAGCTCTTCAAAAGATTCACAAAATTCATGTCTTCCAAAGAAAAAGAAGTAAAGCATTAATTGAGTAAGAAGAAAGGTCTCCCGGTGTGATATGAATGCCAAAGAATAGGACATGTCAAATATGAATGTCCTCTTCTAAAGAATAAGTGATCAAGCTAGAAGAAGGCTTTTGTAGCTATATGGAGTGATGAAAGCGTCAACGATGATGAAAATGAAGAAGTTGCCAACCTTTGCCTTATGTCCATCAAATAAGATTCAAAGGTATCTTCAAACATATTTAACTCAAATTTATATATATTTGATGAGTTAAAAGATGCATATGATGAATTATTGTCGGAATGTGAAGTCATGATTTCAAAACACAAAGATTCATTCAAAATTAAAAATTGAAAATGACTCACTTTCTAAGACTAATATTGAACTTGAAAGCAAAGTCAAGGATTTGCAAGAGAAATTGAATATTTTTGAGAAAAAGAATTTAGACTTGCAAAATTTGCTTTCCAAAGTTCATGGGGATCATCAAAGTAAAATTGATGATCTTGAGATAGAAAAGGCTAATTTTGACAAAATCATTAAAATTAAATTTGAAAGAAAAGATTACTCCAAATCAAATTTAGTCAAAAATAGCTTTTACAATAGACATGCTCATTCCCCTAAATATTTTTTGTGGTATGTTTTTGACCTTGTTTGTTCTAATTAGAAAACTCTTTGAAAAGTCCATAATATACACTCTAGTAGAGTACCTAGGAAAAAAACCTTATTTTAGTATCAAATTATAACCTTTAGTGCTTAAATAAGTCTCTAGTGCTTTCTATAGTCTTAAAATCATTAGGTGCTTATTCTAGAAGATTTTTAGGGTTAAAAATGTCAAATTTGTCATTTCTAAGCAGTCACTCTTAAGACCAACTCATTGGTACCGAGATTGAAATTTCAGTAGCTAAAATGATATCTATACTGCCTATTTATTATCAACACTGGGCATTGAGTTTCGATACCGCCAGTCTCGATATCGAGATCGAGGGCTATGTACGTGTGTTTTTATGCCTTTTATCTCAAAAATACCTAAATCCCTTATTTTATCATAACCCTAACTGGCCCTCTCCCAAAATTCTCTCAAATTCATTTCTGCTCAAATTCATCATCCTTGCATAGTATCAAGTGGATTTTCTTCAAGGAACTCATAAAAAACCCACATTTTTCATCAAGATTTAGGTATTTTTTAATGAACCTATTTTCCATTTTTTTAAAAAAAATCATGCATTAAATTCATCTTGAATCTTGTTTTTAAGTTACATTTTATTCTAGAAATAGATATATATCGTTTGAACTTATTTTAATTGATTCAACAACATGTTTTCATTCAAGAAATTTTCAAAAATGTTTTCATGAAGGTTACAAATTTTTTAAATATGCAAAAATTTGTCTTATTTGACTACAATTGGTTTATTTATTGGACATATACATGCATATATTTCTTGCAGGAAGTCAACTCATTCACCTATAACCATTGTTTTAGGTTTGCCCTTCAAGTGTTCGACAAAATTCCCAAAGGAAAATTCTTTTTGTCGTATCCATCTTTCGTTATAAAAAAATGCCTCATAGAACTTCCAACAAGCATCCTACGTCGGGAAACTTTGCGGGTACATGGAGTGATGAAGTCGTCGCTGGTGTTGAAAATGAAGAAGTAGCCAACCTTTGCCTCATGGCCATCCAAGAAGATTCAAAGGTATCCTCAAACTTATCTAACTCAAATTCATATACATTTGATGAGTTACAAGATGTCTATAATGAATTAGTGTTGGAATGTGAAGTCATGATTTCAAAACACAAAGATTCATTCAAAACTGAAAATTGAAAATGACTCATTTTCTAAGATTAATAATGAACTTGAAAGCAAAGTTAAGGATTTGCAATATAAATTAAATATTTTTAAGATAAAGAATTTAGACTTGCAAAATTTGCTTTCCAAAGTTAATGGGGATCATCAAAGGAAAATTGATGATCTTGAGAAAGAAAATGCTAATTTTGACAAAATCATTAACAATAAATTTGAAAGAAGAGATTACTCTAAATCAAATTTTGTCATAAATAACTTTTACAATAGACATGTGTGGATCCGTCTGCCTAGATTATTAGCCATGCTTTACAAGAAAAGTGTTATCTCAGAGATTGGGGAATGTATTGGACCAATGGTTAAATTTGGTCATTAAACGAAAAATGGACACCGTGGAAATTTCAAGTGAATGGTTGTTCGTATAGGCCTTAGAATACCTTTGATCTAAAAAAATCTTTGTTAATGGTAGATAAGTATGAATCGATTCCTCTGACATATTTTGAATGTGGAAGGTACGGTCACATAAAGGAATCGTACCCTGGTACTCTCATTGAATCTGATCCTATTGAACCAGTACAACCACAACCTCCGTATGCACACTCCCCATCTGTTGAAACTGACCCCTTTGGTCCGTGGATGATGGTGGAACATAGACAGCATCGACCCAGTAATGGACAAGGTGTCACAAGTGACAAACATACTGGGAGTTTCTTTCGTGAATCGATATTCCATCCAATCTATGACACTATAAAAGATAACCAAAATGCTCACACCTCTGATACTGCAATTATTCCTCAACAGGTTGAGATGCGGGCTCCTCTTGCCCCCACCTAAAGCAAAGCCAAAGCCAAGCGTAAAGCAAAGGCCCCTAAAATGACTTTGATTCCCAACACAGTTACTATTCAGAAGCCTCTGACGATCACCCTCTTTGACTTTCGGACTCACACTCGATCATCTAGCAAAGTTGGCAGCTCTAAATTGACCCCTCTTCATCGTGCTTCGCACCTAGATAAAGAAAAACATACCATTGCCTTTCTCATTGAAAACTCATACCCAAACACCCCTCGTAGAATGAATCTTGAAACTATCGTAGACAGTGTCATTCCCTCTCTTGATTATCCGTCTGGTCATTCCAAAGAATGTGTTATGGCCTCAAGTGAGCATCCAAGTGGCACAAGAACTAAAAAATGATTTTGACAATGCTATGTTTGAAGCAGAACTGAAGTGTGCTAATACCGTCGCAGTGCTCGAATGATTATTGGTAGCCTCTTTTTCCATCCATTTTATTTATGAATTTTAAAACTTTTAATCGGAATGTAAAAAACTGCGGCCATGCACGTTTTCTTCCGACTGCGAGGTAGTTTTTACGTGATAATCGTCTGGATATGATTGTTTTTTTGAACCACGCGTTAGTGGTAGCACAACGGATTTCGTTAACTCTTCTTTGGGTTCTCTAAATTCCACTATGTTGAAGCTGTTGGGTTCTCTGACGGCATTTGGCTTGCTTGGTATGACTTCATCTTTGTGGATATTATTTTAATCACTTCTAGTTTATTTGTAGTCGAGTCACGACGAAAGGAGACGAAAATTCTTTTCTCGCCATTGTGATCTGTGTGAGTCCCAATACCACTCGACGCAAAGTTTATGGCATCATATTCAAAGCCTTGCTTTTTCTACTAACTCAACTTGGATTCTCTTTGCAGATTTTAATGCAACGCTTTGTGACACTGAAAGGAAAGGGCTAAACTCACGATATAATGCACTCAAAATAAATAATTCACGAAATAACGTTATCCCAACATTATTTGCTGAAATAGGGCGAAATCAACAGTGTGGCCGTAGGTCGCCATGCCTTCCGGGCGACCTACGACGTGGCTTGCCATGCACAACCCAACCATAGGTCGCCATGCACTCCCAGCGACCTCCTAGGTCGCCATGCACGCCCGGCGACCAAGGAGGTCGCCATGCACTCGGGGCGACCAAGGATTCATGCATGGGGAGATCGTGCCATGCACTCGGGGCTCGGTTCATGCATGGGGCACTCGAGGCGACCAAGGATGACCAAGGAACGATTCATGCATGGGACACTCGGGGCGACCAAGGATCGGTTCATGCATGGGAAGAATGGGGAGATCGTGCATGTGTAGGTCGCCATGGAGTCCCGGCAAGGTCGCGAGCAGGCGAGCATGCAGCAGGGCATGGATGGGCGTGCATGGGCGTGCTCCTTTGGCGAGATGGGCGTGCATGGGCGTGCATGGGCATGGAGGTCGTTGGCTGGTAGGTCGCAGGGCATGCATGGCGACCTACCAGGTCGCTGGCGTGCATGGCGACCTGGTAGGTCGCCGGGCGTGCATGGCGACCTACCCCCGGTACTGTAGAGGACACCACTTGAGCAATTAATCTGGCGATCCCACTATTTCGTGAAAAAAAAAATTCAACGCACTATCAACGAGATTTTGCCAAAGGAAAGGGTGTGTCTCGACCAAACCGAGCAAGGCTTTCCAAGATTTTATTTTTGATTCTGTTCTTCGAGACATAGGCTATCAGGGGCCGAGTTTCACCTGGTCTCAGTGTTTTGCTCATGTTCGTCTTGATCATTTCTTATGCAATATGTAATGGGATAAAGCTTATCTTCCTTTTGCTGTCCATCACCTTTAGCTTACATGTAGTGACCACTAGCCTATCTTATTTGAAGTGGGGGATCTTGTTAGATCCAATATGCCATAGTCAGTTTCGTTATTTTTCAGGTTTGAAATATTATGATTATTTCTCTAGGAGGGTGGGTGATAATTGGAATCCATCCTCGTCCATGTCGAGTACTATACTCAATTTTATCCATGTTGCCCAAACTTGAAATAGCACCATTTTTTGTTACAATGGCACTAAAAAGCGTACAATTTGTTGAAAGTCAAAATTGATGCTTTGTTAGCCGGCGGCTGATTTGGTCAAAATCAGGCAGCATTTTTTTGTTGAAATTGACAATGAAAAAATTGTAAATTTAGTCTCTGTACTTTAGAGTATTTACAAGATTAGTCCTTAAGCTTTAACTATAAATACACTAACCCATTTAGCTTCAAAATCATCTCAAATTATTCTAGCTTTCTCCCAATACTAGAGAAATTAGAGAATTTTCTTGAGAATTGTTTTCTTCTTTTTATCAAGAGAGAATTGTTATTGTTTTCTTCTTGTTAGATCGAGAGAAGTTGTAATTCCTATTTTCTCATAGTGAAATTCTTCTACCTTTGCCCGTGGGTTTTACCCTATTATTTAGGGGTTTTCCACGTAAAATTTGTATATTCTTTATCTTTATTTTTATTTTCTCAAATTATCAGTTGCGATTTTGTTCTATCCGATAGCCGTATTCCGCAACAATTAGTATCAGAGTCAGATTTGAGTGTGTAATATCTACTTATTTTCTTTGTGGTTGCCACCAAAAGGTGGATCCTCCAACATAAGAAAGTAAGAAGTTATTACTCATTCTTTGAAGGTTCCAGAGAACTATTCACGATAGTGAAATAGTGGGAGTTATTCGTAATAAAAGCTATGGCAACGGAATTTGATATTGAAAAGTTTAATAGGAAAAATTTCTCATTGTGGAAATTGAAGATGATGGGCATCCTGAGGAAAGACGGTTATCTAGCAGCTATCAGTGAAAGGCCGATAAATTTCAAAGATGACAACAAATGGATCGAAATGGACGGGAATGCTATGGAAAACTTTTATCTAGCCTTAGCAGATGAAGTGTTGTCAATCATTGAGCACTGAAAAGTCAAAGACTACATAAATACATGTGGAAAAGGAGTTTGAACAAGGAGATTCTTCTGAAGCATAACCAGCACATGATGAACTAAAACCAGAGAGTTCTGAAGCTCCAACAACTCATCAATCAAATCATGTGAGAAGACGTCCCAATTGGTACTCAAATTATGTTATAGAAGGAAATATTGCATACTGCCTTTTAACAGAGGACGGTGAGCCATCAACATTCCAGGAGGCAATAAACAGCTCAGATGCTTCACTATGGATGATGGCGATGCAAGAAGAAATTGAAGCCCTTCATAAAAAGAATACATGAGACCTTGTGCCACTACCACAAGGAAGGAATCCAATTGGTAACAAATGAGTCTTCAAAATCAAGCGAAATGGTAACAGTAAAGTGGAGAGGTATCGTGCAAGACTGATGGTAAAAGGATATGCTAAAAAAGAAGGTATTGATTTCAACGAAATATTTTCTCCTGTGATTCGACTAACAACAGTTCGAGTAGTCTTGACAATGTGTGCTACATTGAATTTACATCTAGAGCAGCTAGATGTTAAAACAGTTTTTCTTCATGGAAATCTTGAAGAAGAGATTTATATGCTCCAGCCTGAAGGTTTTGAAGAAAAAGAAAAGAAGAACTTGGTTTGCAGGTTGAACAAATCTATGTACAGTTTAAAGCAGGCACCAAGGTGTTGGTATAAGAGATTTGATTCATTCATTATGTGTCTTGGATACAACAAACTTAACGCAGACCCTTGTACTTATTTCAAGAGGTTGGTGATAACGATTTTGTTATATTGTTGTTGTATGTGGATGACATGTTGGTTGCAGGACCCAACAAAGATCATATTGAAAAATTGAAGGCACAACTGGCTAGGGAATTTGAAATGAAGGACTTGGGATCAGCAAACAAGATTATAGGGATGCAAATTCACCAAGACAGAAGTAATAGGAAGATTTGGCTTTCACAAAAGAATTAGTTGAAGAAGATCTTATCACGATTCAACTGCAAGATTGTAAGCCAATTTCTACCCCTCTTCCTATTAACTTCAAATTATCCTCCAGTATGAGTCCTAACAGTGAAGAAGAGATGATGGTGATGTCTTGAGTTCCGTATGCATCGGTAGTGGGAAGTTGATGTTTGCTATGATATACAGAAGACCAGACATTGCACAAGCAATGGTAGTGGTTAGT
This sequence comes from Hibiscus syriacus, assembly GCF_006381635.1. NCBI lineage: Eukaryota > Viridiplantae > Streptophyta > Magnoliopsida > Malvales > Malvaceae > Hibiscus > Hibiscus syriacus. Next base: position 95,715 of record NW_024062640.1, read on the forward strand.
CGGTACATGGAGAATCCAGGAAAAGAGCATTGGAATACAACAAAGAGGTACAAGGTAGAAAGAATGGTGTGAAGATATGATTGTTCGAATCAAATCTTCAAGAGGGAGATTGTTGAAAGTCAAAATTGATGCTTTGGCAGCCGGCGACTGATTTGGTCAAAATTAGGAAGCATGTTTTTATTGAAATTGGCAATGGAAAAATTATAAATTTAGTCTTTGTACTTTAGGGTATTTATAAGAGTAGTCCTTAAACTTCAACTATAAATACCCTAACCCATTTATCTTCAAAATCATCCCAAATCATTCTAGTTTTCTCCTAATACTAGAGAAATTAGAGAGTTTTCTTGAGAATTATTTTCTTCTTTTTATCAAGAGAGAATTGTTATTGTTTTCTCCTTATTAGATCGAGAGAAGTTGTAATTCCTATTTTCTCATAGTGAAATTCTTCTACCTTTGCCCGTGGTTTTTACCCTATTATTTAGAGGTTTTTCGCGTAAAATTTGTGTCTTCTTTATCTTCATTTTTATTTTCTCAAATTATCAGTTGCGATTTTACTCTATCCGATAGTTGTATTCCGCAACAATTGATATCAGAGTCAGATTTGAGTGTGTAATATCTACTTATTGTCTTTGTGGTTGCCACCAAAAGGTGGATCCTCCAATATAAGAAAGTAAGAAGTTATTACCCATTCTTTGAAGGTTTCAGAGAACTATTCTCGATAGTGAAATAGTGGGAGCTATCCGTAATAGAAGCTATGACAACGAAATTTGATATTGAAAAGTTCAATAGGAGAAATTTATCATTGTGGAAATTGAAGATGAAGGCCATCATGAGGAAAGACAGTTGTCTAGCAGCTATCAGTGAAAGGCCGATAAATTTCAAATATGACAACAAATGGATCGAAATGAATGAGAATGATATGGAAAACTTTCATCAAGCATTAGCAGATGAAGTATTGTCAAGAATTAAGGAGAAGGAGAAAACTAAGGAGATATGAGATCAAAAAAATCCAGGAAATACAAATTCTTGGGGTATGCTGATGGTGTAAAGGGGTATCACTTGTGGGATCCCACTGCCCACAAAGTGATCATCAGTAGGGATGTTATCTTTGTAGAAGATAAACTAAAAAGAAAAAAAAGAAGATGATAGCACTGAAAAGTCAGAGACTACACAGATACATGTGGAAAAGGAGTTTGAACAAGTAGATTCTTCTGAAGCAGAACCATCACATGATGAAGAGAACCAGAGAGTTTTGAAGATCCAACAACCCGTCAATCAGATCGTGTGAGAAGACGTCCCAATTGGCACTCAGATTATGTTATAGAAGGAAATATTGCATACTGCCTTTTAACAGAGGACTGTGAGCTATCAACATTCCAGGAGGCAATAAACAACTCATATGTTTCACTATTGATAATGGTGATGCAAGAAGAAATTGAAGCCCTTTATAAAAATAATGCATGAGACATTGTGCCACTACCACAAGGAAGGAAGCCAATTGCTAACAAATGGGTCTTCAAAATCAAGCGAAATGGTAACGATAAAGTGGAGAGGTATCGTGCAAGACTGGTAGTCAAAGGATATGCTCAAAAAGAAGGTATTGATTTCAACGAAATCTTTTCTACTGTGGTTCGACTAACAACAGTTCGAGTAGTCTTGGCAATGTATGCTACATTGAATTTACATCTAGAGCAGCTAGATGTTAAAACAACTTTTCTTCATGGAAATCTTGAAGAAGAGATTTATATGCTCCTGCCTGAAGGTTTTGAAGAAAAAAACAGAAGAACTTGGTTTGTAGGTTGAACAAATCTCTGTATGGTTTAAAGCAGGCGCCGAGGTGTTGGTATAAGGGATTTGATTCCTTTATTTTGTGCATTGGATACAATAAACTTAAAGCAAACCCTTGTGCTTATTTCAAGAGGTTTGGTGATAACGATTTTGTTATATTGCTATTGTATGTGGATGGCATGTTGGTTGCAGGACCCAACAAAGATCATATTGAAGAATTGAATGCACAACTGGCTAGGGAATTTGAAATGAAGGACTTGGGATCAGCAAACAAGATTCTAGGGATGCAAATTCTGTGAGACTGAAGTAATAGGAAGATTTGACTTTCACAAAAGAATTACTTAAAGAAGATCTTGTCACGATTCAACATGCATGATTGTAAGTCAACTTCTACCCATCTTCCTATTAACTTCAAATTATCCTCTAGTATGAGTCCTAGTAGTGAAGAAGATAGGATGGTAATGTCTCAAGTGTCGTATGCATCGGCAGTGAGAAGTTTAATGTTCGCTATGATATGCACAAGACTGGACATTGCACAAGCAGTGGGAGTGGTTAGTCAGTACATGGTGAATCCAGGCAAAGAGCATTGGAATACAGCAAAGAGGTACAAGATAGAAAGAATAGTGTGAAGATATGAATGTTCCAATCAAATCTTCAAGAGGGAGATTGCTGAAAGTCAAAATTGATGCTTTGGCAGCCGACGACTGATTTGGTCAAAATTAGGCAGCATGTTTTTGTTGAAATTGGCAATGGAAAAATTGTAAATTTAGTCCCTATACTTTAGGATATTTACAAGAGTAGTCCTTAAGCTTCAACTATAAATATCCTAACCCATTTAGCTTCAAAATCTTCCCAAATAATTCTAGTTTTCTCCTAATACTAGAGAAATTAGAGAGTTTTCTTGAGAATTGTTTTATTCTTTTTATCAAGAGAGAATTGTTATTGTTTTCTCCTTGTTAGATCGAGAGAAGTTGTAATTCTTATTTTCTCATAGTGAAATTCTTCTACGTTTTCCCGTGGTTTTTACCCTATTATTTAGGGGTTTTCCACGTAAAATTTATGTCTTCTTTATCTTCATTTTTATTTTCTCAAATTATCAGTTGCGATTTTGCTCCATCCGATAGTCGTATTCCGCAACACAATTATGGTGCGTCTTCAAGGAATTCAACATGCCTTCAATTCTCGACAATCACTCTACCTTATGAATTTGGAATCTGAGCTTCTTTTTTAGCTTAAAAATGTCCTTGATCAAGAAGGCTTATCTGGAAGTAAAAATCTCGATCTAACTGAATTACTAATGTGGATCGTAATAGCCGCTACTTTCATAAACAGACTATCGCTCGGCAGCAAAGGAACAAAATCACCTCTCTCAAGCTTCAAGATAGGACTTGGTGCGATGATGAATCCTCTTTAAAAAATATGTCGGGGGTTTTTTTTAAAGTATTATTTACTCTTGATGAAAATGTCACAACCCCTTGGTCGCACACTGCGTCATTCCCAACTCTGGTTCAGGACTTGTTACATTAGCTTGATGCAACCCCTACTCATCGGGTAATTTATGCAACCTTTATAGATATGGCTTCCCTTAAATCTCCTAGTTGGGATGGCTTGCATTCCAAATTTTTCCAGAAACAATAGAAATGGGTTGGATCGTTGTTTGCAGACTTATTCAAGGTATCTTCTATGGTGATCCCATTGAAACTGATCTAAATAGAATAATTATGGTTCTCATCCCCAAACGTGGCTCTTTGAAATCCTTCGTCTATTTCCGACCAATTAGTCTTTGCACTGTGCTATAAAAGTTGCTCACAAAAACCATCATGCACAACCTGAATCATCTCTTCCCAAGTCTGATTGCTCTGAATAAAACTAGCTTCATCTCGGGTGGATCTATTATAAAGAACATCATCAAAAATCAAAAGTTAATTTATTCCATGCAAACTTTTAAAAGAAAAAATTGTTGGATAGCTATCAAGGTAGACTTATAAAAAGCCTTTGACAAGTTAAGGTGGGACTTTATTTAAGATTCTTTGATTAGTGCTGTTTTTTCGGGTGGCATTCGTCGTATTATGTAGAATTACATATCTTCTTCAAGCATGCAAATTCAAATGGAATGATAGCCTCACTAATGTGTTTTCCCCCGAAAGAGGTGTTAAACAAGGGGATCCCATTTCGCCTTACCTCTTTGTCCTGTCAATGTAACACTTGGGCCACTTAATCAATAATTATATAGCGCAAGGTACTTGGGCTCCCTTTTGTTTCAAGCGTGATGGCACAGTTTTATTGTAGTTGTTTTTTGCGAATAACTTGATCTTATATGCCAAAGCTGATATCTAGTTTTTTTTTTTTTGTTAAAAATTTTGCAGTCGTTTGAATTATATGTTAACTTATTTACTAGTAAGGTTGAACATCTTTAGTCATATCAGAACTTGTACTGCTGGGCTTACCATTTCTCCAAGGTCTCTCCAGTAACAAAAAAAAAATATGGGCATAATTAAATTATTGCAACTTTTTATTATGAGCAAGAGCCCATACATGATTGTAAACCATTGGTGAAGTTCAAAGATGGGGTAGGTATCTGATGCAAGCATGTGCATTCACATGGTGGATATAACATTCGAAACACTCCAATTAATGCTCAATAGAACCACCACTTTTAGTTTATAATATACCATGGATATTGCTTCTGAATTTTCCCTTTTTTTCTTCTCATTCTTTCACCTGCCTCTATACAGGGTAAGGATAGGCCGAGAGAACTGGCTCTAAAATTTCAAATTTAAATATATTTTAAATATTTTATTTATACTTTTATTACTAATCTATTTTTATCATCCTAGAAATTTTATAAATTTATCTCCTAAAATACTATAAATTTATTATCCTATCATAAAAGCATAGGTATGTTCCTAACATAAGGCACAGTCAGATCCACTCAATGTGTTGATGATTCATGGAAAATGCTCATATGATGATTCACCGGTGAATCCTATGCGTTATATTTTATCCAAGTAAAACCAGAACCAGTGTGCTAATTGAATCCTATGCATAACATTTCAGGAGAAGCATAAGCATTAAAAGAAAAATGGGCGGGCGAAAGATATAGAAGATTTAGAGAACATTTCACGTTTTCTAACAGCTAATAGATCAGTAGCATCTACTTGAAATTACTAACAAAAAGAACTTGATCCTGTAACGCTCACTCGCAGGCCTATTTATCTCTATGAAATGACTTGAGCATTGTTGAACAGAAGCCTCGAGACATGGCTCTTGCTCCACCACCAAAACAAGGAGTTGAACCAGAGAATTCGTATCCCTGGTCTTCCCTGTTAGCCCTTGAACCAGAGAACAGTTTTGCTCTTGCCAACTCTTTACCTGCATGTAAGTTAGATGCCCCTATCGGAGACGATGGCACCGAATACAATCTTGGCCACGGCGACGACGAACGAGATGACGAAGCCGAGGAAGCAGGAGAGAGTTGCACACGATGTTTTCTCCTCACGCTTAGGCAAGATGGTATCAAGAAGTTTCGGCTTCGAGTGGTCTATAACGTTTCTTTTCGATGTGGCATAAAAGTAGGAAGGTGGAGGCGTTAGAGGAGGAAGACGGTGGATTTCCCGACACTTCACTTTAGGAGTGCCTGGTTCAGACTCCCAATTGAACGTGATCGTAACCTTCAGAAGAGAGGGTAACAATGTGCTGCTTCATTCCAAGGGATTTCTGGGAAACATACAAGCTGTCTGTATGCATTTTTCACTCCCGATGAACGGAGGAGAAACCCGTGAAGTATAACTATGCTGTATGGCTAAGGAAGAACTGGTATTTTACAAGGTTTACGGTGCATCAAAGGGATTATTTTAAGACTTTGTTATGTGAGTGTCGTAACCGGTTTTTGTCCGGACGAAATTTTTAATTTGGTGGAAAAAATAAAATTAATAAATAAATGATTTTTATTTAAAATATATTTTGGAAGTCATCATTGACAAGAGTTAGGTAGGTCAAATACCTAAAAACAATCTTTTAAAATAGTTTTTAATAAAACATAATTTAAAATATAAAATTGATATGCGTATAACCAAAATTTTAGTAAAACAGGATTCGTGGTCGATTGTGTTTAGGGAAGGATTAATACCCCTATAACGCCCAAAATTGATACTTTATTAATTATAAATTGTCTCTATTATTTTAAAAATTCAAAGATATATTTAATTCATAATATTGTTATTTAAAATTTAAAATTTATGAAAATATATTATTTTAAATAAGAATAAGATATTTATTTATTTAGAAATATCAGAAAATGACTTCTAGGTGCTTTAAGACAGCTCTTTTCTTCTATATTAAAAAATAAATAAATATTAATAAAATATTTCTTTAAAAATTAATATATATTTTATAGGATAAAAATATCATAAAACAGACTTCTAAGTGCTTTAAGACAGTCCTTTTATTTAGTATTATTAAAATATGATTATTATTATATAAAGGATTAAAAAGTAAAATAAAATATATATTATTTCTTATATATATATTTATAATAATAATATTTTAAATATAGTGATAATAAATATATAAAATTAAAACAATAACTAAAATATATGAAATTAAAAATAATAAACTAACAATTTAAATTAATGACTAAATTAAAATATATTAAAATTAAATATCTAATTTACAATTAATTTATTTAAAATTTCAGTGTCTAATCATGTTATTTTACATATTTATTAATTTAGTGGGAAATTTTTCGTCAAGCTGTCGTAACCGGTTTTTGTCCGGGCACGAAATTTTTAATTTGGTGGAAAAAAAAACTAATAAATAAATGATTTTGATTTAAAATATATTTTGGGAGTCGCCATTGACCTTTTTGAGCCATTGACCATTTTGAGTTAGGTAGGTCAAATACCTAAAAACAATCTTTTAAAATAGTTTTTAATCAAACATAATTTAAAAGATAAAATTGATCTGCGTATAACCAAAATTTTAGTAAAACATGATTCGTGGTCGATTACGTTTAGGGAAGGATTAACACCCCTATAACGCCCAAAATTAGTACTTTATTAATTATAAATTGTCTTTATTATTTTAAAAATTCAAAGATATATTTAATTCATAATATTGTTATTTAAAATTTAAAATTTATGAAAATATATTATTTTAAATAAGAATAAGATAATTATTTATTTAGAAATATCAGAAAAAGACTTCTAGGTGCTTTAAGACAGCTCTTTTCTTCTATATTAAAAAATAAATAAATATTAATAAAATATTTCTTTAAAAATTAATATATATTTTATAGGATAAAAATATCAGAAAACAGGTTTCTAGGTGCTTTAAGACAGTCATTTTCTTTAGTATTATTAAAATATGATTATTATTATATAAAGGATTAAAAAGTAAAATAAAAAATATATTATTTCTTATATATATATTTATAATAATAATATTTTAAATATAGTGATAATAAACATATAAAATTAAAACAATAACTAAAATAGATGAAATTAAAAATAATAAACTAACAATTTAAATTAATGACTAAATTAAAATATATTAAAATTAAATATCTAATTTACAATTAATTTATTTAAAATTTTAGTGTCTAATCATGTTATTTTACATATTTATTAATTTAGTGACTAAATTAAAAATATATTAAATTCAAATATTAAATTAAAACAAATTAAAACATGCTGGACAAGATTAAAATATTAATTAATAAAGTTACGAGGGCTAAATCAGTTATTTAGATAAAATATATATTTTATGTTAATGACTAATTTATAAATTAAATAAAATTAAGAGATTAAATTAAAAAGATCATAAATTTGATTCAGTAACTAAAATATAAAATTACAAAGTTGATGGACTGTGGACGGGATTTAACCTTTAATTAATTACACACAGACCCCTCCCCAAAACGGCGTCGTTCGGGGAAGGGTATTTAAGCCCCAATATTACACGGCCTTAAGGCCATTTTTTTCATTTCTACTTTCCTTCTTTCTCTCTAAAAGCTGATAGAGAAAAATTCTCTCTGGCTTCTCTCTAGCTTCCCTCATCGGAGGGAAGCCGGTCATCGGTAGGCAGCCGTATACCGCCGTCATCCCCGCCGTCGGCCACTGTCTCCGATGGCCGAAAAGTTTCGTTTTACATGAAAATAAAGGCCTTCTCTTCCTAAGGCCAAATCTGGCTTTAGTTTACCCTAAAAAACTCCTAATCAGAGTAAATTTAAGAAAATACCTTTGGTATTTTCTGTTCTCCGGTGATGTTTGGCTTCCGGCGATGATCGAGGCTCCAAGGGTAAGTTTCCTTTCTTCTCTCTTTTTTTAGTTTCTTTTGTTGCTTCCTCTCTGTCTCCTCTATTGCTCTCTGTTCCTTTTTTTTTCTTTGCAGGTTCGATGGTGGCTTTTATAGCCACCACCGTGTCCTCTTCGGACCGGATAATAGGGCAATATTCAGTGAGTCACCAAACTATAGTGGTGACTCACTCTAGACTTCAACGTGTGCGGCTGCTCTGAGTCTTCTGGAGTCTTCGTCGGAGGCGTGGCACTGGTGGAACGTCGGCAGTGGCGTTGGCAGCAGCTTCTGGCTGAGGCGGCGGTGCGAGATGATAACCTAAGGTTATGAAACTCTAGGGTTTCAAGCTGGACCTTTTGGGGACCGTTGGATCAAAGTCAGATCCAACGGTGATGAGGAGTTGGTGGCTGCTGGTAATGATACAAACCCTAGATGGGTTTAGGGTTATTATTAGGCCACTGGGTTGGGTTTGTCCTGATCGGACCTCCATGTTTGGGTTCCGGGATTTGTAAAACATGCCTCAGGTTTGGGCCTGAAATATAAATAAAATTATTTATTATTTAATAATAATAATAATAATAATAATAAATAATATAAGTAAATGAGAAAAAAACTAGTGTCTTCAGTGAGGGCCAGAGATTATTAAATGCATGTTAAAAACCAATTAGGATCAACAAAATTAAATTAAAACTGATCCACCATGTTTCATTATTGTTGACCAAAACTTAACATAAATAATATGGATCACTAGTCATGCGCAGGATACAAGGCATCCACGCCCTACATTAATTGGCACTGATCGATTAGATCGATGCATCATGCTCCACCAAGTCATATTTGTTGACTAAAACGTAAAATAAATAATGTGCATCATGTATGTGTTAAATAATAAAGCACGTGCCATAACAATTGAGAAAAACTCAATCAGATGAGAAAACTAAGGATGTCTACTAAATTGGCCTTCAACGAAAGCTAAGCTGCTCAAAGGAGATAGGATTAGGAATTAAGGTTGTAAATGAGTCGAGACATGTCTTAAGTTATTTAAGATTAATTTAGTCAAAATTTAATTAATTGAATCGAATGAATTCAACTCGAACTCGAATTCTTAACGAGCCAGAACAAATTACTTTAGAAAGCAACACCACCAATCATCATAAAGAACTTTAGAAAGCTGAAGTCTATCAGTATCCTAAAATTTCAGGTAGGACTACATCATTGAAGTATAGCTGGCTATTAGAACTCGTGGTTAAATACTGGGACTGGAAGCAATACTGATAGAGACTGGAAATTGATTTTAATCGAAGGAGATAGCATCTGTTGTGACTGTCACGCCCGGAATCGGGGCATAACAATTGTCACCTCTATTCGATAAAGTATCTCCCACGAAGTTCAAATGAGGAACTAAAACTATGGTCAAATTTACTGAAGCTTCAAGCACCATACCATCATTCACGACTTTATTCCAGATGCCGTCACGAGCTGCGTGGAGAGGGATCTTGAGGGTCCTCCTTTTAGTATATTAATCTTGACCTGGTTATCTATTTTGCCTAATCGGCTTCCCATTTCATTAAAAATAAGTCAATTAAAACTAAAAATGTAAAGTAGAAGTTTATAATCATGGTTCTAATCGGTGGCAGATCTTGAAATTAAATTCTGAGGGCTTAATTAATTTTTTCAAAAATTTTGAGGGATTTGATGCAAATTTTAAAGTCTTTTGAAGGTCTAATGGAAATTTTCAAGAACACTGAGAGGTATGATGAGTATTTCTAGAATATTTGTGGCAATCAAACTAGAATATTTTTAAAAAAAATTGGAGATTAATAAAATTTCTAATGTTTTATTTTAAATTTTTCATGAACTTTTCAAAGAGATGAAATAAACTAATAAATATAACAGAAAAACTTACATAGTTTAATCAAGATCTCTTTGAGACTTAAATATGTAGACGTTATATATATTGAATTAAAGAATAGAGTTCAGATTGTATCGACTCTAAGTAGGGAGGACCGTGTATATCCCTTGTGACTAGGTCAAGAACATTTGTTGGTATAGAATCGACCAAGGTGATGCCCATCGAGTTCGAGAGACTCATTCACGAGGAATCCATTGGATATGTGTTGCCCATCCTCGTCTCCTTAAGCCTCTAATTTCCCGAACCAAGGAGCAATGATCAGCATGGTCGTGGTTTTCATTCACCAAATTTACAACTGTAAGACAGTCAGATTGTAGGATCATTTTTATGTCCCTGATCCCATGCAATGTTTAAACCAGTGAACATTACCATAACTTCGATTTGGAGGGATGAGCAGCAACCAGACAAGCGCGTAAACCCGAGCAGCCAATGCCCTTCGCATGTAGTCACGAATGAACCCCCCCCCCTCTTTGCAGCACTTCGCGATGAACCACTTGCAACAAAAATCTCGAAATTTAAAAAAATAAAAAGTTCTTTAAATGTTATAAAGCAATGCACTAAATCTAAAACGTTACTCCTCCAACTTTTTATATTCACAAACAAAATTAAAATCTTAGCAAGTATAACTACTCAGCAAGTAACCGACATTACTCTTCATTAAGTTTAGCAAGCCAGCAAGCCAAAGCATTTGATCGAAGTTATGTAATCATGAATTCTACATAATCCCTTGTGATATATTTTTAAACTCATTTTATATTAAAACTGTACGTTAAACTAAATTTATAGTTGTAACGCCCTAAATACCGTTCTAGAAGTTTCATGTTGACCCACTAATTTATTCAATAGATTTATTATAACATAGAGGTCTGTTGGCTCGAAATTGGGTTTAATCAGGTAAGAAATTAGTCTTGTAGAAGATTTGTTTTTTTTGAAAGAGGGTACTTTGTATTAAAATGCAAAGTACACCACCTCAAGGATCTCATTAAAAAACCACCCTAGTCCTAATGGAGGAAAAAGAGTGAACCAAGAGGTGGTAGAGGATTAATACAGGATATCAAAATGCACCAAACAATAAAGACCCCAACCCACAACAACTACACACAAACACCCGAACATACCAAACATCGACACAGCGCAATGAACTTAGAAAAGAAAGAACAATAAAAACTAAAATAAGGCAACCACAACAGTAAGGGCCATTCCGAAACCAACAGCGTGGAACCAGGATCACCAGTCCTACTTGTCAATACATTACAGTATAACTTCATCAATCAAGGCATCACTCAATACCCGACAATCAAACCAAAACTCAACGCACATGTAATGACTGGACAACCTCTGCGAACTTACTACAAAAAACTCAACCTTAATGATAGTGTTACTCCTTTGCAACATAAGCTACCCACCTTTTCTTCAAAACCGAGTTTGATAAAGATCTACCGGATAGTTCAGAGGAATTAAGATCAGATTTCAGCAAATTGAAACTCTTCATTGCTCGATCTCTTTTTTTTTCTCTCAGCTTTCGAAAGGACTTTTGTCCTGAATATCTAATAGCGATCCAAATTTCTTCTGCTTCCTTTAAATCCTATTGGACGACACCTTTTCACGAGAATGAACAGAACTATCCAAAACATAAGACTTAGACAAAAACCCCTCTTCCACTGTTCTAATAGAAAATGACTCTGTACTTGGACTCTCCAAAGGCCTTATACTGTTGAAAGATGAATTGGGCTGCCAAAAAATTGATCCACTACTTGAATCCAAAACTCCAACGCACGCGTCCTTGTCCTTGATCGAAAGCCCATACACATGCACAATCACCCCATCAAAACCATTACCTAGAAAAAGAGCACCTAAATTCAACTTAGAACCCACGTGCGCCAAATTAATATTCTCAAAAGCATTATAAAAGCCATTCCAAGGACAGGACAAGCGTGCGCCATAGACCCATAACGCCTTGTCTTGGGAGCAAACACCGAGCGTCCCATGTTTATAAAATTGCCCGCCATTGTCCCATAACGCATTGTCTTGGGAGCAATAACCTAGCGCCCCATGCTTGTAAAAGTGCCCTTTTTCAACAGCCCATCCAAAGTCACATTCGTAGCAACATGTGCAACATCTTCTATAGCATCACGCATCTCCAGCTCAATGTCCACGTTCGTCCTACAAACTACCTCCACATTATTAAAAGAACCACTCCTCTGACAACGTGAAACATGCGTGGGAACCCCATGATACACTGTCTGGGAAATTATATTATGACCCCATAACTCTTCGACACGAGGGCTTTCACCTGCTTCCTCCGTAACTGAATTCCACGATCCAACACTAGCTAACAAGCCATCGCTGAAAACTCGAGTCTCTTTATTTCCAACCTCTATTAACTTGGATTCAAGAGAAGGTTTAGAAATCGTTCCAATACAAACCTCATTCTCAGGAGCTTTACCTGGCGCAATATCTACATCTTCCACCATGGTTAACGGAGAAGCAACAACCAAATTCAACGAGGATGAATCTTCCCAAACAGAATCTGGGTTAAAACAAGGTTCAAACTTCGACAAAAAGACAGTAACAATCTTTCCCCCAACTTTCAATTCGATTGATTCTTCCACACTAGCTTGATAGTTCGTAATGATCTGAAACAGAGCCCTATCAAAAGAGCCTGGATTTAAGGTCCCTTCCTCAATGGATATAAGTTCTCCCCATATCTTAGCAATGTTTCTGAATATGGAATGACTCCACACAAACGAAGGGATCCCCTTGCACGAGAGCCATGCTCGATGACTGTTACACTGAAAATTCTCCGACCACACTTCCACTTTCGCAAAACATTTTTTCAACGCTCCAGGCTGGTTAAATAGAGTAAAATCCCTACTCTCTTTATCCTAAAAAATGATTAAAATTGCTAATCCGCTTAGCTTCATAATTTTCGTACCTAATATTCCTTTCTTGAGCATAAGAGCGGCCAAATCTTTCATTTTCATAAATTTACTACACCACCCTACCAGGCAATCTCTGAGAGTAAGTAGCTTATCCTCATCAACAACACCGACAATGGGAGCCTGTAAAAGACTGTCGGTCTCTGCTCTATTCTTGACCTCAGCTGGATTTTTACCCGAAAACTTCTTTCTCTAGAAAGCTTCACGAGGTTGAAATCTCGTCATGAAGACTCTAATTTGATATTCTTGAATCTTAGATATGTCAGCACATCTGATAGCCTTCCTCGCGTCCTCCAAACTGGTGAAGCGAATAAAGCCAAACCTGAATCATCCCTTGCTTCTTTTGCTCGGGATGAAAGAATCGACCACCTCACTGTATTTATCAAAATATATCCAAAGATATTGATGATGAAGAAACTTTGGAATATTAAAAATGATCACCGTAACACAGTTTCTCACAAACAAACTACTCACCTTACTGACTTTCTTCGCCATGATTCGAGATATGACAAGGGATAAAAAGAAATATTTAAAAACGCCTAATTTTTAGGGAGAAAGAGGAGCTTCTCTCACTAAACGCCTAAAAACATTGGGTTCTATAGAAGAAAAAAAATGAGATTTTTAAACTTAAAAAGAATATAAGAGGACCTAGAGTGTAATTTACCCATTAAAGAAAAAAATAGATAATTTGAAAGGATTTCTAGCTGATTTACATATGGGTTTGGTGGAGTTTGGGTAGACCACTTTTTTATTTTTCTTCTTAAACATTTCTCCTTTTTCCTTTCATCTTTTCTCTTCGTTATTTCTTCTTCTTTCAAGCTAGAGAAATAGAAAAGCTTGCACCTTTCTCCATCTTCTTCACCTTATCCGAAAATCTAAGGTGAGATTCACGATCTTTGAATTATAAACTCTAAGATGAGATCACCATCTTCTTCAATGGTAGCCATGAACTCATTTTAGTTTTTGGGAGGGTTTATGCTCCAAGAGCTTCCTCCCATGGTTTCCATTTGATTCTCATGTAGTTTAGTTGGTGTTTAACAACTAATATTCTTCATTTTCATGTCGGAATCATTGATTGACTTTTGGTGGTGAAAAAGTGATGGTGAAACATGTGGGGGTTAGGTCCTTGATTTGATGTTATAGACATTTTGGATGTTACATGGGTGTAAAAATGATATATAATGATCCATAATAACTTCCATAACCTTTAATAACCAACTTATACCCTAAAACAAGTGTTTAGTATGAGTTTAAGGGTGTTTTCTGGGCAAAATAGTGTGTTTCTGGGAAACAATATCGATACTAGATGAACTGGTATCGATATTATTCATATTCTGGGTGAAAACTAGGTTTTTTGGGTGTCGGTAACGATACTGGATAAATTGGTATTGATATCGATCCCTTAGTACCGATACTAAGGGTTGTAGTATTGATACTAAAGGCTCAGTATCGATACCAAATTCTTGGTATCGAGACTGATAGACTGATATCCATACCGGATAAACTAGTATACATATCGAGTGAGTTGGTATCCATACCGAATAAACTAATATACATACTAAAGATTGGGTGTCCATACCGAAGGCTTGGTATCAATAGCCAACTTCAAGATGTTGAATAAACTCAAGAGTGAGGAATTTAATATTGATTGATATCGAGCATCTAGCTCGAGTGGGAGAGGCTACTAAAAGGCCCTTAGACGACTAAAATTACAAATTTACCACTGGTTGTGAATAGTGCCCTATAAGGATCCAAAATCATCTCTAAAAGAATAACATTTTAATAAATAGCATATTATATTTGTGATTGCTCATTAAACTTGGATTGAAGCCTGACATACCCTCAAATGGATAAAACAAGTAGAATACCCTTGAGTCATAATAAGTTATACGATAAGCCTAAGAGCGAATGACAAAGAATGTGTTAAGACTCTATAAATTTATTATGTACTATTTCCATAAGATTTTAATAATGTTTGGGAATCACAGTAGGGAAAAGCACGGGGATTTTGGGTTAGTAGTATCGATACTCATTCATTGAGAATTGATATTGTAGGTCTAGTTTCGATACTCGTAGGAGGGGTTTCGAGATCGGGATTCCAGTAGCCAATTTTGGTATTAGTACTTATGGAAGTATCAATACCGAGGTATTTTTCAAAACTTCGAAGAAAATTTGGTATCGATACTCAGGATAGTATCGATACCCCATGTCAGAAGTATCGATACTCTAACTAAGGGTATCGATACTACATATTCTTTACGGTCTCTAATAGTTGCTTTAGTATCGATACCAACGGGTGAGTATCGATATTCAGGTGTTAGTACTGATACCAAATGACTTGGTATCGGTACCAACATATATTTTTAGGTAAAAATACATAAGGGATTAAAGAGTTAGAATAAGGGACCCAATAACACCAGAACACCGTTGAATAAATTTACAAGTGAGAACCGTGATAAATACATTTACGGGTAGAAACAATATCAACGAGGGTGACTAAAATGTCCTTCAGTGTTAAATGACTAGAATAGAACATTTTAGTAATTTAATAGATATAAAAGACCAATAATCCCTTTTCATAAGGTTTTAGAGGAGAGAACGAGAGAGATAGTAGCGGGTAAGGGGATGACTGATAATTCAATAAAAAGGCTATATTTAGAGCCTTTTCACTTAAGTTGTTGTTGATCTTAAGGCACATATATGTTCATATAGATGCATTTAGGATCGTATTATTGTATTTGGTGGATTCTGATTATCATGGCATTTTATGTTGAAAATGGTGCTATTTAACGGGGAAGGTAGTGTTGGCTGATGATGTGCAGGTTTATGGAACCAAGGCTGATCTAGGAGAATTGCCGCAGAAAATTGAGATGACGAGGCAACTGCAAATGCCATGTCATTTTGGACGGTATTTCTGGGTAGAAAAAGACAAAAATGATGAAGATATTTTTATGGAAACTGTCAGCTATTCATGTTTGTGCGTGAATGTCATACCCAACTATTATTTTTGGACCACATGACAGCCTAGCATCCCCTTCATGTGAAGGGCATGAATCCTATGGTACAAAGGGGATTTTGACACAAAACCCTAGGATATTATCCTAGTATAAATAGAAAATGATACCACAAAAATGAAGAGGATTCTTTTAGGGGAAAGTGGGTTAGGCTAGAGTGAAATGGGGCTGAAAGTTTCCATTTCCCTCTTTTATCTTCTTGGTGGTAACCTCCATATCCAAGCTCAAGGGAATGGTGAGTTAAGTATCCGAGAAGAGTTAGCATCGCTAAGCCAGTTCACGGTGGCCGAAGCTAGCTCACAGTGGTGCGCGTGTTAGGAGTTTCCTCTATCTTTTTGCTTTCATTTTTATTTCTATTTTATGGATTGTAAGGAGCAAATTATTTTTATTGATGATTTTTACCCCACCATGAACTAACCTTATTTGGTGTGGGTTATTTATGGATAATTAAGTGTTTGCTTTAATGAATGGTTTAAGTTTTTATTTTTATTATTTTATTTGCTCATTATGTTTAATTACTTAGGATTGTAGGAGCTATGAGAGTAGCCATTTCTTAGGTAAAACACTTAGTGTTCAAGAGAAACTAGGTAAAAGATCCTTAGTGTTCGAGAGAAACTAAGGGAAGATCAACGTGAGCAATGGGTTTTAGTTGCTAACTAAGACCTAATCCACCTTAGAGATAAGAATAGGGTTTTAATGACTAAAAGGAGTAGCATTTCATTTTGTCACAACATTTCCATTTTCTACCTTTCCATATTGCCATTGCGACTTTATCTGTGTACAATTTATTTTACCTCAGTATTTTCATCTCACTTGTTTATACCACAATAACTATACTTAGTTATTTTAGAATAGTACATAAACTTTATTCAAGATCCCTCCAATCCCTATGGAGACGATACTCATTCACTACTATATTACTTGTTCTATTGTTTATACTTGCACATATTTTTGAGTAATTTATAGCACTCACAATATACGAACAATGACCTCACCTGGATATGTTGAATTGTGATATCGAGTAGTCAAATTATCTTAATTTCCCTTGTGTAGCATTTATTGATATGTGTAGCCTATGGGTACCCTTATATGCTTGTGTGTACTTGACAATCATCTTGTTTGCTAGAATATTCGAATATATAGCTCAGCTAGTGTGCAAGGCCATTCAGTTGCAAATTGGGCATAGATGCTCCAAGACTCGACGGGGTAAGTTAGTCGGGTGAATACTTCCGATGTATAAATTATGGAACTCACCCTAGGTAGGCAAGAGGGGTGTGTGTCTATTAGATGTAGCGAAACCCTCTGACCACACCATGATGTCTACTTTAGCTTGTATGGTGATGATTTGTGTTGCATATGATGATGTATAGTTGTAACACCCTTAACCTATATCCGACCCAAATACGAGTCAAAGGTGTCATATTAACGTTTCAAACGTTTTTCTTTACAAATTACTAAAATTCAAATTCATAATACAAGAAAATGATTACTTTTCATTTAGTTAAAATCAATTGGTTTTACAAAGCATATCAGAGCATATTCAACTCAATTCTATTAGTACATGCCAACTATATTCAATATAACAAAATACATAATCATATACATTTTTTTTCTGATCTGAACTCTATAAAGGAGATGTTGACCTGTCTTGCTGCTCTTAGCTTCTCTTCTCACTTTCTGGAACCTACGTGTGAAATACTCACACGCTAAGTCGATGACTTAGTAAGGCATATAAAACTTATAATGAAATTTTAACTAATAAAAAATGCATGAAATTCCATATCACTCATATCACACAAAATAATATTATATCAACAAAGTTAATTGTATACATCTACATATCTTATCAGTATCACCATTAACCTCATTTTCTTATCTTTATTATATTCATTCATATTTCTTAGACATATATTCTTGTATTTAACATTCTTATCTGTCATATAATTTATTCACACAACACACACACAACTTCATACCAAGTTTATTTATTTTATCTCTTTATTAGCCCTTGTACACATGTGAGAACTTAAGGTATGCGAGTACTTTGAGGTTGTGCACACATATACTGTCACCACAGCTCGTATAAGGGTCCACTGAGTGGCATGTGAATTATATCCCGAATGACCTATGCATGTGTCCCGGATGACCTATCTATATGTCCAGAAGAACATAGGTAACCTGTTCATATGTCCTGAAGAATATAGGTAATCATGTCCATATGTCCCGAAAGACATATGTAACTCTCTACTCTTGGCATGCCAACTATACCTCTAGCCCTCATGACACATAACATGGGCATGATTATTATTTATATCATTTCACATATTCACATGTACATGTCACTTTTCATATGATTTCATATTCATGTGTCACTTAGCTTATAACACTTCTCATGTGTTCATATTACATGTATATCATTGCCATCTCTTGTTCACATATGTTTCCCATAAATCACATATATCACATATACCACATAACACATTATATCTTATATCATTTCTCATATGTTCACAATGTCATATCATATAATTTATAGTTTAGTATCACATAACTTAACTTATATCATATTATCATGTGTCCACATATATCATGGACACTTAACATGTATCATATAAACATGTATTCTCATTTAGCTCCATAGATCTTTAGCATATAACATATCTTATATGTTCGTATCATCACTTTAAATTCAAGTTTCCTAATTGATATATTATTCCCATTTCATTCTATAATTCAATCTTATTTAGTTTTCTTCAATTCTCCTTAAATCATATAACTCTATTATACTAATTCTCATAATTAATCATACCACTATGTACTTGTCCAACTCATGTTTTTATTATTCATATAACATTTACACATGTTTACCTAGTTTCTACGTTTATCATGAATTTACTTTCATCATATTCTCCTATTATTACATATTTTATCTTATAACCATATATTCACATAGTCTTATATTTCATTATCATATGACTTATATTTGTTCTCTTATAACTCTTCATATACATATATATTTTCATTTCCATATATCGCATATATCTTATCACATGACTTATCTTTTATACTCACATAAACCACATAGCACATACAAGAACATATCAACTCATATAATCAAGCATACATACATTTCATGTCATTCACATACTTATAATCAAGACTTCATGCACTATAACTATCGGAAATAGAATTATCACAAGTACAATTTCCATATAATCCTATAAAATAAGATGCACTCACCTGGCCTCACTAGTCAATATCGATCTCTTATCTCTTCTCGATGACTATTACTTGTACACTTGTCCGAACGTTGCTCTCGATCGATATCTACACAATCATGCATACATATCAGCATTCCAAATACTATGATTCGATCTTTAATTTCTTCAGCTAGAAGAAAGAGTTAATCCAAATTTTCTCTTGCAGTGTTAACGGTACCCCCCATAGGGTATCGATACTTCCCCAGCTGTGGTATCGGTACCATGCCTAGGTATCGATACCCATTTTGTATTCTGTAATTCTGGTTCAAAAATGGTATCGATACCCATTTTGTATTCTATAATTCTCGTTCAAAAATGGTATCGATACCTTCCTTAAGGTATCGATACCCTTTAAATGTCTTCTTTATTTTTACTTTTGAGGTATCGGTACCTGATGAAGCAGTACTGATACCCCTTGCCCTAGTTTTCATTTTAAAGCCCGACAATTCACTCTTATTGGAAAAAAACACTTCATGTTTTAATCCCTTTCATACTCTTAACTCAAGTACACATACTTAAACCAATTTATACTCATTCAATACATCTTTCACCTTAAAATATAATTCTCCATATGGAAATCAATAATCATACTAAAATTTCAATATGTTCTAAATTCAATTATAATGCTTTAAACTTATTAATCCTTCTTATGACAAGTCAAATTTACTATCAGGACTTCAAAAAGCTCCTTATATCAAAATTTCATTTCTAAACCCTTAATATAATTTCCTTTCTAATTCTCTCTACTTGTTGTTTTGATCTTATATATAAGCTTTCCTTAAGATTATATAACACCCAAAGGATCAAAACCTACTTAGGAATTCAAGAAATCAAAATCAAACTTACCTTTGTAGCTAGAGCAAACGGGAGAAAGAAGAAAGCTAGAAGAAAAGTTCTGGATAATTCCCCCTTTCACGTTTTTATCTCCTATTATAGGGGATAAAATATCTTTTAAGTTGAAATTACAATAATGCCCTTCACTTATTCCATAATTAATATTTAATCTAATACTAACATATTCATACTTGAGTTCTTAAACTTTAACTTATTTTGAAATTGAGCACAAAGTTTCCCAAAATTTACATTTTAGTCACTAGCTCTGATTTTGGGATTTTACAATAGTAGCATGATATTATGGTTAGAGACCAGTGCATGTATACTTACGGCAAGAACCTTAGGATTAGACTGAGGAAAGCATAAGACTCAAATTATTATGATAGTAGATGTACCTTGAATATATACTTTAGTAGGATTGATGACATAGTAGTATTGCTTCTCTGGTTGTACTTATTAGCATGCTTATTTTATGAATGTATGTAGTATAGTATAGGTATTGTGTGGCACGGGGCTTGCGAGGTCGGCATTCGGAATGTTTTTTCATTCGTAGGTTTTAGGTTTTGTGAAATGCGAGAGGACAATGATATCATTATAGGAGTCTCAACGAAGTAACAGAGTACAGTGATGACGGCTTAGTGGACATGTAGAGGTCATGATTTGAAATGAGTCAAGTTGTAATGTTTTAATTGTCATTTTATTTATTTTATTTATCAAGTTGTTTTAATTGAGGCTCTGTTTTGTAAATGATTATAGTTCCATACCTTATGTAAATGTTTTCAAAAAAAGAACGGTTAATGACTTCGGTGATTCCGTGTGACACTCGAATCTATGAGATTTGGGTGTTACGATAGTTTTCTAATATATATACAAAACATGAACCAAAAAACCTTAATGAATAAATGATTGACCTTAATTGATTAAAGATTGTTGTCTTCACTTATGATACAGAATTTGAGCATCATGTATTGATAACTCCAAAAAAAAGACTCAATTTCTAGTCTTTTTACTTAAGTTATTGTTTGTCTAAACAAAGTATGCACAACATTTTAGTTGCATTTAGGTTATATTTATTTGTGGTGGATAAGTTTTGCTTCGGCAAAATTTATTTGGTTTGAATGATGCTGCTAAGGAGAAAGGGTCTATGTGGATTGTGTATGTGCAGAAAATATATTTAGGAAGAACATTTCAGTCACGATAATGTAATTCGTAAGGGCCAATGGAATAGAGAATTTAAAGAAAGCGAGGAGCAGATTTATCTCACTAAGACAAGTTTTATCTGGAAATTCTAAAGTAGATATGAAAAAATCGCCTATGTCACATGTCAACTGTACGACTTCCTTCACGTGCAAGCAAGCCCTCATGATTCTGAAAACAGCAAGCCGCTTATCCTTTTTAGCCTAGACAAGACAATAATGGGTATCTAGGGAATCTTTACTTATGCGAAACCCTAAGAGATTTACCTTTACAAATACCCAGTCATAGCCGCCAAAGAGGAGGCAAGGAAGTTAGAAGAGCTTAACTTGAAGTGTGAGCGAGCAACTGCAGTGCTTCCCCATCGTTTATCAACCGACCTTCCCTGGTGTCGTCCATAGCCAGACTGTAGCAGAGCGGCGGTCAGGTCTCGAGAGAGGCTGACCGCCAAGACAGGCGCAGTGTTGATCAGAATTATCACGACAGAGCCCCCGATTTTTTAAGTCGTTCTTCATTTGTTCTTAATTTCTTTACGTATTTGGGGTTGTATTAAAACGATGAAACTTGTTTGACTTTTTTATTACACCATGAACTATTTTGCCTAAACAATTATTTTATTCTTTATGAATGATGAATTATGATTTGCTCATGACTGTTTTTTTCATTGTTTGAATATTTTACCTTGATAATGTAAGAGCTTCGAGAGATTGTCTAGGGTCTTGGTGAAACATGTCTTGGCAATGTAAGAGCGTCTAGAGATTGCCTTTTATCTAGATATCGATTCTTAGATTCAATAGAATTAAGATAGATCTACGTGAACAATGGGATAGATCCGGGATGGTGATGTTCTAACTTGTCTACCTTAGAGATAAGGAGCGAGTTTCAATCAAATAAAAGGGATAGACGTTAAAGTAGGATAGACGATGACTATAGTTTACGCTGAGAGGTATTACTACAACAACGGTCTGACAAACCAAGGGTTGTAGTTAACGTTGAGTAGTATTACTATAGCAACCGTCTAAGAATACTTAGTAATCCTGTCGGGCAGCTTAAGCATGTCATAACAATTCATTATGGACTTAGAATAATTGCTTGTCGATACAAAAATAGCATGAGTGCTCTGTGATGAGTCTGAATATGTGAGGTTGTTTTGAATATACTTGAATCAACGTTTGTCTTTGCTTTATTTATTTTACTTCGATAGTTTTGCATATTTATTTTGTCTCAACCAAACTTTTATGCAATCATACTTTATAATATTTTCTTGCTTTATTACTAATAGTTTTCAATTTTGACAAGATAGTAGGAATTAGCTTGTGACGACTAGTTCTGGTTGTGGTGAAGGTTAAAAACATTCGACCAATCCCTGAGGAGACGATAACTCACTGACCCTATATTACTTGATTTAATTGTGTATACTTGCACAAAATTGTTTGCCTTAGCATATACATTTACAAGCGATCACGTATACAGGAGTATAAGTGTTCTTTGTCAAATGGTTAAGAGGAGGGATGAGCATGGGTCGTGTTTTCAATTAAATTTTGATCCAACCCAACCCGAACCTGTAATATCCCCATACCGGGTTAGTGATTAAATTGTGAAATTTTAATATTTAGTGATCAAAGTTGATAAATTGAAAGTTGGAGGAATTGATTGAAATATTTGGTGTAGGATTAATTAGCAAAGCATGGGGAACTAAAGGGGCAAAAGAAACTTTTTACAAGAAAATAATTAAATGTTTCTTAAGGATATTTAATAAACCACGTGGAAAGTTAATGAGAGAAACAAGGTTCTGGATATTTCTTTATTCTTCCTTCTCCTTCTCTGCCGTGAAGCCAAGCTAAAGGTGAGTTTTATTGTGATCAAATTCTTGATGAATTTAAGGTTTCTTATTGATCCTTAGTTGATAACTAAGCTTAAGGAAATCTTAGATTATCTTAAAACCATAAGATGAGGAGAATATGAAGAATCAAAGAAAAGAAGTAGAAAAGTGAAATCTTGGATTAGAGTTCCTAATAAGAATTAGAAATGGGATTTGACTTGTCATAAAGCTATCTAAGAGGTATGAAGTGTTAGAATTCAAATTAGAACATGTTGGAATTTGGGTTAGATTCTTAAACTCTACATAGAGAATTGAATTTTTAAGTTTTAAAAGTATGGAATGGATAATAATTAGTTTAAGTAAGAGTATGCAAGTTAAGGATATAAAAAGAGGGGAAATATAAAGTGTTAAGTAGACTAAGAAGAGATTTTCGTGCTAAAATAATAATTCTGGGCAATGTGCATCGATGCACATTCATTGTGCACCGATGCATCATCCCAGAAATTGTTTAAGGTGCATCGATGCACATGAAGTGTATCGATGCATTAATTTAAAAGAAAAAACACCGAATGCCATCGATGCATAAGGAGTGCATCGATGCATCAATGCATAAGGAGTGCATCGATGCACCCCATTAAATACAAACATTGAATAGGATTTATGCATCGATGCATGGTGTAGTGCATCGATGCATACCTCCATTAAAAGATGAAAATGGCTTTTCTTTTAGCCTAAGAAATGATAGTTTAGAATATATTAATTAGTATACTGATAAGTATCAATGAATTACTATGTAGATATCGAGCCTAAACGAGTTCTGGAACAATCGACAAGTAGGATTGATCGAGGGAAAGACAAAGAAATCTAGGTGAGTGCATATGCATAGCATTAATATGTATTCTATTCAGTTCTAGACTTGTGATAATTCTAGATTCAATATTTTGATACATGATCGCATTTCATATTATGATACATGACATAAATTTATACCATATGCATTATGTGACATGAATATGCAAGAAAAAGTTATATGTCTATGTGATAAAGGTATAAAAATAATATGTCTACGTGATATAAATTATGTGAATGGTGAAAGCCCATGTTATGTAGATGAGAACTATAGGTATAGTTGGCATGCCAAGGGTAGAGGGTCTACGCGGTCCTTCGGGATATATATATATTCTTTGGAACATGTGTGAAGTCTTGTGAGAAACATACTTGATCCCTAGTATATGTATATGATTCTTAATGAATGATATGTAGTCCATTATGGAAATTATTATATGGCACTACAGTGCAATTCTACGCGGCACTCCGGTGCAATTCTACGTGGCACTTCGGTGCAATTATACGAGCTGTGGTGACAACATAGTGCACAACCTCACAATACTCACATACCTTAGGTTCTCATGATGGTACCATGGGCTAATGAACTTAATAAGGTGAACTTATGAATGTGAATTTGATAAGTATATGTGTAAAAAACATGGTTCTGGTTATTGCATTGTTTATATACATCTTATCATTACAACCCATCTCATTTTGGCAATTCCTTTATATTTATTGATATTATTATATTGCCTCACTAAGTCGATGACTTAGCGTGTGAGTGTTTCATACGTAGGATCCGATAAAGTAGACGATCGAGGTTATGCAGTTGGACAACATTACTCCTGCAATTATCATATCAGAAGCAACTTAATCAGTAGGTCATTTTGTTATGTAAATGGATGTTGGCATGTAACTAAAGGGTTAAGTTGTGTATGCTCTGAGTATTTTGATAAACTTGTATTAATATATGTATATTATTGTATTTTTAATAAAATAAGTTCAAATATTTTATCATTTTTTTAAGTATTGTTTTGTTTAGTCAAGGTGACATCCTGGACTCGTATCCAGGTCGGATATGAGTTGAGGGTGTTACATTTAATGGTATCAGAGCTATGGTTTAGCCGATTCTAGGCATAAACTAGAGTTTATAGAGTCTTTAAATGGGATACATGCCAACAAATAGTGAGAACTTCTGATCTGTTATAGTATGAGTATGTTGTTTTGCTAATAGAACAATGTGTTTATTTTATTAGATGTCCAGACATAGTAGCTCTCGAAGTGAAGCGGGAGAAGATAGGCCTGCTGAAAGCAGCAATTCACCTTCCCTGGCCAGGCAAGGTGAAGAACAGGCATCTCAAGGAGTGCCTATGCAAGATCAGGATACGTTCTTCAGAACGTTAGACGCTATTTTGACGCGTCTTCAACCTCCTGCTCCACCAACTCAAAGAATGAATGTAGCAAAAGAGTTGAGAGGTTTAGGAGATCCCGAATTTAAGGGAGAAACCGAGGAAGGTCTGGTTGCAGCGGATCTTTGGCTAAATGATTTGAAAATCATGTTGGATGGTTTTCACTACTCTGAAGTGGAGAAGTTAGATGGAGTTATCACGTTACTGAGGGGTCAGGCGAGAATATGGTGGACGAACGTCACCATGAGGATGTCCAGTGACCAGTTGACTTGGTCTTTATTCTTAGATGAATTTAAAAACAAGTATATTAGAGATCAATTTATTCGGCAGATGAAGCTGGAGTTTTTGAATTTGAAACATATGAATCGCTCTGTATATGAGTATGAATGTGAGTTCAACAAGTTGAGTAGGTTTGCATCTGAGCTTGTGCCTACTGAAAAAGAAGCTTGTGAATGGTTTGTGGAGGGCTTACGCCCTAGATTGAAAGAGATGCTGATAGTATTGAATTTGTCCTCATTCCAAGAGGTGATCAATCGTGCCAAGGCTCTTGAAAGAGCTCAGAATGAGAGATTCGAGGATTTTAGAGTTCAGACATCAAAGAGAACGGGTGCTTCTTCTAGCTCAGCGCCATCAAAAAGAGGAAGAGACTCAGGATTTCGATCACAAGCTAGATCAGAATCAGTTGCATCGTCTTCTAAAGGAGCAAGTCAGGCAAGGCCTAGACAGACGCAGTCAGTGGGATCTGGTGTTGGGAGATCTACTCCGAGTCAAGCGAGACAGTGACAGCACTGTGGGAAAAACCATTCTGGGGCTTGTCGGATAGCTGCTGGGACTTGTTTTCGATGCGGAGATGCCAGACATTTTATCTGGGATTGTCCATTGATGATTGGTGAGCCTGCACCATCTGAAAGAGTTGGTTCTGCCTCACAAAGAGGACGAGGAAGAGGCAGAGGAAGGAACCAGTCTGAATCCTCTGCTCAACCTGAAGTTCGGTCATCCGCAAGAGTGTACAATCTAAAGATAAGTGAAGACCGTGAAGACCCTGATATTATAACAGGTACTTTTTAGGTGTACAATAAATTAGTATTGGTACTGATTGATCCGGGTTCTAATTATTCATACATTACAAGTAAGTTAGTAAAGGAATTGAGGATTCCCTTAGAAGCTACGAGTAATGAGATTATAGTAACCAATCCTTTAGGCCATAGTGCTCGGGTGAATAAAGTCTGTAAGGGATATCCCATAAAGGTTCAGGGAATTGAATTCCCTGTTAATCTGATGGAATTACCCTTTTACGAGTTTGAAGTGATTCTGGGGATGGATTGGTTGTTCCGTTACTATGGAGATGTTAATTGCAGATTGAAAAAGGTAACCCTGAAAAGTCCAAGAGGAACAGAGATAAGTGTGAGTAGTGAAAGGTTTAATCCTTTAGCAAATGTAATGTCAGTAATGTCAGCTAAAAAGCTATTGCTACAGGGATGTCAAGGATTTCTTGCAAATGTGATAGATTTAAGAGCTATAGAGAAACGGCTAGAGGAGATTCCAATAGTTTAAGAATTCCCTGATGTTTTCTCGACTGAGTTGCCAGGATTACCTCCAGATAGAGAGGTAGAATTTCAAATTGAAGTAATGCCAAGAACCGCTCCAATTGCAATGGCACCTTATCGGATGGCTCCGAAAGAATTACAAGAGTTAAAGAATCAATTGCAAGAGTTGTTAGAAAAAGGATTTATTCGACCAAGTGTATCACCTTGGGGAGCTCCAGTGTTATTTGTTAAGAAGAAGGATGGATCAATGCGTCTCTGTATTGATTATCGATAGCTTAATAAGGTGACCATCAAGAACAAGTATTCCCTTCCGCGCATTGATGACTTGTTTGATCAACTAAATAAAGCTTCGGTATTTTCAAAGATCGATCTACGTTCGGGTTATCATCAATTGAAGATTCAGGAGAAAGATATTCCGAAGACGGCTTTCAGAACGAGATATGGTCATTATGAATTCATCGTAATGCCATTCGGAGTAACGAATGCACCAACTGCTTTCATGGATCTCATGAACAGGATTTTTCAGCCATATTTGGACCAGTTTGTTGTTGTCTTTATTGATGGCATACTGGTTTACTCAAAGTCCATTGATGAGCATAGCGCACATCTGAGGCTAGTTTTGCAAATTCTCAGGGATAAGAATCTCTATGCGAAATTGTCCAAATGTGAATTCTAGCTAAATGAAGTAATTTTCTTGGGGCATGTGATCTCGACAGTTGGGATTAGAGTGGACCCTCAGAAGGTTAAAGCTATAATGAACTGGGAAGTTCCAAAGAATGTATCTGAAGTTTGGAGTTTCCTTGGACTTGCTGGTTATTATCGAAGATTCGTTAAGAATTTTTCGATGATAGTGCTGCCTTTAACAAAGATGATGAGAAAGAATGTACCATTTGTTTGGACTTCTGAATGTCAAGAAAGTTTTGAAGATTTAAAGAGAATTCTGACAGAAACTCCGATATTGGTTCAACCGGAATCTGGCAAGAATTTTGTAGTATACAGTGACGCATCCCATAACAGGTTGGGGTGTGTATTAATGCAAGAAGGGAAGGTGATAGCGTATGCATTGAGGCAGTTGAAACCACATGAAAAGAATTACCCCACCCATGATTTAGAAATGGTTGTCGTGGTGTTCGCTCTCAAGATTTGGCGTCATTATCTGTATGGAGAAAGATGTTACTTGTATACAGATCATAAAAGTCTGAAGTACCTGATGACTCAAAAAGAGTTGAATTTGAGGCAACGTAGATGGGTAGAGTTCTTAAAAGATTATGATGTGATAATTGACTATCATCCCGGAAAGGCTAACGTGGTAGCAGATACTTTGAGTAGAAAGATGTTTGCAGCTTTATGAGCTATGGATGCAAGATTATCTTTAACGGGAGACGGTGGTCTTTATGCAGAGTTAACACTTAAACCAGTATGGTTGGAATGAATAGGCGAATTGCAAATTAAAGATGAAACGTGTTTGAAAAGAATTGAGCAAGTAAAGAGCAAGGAGATTAAAGACATTGAGGTTAAGTCAGATGGAAATTTGTATTATAAAGGAAGAATTGTAATACCCGACAATGAAAATTTAAAGAAAGAAATATTAGCAGAGGCTCATTGTAGTCCATTAACGATGACCCAGGTAGAACCAAGATGTATATGGATTTGAAGGATTGATTTTGGTGGTCAGGGATGAAGCGAAGCATCACTGAATTTGTGTCTAAGTGTTTGATATGTCAACAAGTCAAAGCTGAGCATCAAGTTCCGTCAGGATTATTACAACCACTTTACATTCCTCATTGGAAATGGGAAAATGTTATAATGGATTTTGTTTTGGGGTTACCCTTGACTCCGAACAAAAGGGAATCAATCTGGGTAATTGTTGATCGATTAACTAAGTCACCGCATTTCCTTCCAGTTAGAACAGATTTCTCTATGGAAAAGTATGCGGAGCGGTATATTAGAAAATTTATTAGATTGCATGGAGTGCCTGTTTCCATAGTCTCTGATCGAGACCCTCGATTCACTTCTAGATTCTGGAAATCTTTGAATGGAGCGTTGGGAACTCGTTTAAACTTTAGTATGGCTTTTCATCCTCAGACTGACGGGCAATCAGAGAGAACTATTCATATATTAGAAGATATGTTGAGAGCATGCGTAATGGAATTCAAAGGATCATAGGAAAAGTATTTACCGCTGGCAGAGTTCGCTTACAACAATAGTTATTAGTCTAGTATAAATATGGCCCCATATGAGGCATTATATGGAAGGAAATGTCGTACTCCATTAAATTGGTATGAACTCAAAGATCGAAATGTTCTTGGTCCGGATTTAATTCAGGATGTAGAAAAGAAAGTTCGAGAAATTCAGCATAACCTAAAAGTGGCCTCTGATCGGCAAAAGTCCTATTCTTATCTTAAAAGAAGAGAGATTGAGTTAGAGGTTGGAGATAAAGTTTTCCTTAAAGTATCTCCCTGGAAGAAAGTATTACGTTTTGGTCGGAAAGGAAAGTTAAGTCCTAGATTCATTGGGCCATATGAAGTTGTTAAGTGGATAGGACCCGTGGTATATTAGTTATCCTTGCCACCAGAAATGGAGAAGATCCATAACGTCTCCCATGTGTCCATGTTACGATGATATAGGTCCGATCGCTCTCACATCATTGCACCAGAACAAATAGAAGTCCAATCGGATCTGACATATGAAGAAGAACCAATGAGAATATTGGCTTTTGAAGTCAAACAGTTAAGGAATAAGACGGTTCCGTTGGTCAAGGTTCTTTGGAGAAATCACAAGGTAGAAGAAGCCACGTGGGAACGTGAAGAAGATATGCGACTTTAATATCCCCATCTGTTCGTACAATGAAAATTCGAGGATGAACTTTCTTAAGGGAGAGAGATTTGTAACATCCACATACCGGATTAGTGATTAAATTATGAAATTTTAATATTTAGTGATCAAAGTTGATAAATTGAAAGTTGAAAGAATTGATTGAAATATTTGGTGTAGGATTAATTAGCAAAGCATGGGGAACTAATGGGGCAAATGAGTCTTTTGACAAGAAAATAATTAAATGTTTCTTAAGGATATTTAATAAACCACGTGGAAAGTTAATGAGAGAAACAAGCTTCTGGATATTTCTTTCTTCTTCCTTCTCCTTCTCTGTCGTGAAGCCAAGCTAAAGGTGAGTTTTCTTGTGATCAAATTCTTGATGAATTTAAGGTTGCTTATTGATCCTTAGTTGATAACTAAGCTTAAGGAAAGCTTAGATTATCTTAAAACCATAAGATGAGGAGAATATGAAGAATCAAAGAAAGGAAGTAGAAAAGTGAAATCTTGGATTAGAGTTCCTAATAAGAATTAGAAGTGGGATTTGACTTGTCATAAAGCTATCTAAGAGGTATGAAGTGATAGAATTCAAATTAGAACATGTTGGAATTTGGGTTAGATTCTTAAACTCTACATGGAGAATTGGATTTTTAAGTTTTAAAAGTATGGAATGGATAATAATTAGTTTAAGTAAGAGTATACAAGTTAAGGATATAAAAAGAGGGGAAATATAAAGTGTTGAGTAGACTAAGAAGAGATTTTCGTGCTAAAATAACAAGTCTGGGCAATGTGCATCGATGCACATTCATTGTGCATCGATGCATCAATGATAAATCCCAGAAATTGTTTAAGGTACATCGATGCATATGAAGTGCATCGATTCATTAATTTAAAAGAAAAAAACATCGAATGCCATCGATACATCGATGCATAAGGAGTGCATCAATGCACCCCATTAAATACAAACATCGAATAGGATTTATGCATCGATGCATGGTGTAGTGCATCGATGCATACCTCCATTAAAAGATGAAAATGGCTTTTCTTTTAGCCTAAGAAATGATAGTTTAGAATATATTAATTAGTATACTAATAAGTATCAATGAATTACTATGTAGATATCGAGCCTAAACGAGTTCTGGAACAATCGACAAGTAGGATTGATCGAGGGAAAGACAAAGAAATCTAGGTGAGTGCATATGCATAGCATGAATATGTATTCTATTCAGTTCTAGACCTGTGATAAGTCGAGATTCAATATTTTGATACATGATCGCATTTCATATTACGATACATGACATAAATTCATACCATATGCATTATGTGACATGAATATGCAAGAAAAAGTTATATGTCTATGTGATAAAGGTATAAAAATAATATGTCTACGTGATACAAATTATGTGAATGGTGAAAGCCCATGTTATGTAGATGAGAACTATAGGTATAGTTGGCATGCAAAGGGTAGAGGGTCTACGCGGTCCTTCGGGATATATATATATATTCTTTGGAACATGTGTGAAGTCTTGTGAGACACATACTTGATCCCTAGTATATGTATATGATTCTTAAGGAATGATATGTGGTCCTTTATGGACATTATTATATGGCACTACGGTGCAATTCTACGCGGCACTACGGTGCAATTCTACGCGGCACTCCGGTGCAATTCTATGTGGCACTTTGGTGCAATTATACGAGCTGTGGTGACAGCATAGTGAACAACCTCACAATACTCACATACCTTAGGTTCTCAGGATGGTACCATGGGATAATGAACTTAATAAGGTGAACTTATGAATGTGAATTTGATAAGTATATGTGTAAGAAACATGGTTCTGGTTATTGCATTGTTTACATACATCTTATCATTGCAACCCATCTCATTTTGGCAATTCCTTTATATTTATTGATATTATTATATTGCCTCACTAAGTCGATGACTCAGCGTGTGAGTGTTTCACACGTATGATCCGATAAAGTAGACGATCGAGGTTAAGCAGCTGGACAACATTACTCCTGCAACTATCAGATCAGAAGCAACTTAATTAGTAGGTCATTTTGTTATGTAAATGGATGTTGGCATGTAAATAAAGGGTTAAGTTGTGTATGCTCTGAGTATTTTGATAAACTTGTATTAATATATGTATATTATTGTATTTTTAATAAAATAAGTTCAAATGTTTTATCGGTTTTTTTTAAGTATTTTTTTGTTTAGTCAATGTGACATCCTGGATTCGTATCCGAGTCGGATATGAGTTGAGGGTGTTACATAACACATCCCGCCCTTTTGAGATAAAATCCAAGCCTGACTCGACTCGACTCGACCTGAAATAATATAATTATAAAAAATATTACTTTTATTTAATAAAATACAAATATAATTAAAAATAATTATATATAGAGGGGTCTTATTGCAATTATCCCTAAATATATAAGGTAAAATTACAATTTTTAGGTCAGGTCGGGCCATATATTTTTCACCCTAAACCTGAACTCAACCAGAACCCAAAATTTCTTTTTAAAATATAACCTAATAGGGTCGGGTCGGGTCAAAACCTGACAGTTTTGGGTCTCGTGCCCATTTTTAGTTAAGAATCTTTGAACAAATACTAATTTATTTAAAGTACAGTTTTAAATTTTTAATATAAAAAATTAATTTATTTTTATTTTAAATCTTATTAAATAAAAACATATTGAAATTAATTTTAAAATATTACATTTATTATTATTTTAAATCTTATATTAGCTATATATACATCTATAAATCAATAGTGATATTTTAATAATTCTGGTGTTTATATATTCTAAGGCAAACTATATCAATGATCATTGTACTATTTTTTCTTTCATTTTAATGATTTATCTTTTAATTTTATCAATTAGATCAATTATTTATTTATTTATTTTTCAATCAAACTAGTTATCGTTAAAATTTAATAGATAAAGTGACGTGACTGTTAAATATTTTTATATAATTACACATTTGATCCTTGTTACTTAATATTCTATCAATTTAATCATATTTTTAATAAATTAAAATAAATTTAATTCTCAAGTCAAATGATGTTATGTGTCACTAGTGAAATATAATGTGACACATGTCACTATTTGATTAGAGGATTAAATGTAATTTATTTTATTGGATAATTCGATTAATCCAAAAGAAATAGTTCACTACTACAATCAAAAGATCAACAAATAAAAAATGAACAAATGAACCAATTTAAATCATGAAATACCCCAAGCATCCATAAGCTTGGCATTCACATGGCTCAACCTGTTAAAACATCTCCCCTTCATCTTAGTACGAAGCACCAACTTAATGGCAAGCAGCACATCAACAAACTCATGCGAACATCCTTGAAAGACTTGAAAGTTCCTCTCCTCCCAGACACTATAGATATGTCCATTCTAAGCAATCCGAATGATAGTTGCACATAGAGCTTTTCCCTTAAAATGAGACAATGTACATGTCAATTCTTTATCCCAATTCATCTCCATGCAAATCCCACACAATCTCAAAACACCCTCCCAAAGCTATCGAGCAAACCCACAACCAAACATTAATTGATCCTTGGACTCATTCCCCTCACCACAAATGCCACATCTAGCTTCCACAACCATCCTCATTCGGCTAAGCCTATTATTTGTAGGTAACCTCCCCAAAATAGCCATCCAGCCAATGACATTGTGCTTGGGAACATGGCCAGGATACCAAACAAGTTTGTGCTAATGAACCTTAGGTTTCTTAACCTAATTATCGTCCCAAAACCAGCTTGCCTTCAAGTCACTCATGCTATCAGTAGCAACAAACAATCATTAAGCTTCATCTCTTAGCTTGAAAATTTTCCTAAGACCCCAACTACCATTGGCATAGACCTCCACATCCAAAAGTCCCACTTTTAAGACATATACCCTAATCCAAGCCACCCAAAGAGAGCCATCATCAGCCAAGATATTCCTAATCAACTTCATATCACAAGCTTTATTTTATACCTAAATATTCCTAACTCTGAAGCCCCCTTCAGAGTGCAACCAACAAACTTGATCCCAACTGACTCGAGCACCACTAGCAGCAACATCAGACCCTTTTCCAGAAAAAAAACAAGCACATAGCTACACAATACTTTTAATGGTAGCACGAGGCAATATAAGTTGCATGCACCAGTAGTTGGCCAAACGAAACAAAACAACTCTAACCAGTTGCAGTTTACCCGTAAAGATAAAATGCTTGCCAACCCACTAACTCAACCTTGACTTAATTTTTTCAATGAGCCCTCATAATCCTTTTCACTAAATTCCTAGTCACCAAAGAAATGCCAAGATACTTCACCGATAAAACCCCCAACTGAAATCGCGAGAGCTTCCTAATAAGCATGCCTTGCTCCTCCGAGACCCCAACCAATAAAATCTTACTTTTAGCTACATTGGGCCTCAACCTAGCCATGGAATAAAATTGCTCCAATACACCACACACTCCAGCAACAGACTCCAAATTAACCTTACAAAAAATAAGTAAATCATCGACAAAGCATAAATGTGTGAGACTTATTTTCTTACACTTCGGATGATACCCAAATCCCTTTAGTAGCAGTCAAGTTCAACAAGTAGGAGAAAATATTCATGGAAAGCACAAAAATATAAGAGAACAAGGGATCACCTTGCCTGACCTCCTTACACCTTGAAAGGCCCTACAAGATTACCGTTAAAAGAAATAGAGTAACAAGGAGAAGCATGACAAGCCTTTATTCAACCAACAAAATCCTCAGGTAGCCCAAAAGCCAACATAATATTTAACACGAAGCTCTAGTACAAGTAATCAAAAGCTTTTTGTAAATCAATCTTTATGGCATACCTAGGGGAGATATTTTTCCTAGCATAACCTTGAACTAACTCCTGAGCCAATAAAGTGTTATCAGTGATACACCTTCCTTTAACAAAAGAAATCTGGTTCATTGAAATTATTCCAAGAAACACAGTCGCAAGCCTACCAACCAAGATTCTTGTAATGGTCTTATAAACCATAAAATAACAAAAGATGAGCCTATAGTCCTTAACCAAGGCAAAATTAGGAACCTTAAGACCAGAAAAATTACAGTGGCATTAAAAGCAGCAGGAATCATAAAAGTTTCAAATAAAAACTTAATGACAGAAACAAAGTTACTCCTCACAAAAAGCCAAGCCATATTGAAGAAGTATGAAGTATACCCATTAGGGCTAGGGTCTTTATCATTGCCCTGCCCAAAGATTGTATACTTTCTATCAGCCTCAAATACCTCCCTATTTAAAAATATCAACAACTTTTGTAGGCAGAGAATTGTTTAACAAATCCTTCAACAAAGCAACATCATAGCCAATCACATTTGGGTCAGCAGTACCAATTTGCCTAGTAAAGAAAGATACATCCTATAAAGCCACACTATCAAAAGTATTAAGGCTATTTATTTAATTTAATTTAATTTAATTCTAGTGAAAAGAAAATTAAAAATGAGAAAAACGAGGAACAAGGGAGCTCAAACTTGAGTGCCTTTTGTAATGAAGCACAAATTCGACCATTGAGTCAAATTGATTATCTGTTTAAAGTGGAAAACATATGTTATATGTATGATGTATTATACCATAAACTTAAATCTGTAATACTTTATACATTTTTAACTAAAATTCACATTTTAATTTTAAACAAATTTTTTATTTAAATCTATTAAATATGTTTTATTCTTAATTTAATTTTAAAATATATTTTATTTTTATTTTATTCTAAAAATATTTTTTTTATTTTTATCTTATTTTAATTTAAAAATACATTTGATTGACTAAATATGTAATAAATTAAAGTTTGATTCTTTTTATTATTTTATTTTTATTTTAAAACAAGATAAATAACCACATGTTGTAAGACTTGAACCATATATGATTATTGATGTAACGCCCCAGATCCTGGGTTAGGAGTTTCAGGCTAACCTGAGATGGGCTTTGCATAAATTTCTTAGTTTATAGGAAGCCTTGACCCAAGAACAAAGGAAATTGAGCTTGGATTGGGCCTAATAGTGAATAAAAATGGCATATTTAGTTTGCAACCAAAATGAGGAGGACCAAGGAAGTAATTATACCTTTTAAAATTTCAAAAGTTGAAATCCTTAATTGGTTGATGAGATCACGCCTAAAACACTCTCTTTTTCTCAATTTTTCTTTGTCTCTTCTTCCCCTTCTTCATCCTTCATACTCCTTTCCATCCAAAGTTTCAAGGAGCCAACTTTACTAAGCAATCATCCTATTTTCAAGAATCTCAGGTCAGGAAAGGAAATTATATCTCTTTAACTTTCATTAGAGCTCCCAATATCAAGATTTATCTATCACAATCAAAAGCAAGCTTTCTCGGGTTTAAGAGATTCAAATGATTCAGTCTGTTTTCAATGACTTATAGTCTTAGCAAGTGTTTTTAAAACCTTCTAAAGCTCTAAACTCAGCTAGTAACCTTTTTATTTGATTGTTGTTAGTGAGGGAAGTTGAAGAGAGGTCCAAGGCTAAAGAGATTGAAAAGCTTGTTCTTAGTTTAGCCTTGGAGACTTTCAACAGCCTAGGATCATCAGGTTACTCACTTATAAATCAACTCTACCACATATAGTTCATTAGGTGAGTTTTTTTAGGTTGCATAAGCTTGAAGTATGTTCATGGTAGATTGCATTGTTTGGGTGTTTTCAGTATGTTTATGGACTCTTTATGTCCCCTAATATCATATAAAACACTTAAACGTCAGTTAGGGACCTCAATGGGATTTTTAGGGTAGAAAGATAGGATTTTCCGTGCCAAAATAGGGCACCTCATAGTAAGGGTATTGATACTGTAGGAACAATATCGATAATGTTCATCATCCAAGTAAAAGAAATTAGGCAATTTCTAAAGTGTAGTATCGATACTTATTATAGGAGTATTGATACTAGGACCTCGATTTCGATACTGACTAGGTTGGTAATGAGACCAATATTCCAGAATACCATTTTGGTATCGGTACTCACATAGAGTATCGGTACAAAGATAGGGGTATCGATACTCTCAGAAGGGGTATCAATACTAGGGACACAAATCAAATTCCATAATACCATTTTTGTTATCGATACTCAGGCTGGTATTGATACCCCAACCTCAGTGTATCGATTCTACCTTTACAAACTAGCCTTTGTTAAGTAGTCAGTACCGATACCAATAGGTGGGTATCGATACTTAGGGTTTGGTATTGATGCGGAAGGGTCAATATCGATACCCATGGACAGATTTGGATAAATAATCCAAGGATTAAAAGATTAGACTTGAGGTACTACAAATACATTAGAATAGTAGAAAATAAGACTTCAAGAAAGAACATAAATTAAAAATAGAACAGTAGAAATAGTAACAGCTAGTTCACATAAAACTAGCCTCATTTGACACTCGAAAAATAGTCAGGACACCTGAGTTTCTCTTTTGTAGAATACGATAGTTAGTGGATATCCAAGTCAGTACCAAGACACTTTAGTAGCCAACTGGGTAGAAAGCCCCAAGACTGAACGGAGTAACTTGGTCAAGTTTACGTTTCTAGTGCAGTTTCGGATCTCTCCGCAGAGTACCTAAGGGTGTTTCGGCAGGCTAGAGGGGTGTGTGAGCTCTGAGATGCAGAACCCTCAGTGCACTGTGATGTTATTCATGACTTAGTAGATCAGTATTTATCATGATTTAGACATGTGCCACTAGCCGACTCATTTAGTGAATACATGTAGTATAGTACATTTATTAGTGAGGCACTGAGCTCGCAAGCTCAGCGTTTGGAATGTGTTTCTGTGTGAAGGTTCTTAGGAGGTTTTTCATTGGGATTATCATCACTAGAAATTCCAGTAGAGCATATCAATCAGCAGAGACTTTTAGAGTATGTCTTGAGTCAATCTTAGAGGGCATGTATTATTTATGAACCTTTATGTGTATTCAATCATAACTTGTGATTTGTACTGAGTATTGTATTATTTTGAATATATTTTTAGGATCTCCCCATATTTTGTAAACTCAAATTATTAGTGTGTTTTATCTTACTTATTATGGATGGATTTATAAAGTGGTCTTTAAATCAGTTTTAAAGAAAGTTTTTGGGTTACTATTTCGATAGTCCCGTTTAACATTGTAACCCATGAATCCTTAAGTTGGACTGAATTAGGGTGTTACATTTAGTGATATCAAATTTTCCAAGTTTAGTAGTTCCTAAGAGCCTCGGGTTACAGTCAGCCAGCATTTGTATATGTACATGCCTCTAGGGAATTAAGAGTGCTATAATAACTAGAATGACGATAATGACCCCATTTTTCCTTCTAATTTCAGAAAAAACCTATGGCATTCGAACCAGCTTATAGTCAGGATGGCAGATATGAGAGTCATGTCTTACAACCAGCAGACATTAGTGAGGGGTTCGTCATGGATACTTATGAGCAGGAGATACCAATACACGCGGGGGTTAAGGAGGTTGCCTTTTTCAGGAACCTCACCTCCGTACTTAGACTAATCGCTAGGTCCCCACCGAGTTCTACAACTGCACCACCTCCCCCATCAGTACTTTCATCCCAGCCATTAATAGTACCCCATAAGTTCCCAGTATAGCAGCTCCACAAATATAAGGCCATTGAGTTTTTCAGTTTAGGGATGATGATCCCATAATAGCATATTAGTGGCTAAAAGAGACGCTCTGCACCCTTAGATAATTGTACCTTACCCCAAAGGGTAAGCTCAAGTATGTGACCTCCATGTTCAAGTGTGACACGATAGATTGGTGGGAGATTATTGAGATGGATATGGAGCCAAAGAGGCCAAAGTGGGAGAAGTTCCTCGTGGAGTTTAAGCAAAATTACATCGGAGAGGCTCACATCGATAACCTAAGAGAGTAGTTCGTACATCTGGTTTAGAGGGATCATTCAGTTATAGAGTATGAGTTCTTGAGGCTGAGCAGGTACGTACCAGAGTTGATCTCCATATATGAGTACTGTTGTCGTAGGTTCAATGAGGGCCTACACCTTAAAATTCTATTACACCTTGCACCTAACCCTCCTAGGTTTTTGCAAAGTTATCCCACCAGGCAAAGGCAATCAAGATAGTGTTATGCAAGAAGCCTGGGCAGACCAATGATATAGTGGGACAGACTAAGAAGGCCTCTGAACTAGAAATGCCATCTCAGAATCTGGCCAAGAGTACCAGATATAATTAGGGTTCATCGAGGCCCCTAATAGTACAACCGATGAAGACATGAAACTTCATTATCCTCAACTCTTCTATCCAGTAAATTTTAAGAATAAAATTTCTTTCTAGGAGGGGAGAGTTGTAACGCCCTATATTTTGGATTATGAGTTTTTAGCTAACTCGAGATGGGCATTGAATATGTTTCTTAGCTTATAGGAAGCCTTGACTCAAGAACAAAGGAAATTAGGCTTAGATTATGTCTAATAGTGAATAAAAATGGCATCTTTAGTTTGTAACCAAAATAAGGAGGACCAAGAAAGTAATTATAACTTTTAAATTTCAAATCTTAATTAGTTAATGGATCACGTCCAAGATAATTTCTTTTTCTCAACTCTTCTTTGTCCTCTTCTTCATACTTCAAAGTCATTTTCATCCAAAGTTTCAAGGTGCCAACTTTACTAAGCAATTATCCTATTTTCAAGAATCTCAGGTAAAAAAAAGGAAACTACATCTCTTTAGCTTTCATAGAGCTCTCAATTGCAAGATTTGGCCATGTCTTTAAATAGTTTTGGTGGTTTAAGATATTAAGAGGATTCAATCCGTTTTTAGTGACTTTCAGTTTTATGAAGTGTTTTAAAACCTTCTAAACCTATAAAATTAGCTAGTAACCTTTGTATTTGATTCTTGTTAGTGAAAGAAGTTAGAGAGAGTTCCAAGACAAGAGGAAGGAAAAACTTGTTCTTGGTTGACCCTTATATACTTTTAACAGCCTAGAATCATCAAGTAACTCACTTCTAACTCAACGCTTCCATATGTAGTTCATTAGGTAAGTTTTGGTAGGTTGTTGATAGATCCATAAAAATGCTACATTTAGGGCCTTTTCACTTAACTTATTGATTATCTAAAGGCTCATATAGGTTCATTTATGAGCATATAGTTGCATTTAGTGGATTTGGTTAGCCTTAGCATTTTGTTTTTGAATTGTGTTATTTTATAGGAAAAGTATTGTTTTGGATATTGA
Organism: Hibiscus syriacus; assembly: GCF_006381635.1. Taxonomy (NCBI): domain Eukaryota; kingdom Viridiplantae; phylum Streptophyta; class Magnoliopsida; order Malvales; family Malvaceae; genus Hibiscus; species Hibiscus syriacus. The sequence goes on from NW_024062640.1 coordinate 135,586, forward strand.
TGTATCGGATTCTAAAGCAAAGGGAATTTTCATTCACCCTTAAGCTTTTATTTTCATTCGAATATTTGGGTTCTATGGAACGAATTATTTTCAGGGATGATTCGAACCCCAGTAAGAACTAAGCTTTATTTGGTGGAGTTTTATTTATGGTTTAATAAGTTTGTTTTAATGAATGTTTGAGGCTTTTATGTTTACACTATTTTTGTTCATTGTTTCGAATTACTTAAGATTATAGGAGGCATGAGAGTAACCATTTCTTAAGTGCATTACTTAGTGTTTGAGAGAAACCAAGTTAAAGATCATTAGTGTTCAAGAGAAACTAGGGGAAGATCAACGTGAATAATGGGTTTTAGATAGTAACTAGAGATTAATTCAACGTTAGTGCTCGAGAAAACTAAAGTAGGATTTCAACGACAATAGGAGTTGTGTTTAATCAATAGATTAGGTGTTGTTGCTCGAGCCAAGGGGAATGTGGTGGCATTATAATTTGTCGGGATTCATAACTATAGATAGCATAGGGACACTCTAGATGAACTCTATTAAGCAAGTGAGCCATAGAAACTTAGACCATCTTAAAAACAAGGCTTAGGATCCCTTAATGACTCCACAATTCATTCCCATTGTAGATTGTTTGTGTGAGAATTGTCAGTTATCTTACTTATTTCCCGAGTTATCAATTTTCTTAGCCTTATCATTTTTAATTGACTACACTTTAAACATATCATTTTGCCATAAAATCCCTATTTGCTACCCATTCACCCTACCATTACAATTCCAACTACATACATTTCATTTTGCCTCGACATAATCATTTATGCATACCACTAGTTATACATAGATAATTAGTTTGTTGCTTTGACTTAACTTGTAATTCCTCCAATTCTTATGGAGATAATACTCATTTATCAATGTATTACTTGTGTTATTGTGTATACTTGCACATAATTTGTGTCCAATATTTAGTACTCACAAAATGCAACAAGTTTTTGGCGTTGTTGCCGGAGATTAGCAATTGGAAGTTTAAGAGTTTTGTTAAAGCATTTTTGTTTTACTTCTTTATTTTTGTATAGTTTTACTTGTTATTTTGTTTAGGTGTTGTGTCGTTAAATGACCCAAGAAATATGTGCTCAGAGAAACATGTATGCATTAGAAACCAAGGTGTTGGCCAAGTGGAGGATCAGGCATATCAAAATGCCACAGCAATTCCAATTGCTGGGAATGCTACTCGGCATCATTCTATTCAAGATTAGTTAGCTCCTATATTTGATGATCTATATCCTGATATGGTGGCACCTGAGATTCAGTCAGCCCACTGTGAGATCAAAACAGTGATGTTTGACATATTGGACATTATTGGACAATTTGGTGGTGCACCACATGAGATGAAAGGTAACATGTTTGAGCATTTTTGGAGGTGTGTGACTGCTTTTGATCACAAGGTGTGCATGAGGATGTGTTGAAATTAAAGTTATTTCCATACTCATTGAGTGATCAAGCAAGGGTGTGCCTTAATAGACTTCTAGCTTGATAAAATTATGGGCCAACTTGTGAAAAAAAATTGCTACGGTATAATCCACCTATTATGAACAACTACCTTAGGAATGCCATAGCATCTTTTTATGAAGCTGATGACGAATCTATGTTTAAGTTTTTTGACTGATACAAGGGATTCTTACGTAAATGCACCAACCATGGACTCCACGATTGGACTCAAGTCGTGATAATTTACAATGGAGTCAATGCACCCACGATGATGATGCTAGATACCTCTAAAAATTGTACTTTTCTTAACAAATTACCTGAAGAAGCAATTGATATTCTTGATAGGATAGTGGATAATGACTATTAATTCTCTTCGTCAAGTCAAGGAGAAGTGATAAAAGCTCAAAGGAAATTTGACATGGACGTTGATGACTTTCTTTCAGCTCAATTGTCAACCATTACTAATATGTTAAAGAATCTTCAATGTCCTAGCGAAGTGAAGGAAGTCAAGGTGGTTAGTACTGCTTGTTTATTTTGTCATGGCAATCATTATGTGAGCAAATGCCCTGAAAATCATGAGTTTGCCAACTACATGGGAAATTTCAATAGGAGCAACAATAACCACTATTCCAACACCTACATCCCAGGATTGCGTCAGCTTCTTAATTTCTTATGGAGAAATCAAGGAGTCCCTAACCTAATTATTCCACTCGACTGTAAAATATCAATGAACCCCAAGGTTTTCAAACTAATATATCATGGTAAAATTCAAACAATGGGGTAACATCTTTATCAAATACTAATTCATTGGAGGCTACTATGAAAGATTTTATTACAGTTATCAGGACTATGCTGTAAGACCACTGCACAACCATCAAGAACCAAGAAGTTTTAATACAAAGTCAAGGAGCATTGATGCAAAGTCATAGCTCATCTTTAAGAGCTCTTGAGGGTCAAATTGTCATAGCATTACAAGAACACCAACTAGACAGTTTGCCTAGTGATACTAAAATCACTAAGGCTTAAGGAAAAGACCAATTTAGTTCATTCACCTTAGTAAGTGGCACCTAGATCTAAAAAGAAGCTAGTTTGGGGGGAGAAACTCGACAAACCCAGCCATGAGATTGTACTTGAAGAATCTTAGTTACAAGAGGACTCTCCTGTGATGGAGAGCAATGATGAGGATTTGATGAGTAAACCCAATGATAATAGACAAAATATTTCCACGATAAAAGATAATCCCCCACCAGTATGAGTGGATGACCAGAGGGTAACTTCTAATGTCTACAACACTCTCAAATATGCTAATGATTCTAGGGAATGTCAATCGGTTCAAGATGTGGAATCTATGATGGAAGAGGAAGCTACAAAATTTTTTCGCATCAAATTTTTAGGCACTAATGATTACTTGAAGCTCGATGAAGAAGACGAAGAGGAGCATTAGAAATATCTAAAAGAGATGAGTCAGTCTAGTTTACTCATAACTAGACCTGGTATAAAATTCAAACCTTTGGATTTCATTGAATTTCTCCTCTCAATCCCTCACTTGAGCATCACCCATATTAGAGTTAAAGCCCTTGCCTAAATTTGAAATTAAGGATAAAATTTCTAATGAGAAATTTACCGCGATAATTTTGTGGTATGCTTACGTTATTAATTTTCTTGTTAGTGGTAGTTTGCTTCCTTACTTGAATAGCCAGGGAAAGAACAAGTTCATGCACGATGGTGGCTACTGTCATTAGGATGACCCATACCTCTTCAAAGAATTTGTTATCCAAACGATTAAAAGATGTCACAGTAAAGAGGAGCAAAAAGAGATCCAATTCCACTACCATTTATCTTCATGTGGAGAGCACTCTGGAGGAGCAAGGAAAATTGCAAAGGTCATACAATTTGAGTTCTATTACCCTACACTCTTAAAGGATACCCAAGATTCCTATAAATCTTGTAATATATGCCAAGGGATGATGAACATATATGGAAGACAAGAAATGCTCAAGCAAAAATATTTTGAAGGTGGAACAATTATATGTGTGGGGCATTTTGGTCTATACTTGTGCTCTAATCGAACACGATAAAAATGGCATATCAATTCATGATGTTTTGTCTTGTAATAGATACCCTCTTTAATTTATGCTATAACAAGTTTGTTTTGTCTTGTGTGTTTGTTTGTTTGTTTTTCTTTGTTTTATTTCTTTATTTTTAATTTTAATATTTTTTGGTAGAACAACTTCCCAATCATGTTGCCAATGACAAAGCCCTCATGGATGTTGCACTCATTAGAAGGAATACTCATTTGTTGTTGGCTCAAATAATTACATTCTTGATGATGTTCACATGCCTGCACAAATGCCATGACAAATTATGAAACCTCTGGCCAAACATCACTTGAAGAGGACAACCGATCACGTTTAGACTTCTCCACTTATGGAATCTGAGGAAGACGTGTCACTACCCACTATCCTAGAACCTGAATAGCCCATTATTATGCCAATGAAGCAGCATATCAAATAGGTGGAGCACAAGATAACTCCACCACCACCAAAGTAAATGTTAGTCAAGAGATTGGTGCAAACCAATATGTCACGGTGAAGCTGGATGCTATCGAGGAATCAGCAATGCAGATGAGGGAGCAAATGGACAACCTAAGTGATGATCTCAAGAATTTCTTTACTTATGTCAAGAAAAGAGATGTGGTTGTGGCATCCATTTACAAGGAGATGCTCTCATATTTGGCTCATAATCTTTCAGTCTTCCTGGACGCGATCTTTCTAGCATCTAAATATGTCATGGTATTTCCAAATATCACCCAACAAGGCACTATGCCCGAGACACAAGTCGTTGACCCACTCAACACGGTGCCCTAGAAAGATAAAAAATATTGAGCCTAAGCCTCAGCCCCAATCCCAAACTGACCCCGAACAATCAAAGAAGATCCACACTACTGGAGAGGAGCCCTCAAGTCAGATAACTAGCCAGACAGAAATGTCGCAACAACATTCACCTCGCAGGAACAGACGACATATAAAGAAGTCTATTGGGTGTATGGAGACCCCAACTGCTAAGAATGAAGGCCCTAGTACATCACTTGTTGAACCCGATTCCAACCCTAAAGCAAGTCCCACCCCGCTGAAAGAGTACACCAGGCGCATCAATACCAGCATTGCCAGCACGACACCACCACCATAGGAAGTCAAGGTACATTGCATTATATTGCATAACATCTAGTTTAACTTTAATTTAGTTTTTATTAAAGCATTGATGAAAATGTTTCCCTTAAGTGTGGGGGAGGTAGTGTTCTTAATAGGATATTTGCATTATAGGGTTAGCAGAATCATTATGCCATGGCATTAGTAAGAGTTAGGATAGTTTGTTAAAATAACTTAATGATGCCCAATGATGATAATTATTTATGGCTAGAACTGAATGTACATGATTTGGAGTGGATAGGATTTGCTTTAGGACTTGGTTGTTTGTTCTTTTAATGGTTACATGATTGTATACTCTTTGTGCTTAGAAATTTTAGAATTTTTTTAGGAAAGAAAGCTTAAATGCCTTAGTGTGTATTAATGTAAATAAATTAATTGTTGAATTAAACTCCCTAATATATTTTGTATTGTGTTTAACTTTGAATAAATGATTCGGCATAACTGTAGAGGGACACTTCTCTTTGCCATGGAATTGCCTAGATATTGTATTTTAATAAATGGAAGCCATAAGCATACGAGTAAATGAAAGTAGTTATGGGGTGACTCTGTCTGACTAGCTCGAGGATGTAAAGAATGCTCTCATTCATCTAGAGTATGGGATGGTAATTGTGACAAGTTGACTCCCCTCGTAGCAGTGCAAAAAAATTATTTATATTTATTAAGTGTTAAGGAAATGAGAGTAGTGAACTTGTGCTTAAACTTGAAAACATGCTATGGCAGAATAGTAGACTTTCTTTAGAATTTTTCTAACTTGAATAATCATAGATTGGATACATTCATGCACACACACTCGTAAAAGACCTTGCCTAGGGTAATATTCTTGAAATATCCACTTCTCTAACTTGTTGATGTCAAAACATTTGTGAGGGCTGAAACTCTATCTCACATGATTGTCTTGATTCTGAACTTTTCCATGACATTTTTATTTTGCTGGTTGTTATCCATTGCTTGAGGACAAGCAATAGCTTAAACTTGGAGGTGTGATAACTCCTTAAAATGGCTGTATTTAAGGTCTTTTCACTTAAGTTATTGATTGTCTAAAGTCTCAAATAGGTTCATTTAGATGCATTTAGGAGCATATAGTTGCATTTGGTGGATTTGGTTAGCCTTAGCATTTTGTTTTGTGAATTGTGTTATTTTATGGGGAAGATATTATTTTGGATGTTGGTGTGCAATATTCTAGGAGAAAAAAGTGTGCGAGGAAAAATGCCATGGAAAACTAAGTTGCTTAAGAATAATGAAATGCCTTGGTATTTTTGGGTTCAGAAGAAGACAAATGAGTGAAGATATTTTCACAAGTGGGCAGTTTTATTTCCAGCATGTGTTCTTTGCTACCAGCCACCTATGTGGGGACAACTACCACCTATTGTACTCACATTCACATGAATGGAATGATCCTAGGGTACTATGGGTATTTTGACCCAAAAACCTAGGATATTTTCTTAGTATAAATAGAAACGTTTGACACGAAAGTGAAGGTGCTAATTCTTTTTGGGAAATTATGAGGTAAACAAGAAAAATGGAGGCTAAAGGTTCCACATTTACTTCCCCTTTCATCTTTTTAAAGGTTTTTCTCCATAGCCAAGCTAGAGGGTGTGGTGTGATACGCGTCCGAGATGAGCTAGTTGCTAAGGTGACATTTGTGGTGGTCTGAGGAGCTACCGACAGCCGACGTTAGGAGTTTTCCTCCACCCTTAAGCTTTTATTTTCGTTCAAATATTTGGGTTGTATGAAACAGATTATTTTTATGGATGATTTAAACCCTGCCATGAGCTAAACTTTTTTTATGGAGGTTCATTTATGGTTTACTAAGTGTTTGTTTTAATGAATGTTTGAGGTTTTTATGTTTATCACTTGTTTTGTTCATTGTTTCAAATTACTTAAGATTGTAGGAGGCATGAGAGTGGCCATTTCTTAAGTACATTACTCAGTGTTTGAGAAAAACTAAGTTAAGAATCCTTAGTGTTTGAGAGAAACTATGGGAAGATCAACATGAACAATGGGTTTTAGATAGTAACTAAAGCCTAATCCAATGTTAGTGTTTAAGAGAAATTAAAGTAGTATTTCTACGACTAATAGGAGTTGTGCTTAATCGATAGATTAGATGTTGTTGCTCGGGCCAAGGGGATTGATGTGGCATTCTAATTTTTTAGGTTCCATGACTATAGATAACATAGGGACACTCTAGATGAATTTTTTTGAGCAAGTGAGCCATAGAAACTTAGACTATTATAAAAGACAAGGCTTAGGATTCCTTAATGACTCCACCATTCATTCCCATTGTAGCTTGTTTGTGTGAGGATTTCCAATTATCTTACTTATTTCCCAAGTTATCAATCTTCTTAGCCTTAGCATTTTTAATTGATTGCACTTTAAACATATCATTTTACCACGACATCCCTATTTGCTACCCATCTACCCTACCATTCCAATTCCAACTACATACATTTCATTTTGCCTTGGCATAATCATTTGTGCATACCACTAGTTATACTTTGTTGCTTTGACTTAATTTGTAATTTCCTCCAATCCATGTGGAGATGATACTCACTCATAACTGTATTACTTGTGCGATTATGTATACTTGCACATAATTTGCGTCTAGTATTTAGTACCCATAAAACGTAACAGTTGTATAAGCTTGAAGCATGTTCATGGTAGATTGCATTGTTTGGGTGTTTTCAGCATGTTTACGGACTCTTTATGACACCTAATATAAGATAAAACACTAAAACATCAGTTTGGGACCTCAATGTGGTTTTTGGGTAAAAAAGTAGGGTTTTTCGTGCCAAAACAAGGCACCTCGTAGCAGGGGTATCGATATTATAAAGAACAATATCGATATTGTTCATCATCCAAGCAAAAAAATTAGAAAATTTTTAAAGGGTAGTATCGATACTCATTGAAGGAATACCAGGTTGGTATCGAGACCAACATTCCAGAATACCATTTTGATATTTGTATTCACATAGAGTATCAGTACCAAGGAATGGGTATCGATACTTTCAGTAGGGGTATCATTATCGAGGATACAAATCAGATTCCAGAATACCATTTTGGTATCGATACGCATGCTAGTTTCGATACCCCAACCTCACAGTATCAATACTCAGCCATGAATACTTATACTAGCTTTACAAACTAGCCTTTGTTATGCAATCAGTATCGATATCAATAGGTGGTTATCGATACTCAAGGTTTGGTATCGATACTGAAGGGTCAGTGTTGATACCCAAGGAAAGATTTGGATAAATAATCCAAGGATTAAGGGACTAGAATACATGAGAATAACAACAAATAAGACTTCAAGCGAGAATTGAAATTAATAACATAACAATAACATCTAGGTTCACATAAAACTAGCCTTATTTGATGCTCAGAAAATAGTCAGGACATCTGAGCTCCTCTTTAGTAAAATACGACAGTCAGTGGATATCCAAGTCAGTACCAAGGCACTTTCAGCAACCGACTGGGCGCAGATGCTTCAAGATTGGACGGAGTAATTGGCCGAGTGTACGTTTTCGATGCAGTTCCAGATCTCACCCCAGAGTACCCGAGGGTGTTACGGCAGGCTAGAGGGGTGCGTGAGCTCCGAGATGTAGAACCCTCAGTCGTACCATGATGCCAGCCACAACTTAGCATATCAGTATTTATCATGATTCAGACCTATGCCACTAGCCAACTCATTTAGTGAATGCATGTAGTATAGTATAGTTATTTGTGAGGCACTGAGCTCACAAGCTCAGCATTCGAAATGTGTTTTTGTGCACAGGTTCTTATGAGGTCGTTCGTGGAGAGTTATCGTCACCAGACATTCCAGTGCAACAGATCAATCAGCAGAGACTTTCAGAGTACGTCTTGAGTCATTCTTAGAGGGCATGTACTATTTGTGGACCCTTATATGTATTCGGTAATAACTTGTGATTTGTACTCAGTATTGTATTATTTTGAATATATTTTTGGGAGCTCCCCTTATTTTGTAAACTCGGATCATTAGTATGTTTTATCTTACTTATTATGGATGGATTTTTAAAGTGGTCTTTAAATTAGTTTTAAAGAAAATTTTGGTTACTATTTCGGTAGTCCCGTGTAAAATTATAATTCATGGATCTTCGGGTCGGACTGGATTAGGGTGTTACAACTGATGTAGTTGTAAAAACATGAATTTTCATCCTGGAGAGCTAAGTTCAAACATTTTCAATAACAGCTTGCTTTTAATTTATTTTCCTTACATTCGATGACGAGGGCAAAAAATTATTTAAATTAAATATAAATTAAATGAAGAAAAATCTTTCAATTATTTCATGACATGTGGGATATGATTGAAGGATTAAATTTGTTGAATTAATTTAGAATTAAGATACAATTAAGATAATACATAAGTTATGATGATTAAATATATAATTATATTAATTTTATATCTCTCACGTTAGTTGCTTTGTTAAATTTTAACGACATATAGTTTGACTGAAATCACTTAAATTGTTATATGATCATATTACTAAAATTAAAAGTATGATGATCATATCATCAATCACATAATTAATTCATCATTTGAGTAGTTTACCCAAAATAAAATAGGCCTAAAATATATCTTAGACTTAAAAAAAAGGTTAACTACACTGATGATCACTTATATTTGTGTTTTGTCCACTTTTGGTCTGATTTTATAAAATATATCTTATACTTTAAAAAAAAGGTTAACTACACGGATGATCACTTATGTTTGTGTTTTGTCCACTTTTAGTCACTAATTTCAAAAAACACAAGTCACTTTCATTTTTATTTAATAAAGAGATTGTTACTTTTGTTTTTATTTAATTAAGATGTGGTCATCATAGGTTAACTGGTGTTAACAATTAACAAAATATGTGATGTGATAGTTGGTATAATCATTCATTTGGTCCCTATTATTTACATATTCTCTCAATTTAGTCAGACTTTTAAATAAATTTTAACATAAAATATATATTTTTAAATAAAAATAAATATTTTTAAAATAAGTTAATATAAAAAACTTTAAGTTAATATATTTAAAATATTATGAATTTAAGAATTTATACATTAAAATACAAAATATATACACTATTTTGTCCACTTTAGATCAGGTTTTGTCTTAATGGTTTGATATATGTTTAGTTTCCTAAGTGACTAAGGTTTAAATCATTTTTCCCTAATTTGCTTTCCTCTGTTTTCTTTTAACGGGGTAACACAATCACTCTTTGATTAGTGAAAATAAATATATTAAATTGAAAAAAAGTTAGTTTTTTCGAATTGTGACATATGGCATGACATGTGACATCATTTTGATTTGATGAATAAATTTATTTTAATTTATTAAAAATATAACTAAATTGAAAGAATATATAAATAATAAAGATTAAATATGTGATTATATCAAAATATTTAACTGTGATTAATGATAATTAACTTAGGATAATAATATATCTTAATTAAATAAAAAATAAAAGTAATCATATCTTATATTTTTTTAAATCAATGATTAAAAATGAATAAAATACAAACATAAACGACCATCATTTTAGTTAACACTAAAAAAAATCCCCTTCAATGTTGTGTGCGCACTAAAACGACGGCGTCGGGTCCCTATGAGTCCACATATCGTTTAGATTTCGTGTACCCGAAATTTCTGGATGTTCTGAAATTACTTATTCAATTTTACTTCTGGGTCTGATTTCACAGAATAATTCTTAGGATGATCCTGCTCACACAGAATCTTTACTGCCCCTTCGCTTCATTAAACTAAAGTTTTTCTCAGATGCAAGAATTGTAAACCCTTACTAATCAAAGCTCTGATCTTTTTTAAATATTTGTTTTCATTTTAGCTTACCTCAAAAAAAGCTTCAACATAATCATATCAAGTATTGGGATCAGTATTCGTACTTCTAAACACAGGAAAAAGAAGTTATTTTCTTTTCTTCCAGGGATTTACTGCTGAATTTGGCTTCTGTGATTCTCCTAATTATGATTTATGCTTTGATGTTGGGATCTTATTTCTTCAATCCTCCTTTTTTGGGTTGAAATCTTAGGTGCTGCTATTTTTTCAGTGCAAAATGGATATGGAATTTATCTAGCTGAGTTTGTATATGGATTGAACTGAATTTCATTTCCGGGCAATAACTGGAAAAGATGAATTACATGCCGCCATCTTTTCTTTTTTCATTTGTTGATGCTTTTTATGTATTACAAGTTAAAGATTTTGAGGGTCTATGATTGTTCTCTGTGCAGGTTTTGAATCAATTTTGAGTTATAAAAAATAGTATTTGTTAATTTTTTAATCGAGGGTTCTTCAGATATCCTTTGATACATTCTTTCAGCATTCTCAAGTTCGTTTTCAAGGCGAGAGTAAAAAGCCCAGGAATGCCGGAAGATGTGCCTCATCCTTCAAAATTCCCTCTTTGAAGTCGAGGAGCTTACTGGTTTTCGAAATTGACCTTATTCATCTTTGATGATATTGGATTTGAACTTTAGGCCAAAATCATTAAATTTCGATACACAGAAGCAGAAAAGGCCAGTAAGTACCAAGGGAACGCCTTTTCGGGTTTTGCATGAACTTTGTGGAGACGGTGAGCTTGATATATCACACATACTACCTGCTCTGTGAATTATATAAATTGTGCTGCTTGCAAGGTGTTAGTTTGATATTTCTGTATATTAGGTTAGTTTGGAATGGAAAATAAACCAAGTGTATTGACCCAAAGATATGAAATCAGTCGATTACTTGGCCAAGGTGCCTTTGCAAAGGTGTATTATGCGAGGAGTATACAAACCAACCAGATGCGGCCATAAAAGTGATAGACAAGGAAAAGGTCACGAAGGTTGGGATGATTAATCAGATCAAGCGAGAGATTTCAGTGATGAGAATTGCTAGACATCCTAATACTGTGCAGCTTTATGAGGTAATGGCCACCAAAACCAAGATTTTCTTTGTTATGGAATACTGCAAAGGTGGAGAGCTCTTTGACAAAGTTACTAATGGAAGACTAAAGGTTGATGTTGCAAGAAGTATTTTATGCAGCTGATCAAGGCTGTTGATTTCTGCCATAGTAAGGGTGCTTATCACCGCGATATAAAGCCCGAGAACCTGCTGTTGGATGAGAATGAGAATCTAAAGGTCTCCGATTTTGGTTTAAGTGCCCTAGCGGAATCAAACGCCAAGATGGCCTGCTTCATATACTTGTGGTACTCCTGCATACGTTGCTCCTGAAGTGATCAGCAGAAAAGGCTATGATGGAGTAGCAGCTGATATTTGGTATTGCGGAGTCGTGCTATACGTCTTACTGGAAGGTTATCTCCCATTTCATGATTCAAACTTGATGGAGATGTACAGGAAAATTGGCAAAGCAGACATCAGATATCCTAGCTGGTTCCCTCCAGAAGCACGCAGGCTGGTGTCTAAGATGTTAGATCCAAACCCTACTTCTAGGATTTCAATGTCTAGGATCAGGGGAAGTGTTTGGTTTAAGAAGGGATTGATTGCCGAACTAAAGAAACTTCGAATGGAAAACGAGCAAGCTTCTCAGTATAGTGAGAATAGCAATGACAATGCCGAGACTAAACAAGATTCAGTTCAACTTCCAAACCTAAACGCGTTTGATATCATATCACTTTCGGATGGGTTTGATCTGTCGGGATTGTTTGAAGGAATTTCTGAAAAGAGTGAAATAAGATTTTCATCTAGACAACCCGCTTCGGTCATCATCTCTAAGCTGGAAGAAGCCGCTAGACTTTTGAAACTAAAGGTGAAAAAGAAGGATGCAGGTGTGTGGAAACTGGAAAGGCTAAAGGAGGGTCGAAAAGGGATCTTGTCGATCGATGCGGAGATCTTTGAAGTGACTCCGACATTTCATCTGGTGGAGATTAAGAAATCTAATGGGGACACTTTGGAATATCAGAAGATGGTAAAAGAGGATATGAGACCTGCCCTCCAAGATATTGTATGGGTTTGGCAGGGTGATCAACAACAGCAGGGGCAGCAACACGAGTAACAGCAAGAGCAGCCTCGGCGGAAAGATTCTAGCGCTGCCTCCACAAGCAGGTATGACAAACCTTCTTAAAATTGCTAACTTATCAAGATGTGTGTGTACATTGCCTGTGTTTTAGAACCCAAATTAATAATAATAATAATAATAATAAAGAATGATCAGCATGTGCCATAGCAATTGAGAAAAACTCAATCAGATGAGAAAATTAAGAATGTCTATTAAATTGGCCTTTAACGAAAGCCAAGCCGCTCAAAGGAGATAGGATTATTAATTAAGATTGTAAATGAGAAAAGATATATTGTAGGTTATTTAAGATTAATTTAGTTAAAATTTAATCAATACTTGAATCAATGAATTTAACTCGAGCTCGAATTTTTAACGAACCAGAACAAATTACTTAGTACTCAACTTGAAAAATATAAGAGCTATTAGAAAAAATTAGTATATTAAAATTTTAAAAAGTTTAAATTAAATTATTAATAATATTAATATTTACATGTTATTTTAAAAAAATACAATATAAGGCTTTTATGTTCTTAAGATTCAAGTTTAAGTCTAGTTTCAATTTTTTATTTCAAGTTTAAGTCGAGCTTGATAATTTTAAAATTATCAGTTTTCGAATTGAGTCAAGTTTAATTTTAAAATTTTCGAGTCGAATCAAATTCAATAATACTCAAAACTCAACTTATTTATAGCCCTACTTCCAATCAATGCATGGGCAAAGCAAGTGTAGGGTAGTTACTACAACAAAAGCATTATAATGTATCATAATAAAATAGACACTTACGTAGAGAACATTTTAACGAAAAAAATCACAAGTAAAAGATAAAAAATTTCCTTGATATAAAAAATAAAAGAATATAAGATAAAATTTTATGAATATTTTTTTATATTTAACTCTAATCCCTAGTATCCATTTATAAGGATATTTATTTGATTACATAAAGAAACTGCAAAACAAAAAATCTGTTCAAATTATATTTCTTACTCTTAATCAACGTAAAATAAATAGCTTTCGTACTTTCAATCAAACTTGATTTGCTATTTTTTTAATCAATTTATGTTCTATTGTGTTTGGATTAAACTTTAACAGTAATCAACACCACCAATCCACATAAAGAACTTTAGAAAGCTGCAGTCCATCAGTATCATAAAATTTCAGGTAGGGCTACATCATTGAAGTATAGCTGGCTACTAGAACTCGTGGTTAAATACTGGGACTGGAAGCAATACTTACATAGAATGGGAATTGATTTTAATCGAAGGAGATATCATCCGTTGTGACCGTGACGCCCGGAATAAAGGCATAACAAATGTCACCTCTATTGGATAAAGAATCTCTCACGAAGTTCAAATGAGGAACTAAAACTATGGTCAAATTTGCTGAAGCTTCAAGAACCAATACCATCATTCACGACTCTACTCCAGATGCCGTCACGAGCTACGTGGAGAGGGATCTTGAGGGTCCTCCTTTTGGTAGATTAATCTTGACCTGGTTATGTAATAAAGAATTCTACATAATCCCTTGTGATATATTTTACTCTTATTTTATATTAAAACTATACGATAAACCAAATTTATAGTTTTCTAATATATATATATAAATAAAATATCAACCAAACAAAATGAATAAAAGATTTACCTTAATAGATTAAGGATTGTTGTTTTTTTCTTAAGGCACAAAATTTGAGCACCACATATACATGTGTTCATTGTAAAATGGTTAAGAGTAAGGATGTACATGGGTCGGGTCGGGTCGAGTTTTCGATTTACCCGATCCGACCCGAAAATTGTACACCCTCCACCCGACCCAAACCTGAACCGTCCTTTTGAGATAAAATTCAAACCTAACTCGACTCGACTCGAAATAATATATTTATAAAAAAAAAATATTACTTTTATTCAATAAACAATATAGATTTAATTAAAAAATAATATATAGAGGGATCTTATTGCAATTATCCCTAAATATATAAGGTAAAATTATAGTTTTTTTGGGTCAGATCGGGTCGGATATTTTTCACCCTAAACTTAGACTCGATCCGAACCCAATTGTTTTTCAAAAAATGACCCGACAGGGTCAGGTCAGAACCCTCAGGTTCGAGTCTCGTGCCCATCCCTAGTTAAGAATCTTTGAACATATACTACTTTATATTCAAGTACAATATTAAATTTAATTTAAAAACATTAAATTTATTTTATTTTAAATCTTATTAAATAAAAATATATTGAAATTAATTTTAAAATAAAACATTTATTACTATTTTAAATCTTACATTGACTATATTTTAAAATAGATTTTATATATATTTATCTATTAATCAATAGTGAAATTTACTTTAATAATTTTGGTGTTTATATATTCTCATGAAAATTATATCAATGACTACTAGGATTGGCAACGGGTTGGATCTGGACTTGATCCAACTAGACACAAATCCAGACCCATTTTAACATCTTGGATCCAGACCCACCCCAGATCCACGGATCTATAAAATTGAGACCCAGATCCAGATCCAACGGATCTCACGGATACGGGTCCAAAACGGGTCTGTTAAAAAAATGTCATTTATCCTATGTTTAACGTAATAAAATGTCATTGACTAATTTCACATCATATCTCCAATGAAGGAAAGACTAATTTCACGTAACCACTCTCGTCATCCCTCACCAAACACTCTTCTTCTTCTTCTTCTTCTTCTTCATTCTCCTCTCTCTTCTTCTTTATTGCAAAAGTTGAAATTTTAAGAGGTTCAAGTGTAAGTTTGGTTAATCAAAGTAAGATTATTAATCTTCACTCTTCAAGCTTCAATTCAAGCCCTATTTCTTAAGTTTTTCACTTAGTTTCCAAAATGTATTTTTAAGAGGTTCAAGAAAATAGATGGCTTTGGCTTGTTCTTGTGGATTCAAGTTATAGGATACATTTTAGCATTAACCCAACCACTTAGTTGAGTTAGTAACATCTTTTCTTGCCTTTGGTTAGTGAAAGCAGTGGGAGAAAGGTCAAAAGCAAGGGGAAAAGAGAAAGTTACCTATTGAGTGATTTGAAGGCTTTTTGGCAACCAAGAATCAAGGTAAAACATTCATAACTCTTCTATACTGTTAGTGAGTCATTAGAATTGCAAGATAGCTATATGGTTGGGTTAAAAGCATGTTGAGCATGATCATGGTAGAATTCATGTTTTGATGTTTAAGCATATTTTAAAGCCTTCTTTATTATCCTTTTTCATCACATAAGACATTAATAATGATTGGGGACCTCACTAAGGTCTTTGGGTTAGAAGAATAGGATTTTTCGTACTTATCTGGTTCACTTTGTAGCTTGGGTCTCAATACTGAAGGGCTAGTATTGAGAATGTTCTTCATTTCTGAGCAAATTCATGAATTTTTGGGCAGTGGTATCGATACTCGTTCATCGATATCGGGGTTAGTTTCAGTACTTTTATAGAGTATCAAACTAAGTCAAGGGTATCGATATTTTGAAGGATCAGTATCGATACCAACAGTTTGTTTTGGGCAAGAAAGTCCAATTTTAAGGGATTAGACTCAAGGTACCCCAACACTTTTGTATATCAGTAAATAATACTACAAGTGAGAACATTAATGATGCTTCATTACATTTAGAAACGAGATAAATTAGGGGACATAAAACTAGCTTTGATTGATGATCGGGAAACAATTAGGACACCCAAGTTCCTTTAGTAAGATTATGATGTCGAAGTATAGAATCAATCGGATATCCTGGTAGTGTGCAAGGCACTTTAAACTGACTAACTAGGGTCGAGATCCGACACTCGCGAGGGGTGGGTTAGTCGAGGGTGTTGTGTATGATGTAGAGATTCTGGGCCGCATCCTCGGTGGACTAGAGGGGTGCGTGAGCTTCGAGATGCAGAATCCTTAGTCGTACCATGTTGTCAACCATAGAGTAAAGAGTTTAGTATACGAGTATACTCAGTATTGCAATATTATCAGTTAGCTTGAGCATGACATGAACACTTTTAGTATGGTTTAATTGTTAGTGTGGCACTGGGTTAGCTCAGTGTTTGGAATTTGTTTCCTTACTCAGGTTACTTGAGGAGAAGTCAATGAGCTTTCTTGAGCAGCAGTAATTCCAGACCGGGTGGTGTGCAAAGTACGTCTCAAGATTATCTTTTAGAGGGCATGTATATTTGTAAACCCTCATTTTGTATATCTGAGTCGTAACTATTTTAAACGATGATCTGTATATTTTGAATGATTGCTTTTTGGAGCTCCTGATGTATACCATTTTTATAAAGGTGGTTGCTTTTATTTTATTTTGATTATTTTCAAAAAAACAATTTCGATTAAGAAAATTTTTGGTTAGCCACTCTGATAGTTCCATGTGGCATTCTGATCAGTTAACTATGTGTCATATTGGTTTAGGGTGTTACATGTAGATTATGAAACATTCTATTGTCGCAAGTCTATTTTAAAACCTATAAGAACTCAACCCTATAAGAACTCAAGAGTCTCATTCAATAAAATATTTATTTATTTTTTCAAACCTACTATCTCGTTTATATATAATTTTTAAAATCAAAGGTGAGCTTTTCTATAAACAGGTAAACGGGTACAGACCCAGTATCTTAGTGTCATATCTGGTACTTTAATCAGAGGATCCAGATCCGATCTGGATCCATCGAATCCAAAATTTTAGGATCCAAACCCTATAAAACATATATGAATCAACGGATTCAAGTCGGGTCCGGGATCCATTGACCACTGTAATATTTTTTTTCTTTTATTTTAATCACTGATCTTTTAATTTTATCAATCAAATTACTTAATTATTTTTTTTGCCAATCAAACCAGTTGTCGTTAACATTTAAAGATAAGGTGACATGAATGTTAAATATTTTTATATAATTATATATTTGATCTTTATTACTTATATATTTTATCAATTTAATCATATTTTTGATAAATTAAAATAAATTTAATTCTTAAATTAAATGATGTCATGTGTTACTTGTGACATATAATGTGAATGTATTTTAGTTTAATTCTAGTGGAAAGAAAATTAATAATATAAGAAACGAGGAACAAGGGAGCTCAGACTTAGGTGCCTTTGGTACTGAAGCACGAATTCGGCCATTGAGTCAAATTGATTATTTGGTTTAAAGTAGAGAATATATATATATATATTATAGTATAAACTTAAATCCGTAACATTTATATAGTTTAACTAAAATTCACATTTTAATTTAAACATATATATTTTTATTTCAATCTATTAAATATGTTTTATTCTTAATTTAATTATAAAATATTTTTATTTTTATTTTAATTCAAAAATGTATTTTTTATTTTTATCTTATTTTAATTTAAAAATACATTTGATTTACCAAATGTGTAATAAATTAAGGTTTCATTCCTTTTATTATTCCTTTTATTTTCATAATAATATAAGATAAATAACACATGTTGTAAGACATAACCAAATATGATTACTGATGTAGTTGTGAAAGCATGTCTTTCCACCCTAGAGAACTAAGTTTAAACCTCTTCAATAATCGTTTCCTTTAAATTTATTTTTCTTATATCAGATTATGAGATGATGAGGGCAAAAAATTATTTAAATTAAATTAAGAAAAAGTCCTTCAATTATTTCATAATATATTTCGTTATATGTTTGAAGGATTAAATTTGTTGAATTAATTTAAAATTAAGATCAAATTAAGAGAATATATAAGTTATGATGATTAAATATACAATTATATCAATTTTATTTTCTCTCGTATTAGTTTCTATATTAAATTTTAACGACATATATTTTGACTGAAACCATTTTAATAATTATGTAATCATATTAATAAAAATAAAAGTATAATAATTATATCTACATCAATCTCATAATTAATTCATCATTTGAGTAGTTTACCAAAAATAAATTAGACCTAAAATATATCTTATACTTGAAAAAAAAAATCGCCTCAGTGACCAAAAATGCCTTATAATATACGATTTTAACCAACTTTTTCCAGATTTGCCAAAATGACCAACAAAATCGCAATGCGATCGCTAATTCGCAACGCGATCTCCATTATCGCAAATTCGCGTTGCATTTTCGCAATGCGATAGTTGGAAATCGCGTTGCGATGGTCTACAGTGTCGTTGCGATTTTACCAATTCGCAATGCGAATAAGTAAATCGCAACGCGAATTGGGAAAATCGCAATGCGATACTGACTATCGCAATGCGATAATACAAAATCGCAACGAGATACTGACTTTCGCAACGCGATTCTGACTTTCGCAACGCGATTTACATAGCGTCATTCGTATTAACGCGTATTTTTTTTTCAAATTCCAAACACGAATTTTTTCTTAATAAATCAGAAATTGAACTGTCCACAGTAATCGCAACTCATAACCTCAAACCCAAAATCACAACACTCAGTCCCATCTCCATCTCTCACTCTCTACGGCGAAATCCGTCCCCATCTCCGAAGATTTCCGTCCCCATCGCCGGCGAAATCCCTCACAACCATTCACAGTCAAAAATCCCTCACAATCATTCAGAAATGGAAAATCAACCTCTGAGGGTTAGTTTTTTATTTTTATTTTGAAATTTTTGCATTATTTTAGGTTTTTCATATTGAGATTGATGATAAGTTTACTGGTAATTTCAATAATAGATTAACCATTTCACTTAGATTTCTTATTAAATTCATTCGATTGCTGCCAATACTGCTAAACTGTTTAGCCTGTGAAGTTAGTATTTGTCTTTGTTTTGTCTTTTGGTTGAAGTAATGCAGAAGAAGAATAGTTTCGAGAATGAAAATCGCAACGTGGAAATAACTATCGCAACGAGAGAATCGCAACGCGAAATAAAAATCGCAACGCGAAACCAAAATCGCATTGCGATTTTCATTTCGCGTTGCGATAGTCATTTCCGCGTTGCGATTCTCATTATCTCGTTGCGATTTTCATTTCAACCAAAAGACAAAACAGTGTTGCAAATTTTAGTTTCAAGAATAAACTACTATTTATATTTATTGTTTTTGGTATATCTTGACAGTGTAGTTTTTGGTATATCTAACTTGGTATGTTTATTGTTTTTGTAGAAATTTTTTTCGGCTTCATTGACATTAAGGAATAAAGTTAGCCTAGCCACTACAATTGCTTCGAAGCTTTCACCTGCACAAAGAAAATTGTTTGAAGAAACCTGCTTCGGGCCATGGCTGAGAGTACAGCATCCGGGTGGAGATGCTAATTTGACCCATTTGTGGCTTCAGACCATGACTAGAGATCTACCCGACAGTATACAACGTGGTGAGGAAGAGATATGGTTTCATTTTGCACCGGCGTATACTTGTTTTGGGCAGAAGGAGTTCTGCTTAATCACGGGTCTACGATTCGGACACGATGATGTAGGCCGGTACACTCGTCATATCACCCGCCCATCATGGTTATCCAGGGTTTTTCCTGATGAGTCAATAGAGAAGCCGAACTTACACGTCGACGACATGAAGAAATTGTTTAATAAGAAAGATGGTTTTACTCGGATGAATGACGTTGATGTTGTCCGAGTATGCCTTCTACTACTTTTGTATGCCAACTTTTTAGGCAGAGAGGCCAGACAATCTATTCCTCAGGAGCTAATATTATTGGTAGAGGACCTAAATGCATGGAATCTGTTTCCGTGGGGTTCGTATATATAGAAAGCTGCCTGGACTAAGTTGTCGTCTGCCTTTGATGACCGCAAAAGTTTACGGGGCGATGGGTCGAAATACACTTTGTCAGGCTTTGTTTGGGCCTTTAAGGTAAGAATTTCTATATAATGTTTTCAAAATTATAATTAATTATTTAACAATTACTAATGTTTGTTATTATATTGTTTGTAGATTTGGATATTCGAGGCCTTTCCCGCCATGAAGACATATGCAATAAAAACTTCAAATGATATTCCCAGGGCTATTTCCTGGAAGAGGAAACGTCTGTTGGATTGGGAAGACTTAATACCATATGCGACAATAAATAATGTAAGTTAACACAAATACTATCATATATAAACAAGTTATTAATAGTAGACGTTTAACTTTGTTTGAGTTTTTATATTTTTAGGAGGCCAACATTCCATTAATTAGACTGACACCCACGGAGGCTGAGCTTGCCACTGATTGGTGGCAAGCTAGTCAGCGTTTTCTTGATGGCACGAATGATGAGCAGCCTCCACTTCCTCCACTTCGAGAGCCATCACCTCACCCAGAGCCATCACATGATCGACCCGACTATACACCTCTACAACGAGAGCCATCACCTATCCCGTCACATCATCGAGCCTCTTCTCCACCATCACCTCATGATAGGCGACCGGTAAAGATGCCACAACTTCTATCTCCCTGTTCTCCACCTCCACGGGATGAGTCAAGGGAGTTACGTGATGAGGTCAATGCCTTGCGTGGGGAGATCGGTACTCTACTCGATAACGATGGTGCATGGCGTGTGGAGGTGTCTACTTTACGTGGTGAGGTTGCCGCTCTACGTGAGATGGTAGTATCGTTGCAGAATGAGGTTCATACTCTACGCAACGAGGTAAGTTTAAGATTTTCCATATTTAACTTGATGATAAATTTACTCGTAATTTCACTTAAATTAACCATTTCACTTAGATTGCTTTAAATTTATTCGGTTGCTGCCAAAACTGCTAAAATGTTTATTAACACTGTGAAGTTAGTATTTGTCTTTTTGTTTTGTCTTTTGGTTGAAGTAAATTTATTCGGTTACTGCCAATTCTGCTAAACTGTGTATTCTTTAACACTGTGAAGTTAGTATTTGTCTTTGTTTTGTCTTTTGGTTGAAAGTTTGAAATATATTTGTCTTTGTTTTCACTGTTTAAATATCATGTCTGTTTATTTACTGATATTTGTATTTAATTATTTAGCGGACCGATAAGGTGGATGCTTTACGTCGGGTTTTTCTTGCACGACAGAGTTCACGCATCAGACGGCGTGCATGTGCTATTAAGTCTCCGTATACCCCAATAGTGCGAAGACACCGCAAGAAGAAGCCCGACTCGCCTGTCATCCCTCAAGAGTCCACTCCTATCGTTGAAGAGGCCCCTATCATTCCTCGAGAGTCCCCTCCCACCGTTCAAGAGGCCACTGTCATCGTTGAAGAGGTCCCTCCCACCATTCAAGAGCCCGATTCACATGGCGTCATATGTAGGATTCTTGAGAAACCCTCTAACGTATCGGACATGATGGATTCAAGTTGGCTCTCGTATGAGTTACCGGCCAGTACCATACCGGTATCTGAAGTGGAGAGGAAACAACTACCGGACACAATTCTGGATAACACCCTTTGGGCTAAGACCGCAGTTGATTTTTATCTACATGAGCGAAGCCAGGGGTGTTTCACTGACATATGCAAGCTCAATGATGATATCTATTTGTTGCTTGATCGGTCTTGGTGGGGCGTATTATTAGGGGTCGAAGACAATGGCTATTTCGATGGAGGGGTAAGTCTTATATTTTTCTTATATTTTAATTTTATTTTTTATTTTTTTTGTAAATTTATGTAAGTTACTAATATATGTCTTTTTTTGCAAAACAGCATATCGATGCGTGGGTGTCACGTCTTCTAATAATTAGGAAACTTAAGGAAAATAAAAGAAATACACGATATACAATTATGCCGACGTCTTTTAACGCCGTTCACTTGAAGAATCAACGAGATGATCATTTGCGTTGGGCATGGACAAGCTAAACTTTATCCTGCATGGTGGGAGGTCGATAAGGTTAGTGTTTATTTTAGATTGAGTTTAAAGGTATTCATAAATAAGTGCGCAAATGAATGAATTATTACTTATGATTACAGGTGTTTATCCCTGTTTTGGAACGTAACCATTGGCTTCTCGTCGAGCTTCAGATCCCATCCCTTAAGGCAATAGTATATGACAGCATGATAAATTACATATCATTGGCTGATTTAAGAGATATTATTAAGGGATGGAGCTCTTATTTGGCTAAATTCTTGGATGCGATAAATTATTGGACTCGTTCTGGAAACAAGAAGCCAAAGAAGTTCAATATTACAGTTAGCAGAGACGAGACCGCACCACAACAAACGAAAGGACCCAGAGGGGATTGTGGTCCTCTCGTATGCTTGGCGTTGGACCGTTTGATCACAGGAAGTATAAAGTATCTACCTCCCACCGATATAGATAGAGCTGCAGTAGGCTTGTGGTTTCGACATTATATGGCTAGATCGATATATACGAGACGCTTCCTACCTGCATCCGCGTTATAAAAATGTCCATAAACAATTGGTATGTTTATAGGCTTGTTGTTTGAAAATGTTTGGTTAAGTACCTAGAATTCAATAATTTGTTGTTTGTAGGTTTTAGATGTGTAGAAAGTGTTGTTTGAGCAAATGTTTGGTTTATGCAGGTTAATCTCAGAAGTGAGCTGCGTGAAAATGATGTATGGCTGCAAAAGTTGATTCAATAGTAGAAGTGTTATTTTCTCTAATAATTATTGCTTATTTTTTTATTGTTTAATTGATTTGTAAAAGGTGATTTGTAAAAGTTGATTTGTTTAATTGATGTTAACATAATTCTTATTTGTGCTTGTTTAATTGATTGAAATGTAATGGTTGATTTTGTTGATTTTAATCTGCATTATGTTGAAGGCAAAAAGTACTATCGCAATGCGAAATGAAAATCGCAACGAGAGAATCGCAACGCGAAATGAAAATCGCAACGAGAGAATCGCAACGCGAAATTAAATTCGCGTTGCGATTTTCATTTCGCATTGCGATTCCCTCGTTGCGATTTTCATTTCGCATTGCGAAATTAGTGTTGCGATTTTCATTTCGCATTGCGATTCTCTCGTTGCGATTTTTATTTCGCATTGCGATAGTAATTTCTGCGTTGCGATAGACATTAAGATGATTGCCTATTAAGTGATAACAACTGAACAGATCATAGCAATTTTCAAACTCAAGTTACTAATACATGCCTAACTGAAAATGTTAAAAGTTCACACATAAAATCTACATAATACAACGTTTTCATTTAAAAATCACCTAAGTTAACAGTCCCAAAAGGTGAAGCCAGTTGTGATTGGGATTTTAAAGATGATTGCGATTTTGATTGCCTTTTTCTTGACACCATATGAGCTTTGGATTTTGATGATGATCCATATTTTGGTAGAGGAAAAGATGATTGTGATGGCACTGGTGATCCACATGTCAACCTTGTATGACCACTTTCCTTGCACCGACTACATGTCGATCTCTTCTTCTCTTCACCCTTAGACGGTATACGATCGTGACTTTTTGGTCGGCCAGGTAGCCTTCTGTCCATGGCTGGTGGCAAAACTATTTGTAAGTCATCTGGTATGTCCCACTCAGAAGGATGTGGAATAGGGTAGACAATCTCGGCATAAGTCTGTCGATATACTTCTGTAGTGTAGCAATCCATAGCGTATGTGCTTGAATCATCTTGGTTTAGATGAAGAGCAACTTTTATAACATGGTCACACGGATAACCAGATGTTTGCCATTTCATACAACTACACGTCCTTGCATTTAGATCGACAAGCCCATTTAAGTTATTATCCAGTACTTCAAACAAAGTGTTTGAACATGGTTCAACTCTCCATGACGTTGACTTCACAACACGTTTCGTTATTTTTTTTCAGTCCATGGTGTAACACGATGTTCCAATGTTCCTGTAAATTTAAATAAATAATACTTAGTAAAATATATGATAAGTTACGAATTCAAAGAAATAATACCTGCATGGTTTCTTTTCTTGTAGTACCACTGTTGAATGGAGGCTCGAAAAAACTCCATTAACATAGTAATGGGTAATTTCCGGGAATGACGACTTAGAGCGTTGATTGATTCTGCACTATTAGACGTCATGAAACCATATCTTGCTCCAAGTTGATGTACTCTTGACCATCTTTCAAACCCGACATCTTCTAGTGTTTGAGCACACTGAGGCAAAACACGTCTTAAACAGTTTATATGCTTATTGAAATCCACTTCCCGATAAGCCTTTACAGCCTTCCAGTATGTCCATTTGTGCTTTTTTATACCAGCAGACCTTGATTTTAGATTTCTATACAAATGAACACCACAAAGTCCATGAAAAGCATCTGGGAAACACCTTCTAACAGCATTGTCAATTGAGTTTGCCCTATCGGATATGATTGTCAGATTGCTAATAGGACCTATGCAATCCCTAAGATGCCCCATAAACCATGTCCATGAATCAGAGGTTTCAGATTTGCCAACCCCGTAAGCTATTGGCAATATCCCATTGTTAGCATCCATGGCTACTACTAATAAGCTTACTCCAAGGTATCGACCTTTCAAATGTGCTCCGTCAACTATAATAACTGGGCGCATGCAAGTAATAAACGAACGAATCTACAAAATAATATACACAAGAAATATAATCATTTAAATGTGAAATGCATGTAACTAACAGAAATGAGTCAACAGAATTATATTGATTTACTAACCGCAGCACCAATGGCGATAAACAGCAACTCAAAGCGTACATCTCTATCTGTATTGATATGAGTTACCGACCCAGGATTTTTCAGCTTTAAATTATGACAATAAGCCGGCAGTTGGGCAAACGATGCTTCTGGCGACCCCCTCAACAATTCCAAGGCATAACATTTGGCTCTCCAAGCTTGAGAATATGATATACTAATCTTGAACCGAGCATTCATGTCAGTCATAATTTCATGTCCCCGATATACCCTGCCATTCAAAAACATTAACTCAGCCAGAAAACCACCCAACACCTTTTTGTTTGCCTGTCTATGGTGAGGAAAAACTTGGGTTCTTGAACATGTATGTTTATCAATAAAAGTCCTAACTTGAAACATTACGCAATCTTTTATCCTCTTTGCAATCATACGCCACGTACAGTTTTTGTCAATCGTACACCTTGTTTCGAAATGATCTTTGCTTGATTTGTTAACTTTTAGTTGATAGCCATCTTCCACACATTTCGTATACAAAGCTATCTTCAAGTCTTCCTTTGTATCAAAACAATCATCTTTCTTGATACGAATAACTTTTGTGTAACAATCAACTGCTTTCTTTGCCAACTCTTCTTCCGGTAGCTGAAGTAATTCTGGCATATTCCAGTTATACTCCCGTGGCATTTTCTTTTCTTCAGGGACTTTTTCTTCTTCTTTTTCTTCTTCAGGATTATATGAATTACAGAATGGATGTTCAACATGTTCATTCACAATCGTAACTTCCTCCTCATTATCATCAACAACATCTTCCTCGGCAACGGGTGTTTCATCATCAAAATTCGGGTATTGACCAATATCAAAATCATTACACGCAGGGTCTGTTTCTTCTTTTGAAACATCATCAAAATCCGTGTATTGACCAATATCAAAGTCCGGGTATTGACCAATATCAAATTTCGAATACTGACTAGTACTCACAATTTTTTCTCTTGGCTCATCATCGTCTAATTGGTCAATACGAAAACCGGAATTTGGTGCTGAAAGTTGATTTGGATTAGGATTAGAGAAAGGTTGTGGGTTTTGCG
Organism: Hibiscus syriacus; assembly: GCF_006381635.1. Lineage (NCBI taxonomy): Eukaryota > Viridiplantae > Streptophyta > Magnoliopsida > Malvales > Malvaceae > Hibiscus > Hibiscus syriacus. The sequence goes on from NW_024062640.1 coordinate 161,840, forward strand.
ACCCACTTAGTTGATTACTACCCGCTACTGACCCAACAATACTACTTCTAGGTTCAACAACATACAATGTAACATCATCACTGAAACATTAATGTAAGCAATGAATCGTTCAACATCTTCATTGTCGGTTAATAAATAAACTTTACCATTTCTCTGATAAGATAGCCTAAATCCACTTAGGGGCTCTAAATTCAATTTCTTTGAAATACGTAATATTAGGGTTTCATAAGTTAACTTCTTTAATGACAGTTTTAGTTGAAGATTCATGGGTAAAGGCATATATTGTAAAACACCATGAACATTCTCCCATGACCCTCCAAAACACAAATCTATCCAAACATGATCAACATTAGATGATTTCATGGTTGTAACTAAACAAACGAGATGCGAAACTAAGACCTGTTGCCGGATGGGGAAGGATGTCGTTGGATATAGGAACGGATGTCGCCGGAGAGAGTGATAGATGGAGATGGAATGAGTTGCGATTTAGGGATTTAGGTTATGAGTTGTTGCTGCTGCGTAGATATATACACAAAAAATTTGGCTTGTGAAACTAAAACATGTTGCGAACTTTGAAACTCGCATTGCGATTCTGTATTATCTCGTTGCGAAAGTCAGAATCGCGTTGCGAAAGGCAATCATTTGACCATCGCAATGCGAAATGCAAATCGCAACGATAGAATCGCAATGCGAAATGAAAAGGCAACGAGGATTAACATGCATAAACTTTAACAATTATTGAATTCTAGGTACTTAACCAAACATTTTCAAACCAAAAGGAGTATATATGTTAACAAAACTTGCATTATGTGTATTTTATGTGTGCACTTTTAACATTTTCAGTTAGGCATGTATTAGTAACTTGAGTTTGAACATTGCTATGATATGTTCAGTTGTTATCACTTATTAGACATTCATTTGACTATCGCAATGCGAAAATGGCTATCGCAACGCGAAAATGGCTATCGCAACGAGAAAATCGCAATGCGAAATGAAAATCGCATTGCGATTTTCTCGTTGCGATTTTCATTTCGCATTGCGATTTTCATTTCGCATTGCGATTTTCTCGTTGCGATAGCCATTTCGCGTTGCGATAGTCTATTTTGCCTTCAACATAATGCAGATTGAAAATCAACAAATCAACTATTACATTTCAACACAAATTATGTACACATCAATTAAACAAAATCAACATTTACAAATTATCTTTTACAAATCAATTAAATAATCAAAAAATAATAATAATTCTTATTTCTTCATCAATTATTGAATCAATGAATCAACAACTTTGTGACCCCGTACATCCATTTCACGCAGCTCACTTAAGGATTAACCTGCAGAAACCAAACATTTGCTCAAACAAGACTTCCTACACATCTAAAACCTACAAACAGCAAATTATTGAATTCTAGGTACTTAACCATACATTTTTCAAACCAAAAGGAGTATATATATTAACAAAACTTGCATTTGACTTACCAATTAACAATGGACACTTTCATAACGCGGATGCAGGTAGGCAGCGTCTCGAATATATTGCTCTAGCCATATAATGCCGAAACCACAAGCCTACTGCAGCTCTATCTCTATCGGTGGGAGGTAAAAACTCTGTGCTTCCCGTCGTCAAACGCGCCAAGCAAAGGCATACGAGAGGACCACAATCCCCTCTGGCTCCCAGCGATTGCTGTGGCGCGGTCTCGTCTCTGACAACTGTGACATTGAACTTCTTTGGCTTCTTGTGTCCAGAATGACTCCAATACTTAATCTCATCCAAGAATTTAGCCAAATGAGAGCTCCATCCCTTGAAAATATCTCTCAAATCAGACAGTGATATGTAATTGATCATGCTGTCATACACTATTATCTTCAGGGATGGGAGCTGAAGTTGGACGAGAAGCCAGTGACGACGTTCCAAAACAGGGATAAACACCTGCAATCATAAGTAATAATTCATTTATTTGCGCACTTATTTATGAACACCTTTAAAAAATTTAAAAAATAAACACTAACCTTATCGACCTCCCACTATGCAGGATAAAGTTTAGCTTGTCCATTGCCCAACAAAAATGATTCATCTCGTTGATTCTTCAAGTGAACTGCGTGAAAAGCCGTCGGCATTATTGTATATAGCGAATTTTTTTTATTTTTCCTAAGCTTCCTTATTATTAGTAGACGTGACACCCACGCATCGATATGCTGTTTTACAAAAAATACATATATTAGTGAATTACATTAATTTTTAAACAAATTAATCAAAATCATATATAAGACAAATATAAGACTTACCTCCCCATCCAAATAGCCACTGTCTTCAACCCCTAATAGCACACCCCACCAAGACCGATCAAGCAACAAAAACATTTCATCGTTGAGTTTGCTGATGTCAGTGTAACACCCTTGGCTCCGCTCATGTAGATAAAAATCAACTGCGGTCTTAGCCCAAAGGGTATTATCCATAATTGTTTCCGGTAGTTGTCTCCTCTCAACTTCAGATACCGGAAGGGTACTAGCCGGTAACTCATACGAGAGCCAACTCTCATCCATCATGTCCGGAACCGGTGGGGGTTTCTCAATACTTCGATATATTACCCCATGTGAATTGGGCTCTGGAATGGTGGGAGGGACCTCTTCAACGATGACAGTGGCCTCTTGAACGGTGGGGGGGACTCTTGAGGGAGAATAGGGGCCTCTTGAATGATTGGAGGGGACTCTTGAGGGATGACCGTGAGTCGGGCTTCTTCTTGCGGAGTCTTCGCACCATTGGGGTGAACGGAGACGTAATAGCACGTCCACGCCGTCTGATGCGTGAACTCCGTCGAGCAAGGAAAACCCGACGTAAAGCATCCACCTTATCGGGCCGCTAAAAAAAATTAATACATAAATCAGTAAATAAACAGACATGATATTAAACAAAGACAAATATGTTTCAAACTAGCATTGTATTCACCCAAGTCATTATTCTATCATAGTTCACAAAATGCTCAGATAACATTCCAGAAGTAAGCACTTATATAAACATTTAAAAGGACAACATATATAAACATTCCAGAAGAAGAATAGTTTACTTTCGCAACACAAAACTTAAAATCGCAACGCGAAAATGACTATCGCAACGCGGAAATGGCTATCGCAATGCGATAGCCATTTCCGCATTGCGATAGTCATTTTCGTGTTGCGAAATTAAACTATTCTTCTTCTGCAAATTGAAACTTGAATGGATTGCATTACTTCAACCAAAAGACAAACAAAACCAAAAACAAATACTAACAAAAACAGTTTAGCAGTATTGGCAGCAACCAAATGAATTACGAGTATGAAAAATCTTAAACTTACCTCGTTGCGTAGAGTATGAACCTCATTCTGCAACGATACTACCATCTCACGTAGAGCGGCTACCTCACCGCGTAATGTAGACACCTCAACACGCCATGCACCATCGTCTTTGCGTAAAGTACCGACCTCCTCACGCAAGGCATTGACCTCATCACGTAACTCCCCTAACTCATCCCGTTGAGGTAGAGGTGGAGAACAGGGAGATAAACGTCGTGGCATCTTTGCCGGTCGCCTATCTTGCGGTGATGGTGGAGAAGAGGCTCAATGATGTGACAGAATAGGTGATGGCTGTCGTTGTGGAGGTGTATAGTCGGGTCGATCAGATGATGGCTCTGGATGAGGTGATAGCTCTGGGCGAGGTGATGGCTCCCGAAGTGGAGGCTGCTCATCAACCGTTCCATCAAAAAACGCTTACTAGCTTGCCACCAATCAGTGGCAAGCTCAGCTTCCGTGGGTGTCAGCCTCTGTAGAGGAGTGTTGGACTCCTAACAATATAAAAGCTCAAACAAAGTTAAACGTATACTAGTAATAACTTGTTTATAAACATATGGTAGTATTTATGTTAACTTACATTATTTATTGTCGTATACCGTAGTAAATCTTCCCATTGCAAGGTCCGTTTCCTCTTCCAGGAAATAGCCCTGGGAATATCATTTGAAGTTTTTATTGCATATGTCTTCATGGCGGGAAAGGCCTCAAATATCCAAATCTACAAACAATATAATAACAAACATTAGTAATTGTTAAATAATTACTTATAATTTTGGAAACATCATATAAAAATTCTTACCTTAAAGGCCCAAATAAAGCATGTCAAAGTGTATTTGGAACCATCGCTATGCAAACTTTTTCGATCATCCAAGGCAGACGATAACTTATTCCATGTAGCTTTCCATAAATACGAGCCCCACGGAAACAGGTTCCACGCATTTAGGTCTTCTACCAATTTGATTAGATCATTTGGAATAGGTTGTCTGGCCTCTCTGCCTAAAAAGTCGGCATGCAAAAGAATTAGAAGGCATACTCGGACAACGTCGACGTCATCCATCCGAGTAAAACCGTCTTTATTATTCAACAATCTTGTCAGGTCTTCTACGTGTAGACTCGGCCTCTCCAGCTCAGGAAAAACCCGGGATAACCATGATGGGCGGGTAATGTGTCTAGTGTACCGACCTACATCATCGTGTCCGAAGCGTAGACCGGTGATTAAGCAAAACTCCTCCCGCCCAAAACACGTATACGCCGGTGGAAAATCAAACCATATCTCTTCATCACGATGTTGTATAGTCTCTGGTAGATCGCTAGTCATGGTTTGAAGAAACATGTGTGTCAACATCGCATCTCCACCGGGATGTTGTACTTTCAGCCATGGTCCGAAGCATGTATCCTCAAACATTTTTCTTTGTGCAGGTGAAAGCTTCGACGCAATTGTTTTAGCCAGGCTGACTTTATTTCTCAAGGTCAATTGAGCCGAATAAAAGTTCTACAAAAACAATAAACATACTAAATTAGATATACCAAAAACTACACTGTGAAGATATACCAAAAACAATAATAAACATAAAGAGTAGTAGTTTATTCTTCAAACTTAAATTTGCAACACTGTGAATTTCGTATTTGTCTTTGTTTTTTGGTTGAAGTAATGCAATTCATTCAAGTTTCAATTTGCAGAAGAAGAATAGTTTCTGAAAATGAAAATCGCAACACGAAAATGACTATCGCAACGCGAATTTGACTATCGCAACGAGAGAATCACAACGCGAAACTAAAATCGCGTTGCGATTTTCATTTCGCATTGCGATTCTCGGTTGATTTAATAAGCAATCTAAGTGAAATGGTTAATCTATTATTGAAATTACCAGTAAACTTATCATCAATTTCAATATGAAAAACCTAATAATAATGCAAAAATTTCAAAAAGAAAATAATTAAAAAAACTAACCCTCGTTGGTTGATTTAGTTGATTTTCCATTTCTGATTGTGAGGGTGGCTCTGAGAGATGGAGATAGACGGATTTCGCCGGAGATGGGGACGGATTTCGTCGGAGATGGGTGAGAGAGTGAGAGATGGAGATGGGACTGAGTTGTGATTTTAGGTTTTAGGTTATGAGTTGCGATTACGGGATATACTGTGGACGGTTCAGTGTTCCAATATATTAATATTCGTGTTTGGAATTTAAAAATAAAATACTTGGCCAGGATACTAATGGCGCTTTGAAAATCGCATTGCGATTATGTATTATCGCGTTACGAAAGTCAGAATCGCGTTGCGAAAGTCAGAATCGCGTTGCGAAAGTCAGTATCGCGTTGCGAAAGTAAGTATCTCGTTGCAATTTTGTATTATCGCATTGCGATAGTCAGTATCGCATTGCGATAGTCAGTATCGCATTGCGATTTTCCCAATTCGCGTTGCGATTTACTTATTCGCATTGCGAATTGGGAAAATCGCAACGACACTGTAGACCATCGCAACGCGATTTTCAACTATCGCATTGCAAAAATGCAACGCGAATTTGCGATAATGGAGATCGCGTTGCGAATTAGCGATCGCATTGCGATTTTGTTGGTCATTTTGGCAAATCCGGAAAAAGTTGGTTAAAATCGTATATTATATGGGATTTTTGGTCACTGAGGTTATTTTCTCAAATGAAAAAGAGTAAAATCATGGCATCAATTCGACAATAAAATAAAAGAAGCAATACAATGACTAAATCAAAATAAAATAAAACAGTACATCCAAATTCGAATTAAATAAATAAATAACATGTGACTAGAATGCAAACACACACTAAACCTAAAGGGATTAAAGTGAAAATATTTCTAAATTTCTAATAAAATTAAATACCAAACAATAAAAAGGTAAAAACATGTAATTAGGGCACAGAAATTCAAAATAAAATGAAAAGCACAAGATTAAGGACTAATATGCAAAAAACAAGGTTAAATCCAAGGGACATGAACATAATTTTATCCTAAAATTCTAAATAAAATGCAGAACATATTATAAATGCAAAACTACACAATCAATATTAAAAAAAATAAGAAACAGAATAAAAAACATGAAAACAGTGACTAAAATATAAAAAAGCGCTAAAAGTAAGGGGACCTAATAGTAATTTTTCCTAATTATTTAAATTAACAAACAAACAAAAAGGAAAATCATGCAAACAGGGTCTACACATTCGAATCAAACAAGGAAATAATAGAAATAGAGGACTATTTTGAAAACGAGATAAATATCTAGTGGCATAAACACAAATAACCCATAAAAAGAGACATAGTTATCCAAAAAGAACGAAAATGAGAAATGGCAAGATTAGTAGTTTGAAGTTAAAAAACACGCAAAAATCAGTTATTGGAACGCAAAAACGTGCCAAAAGTAGAGGACCTAAGAGAGATTAACAAAAAACTTTAACTATAAAAACCTTTTTTTAACTCATTTTAAACCCAAAACACTAAAAAAAGTCTCCCCTCTCTCCATTCTCTCTCTTAGTCAGAAACCCTAATGACCCAAAGCCCCGATTCCGTCGCCCATCATTTGACGGTGGCCTATCACTCCGATCGCCCCCAAATCCGACCCAAAAGCCACTAATCTACAACCTAAGACCTGAAACTGAGACCAAAACAACCAAACTAAGTCCCTAAACCCCTTAGAACCAAACCCGACTCTTGGGTTTCTTTGACTCCGGTGACGTTCTTCCTACTCTGGTGACAGACGACTCAGGTAAACTGTTAGTCTCTCTTTCTCTTTTTTATTTCGAAACCCACATGCACAAACAGAAAACAAAAATGGAAAAAAGGTTGGAAATACCTTTTTACAAATGTCTGGGGGGGGTTTTTATAACCCAAAATTACAAAAATAAAAAGAAATTCAAAAAAGAATTATAATATGTCATTTTTTGTTGTTTTGCATGTACGAGGGAGGAGCAATCCTTGGAGGCCGTTAGTGACTCTATCAGGATGTGTTTGGTTCGCGTAATCTTACATTACCAAGGGGAATGTTTTTTCCCGGAATTGTATTCTCACGTTTGGTTCACGGAATCTTATATTACTAAGAATACTTTTTTTTCCCAATAATAGCATTTTTTGGTTAAAATGGTAGGAATGTCATTACCTCCAAATTCTTAGGTAATCTTACATTTCTACCACTTTGGACAAGAATACCCTTAGACTGATGATTTTTTTATAATGAACCTTCTAATTCTTTTTTATACTTTACTCAAAATTATAAAAATAATAATAATGTACAAAGAGTTTAATTTACTAAAATATTAAGAATTTTAAGAATTTAAAATATTTTATATTTTTAATATTCAATATTTTACTATTTTTAATTTTATGGGATGAAAAAAATAATATTATTGTAAAAATGTAATTATTTATAATAATATTTTACTACCATAATATTATTTTTTATATTATATTATATTTTATATAAATAAATATGATATTTATGAACATTATTTAAAAATATAAATTTAATATACTAATTATATTAATTATATATTAAATATAATTTCTCTTCAAAAGTTAGATAGTATAACGATTAAAATATTTTTATGAATTTTCATTCAAATATTTATAAATTAATATTAAAGTTTAACTTTAAAAAATATATCACAAGAATAATTTGATAAAATATGCATCTAAGTAATCTTATATTCCTCCAACCAAACACTTAGTCTTACATTCCAGTTAAACAAATCAAACAATATAATATAATATTTCAATAATATTATTCTTAAAAATAATCTTACATTTTATAAATAAACACACCTAAAGATAATTTTTCATCTAATGATGACAATTTGCCTAGCTCCCTATGGCGTTTTGCAACGACGGCCATGCTTAAGGGGACCACTGGATGTGGGACCACTGGACGTGGGACCAATGTTGGGCAGAAGGGTAACCCTGGTGGTTAGCTGGTTTAGTGATGGGACCACTAGAGAACTTACACGAGGGACTGTTTGATGTCATGCGAAAGTCATTGCATTGATGCTGAACCGGCCGTATGTGTAAGTTGAACCGGCAGTTGGAGTGGAGAATATTCTGGAAGGCGGCGCTATGATGGATTAACAAACCCTAGCTTCCTCATCTGTTTTGGATCGTTGATGGTCTTTGATCTGATGGTGGCCATGATGCGGCGTATGAGATGAAACAAAAACCTTAAAACCATTCAGGCCTTCTCGATTGGCCTTTGATCTGACAAATGGATCAAAACTGCTTAGTCTTTTACTTGTATGGCCTGTAAAATGAAATGAAATAAAAATATTAGTATTTATTTAATATTTATACTATGTGTTTAATATATTCAATATTTAATATATATAATAATAAAATTTTAATTAATGACCAAAACATACACATAAATATTTACATAGTAATAATAATAATAATAAATTATAGTCTAAACCAAAATAAAATTCGAAATAGAACCTGGACGAAAACAGATGTTTATAGATGCCCCTATTTGCCCATTCCTATTTGAACAAGAATAGAACAAAGACAAAAAGACAACTAGTTTTCATCCGCTTTCATATCATAATGCCTAATGGGGGACTGAAAATAATTTTCTTATCTCAAGTGAGATGGAAAATTTCAAAAGAAATAATCTTAATTTTTTTATTTAGAAAGAAATAATCTCATGTGAGATGAAATTCTATTTCAAGAGAAACTATCTCCATGCTTGTATTTCAAGGGAAATTGTCTCGAGGGGAACAAAGTTTTGTTTCAAGAGAAATAATCTCAAGGAAGATGAATAACTTGCTCATTCGTTTAAGGAAACCAAATATGAAAATCGATGTACTCCACTGTTCTCCAGGAAAGTTAGATATGCAAAAACATCATTTTTAACCATTGAAACTTGTTAGTACACTTGAAGGTTTGAATTATCATGTTTAAAGGACTTAACAATTATTTGGTGGATCTAACAATTGAGAAGTCGTTGAAAATTCACTTCTCATTTTTCAAAAATTAATTTCAAACAACATAACAACCGAGAAGCATGCCCCGCTCCAAGTCTAATTCTTCTGTAGATTTGACTTCTTCTGTAGATTTGACTTCTTCATTCTTGCGTTTTTTCCATTTTGAACTTGGTATCCTTCATCTTTAAATTTGACTTTCTCTTCCTAAGGTTCTATTGTCATAAATCCTTAGTTTTCTTGAAAAACCTGTAAAAATGTTCATAATGAATTTGTCATATCTATGTATGCAAATAATACTTTTATGAATGTGGTAATGTGATTTATTCATAGCTTTGTTCCTTGGGGAAGGTCCTCATGAGATGAGGGAAACATCTTTAAGAAAATAAAATATTCTGGAAATATCCTCATAAGAGGTGAAAGGTCTTTAAAAAGACAAAATCAAGATTTTTCAAAGAAACAATCCTAAATAGACAAAACTGGTTTCTAGATAAACAATCTTATGAAAAACAATACTGAGGTTTCCAGGGAATCAATCTTAAGCAAGATAAGATTGAGTGTTCTAGGAGACACAACCTAAGAGAATTAAGAATGAGGTTCCTTAGGAAACGATCTTTATAAAGACCATATTGAGGTTTCTAGGCAATGATCTTAAGAAAGATTAAAATAAATTTCTATAGAAACGATCCTAAGAAGGACAAAGTTAGTTTCTAGAAAAATAGTCTTATGAAAGACAAGGTTGAGGTTTCTAAGGAAACAACCTTAAGAAAGACTAAATTGAGGTTTTTAGGAGACACGTCCTAAAAATATCAAGAATAAAGTTCCTTGGGAACAATATATTAAATCACCAAATTAAGATTTCTAGGGAAAATGTCTTAAGGAAGACAATTTGATTTCTTAAAGAAGTTCTCACGAGAAGAAAAAAACATATTTTTTCTTTTTTTCATACTCTAATCCAATGATGAATTTTTAATGCACATATGCAAGTTCATGTAAAATGCGTATCAATGATGTTGATGATGTTTTCTTGATCAGTGGCCATATATGAATACTCAAAAAGTCTTCATTTTTGTCTTGATTGAATGTTTTTTTCTTTTTCTTCTTCTTCTTCTTCTTCTTCTTCTTCTTCTTCTTCTCATTAGAGTGCATCTTCTTAATTATTGTCTTACAATAACATGTTATTCATGCTCTAACAAACTCTTTCCCCTAAGGTTTAATTTTTTCCCTAGTTTATGATTTTGAGTTATCAAGTCAGAGAGATCTTTTTTCCAGAGCCTATCTCAATCTGGTATCGTCAAGTCTTTTTTGTCTTCTCTTTCTTACCTTATTCTAGAAGTTTAGTTGAATTGTTTTATCTTTTCATGAACACCTGACTTGGATTCTTACTATGGTTAAATATACGATCTTGACACCCTTTATATCTTTGACTCAATTGCTTTATTAGAATAAATTCTTTAGGACACTTTTACACCTGATTTGTTTACTCCATCAGTGTTTTTTCTTTTGGACCCTTCTACCAACTGAAGCATGAATGACTTGTTTCTCAAGGAAGGCACTTCTTATATTAATAATCTTTTTCTAACACTCCAAGTGGTGATACTCATCTTTAATGTCTCCTTGATTTGATTCTTATTATTTCAACATGATCGATGTTTTTAGAAATGCTCTGATGAATATTTTCCATGGCTCTTCTTTATTTGAGTGTCAAAATTTCAATCTTGAATGGTTTTATTCTTGTATCGTTTATTAACAATCACATGCTATCAACTTAAGAGAGAAAAAGCACCAACGAGTGTTTTTCTTCTTTCTTATTTTGATATAACAATTTAAGGTCTTCCCTTTTATGAAGTCCTATAACCACATGAACATTCAAGGAGTAATCAATACTTCTGACAAAAACTTCTTTGTTGAGTTAATCGATCGATGAATATGGCCAAGAGGGGGTGAATTGGCAATTTAAAATTTTGGTGGAAGCTTTTACAGAAAAATTGAAAGTAATTGTGCACCGATTTAGAGTGGTTCGACTTTCTTAACCAAAGTCTATGTCCACTACCTTAGCTATCCACACTAAGGATTTTCCACAAATTCACTAATTTATCTTTCTTTTGAGGACAAAGAGTAACCTTACAAATCCCTCAAGAATTATACCCCAAATTCTTGAGAACACATTCTCCCAAAGAGAACAATGCAAATTTTGCAAACTTACAAGAAAATCTTCACAAGGCAAGATGTTTGCACAATTCTAGAACAAAGAAAAGAACACTAAAAAATTAATACAATTGAGTACAAGTAGTGTTCTTGAAAGCAAAATGAATATTGAATGAAAAATAGACTTGAAATGCTCAAACTTGAGGTTTGATGCTTTCTCTTTGATTCTCTCTTGATTCTTGTTGATTGTTGTTTCTTGTTTTTTATCAATGGCTTCTAAGCTTGTTTAAATACTCCTTCAATTGATTCTGAACGTTGGGTATGATTAGTGGAGTCAATAGAGCCGTTCAAGTGTGAAAACAATTAATAAAATCAGTTGGGAGCGTCAGTGCATCGATGCATAAACAAGGTGCATCGGTTCATCAAGTGTTAAATTCAAATATTCTGATCGTTGGAACACTTAGTGCATCGGTGCACTAAGTGTGCATCGGTGCACTAAGTGTGCATCGATGCATAAAATGCATTCGATGTTTTTAATAAGCCTAACTGAATCGATGCATGGTGTGTGCATCGATGCATAAAATGCAATCGATGTTTTCATTAAAACCTGAGTGCATCGATGCATGGAGAGTGCATCGATGCATAAACTGCTTTCGATGTTCAATTTATTCATTGGTTCATCGATGCATGGATTGGTGCATCGGTGCATTCCTTTGAAAAATTGATTTTAGGCTTGATATTGGTTCAAAATACTTTGTGAAAATTGTTTCAAAAATATACTAAGTATAAAACACAAATTTACACATTTAGTAAGGTTTGAAATTGATCTTAAAAGACTTGGAGTAATAATTTGATATTCGATTAATTGAATCGAATATACTTATAAAAATCTTTGTAAAATCTTAAAATTCATTTATACTTAGTTTGTTATATCGAAACATCAAAATATTTTCAACAATCTCCCCCTTTTTAATATAACAAAACACTTGAGTAATTTTAAGATTTGTTTTAAAATTTTATTTTTGAAATCAATTTGAAAAGTTGAACTTACTTACTGCAAAATTACTTACTCCCCCTTACTATGATACATCTTTTTCCCCTTTTTGTTAAATCAAAAAGACTCTAAAAAAAATTTAGCCAATTTATTTAATAATAAGATTAAGCTGCTATGATCACAATCAAAAGAGAGATTAGCCATTAGTTTCATAATCAATATTCATATCGAATGTGAAATGGTAAATTGGTCATATATGTCTAATGATGCAAAAATAAGAAAATTCTAACCAAACTAAACATATATGTATTAAGTTCTTATAGCCAAAACAACCAAAACATTAATCCAAACATTCAATCATCCAAAATAAACAATCCAGAAACATCAAAATCAATCCAAGTTTTAAATCCAAGAAAGCATAACAAGGTAAAATCTACTCCATCGAAGGATCGGGAGGAGGAGGAAATCGTGCTTGCATCGCAAGAGAGAGAGCATCCATGCGTGCAAGCATCTACCTTTGAAACTCCATTTGTTGAGCTTCTAAAGTGTCTAAGCGATGATTCAACGCTTCGTTGTTAGGAGTCAAATGGGATTCGATGGAAGCAACCCGTAGATCAAATGTCTAAAAAAATGAATGAAAATATGGAGGCACTTGATCCTCTTGTGGTGCTGGCGCATTTTCGGGATAGTCAATATCTTGAAATAATCCTTGAAGATCAGGATCATCATCTACAGTCGGTGCCGGAGGAGGAGGAGCACGAGAAGAGCTAGGAGTAGGAGGTGCTCGTGAAGAACTTGCTCCCTGAGTTTGCTTAGAGGGTCGAAAGACCCATTGACCAGTTTCCTCGTCCTGTTTCCAATCAGCTTTCTTCAACGAGGTGAGATTGATTTGGTTTTGAAGAGGAATGGGATTGTAAAGAGAGACGTTAAGACCGAGTTTGATAAAAAGGTTACTAAGAAGACATCCATAAACTAATTTTTTACATGTTTTTAAGGAATAATCTTTATGATATCCACTAGCTCACTAAATATAATGTGTGGCAAATTTATTTTGTTCTTATTCTTGATACAGTGCATCCACCTTAAATCCCTAATACGAAGAGTGGAGTACCTACCTCCAGATGGTTTAAACCACCAAGAAATCATCAAATGAAGAAAACGATCGTGATGAGATCGTAGGGTACTAACACTAGTATTTGGAACATAGGGATATTCCACAGTTTATTTCTCATTATATAAACCATCATCATCTAGCCCAAAATGTGAAGTTATAGTCTCAGAGTCAATATTAATATATTATCCTAAAAGGTAGGATCTGATTGCTATAGTTCCACATTGAGTCTGGTTTTGAATACATACCACATTAGAGTAGAAAATGCAGTCTAACTGATGATAGACGATATGTTTTAGGGAAAATAGTTTATCAAACTTCCATGTTTTGATAATCGGAAGGTATTCGAAGTCAATATCAATAATGGCTTGAACAGAAGGAATACGCTATTCCCGGATTCTATAAGATTGGAAAGAATTCATGTACCTATGGTACAATTCTTCTCTACGACGTTCATGCATATTAAAATATGATCCTATAAGACTTGAGGGTTGAGGAGGAACGAGATTAGAAGGTCAGGTAGAACAACTAGAAGAGGTCCTAGGGCGTTTAGGATTTGTCATGGTTTAAGGAATCATAATAAGGAAAGTAACCTGCAATTTGAAAAACACATGTATGCAATTTAATCAATCCCAAAACTCAATTGAGTCCGCAATAATTCAAGGTTCTCTAAACTAAATCCTAATGGGCAAGGTTTTGAAAACTATTTGAAAATAATTTTTGAAAACTCATAATATGTATAGTTTTCATGAAAAACAACATAATTGAGTTAAAAACATCTAAATAAATCAAAAGATTTTTGAATTTTTTATTTATTTCGAATTTCAAATAAAAATTTGAAATATTGTGTGTTTTTGATGAAATTTGTTGTAAAATCTTGTTTCTAATCACCAAACAATCAATGCCCTATATAATGTTCATCTTAGAACTATTCTAAACTAGTTCTAAAATCAAAATATAATAAAATAGAGGTTTTTAGAAAAATACCTTGAAAATTTTGGATTAATGAGAATGAGAAGTTGTTTTGCACGATTTAATGATATTAACAGGATATGGAGATGAAAAGCTTGAAGATTCCGATTATGTTTCATTGATTTTGAGCAAAAAGAGAATTTAGAGAGAGAGAGAGAGGCGAATGGTTGGAGAGGGTTTAGTTTTAGGGTTTAAAATAAATAAGAAAATAAGCCTTTTAAACCCCAAAACTCGACGGATGCATCGATGCATGGCTTTGTGCATCGATCCACATTCAAGGAGTGCATCGGTGCATCTTCATGATGTATCGATGCACATATAAAGGGATTCATCAATGCACTATTAAGTGTATCGATGCATTAAGCACAAAAATGTCAAAAATCCGTTTTAAACACTTAAAATGCTAAATTATTTAGCTCTAGTGGTATTGGCAACTCATATATTGAAAATTAATTATGTTCAAACATTCAATTTTAACCTTAAACATTATTTGAACATATAATAAATTTTCAATAAGAATCATAAACTCCCCCCTAACTATTAGCAAAGAATGCAATCAAAATAGTTATTTTTATAAGCATTTTTTCTTAAAACTAATTAAAAGTGCTAAAATTATTTTAAACACTAAGTGAAGATAGGTCAGTTAAATCTAATTCTCTCCTAAGTGTCCAAAATCTTTCTTTATCTAAAGGTTTTGTAAAAATATCCACTAATTGGTGCAAAGTATCAACAAATTCTAGAACTACATCTTCCTTAGCGACATGGTCTCTAATGAAGTGATGTCTAATTTCAATGTGCTTAGTTCTAGAGTGTTGGATGAGATTTTTAGTGAGACAAATAGCACTAGTATTGTCACACTTGATAGGAATAGTACCTACTTCAATTTCATAATCAAAAAGTTGTTGTTTCATTCATAACACTTGTGCATAACAACTACCGACTGAAATGTATTCCGCTTAAATGGTAGATAATGCAACACAATTTTGTTTCTTTGAAAACCAAGAAATCAACATATTTCCAAGGAATTGGCAAGTACCGAAGGTGCTTTTCCTATCTAATTTGCATCCTCTATAATCCGCATCAGAGAAGGCATGCAAGCTAAAACTAAAGTCTCTAGGATACCAAAGTCCTAAACTATGAGTGTCCTTAAGGTATCTAAAGATCCTCTTAATGGCTAGTAAATGAGATTCTTTAGGACATGATTGAAATCTAGCACATAAGCAAACACTAAACATAATGTCTGGTCTACTTGCGGTTAAATAAAGCAAAGATCCAATCATTAACCTATATAATTTAACATCCACACATTTACCTCATTCATCTATGTCAAGCTTTGTTGATGAGCTCATTGGAGTGTTATGTGGTTTCCCATTTTCCAGTCCAAACTTTTTGAGCATATATTTAATGTACTTATCTTGATTGATGAAGATTCCATCTTTTCTTTGATTGATTTGGAGTCCCAAGAAAAATGAGAGCTCCCCCATCATGCTCATCTCGAATTCACTTTGCATTAGCGTAGAAAATTCTTGGCAAAAAACATCATTAGTATAACCAAATATTATATCATCAACATAAATTTGAACTACTAATAAATTATCTTTATACTTTAAAAACAATTTAGTGTCAACCTTCCCTTTTGAAAAACCTTTTTCAATTAAAAAGTTTAACAATCTTTCATACCAAGCTCTAGGAGCTTGTTTTAAACTATAAAGTGCTTTTGTCAATTTAAGAACATGATCTGGAAATTTTGAATCTTCAAAACCAGGAGGTTGTTCCACATACACTTCTTCTTTTATAAAACCATTTAAAAAATCACTTTTAACATCCATTTGATATAATTTAAATTCATTGAAACATGCAAATGCTAATAACTTTCTAATTGCTTCCATCCTAGCTACGGGAGCGTATGTTTCATCATAGTCTATGCCCTCTTTTTTAGTATACCCTTGAGCAACAAGTCTAGCCTTGTTTCTCACTATATTACCACTTTTATCAAGCTTATTCCTAAATACCCATCTAGTACCTACAGTAGATTTATTACTAGGCCTTTCAACTAATGTTCATACTTTACTTCTCTCAAATTGATTTAATTCTTCTTGCATAGCCATAATCCAATGTTCATCTTTTAATGCTTCTTTGATGTTCTTAGGTTCTATGCATGAAATAAATGCAACATAATTACAAATATTTCTAAGAGAATATCTAGTTGTTACCCCTTTGTATGGATCACCTATAATCTCACTATCCTTGACATAGTTGTACTCTCTTGGGTAAGACACTTCTCTTTCTTCAATGGTTAGATTTTTGAGGGGATCATGAGTTTCCTCATTTTTTGTTTCTTCCTTTGATGATGAATCTCCAACGTCATGTCTAACGTCATTTGCTTGTACAATACCTACATCATCATTAACACAAGAATCCTTCCTCGGAAGGGGATTATCGTCGAAAACAACATGTATAGACTCTTCTACAACTAAAGTTCTTTTATTAAATACTCGATAAGCTTTAGAATTTAAGGAATAACCCAGAAAAGTCCTTCATCACTTTTAGCATCAAATTTGCCAAGATTTTCTTTACCGTTGTTTAAAACAAAACATTTACATCCAAAAGGATGAAAATAGCTAATGTTAGGCTTTTTATTTTTGAAAATTTCATATGGAGTTTTCTTTTAAATTGGCCTAATCATTACTCGATTTACAATATAACAAGCCGTATTTGTGGCTTCCGTCCAAAAATATTTTGGCAAATTATTTTCACAAAGTATGGTTCTAGCCATTTCTTTTAAAGTTCGATTTTTCCTCTCAACAACTCCATTTTGTTGAGGGGTTCTAGGTGATGAAAAATTATGACTAAAATCTGAGATTTTTAAAGGCATGATCACTCCTAACACTAGTTCTAGAGTAACCTTTTTCGTTTTAGATTATTTTTGAAAATGTGATGAAATGTTCTAATGCTTCATCTTTAATACTTAAAAATAGAACCCAAGTATATCTAGAATAGTCATCTACCAAGACAAATGCATATTGTTTTCCACCCAAGCTAGTAGTCCTAGTTGGCCTAAAAAGATCTATATGGATCAATTGTAATACTCTACTAGTTGATACGTCATTAATGGATTTAAAAGAAACTCTTTTTGTTTTCCTTTAGCACAAGCATTACAGATTTTATCATTATCAAATTTTAGTTTAGGCAACCCTCTTACTAAGTCTCCTTGAATTAGCCATTGCAAAACACTCATACTAGCATGTCCTAGTCTCCTATGCCATAACCAACTATCATGCTCATTCTTAGCAACTACGCATAAATTAGTCATATCTATATAATCTAAATGCACCATGTAAATGTTTCCTATTCTATGACCAACAAGCATAATCCGATTAAATGCAATGTCAACAACTTTACAACCATTAGTTTCAAACATGACATTGAATCCCTTATCACAAAATTGACTAATACTCAAAAGATTATGCTTTAATCCATTCACATATAAAACATTCTTAATTTGTATGGAAGAGGTATTACCTATAGTGTCTATACCTTCAATGTGACCTTTTGATTTATCACCAAAAGTCACCTCTCCTCCATTTTTGGCGTTAAGCTCTATGAACCGACTTTTTTCTCCAGTCATGTGTCTTGAGCATCCACTATCAAGGTACTATGAGTTTGAGTTTGTTTCTCATGCCTTGTAGCAATGCTCATTTTCCTACAAACATAGATTAATTTTTGATTTTTGGTACCCAAATTCTTTTGGGTCCATATTTATTAGTTTCTAAAATCCTAGTCCCCTTATGTATCCATTTCTGTAGGATATCATTATCTTTAGTAGTAATGAGTTCTTTAGGAACCCATATACTTCTAACGATTTTTCCATTAGAGGTTCTTCGGGGACCTCTATGATTGTAGTTTCTAAAACTTTTTCTAATAAAGTTGGTTTTTGAATTTTCTCCTTTTTCAAAACGTTTTGATCCAACTTTATCAAAATAAGCTTTAAGATTATCAATTTCCTTTTGATGATAATCATTAACTCTTGAAAGTAAATTTTTCAAATCAATATTTTTCTTTTCAAACTCTTATAGTTTGATTTGTAAATTTTTTATTTTACTTTCAAGATCATTGTTGGTCTTGGATATGAGATTATTTTCATTTTTTAATTTTGAAATATCATTTTTGTATTTTAAAAACAATTTATAATAATCTGAAGCCAACCCATTATATTCCTCTAATAACTCTCATAAGATAAAACATCTAAATCAAATGAGTTAGAGGTTACCTTAGAATCTTCCCCGAATGACATCAAGCATAAGTTTGCTACTTCTTGTTCCTCTTCATCGAAACCTTCTTCATCGTTCCATGTAGCCACATGAGCCTTGTGCTTGTTCTTTGATTGACCCTTTTTCTTTAATTGTGGGCAATCATATTTGACATGCCCCGACTTTTTGCATTAATAGCAAATGATCGGGTCCTTCTCTTTTGGTTCATTATTGAAGCCTTCATTTTGTTTGAATTTTCTTCCTCGGTTAGGCCTCATCATTTTTCTGAACCGTTTGGCAAATAATGTCATTTCCTCATCATCTTAATCTTCATCCGAATCACTCTCATCTTTTGTGGATTTGAGAGCAACTCCAATGTTTTTCTTCTTCTCTTTCTCATTTGGTGTATTATCAATCTTATCGAGGTCCACCTCATCTTCAAGCATCATTTTATGAGTGAAGAGGGAACCAATTAGCTCTTCAAGAGTTAAGGACTTTAGGTTCTTAGCCTCGATGATTGTCGTCTTCTTTGATTGCCATGATTTTGGAAGTGAGTAAACTAACTTCCTTACAAACTTTTCGTTTGGAATGATCTCTCCATATGATTTGAGACCATTGAAAATCGTTGAAAATCTATCCGTAATAGCTTTGATATCTTCATTTGGTTTCATCCTGAAATTTTCATAGCTATGTGTTAGAAGACTAATTTTAGATTCTTTTACCTCGTCCATGCCTTCATGATTGACTTGTAGTTTATCCCATATTTCTTTGGCGGTTGTACAAGATAAAACTCTTTCGTATTCATCTGGTCCAAGAGCACAAAATATGATATGAATGGCTTTGGAGTTGAGCTGGAACATTTTTGTCTCTCATTCACTCCACAATCTTCGATGAGTGAGAGGCTTGATATATCCGTCTTCTACAACATTCCATGCTCTCATGTCACTTTCTTGAATGAAATACATCATCCTATTCTTCCAATAGGCATAATTAGCTCCATTGAAAAAAGGAGGCTTGTTGACGGGCATCGAATCGAGACCGGAGTCAAAGTTTAAAGTGGATGCCATTGATGACTTGATTATTGATGTAACTCTTCCCGAATCGACTCAAGAGGTGATTAAACCTTCAAATAAGTGAGGCTCTAATACCAATTGTTGAGTTAATCGATCGATGAATATGTCCAAGAGGGGGTGAATTGGCAATTTAAAATTTTGGTGGAAGCTTTTGCAGAAAATTGAAAGTAATTGCGCAACGATTTAGAGTGGTTCGACTTTCTTAACCAAAGTCTACGTCCACTACCTTAGCTATCCACACTAAGGATTTTCCACAAATTCACTAATTTTTCTTTCTTTTGAGAACAAAGAGTAACCTTACAAATCCCTCAAAAATTATACCCCAAATTCTTGAGAACACTCTCTCCCAAATAGAACAATACAAATTTTGCAAACATACAAGAAAATCCTCGCAAGACAAGATGTTTGCACAATTCTAGAACAAAGAAAAGAACACTAAAAATGAATACAATTGAGTACAAGTAGTGTTCTTGAAAGAAAAATGAATATTGAATGAAAAATAGGCTTGAAATGCTCAAACTTGAGGTTTGATGTTTTCTCTTTGATTCTCTCTTGATTCTTGTTAATTGTTGTTTCTTGTTTTTGATCAATGGCTTCTAAGCTTGTTTAAATACTCTTTCAATTGATTTTGAACATTGGGGATGATTAGTAGAGTCAATAGAGTCGTTTAAGTGTGAAAACAATTAATAAAATCAGTTGTGAGTGTCAGTGCATCGATGCATACACAAGGTGCATCGGTGCATCAAGTGTTAAATTCAAATATTTTGACCATTGGAAGACTTAGTGCATCGGTGCACTAAGTGTGCATCGATGCATAAAAGGCATTCGATGTTTTTAATAAGCCTAACTGAATCGATGCATGGTGTGTGCATCGATGCATAAAGTGCAATCGATGTTTTCATTAAAACCTGAGTGCATCGATGCATGGAGAGTGCATCGATACATAAACTACATTCGATGTTCAATTTATTCATTAGTGCATCGATGCATGGATTGGTGCATTGGTGCATTCCTTTGAAAAATTGATTTTAGGCTTGATTTTGGTTCAAAATACTTTGTGAAAATTGTTTCAAAAATATATTAAGTATAAAACACAATTTTACACATTTAGTAAGGTTTGAAATTGATCTTGAAAGACTTGGAGTAATAATTTGATATTCGATTAATTGAATCGAATATACTTATAAAAATCTTTGTAAAATCTTAAAATTCATTTATACTTAGTTTGTTATATCGAAACATCAAAATATTTTCAACATTCTTGAATCTTTACCAAGAATTGAGATATCTGAAAATCTGAAAATAAGGTATGCCCTTTCTTATTAAGGTGATATCATGCTTCTTGATTGTTTATAACATCACAAAGAAGTGTGAGGGTTTTATTCCTGAGTCTTCTTATCTTTATTCTAAAATAAGAGGATGTCTACAATGCTCCTACATCTCTATTCTTCTTGTTTTGCCTATTATTTGTTGTTTTTATTCTTTATTTGAGGTAGAGAATGCCTCATCGTCTTCAAGTATCTTCTTCATTCTCGAGAGATTGTCTTGTTTGAAAACGGTTTTCTATATCCTTCATTCTCAGGAGATTGCCCTATTTGAAAATGTTTTTTTTTCTTATTTCTATTATTTTTTTAGAATTTATAAGAGTGAAAGAATTTTTAAAAATGGTGCCCCTTGGTTCAGGCTCACAATTGAAACAAATCAACAGTTTAATAAATATCAAATAAATAAAAAAAATTTACTTTTAAAAATTATAACCCTTTTGACAAGTGTCAATATCAACTAGTTAGGTCTTGGGAGACTTCTTATTTTTCTACGGTTTCAGTCATTGAGACACTATTCATTTCTCAGTCCTTGTGATCGTTGTGCATACCCCTTTTTCTTGGCTTGACATTTAAACCGGATGCGAACAAAATGAAACAACTAACATATTCAATTGCTAAACTTTTTATAACACTTCCATTTCGATTCTCTGAAATCTTTCATTTGTTCAAGCTTCACAGACTCCTTCAGCTGAGGCAGTGCAGAAATATCGGTCTAAAAACAAAATTCTTGAGTGCACGTGTGAAGTTGACTATAACAAGTGTTTCCTAACTCCTTTAGTCCATTTTCACCGGTACTCATTTTTTAATTAAAGTCAATTTAATTTGAATTTGTTTGGCTAGTTGAAAGAATCTATCCATAAAGCCAGATCTTTTAACCATTTGCTTTAGAGGAATAACTCGTCTTTATTGTATGTATATATTATTTGCCTTTATTTGGCTAGCTGAAGGAATCTATCCATAAAGCCAGGGCTTTCAACCAATTGTTTTATAGGAATAACTCAGCTTTATTGTATATATATATAATTACATTAACTTCCTAAGTATACAGATTCAATTTCTTAAGCTCATCAAGAAGAACCTGTTATTGTCTGGGTGTCGTTGAAGGTCAGAAAATCTCATCTTTAGAGTTCAATTCCCAAGCAACTAACCTAAACTAAATCCATTTACTTCATTATTCTATCTTTGAAGATTAGAATCATCACTGAACATCCTCAATAAAAGCATAATCCAATCAATTTTACAACATCATATGTAAGAGATGCCCCATCTTGTTCGTTCCTATACATACATAAACGTTAAGCCCTTTGATTTTTCTCTTCATGAGAGGAGAAAGCTATTGTGGTCCCTGCAAGAGAATGGTATGATATTCAGGTGTAATCTCTTAAGCATGATCAAGGTTATTATTTTATAAGGTTTAATCTTGCCACTTGTCAAAAGCTATAAGGACATTTTATTATATTCATTGAACTTCAAAAAAAAATTTGTTTCATTGGTCATAGCCTTAGAATGTAGCATTTCACTTAATAAGTTTAAACATTAAACTATTTACAAATAATTGAGAAAATAAGAAAGAAAGAACAAAAACAAGTTCAAACAAAACAATGCAAGTGTAACAAAACTTCATGGCAAATGGAATGATTTCTCTTTAATCCGTATCAAAATACCCCATTACTCATTAAAGGTCTATGCCACTGAGTCAATCAAATTCTAGACTTTACGCTTCAATACCTCACATTCCTCAGTAGTATGCCCCGTGCTTATTATGTGATAGCTACAGACAACATTAACATCATAACCTTCATGGTATGGGGGCTCTTTAGGCTTGGACTGAACTGGAGTCACAAGGTTTTTCCCAATTAGGATTGGGAGCAATTCTTCATAGGAATTGGACCAATAAGAGTCTTTTCTCGGATCACTATGTATTGATTTCAACATTCTTCTCGGTATTGGTGTTTCTAGTGCTCCCTATTTTGCCATTTTTTATAGCCATTTCAATCATCTCCCCAGATATAACTAGCTCAGCAAAGCTCTTGGAGGCCTTTCCTATCAAATATCCTATGAAATGAGCTCTCAAGATATTTAGAAAGAGCATTGTTATCTCTTCTTCAACTATAAAAGGGCAACTTGTAATGCTACCTCTCTCCACTTCTGAGCATATTGTCAGAAGCTTTCACTGGACTTCTTCTCCATGCCTTGCAACGTGAATCGAGTAGGTCTCGTATGCATCATATGCTTGTATTTCTCTAGGAAAGACTTAGTTAAATACTTCCATGTTTTGATGTGAGCCTGGCTTAGTTGATTATACCACCTGTAAGCAGATCCAATAAAGCTATCTTGAAAGTAGTGTATCGACATTTGATCATTGTCAATATATCCAGACATCTTTCGGTAAAACATTATAAGATGATCGAGAGGACAACTCGCTATCTCGATCTTCATACTTTTGACTAGAGTCCTCAATCAGCTTTGAGCTCTTCTTTCATCAGTTAACTCCTTTGTAGACCATAAATCTTCTGGATTTGACTACCTAATTATAGAGCCCCTGTATCGATATAAAAGCCTTTCATTTTTTGTAACCACCATTTTTGAATTAGTACCTTTATGTCGTGATGATGAAAATATCATGGTAATGCAATCACAAGAAAGAACAAAAACCAAAACAATAATCAAAACAAACAAAACAAAAGTTAGTATTAATAACATAATCAATAA
Organism: Hibiscus syriacus; assembly: GCF_006381635.1. Lineage (NCBI taxonomy): Eukaryota > Viridiplantae > Streptophyta > Magnoliopsida > Malvales > Malvaceae > Hibiscus > Hibiscus syriacus. The sequence goes on from NW_024062640.1 coordinate 185,678, forward strand.
AATAGTAAGTACTAAATAATAAAACCTACTCTTACATCCTATCTACCCAAACATGGTTTAATAAGTCATACCCAATCATGATCTCTACCCCCATGCTTTTGTTCGAAAAACTAAATCCTAACCGCATTCTTTTTAGTTCGCATGCTTTGTACGGAAATGTAAAACCTAACCGCATGATTTTCTAGTTATCATGTTTTTAGAAAAAAGGTAGATTCGAGCAAGGTTAGAACCAGTTTCCCCTTTATTACCACAGACATAAATTCAGGCAGAGTTTCAGTACTACTAAGAGGTTGGTGCCCCCTTGGGCCTGCCAAATCCTTAGTCCTCGCCCATAACAGGCTTAAGCGGACCAAGTTCAATTTGAGAGGATACATATCCCTATGCCCATGTGGAGAACTAATTTTCTCACGAAGACATAGGGTATGAACCCTAGAGGCTAATAGCTAAGGCCCATGCGGAGAACCAAATTTCTCATTAATGTGAAGCTTTCACCCCTACTTAACGTGACAGAGCACAGTAAGCAGGTTCTTACTATCCTAGAGGTTTTCGGAACACTAGGGGGAACTTGTAATCCTTTTCCTCAACTAGAATCAAATAACATCAAAGAAAAGGTCAGAAATCTAAAACATGGGAAATCACACATTAGTACAACTATTTATTAGTAATAATTAAATAAAAAAAAATAACATATGACATAATGTGATGCATAATAAATAAAACAAAAAAGATCATAATTTAAATATTAATTTAAACTTACAATTTTCAAACATAAAGACAAAGTATAATCAATTATGGCATGACTCTCTAACCATCCCCAGCGGAGTTACCAAGCTGTCGGAACGGTCCTTAAGCTTTTTGACGGGATGAAATGGGATCAAACCAACTTAATTTTAAAACTTGAGGTTTAGGGAAAAAATTAGAGTCATCATCAATATTTGGGTTAAGTAGGTCGAATATTGAAAATGGGGTTCAAGAGTTTATTACGCGTGGGGAAGGGTGAGCACCCCCATAATGCCCAGAATTGGTACCCAATTGATAATACGTCGTTTTTTATGTTTGAGAATTGTAAATTTATATTAGTATTTAAATTATAATCTTTATAAATGAATAATCCTCGAAAACACACTTCCTTTGTATCTAGGAGACTTTTCCATAGATTGCCCTTACAAAAGACTTGAGTATCAATGCCATAATCACAGAGAATGCTAAAGATGCGGATAGATCTGAAATTCGCCTATTGCCACCTGGGTTTGTGCTTAACAACTGGACAGTTGAAGAACTACATGTGATTTTCAAATTTCTTTCAAAGTAAAACTCAAACTTTCCATATTTGCCTATACTCGGGGCAATAAGTGATCTTTTGTAAGGGTTAATAAATGGTTTTTGTTCATATTCAATAAAAGATGCATTTGTTTTTCGGCAAACACTTTTCCTTCTTCATTTCTTTTTCTTTCGTATTTAATTTTCCTTCATTCTGTGTGGGATACCTTCCTCTCACATATACACACTTTTTTCTCATTTTCCCTTTCAGGTCCCCAGATATTAATGATGCAGACAATGATGATTTTGACACGGAGGTGGATTTTGAACATCTCAGTTGTCTAGGGGAAGTCGACGAATATGACAATGAAGAAAAATGCAACTTACCTTCTGAATTATTAAGAATGGTGGAGAGAGAATATAAACAAATATTGCCATATGAAGAGAAAATTGAATTTTTGAATTTGGGCACGAATAAAGAAAGAAATGAAGTTAAAAATGGCACAACTCTTTCGACTGAAGCAAGACAAAACTTGATAGACTTACTTCAAGAGTACAAAGATGTGTTTCTATGGTCTTATCAAGACATGACTGGGCTAGATACGGATATGGTAGTTCACAAACTACCTATCAAGCCATAATACAAACCCGTCCAACAAAAACTAAGGCGGATGAGACCTGAAATGCTTATTAAAATAAAAGAATAAGTCAAGAAGTTGTTCGATGTTGGCTTTCTTCAAGTGGTCAAGTATCCAGAATGGGTGGATAACATAGAGCCGGTGCCAAAGAATAATGGAAAGGTGCGCATGTGTATCGACTACTGAGACATAAATAAAGCAAGTCATAAAGACAACTTCCCTTTGCCATACATTGATACTATGGTGGACAACACAACAGTAAATGCTTTCTTTTCATTCATAAAAATATTCTCGGGATACAACCAGATTAAAATGCATCTAGATAACATGGAAAAACCACATTCTTCACAATGTGGGGAAATTTTTGTTTCAAGGTGATGCCCTTCGGATTAAAGAATGCCAGAGAAACATACCAAAGAGCTATGGTGACCTTGTTTCATGACATGATGCATAAGAAAATTGAAGTTTATTTTGACGACATGATTGTCAAGGCACAAACTGAAAATGAGCATGTCGAGAATCTGAGAAAACTCTTCTAAAGATTAAGAAAGTTTCAGTTGAGCCTGAATCCTAGCAAGTGTACCTTTGGAGTAATATTTGGAAAGTTATTAGGCTTTTTGGTTAGCAGGAAAGGCATCAATATTGATCCAGATAAAGTCAAAGCCACCCAGGATTTACCCCCCACTAAAACAAAAAGAAGTTCAAGGTTTTATGGGTAGATTGAATTATATTGCGTGATTCATATCTCAACTGATCGACAAGTACGACCCAATTTTTCACCTTCTTCGAAAGAACAACTTTGGAATATGGGATGAGGACTGCCAGACTGCATTCAAGAGAATAAAAGAGTATTTATCTCACACTCCGGTCTTAATGCCTCCCATCCGGGGTAAAACTTTATTCTTGTATTTGTCCATCTTTGAGAATTTAATGGGATGTGTCATGGGCCAACATGATAAATCTAGAAGGAATAAGAGAGCCATTTACTACCTAAGCAAGAAGTTCAGTGATTGTAAGGTTAGATATTCACCCATTGAAAAAGTTTGCTATGCTTTAGTCTGGGCTACATGAAGGCTCAGACAATATATGTTATATCACACTACTTGGTTGATTTCTAAGTTAGATCCACTAAAGTACATGATGGGTGTGCATGCTCTCTCTGTAAGGTTAGCTCAATGGCAGATGTTATTATCTGAATTTGACATTGAATATATGACCCAAAAAACTATAAAGGTAAGTACCATATATGACTTCTTGGCAAGAAAAACCTCTGAAAGCTATGAATCACTAGACTCAAATTCCCAGATGAAGATTTGATGGCCATATCTTTAGAAGAAGCAAGCACCTTCACTTTTGACACCTAGAAAATGCACTTCGATGGGGCATCAAATGCGTTAGGGCATGGCATTGGAGCTATCCTGATCTCACCCAAAGGAAATAATTATTCGTTCACTAGCAGATTGAACTTCGATTACACTAACAATATGGAGGAGTATGAAGCTTGTGTTTTAGGGATCCAAGTTACTATTGGAAAGAATATAAAGACCTTACGGGTATATGGAGATTTTTTCTTAGTAATATATCATCTCCGAGGAGAGTGGGAGACTAAAGATGTAAAACTGATGGAATACCGAAAGCTCATATTGGATCTACTCGAAGAGTTTGATGAAGTCACTTTCCATTATGTGCCTAGGAAAGAAAATCTAATGGCCGATGCCTTAGCTACCTTGGCAGTAATATTCAAGGCTGGCGGGGAGTCTGAAATAATGCTAATTGACATGCAGTCGTATAAGTACTCGACTCATTATTACCAAATTGAAGAGGTAAAAGATACCAAGCCTTGATACCATGACATTCTACAATACATTAAAAACCAAAGTTATCCAGAATAATCCACCTAAACTGATAAAAGAACAATCAAAAGATGACGGCTGGATATTTTCTTGACAAGGAAGTCTTATACAAGAAAATCCATGATCAAGTCTTGTTAAGATGTGTAGATGTAAGAGAAGCAAAGATGATCATGGAAGAGGTACATGATGGAGTTTATGGAACTCATGCAAATGGACATATTATGTCAAGACAAATTATGAGATACGTATACTTTTGGTCCACATTGGAGTGCGACTACATCAACTATACTAGAAGATATCATAAGTACCAAATCTATGGGGATAGAATAGATGTTCCGCCTTACCCTCTTCACGTGATGACATCACCATGACCCTTTTCTATGTGGGGCATGGATGTCATTGGATAAATCCATCCAAAAGCTTCAAATGGTCATCGGTTCATTCTTGTAACAATTGACTATTTTACCAAATAGGTGGAAGTTGTATCATATGCAAGTGTCACTCAGTCCACTATTTGCAAGTTCTTAAAAAAAAGATTATATGTCGGTATGGTTTACCCGAAAGAATCATTACCGATAATGCAACAAACTTGAACAACAAGATGATGGATGTTGCTTGTGAATAATTTAATATAAAGCATCATAACTCTACTGCTTATAGACCGAAGATGAATGGATTAATAGAAGCAACAAACAAAAATATCAAGAAAATAGTAGAGAAAACGACTGAGACATACAAGGATTGGCACGAGAAATTGCCTTTTGCTTTGTTTACCTATCAAACTTTGGTACAAACTTCGACTGGGAAAACCACATTTTCATTAGCGTATGGGATGGAGGCAATATTACCCATTGAGGTGGAGATCCTATCACTTCGGGTTTTGTCAGAAGTTAAACTAGATGATGCAGAATAGGTACAAACTCGATATGATCAATTGAACTTAATAGAAAAAAAGAGGTTGAAATTCATTCATCATGGTCAACTCTACAAAAAACGAATGATTCAAGCACATAACAAGAAGGTGCGCCCAAGAGTGTTCCAGAAAGAAGATCTTGTACTGAAAAAGGTCTATCCAATCCAAAAGGACAACAAAGAAAAATGGATGCCAAATTGGGAAGGGTCTTATGTCGTAAAAAAGGCATTCTCTGGAGGAGCATTGATCCTGACTGAAATGGACATGCCGAAACTACCTAATCTCGTTAATTCTAATGCATTCAAGAAATATTTCTCTTAAGGTGAAAACTCAATAGGGCTCCCTAAGTTGAAGCTAAAAAATGTTTAGAGTGAAAACCTAAAAGAGCGCTCTAAATGGAAAAATAAAAAAAAATAACAAAAATAACAAAAATAAGGTGGGTCCAAGATGAAAACCCGTAAAGGGCATCTTGAAACCAAGGATGGATCTAAGTTGAAAACCCGAAAGGACAACTTGGATAATGATCTAATATTCGCGCAGGGGAAATGTCCCAGATCAAGGCAGTAAAGCATCACGACATCTAAGTCTTCTGTAGACTTAACAATTCGGAGGAACTTTGCACTCTCCCGAGCGTTGTCATATTTTCAAAGTCCCCTTGACAAAATTTGTACTCAAAAGTCATCTAACGGTGTGTCAGTTCAAAGGTGTCCGCATTGTCGAGATCTAGGGCATCTACTTGTATTTCTTTTATGTATTAACTTTTCAGAATGTTTACCATGTATTCTTTGTCCTTTTTCCTCATATATAAATATGGTCACTTCTCTTAAAAAATTAATTCCTTTTAAGCATCTTAGATTGAATTTAAATGAGAATTATTTATTCACTTTTGAAAAGATGATTATGTATTACTATACAAAGGTTTTTCGAAAGGTACAGGCGTTCGGAAGCCGATAAAGGTTTTTGCACCATACGTAAGATAACAGGTTTTAGTTCATTGAAAGGCATTGTTTAAATTAAAACTAGAAATAAACCCTCTTTTTGCAAGTTCAACAGAATGATGTCGGATTAAAGCCTGTTGAAGAATTCAAGATCAAGAATTATAAATTCAAGATTCCAGAATCAAGAGTTGTCCGAAATGAACGCAAGAGATTGAGATTTCTCTCTAAACCCTCAAATAGCATATTACATATGCATTTTAGGCATACATAAGAACATTGCATCCATAGCATCGCATGTATTCGTAATTTTGCATATTTTTGTCAGAATTAGTTTCAAGAATATTGAATTTAAAGGAAGCTCCAAAATTGAAACCAATGCAGCCTATCCAAGTTAGATTTCAACTTCGTAAGGAATGATATCTGGCCCAAGGCAAATTTATTCAATACAGACTCAACTTCACGACGAATGAGTCACCCACGATTTCAACTTCACAACGAAGGATATCGTACCTAAAAGTTTCGACTCAACGATGAATGAGTCACCCACGATTTCAACTTCACAACGAACTATATCGTACCCAAAAGTTTCGACTTAACTTCACGACGAAGGAGTTGCTCCCTGATTTCAACTTCACAATGAAGGATATCGTGCCCAATATATCGACTTAACTTCACAGCAAATGAGTCATCTACAACAACAAGAAACTATCTCCCAGCCCAATTTACATCATAACTCAAGATGAGAAGGGCTATCAATCAATAGAAACTTTCGAGTTTGATTTCATTTAGCTTGAGGACATATCAACCGCATGGTAGTAGCAAGGAACTACTTTTTGGTCGAATTTTCAAACCGATGTCTTTAAGCCAAAAAAAGAAGACCAAAGTTGACTACGATTTGGTAACAAGAAGCCATTTTCCAGTTCAGATTTCGAACTAGATTTCAACTTCACAGCAAGGGATATCAAGCTCGAGACATCCAAGATTGACTCAACTTTATGATGAATGAGTCACCCACAATTCAGCTCAACAGTAGGGATCCATGATTTATTATAATTTTCAAGTCAAATTTCAACTCCGTGACGGAAGATATTCGATAAATTGGGGAAGGATCTCAAACTCACAGGGACAGATTCACTTTTGGACTCTCTTCTTACCAAACGAAAATATGTGTCCTTTTATCTTTGCCCTATTTTCGTTACATGATAAATAGGCAAAGAGGGGAGATGTAGACACTTATTTTCGTCCGGGGCTTTTTTTCATATAGCATAATATACATAATAATTTCAAATATAGTTTTTAAAATATATAATATATAGTTTTTGGAAATTTTTGAAAACATATAATATATGGTTTTAAAAAACATTTTTGAAAACGTATAAGATATGGTTTTTAAAACATTTTTTGAAAACGTATAATATATGTTTTTGAAAACATTTTTGAAAACATTTTTGAAAAATGTATAATATATGGTTTTAAAAACCTTTTTGAAAACGTATAATATGTTGTTTTAAAAACATTTTTGAAAACACATATAATATATAGTTTTGAAAATATTTTTTTGAAAACGTATAGTACATGGTTTTGAAAACGTTTTGAAAACATATAATATATAGTTTTAAAAACATATTTTGAAAACATATACATGTGTTTTTAAAAAAAATGATTTTTGGAAACATAATACATACTTACATATTATATATTTCGTCACATTATATATTAATATTATTTTTATTTTATTTATTATATTATATTATATTTATTTATTATTTATTTTGTTTATTTTTTTTCAGGTCTAAAGGTCCAAGTCCAGCAAGGGTATAAGGGAGCCTAACTGAAGCAGGCCTGACCCAGCCCAAGTCTAAATCAAATTAGGGTTTCAATATTAAGGGAAGGGTAACGTAACACGTGAGCCATTGGATCTGGCCACTTGATCCAACGGTCACAAAACATCAAGAGAATATCAGGCGACTGGTGAAAGCAAGGGTCACACACCAGGTGCAATTTTCGGCCACGAAGAAACCCAGGCCGAAGAATCCCGACTAAATTGGGACTGATCCATCCCGTTTAGTCGATCAAGTAACAACCCTAAACCCCGAGTAAATCAAGAAACAAGGGTAAACAACCCTAAAGATACTGGAAATAAATCCCAATAAGGGGGTTATAAATACCCCGATGAACGCCAAGAGAAATAGGAACCAACACTAGAGCGAACAAGCAAAAAAAAATCCAACAACACAATAGATTGAACCACAAAATCGCAGAACCAAACAAACAATATACCAAATCCAAACAAAGGTCGAACCAAAAAATGATCGAACGAAAAATCACCAAAACTGAAACCAAAAGGCAAAGCTTTGCCTTATCAAAGGTCAGCGAAAACACGTGAGAGCCTCGTCGGAGGAGAAGAAACCGTCGGAAGTTAGAAAGTCCGTTGGGAAAGGTAAAAAACCGAACAATATTTTTAGATTTGTGCTATTTGGGACTTGTTTTGGGGATTTGGGGTTTAATTTTAGTTTAGGGTGTCGAGGAGAAGCTTTTGAGGTAGGCTTATGGTTTTTCGGCCACCATCGCCAGTGGCCGGAGAAGCAGTTCGGGCAGCGGGCCTTCATCGGCGGGTGGCCAACTATGGGAGAGTTGAGAGAGTTTTGTAAAAGGGGGAGTGTTTTAAAGGAATGGTTGAAATGTGAAATAATTTTGGGTTTTAGGGGTTATATATACGAGGGACTAAAGTGCAAATAGCAAATAGTTAAATCATTTTCGCAGTCCCTGCAGTTTTGAAGCGTAGTTCATCCTTGTCACCTATTGTAAATTGACTCCTTAATTTTGAATTATTTCAATTTAACCCATGTTATATTTTTTATATGTTTACAATTTAATCCTCTAACTTTATTTTTTTTATTTGTAGCTTTAATTAATTCGATTTAATCCTTGATCATTTCCAATTTAATACTTTTATTTTAGATTTCCTTTTATTCATTTAATTTAATTTAATTTAATTTAATTTTTTTATATTTATATTTATATTTTTCAAATCTTTATTTACTTTATTCTAACCCTAATATTAATTTTTCTTTTTTCCCATTTCTTTTATCTTATTTCATTTTATTTAACATTTTTTTACCTTTTTTAGGATAACTTCAATCGATCAAAGGTAAGTAATTCGGATCAAATCTTTAAATTTTAATTTAACATTTAATTTTCACAATTAAGACAACTGACCTTTAATTTTCACAATTAAGACAACCGAGAAATTAAATTAGTACTGAAAGGGCAGTACAAGGGTGTTAACCCTTCATTGATTGTAATTGACTCCCGAATCTGACATATTTCTGGTAAATGCAGATCAGATAAGATGATTATTAAGATGTCCGGTCAACCTAATTACTTAAATAAATAATCAGTGGCGGCTCTAACATGTTTTATTTAAGTCAAAGCCTAAATTCGGGCCTATCCGAAAGACGGTTACGACAAGGATAATATTTTTCCAATTAATAAAATTATTTAATAATTTTGAATATAAATATAAATTTCATAAAAGGTATGATCTACACAATATTTTATATTTAAAACTCAAGAAATATATGTTTCATTATCGCTGTATTTTTCTCCAATTGATTAGATTTTAACTCTTATTAATTCAACTCGTCACGTAAAATAACCGTGCGCAACTTTGTTTTACCCTACGTGGGTTTGGTTCATAGAATGTAGGCGGGAAAAAAATTATCGGTAGGAATAAAATTACTAGAAATGTTATATTATTGTGTTTGGTTCGTTTAGCAGGAATGTATGATTACATTGTTTGGTTAAAGGAATAAATATTATTGGAATGTATATTTTACCAAATTGTCCTTATTATATATTTGTTTTTTAACAAATTGAATTCTACTATACTTATTTGTTTGTTTGCCTGTAATTAGTTTTTCGGAAAATGAATTACTGAAATTTGAATTACTGAAATTTGAATTACTGGAAAATGAATTACTGGAATTTGAATTTTGGAAAATGAATTACATTTCCGGAAAACATCTGGAAAACGTTTTATGATGTTTGGATGATGTTATTTAAACATTTTTTCCACTAGTTGAAGAGTTTTTTAAAAATTATTTATTACAAATATTAAATATAATAAATAATATTATTTCTCATAAAACTTAATATTATTATTTTAAAATATTAAAATAATTTATTTATTATTAAATAATTTATTTATAATTTTATTAATAAAAATATTAATATTGGTATATTTTAGTGAAATAAATATTATAAATTATATGATTATTTATTAAAGTAATAGTGTTATATTATATTTTAAAAATATTAATTAGTATATTTTAAATATCTTTACTAAAATATTATTTAAATATTTAAATAATATTATTCATTATTAAATATATAAAAAAATTATTATATATTATTAAAATAAAAAAATATAATATCTTATATTATTATAATATAATTGATTATATTATTAAACTAAAAATATAATATTATATTATTATAAATATTAATAAATATATTTTAAATATTTTAATAATTAATATTTTGATGAAAATGATATTAAAATATTTTATTAATATTAAATTCATAAAATAAAATTATTTAGAGTATTTTTGCTTTGAAGTGAAAAGTTCGGAAAATGACTTACGGAAAATGAATCCGTAAGTCATTTTACAGAAAACACAAAGAAAATTATGTTACTAGGAAAATGAATTACGTTCCGGAAAACGAATTACGTGAAACAAACACGGGAAAACATTTTCCGGAAAACGAATTACATGAAACAAACACGGGATTTCGGAAAAAACCAATTCCGTAATTATTTTTACGGCAAACAAACACACCCTTAATTTATATATTTTCTTTAAAAAATTTAAATTCATAAAATTTATATAATTGTTTTTACAAAATTGAAAAGATAAAAATAGGCTTAATGAAAGGGTAAAATTTTATTAACTCTGAATTTCATATAAAATTATAATTATGGATTTTTTTTGTAAATCTAAAATAGTTTAAGGATAAATTTATTTTTTAACATTCGTACAATTTTTTTATTCAACGACGGAAGAATGATATTTTTTTTAAAAAAATAAGGGTATTTTAGTCCAAAACGCTGGAATGTAACAATAACTTATTACATTCCCAGTAATATACTCTCAAAATACCACTGAGAATAACTTATTACCGGGGGTTGAGAATGTTTGTCAACCAAACGGGGGAATGACATTCCATTCTCCTAGGTAATCCAATATGATCTGAACCAAACACCCCCTATATGTCTATCGAAAAATTATATTATTTCAAAAAGATTTAATACAAAAATAAATGTTAAATTATATTTAAATTTAATTTTTAGTGTTTAAATAAAATTTTTGTTAAGAATAAGTGCTTAATGTTTTTACTTTATAATTTATATGTCTACTGTTAATTCAGTGATATGCCACATATATATTTTTTATTTTTTAAAAAATAAAATATTATTTTTAAAAATCTAAATATAATATATGTCACTTAACTATTTTTAAACGGCCATGAACATTTATGTCTATCTTTGAATATTATATGATCCCGTCTAGGGGTGTAAAGTCAAGTTTGACTCAAACTCAAAAATTATAAGAGTAAACTCAACTCAACTCAAAAACTCACGAACTAAAAATTATCAAACTCGACTCAAACTCTAAATATATTATTAAAACTCAACTCGAACTCAAAACTCGAATTAAAAAAATTCAAAATCTCAATTAAAACTTGAGACTCAAACTCGATTAGACTCAATTTTGAGCTCGATCCTCCCCTGAAGCAAACTACTATGAAAGGTTTTCACTCAAAACTCGAATTCAAAAAAAATTCAAAATCTCAATTAAAACTTGAGACTCAAACTCGATTAGACTTAATTTTGAGCTCGATCCTCCCCTGAAGCAAACTACTATGAAAGGTTTTCACTCAATTTTGAGTCGAGTTTGAATATTATATGATCCCGTCTAGGGGTGTAAAGTCAAGTTTGACTCAAACTCAAAAATTATAAGAGTAAACTCAACTCAACTCAAAAACTCACAAACTAAAAATTATTAAACTCTAAATATATTATTAAAACTCAACTCAAACTCAAAACTCAAATTCAAAAAAAATTCAAAATCTCAATTAAAACTTGAGACTCAAACTCGATTAGACTCAATTTTGAGCTTGATCCTCCCCTAAAACAAACTACTATGAAAGGTTTTCACCCTCAAAAAATAAATTTAATATCGTGTAAGCCATTAGCCTACGTTTCAGATATTAAACTAATAAACAGATACTAGATCTTAGCCAAAAGGCCAAGAAATATATACTTAACACAAGCGTTAGTCCACTCCTTTTATAATTGCTCTCCAGCCCTTTAACTCTCTTCAGTGTCTGGTGTGGGATATAAATTCAAAAGGCTTTGGAGTCCTGAAGGGAGCTCGATTCTTCATGAAAGAAACGCATAATTTACAACTTCGATGACATTGTTAATTGGTTTTCATTAAACATCGATGACATTGTTAATTGGTTTTCACTTAATCTTTGTACTTTGAAGTAGCATAGCAGAAGAAGAGGAAAACGAGAAGTTGTTCGTAGTCTCTGTTATCACTTCATCATCGTTCCCTTACTCTTTACAATACCCTTTGCATTCCTGCAAATTTGACCTTCTTTACAAAACTCAGATGAAATTCTATTGAGATGGAAATCCAACCATGAGATTGATGCCAAAAATGAGGGGGAAACGAAAGTTAACATAAAAGAAAATTTTGGTCTAAACTGAGGACTGTAGACAGAAGATAGCAGTGAATTTTGGTCTAAACAAGACCCTACCTGCAAAACAATGGTTTGTTGGAAGTATATGGTATTGTTTCTCTCAGATCTTTGATGGCCGAGAGAAGAAAAAGACATGGTCTCACTGCAAAAAATGGAAGGACATACATAAATGAGTTTAGCATGATTTTTTTTTTTGGAGTGCAGCTACAAGTAACCTTCGAAAATTCACTTCTGTTTTACTGATTCCCATGTCTATTCCTGTCCTGTAACCAGGTTTTCCCATGTCTATGCCTGTCCTGTAACCAGGTTTGCCAAATAAAGAATCTAAATTATTGACTTAAATGTAGATTATGTGCTTATTAATTGAAGTTGTTGAACTTACTGTTCCAATGCAGGGACATGATACGGGCTATACGTGCTTGCAAAACTGCAGCAGAAGAACGTGTTGTTGTAAGGAAAGAATGTGCTGCTATTCGTGCAGCAATTCTTGAAAATGATCAAGACTATAGGTACCGTAACCTGGCAAAGCTCATGTTCATTCACATGCTTGGGTATCCCACTCATTTTGGCCAAATGGAGTGCCTGAAGTTGATTGCATCTTCTGGATTTCCAGAGAAGAGGATTGGATATCTTGGTCTTATGTTGCTTCTTGATAAAAGACAAGAGGTTTTGATGTTGGTGACAAATTCATTAAAGCAGTATCCTACATGTAGACTTTCTCAAGTTTAATTTGTTCCCATTTCCTTTTCCCTATTACCATGTGAATACAAAGGTTTTGATGTTCGTAATTTTGTAAATACAAAGGTTAAAAAATCCATGTGAATCCATGACCACATGCCACGTGACTGAGACCTCAAACTGTATTATGAATTTATGTTCCTACATCATGAATAGTGTGATATTTTCTCAATAATATTCTGCATTCTTCATAAGGAATACTACATTTAGGGTTTAGGGTTTATGATTAGTCAAAATAATTAAAATGTTCATTCTTTAATTTGGGAGTTTAGGGTTTATGGTTAGTCAAAATCTAATAAGGAAATATGGTTAAAATAGTCAACCAGAAAAACAGTTGAAATGTTCATTCATCAGTTTGGGAGTTTATGGTTTAAGGTTTATGATTAGCCAAAATAATTGAAATGTTCATTCTTTATTTTGGGAGTTTAGGGTTTATGGTTAGTCAAAATCCAATCAGGAAATATGGTTAGTCAAAATAGTCAACCAAAAAATAGTTGAAATGTTCATTCATCAGTTCGTGAGTTTATGATTTAGGGTTTAAAGTTCATGTTTTAGGGTTTAGGGTTTATTACAAATACATTAATTAATCAACTTGGTATCGATTTATGAGATAAGTACAATATAATATATTGATATTAAATGCTCAAACTCTTGATATTTATGATATTTGAACTCGAAACCTCAAAATATAACAACAATTTAAAAAATTAGTTATTAAAAATATTATCATTAGAAATATATTAAATATTTGTCATTAGATAAATAATTTTTTTATTAATTTAAAATAAATATAAGAATATTTATTCAAAAATAATTTTTAACCATTTTCAATTTTTCTATTGTTTGGCTATTTTTTATTATTATTTATTTTATTTTTCTACGTTTTCAAGTACTTGTACAGTAAAAAGTTAAAAAAAAAAGAAAAAAATCAACCAAACACGTGTAATCTAACATGTGCTTAATTATATGGGCTTTTATTTTTCATTTAGTAATATACAATGTAACAATTGAACTTAGGCTGGTTAATTAAAAAAATTAAAATTTGAGGGTAGTTGTATTATAAAATTTTTAATATATTTTTAAAATTTTATAATTATCAATAGTGTATTTTTAATATATTTTTAATAATGTAATTTTAAAAAATCTAAAATTATAATATAACATTTTTTCGAGCTGCTCACGAGCTTTTCGAGTCGAATATCGAGTAGCTCGTTTCGGCTCGTTAAGAACTCGAGTCGAGCTCAAGCTCAAAGTCGAGTCCATTCGATCCGAGTATTTATCGAGCCTTCATCGAGTCGATCTCGAGTAGCTCGCGATCTGTCTCGTCTCATTTACAGCCCTAATCCCGTCAATACGAGCGGTAATTGAATTTGTTGTCATTTATTTATTTTATGAATTTATATACAATTTGATTTTTATTAAAATATAAAATAAATATAAGATGACATCTGTTCGAAGATAATTTAATGCACGAACCAAACTATCTCAATGGTTAAGAGAAATGTTGTTATTCCCAAAGGTCTCATGTTCAAACACCAAAGATTACAAGAGTGACGAGCTTTCATTGTTAAATTACTGAAAATCATTATAACATATATTACATTATAATCACCATAGATAGATTAATCAAGAAGAAAAAAAAGATAACTCAACTATTTAACATTAAAATTCATACCACTCACATTTATGGGTTTTGAACTTGAAACCTCAAGAAATAATCATAATTTCTTTACAATTAAAATTGCTTAGATCATATTATACAATTTGATTTTTAAACTTATTTTTTAGAAATATAATACTTATTATATTTTTATTATCTAATTTAGTATATGAATTTATATTTTATTGTGATATTTGTTTTGACAAATTTTAAATTTAAATTTAAATTTATCTATAGAAAGGGGAACGAGAAACGATAAATATTCGCAAGAAATCTAAAACACATTATCTAAAGAAATATAAAAAACTTGGTCAACCTATCAAATTTGTTATATTGTAACGCTACATATTTTTTTGGGTAAAGGTATATGTAGTTACTTTTGTTCAATATGATATTGAATTTGACATTTTCTATAATGTAATACTTAAATTAAGCAATTTAATATGTAATGATATGATATTTATCACATGTAACAATTTCATTGATTCTTAAGATATCATGTCAATCACATTAGAAGAAAAATGACATTCATATCCCAAAGTAAAAGAAAGACATTTAAATACCAAATTAGATAAAGGAAGAAAAATAATATTTAAGTAAGATTGGAAACACCTTGATAAAACTTTAGGGTAAATTACATGTTTAATACTTAAACTATTAATTTTAATCTGTTTTAG
The DNA here is from genome assembly GCF_006381635.1 of Hibiscus syriacus. Lineage (NCBI taxonomy): Eukaryota > Viridiplantae > Streptophyta > Magnoliopsida > Malvales > Malvaceae > Hibiscus > Hibiscus syriacus. The sequence goes on from NW_024062640.1 coordinate 201,126, forward strand.
TACCCAAACTTTCAATTTTTTCAAAACTATACCTAAAGTTAGGGGTGATTATCGAGCGAGTCGATCGCGAGTGGAACAATGCCCAACTCGTTCTCGTTAAAAAAATTTGTTGCTCACTAAGCTCATTAAAATTTTACTCGGCTCGTGCTCGTTATGCTCGTTATTCGTTAAGCTCAATGAAAATTTTTTATTATTTTTTTTAACTATAGGTAAAATCTATTAATACTATAAATTAATAGATTACTCATTTATCATGTTTTCATTATCTATTAATACATTAGTAATTTTTTAATGAAATGTTTTTTTTAAAATAACTACTAAAAAGTATAAAAAATTAACAACCGCCAATTTATCGAGTCGAGTTAGACTTTACTATACTCAATTCGTTAAGGTCTCAGGTCAAGTCAACCCGAGTTGAGCTTTTACCAAGTTGAGTTTAAACTGCTCACAATCTGCTCAACTCATTAATCACCCCTACCTAAATCATAATTTTTGTTTAATATTAATGTCTCGATTAAAATGTAACATTATGTTTTTTTAATAAAAAAATTGAATGTTTAAGCACTAAAACAAACCAAAATTAATAATTTAGGTGCTAAACATTTCAAGCTTTTAACGCTGAGATACTGAAACGAAACAAAAATTAAACGTTAGATATGATTTTTTTTTTTAAATAATTGAAGGTTTACGTATCAAAACGAATTAAAACTAATAGTTTAGTTACTAAATGTATTGTTTATCCTAAACCTTAAAGCTTTATACAGCGCCATGTTTTACGTTATCAATTACATTTTCAGAGTGGCATTTTTGGTCATGGCACCAGCATCAATCTATAATTTGGAGACCGAACCACTATCATTTGTCCCATGCTAATCCTATTACGGCTTTTGGCAAATCTCTCTACTTCAAGTTTGATAGCAATTTTAGTCTTACCAATACATCACATGAAGGTTTTGATCACCCTATGGTGGCATACAACGTGGCACCAAATGAATGAACCCACAACTTCAGTTTTGCTCTTTTTTTTGGGAAATACCAAGCTTGTAGCCAGAAATTATCCCATCAATAGATCTCCATAATAATATCAATTCCTGTTCAGCTTCTAATGCTGATTAAATAACTTGAAACTGATGACAATGACAGGAAGCAAAATAATCACCTGGTCAGAATCAGAGCTTGGCAAACCTAGCGATCTTAGATAAGACGGTTCTTAAACTTCGGATACCAGCTCCAGTTTTTGAGCTGACCATCATCTGAAATCAAATCAATATCCATTTACATAGGCCTCCTCAGTAATTCATAGAACATCAAATATGTATACAAGTTTTTCTTCATACCACAGGTTGAACGAGAGATCTATTTGCGTTGAGGCTCTGCAAAGACACATGGATTTTAGAAACTGGTCCCGTCTCAAAGTCAAGATGCATTTCAATGAAAATGTAAAACATCAATGCATAAAATCACCTCTTCGATTTGCATTGCACGACGTGCCACGTCAATCGGGAACACCGTATCCGTCTTGGTTAAGACAATCTGGTATTTTGTTTGAGATCTGTATATTAATAACTGAAAAATCAACAAAATAAATCAAGTACATGCAACACTCCTAGTGTTGTTTATGTTCCCTCTATGCATAAAGGTCAACAGACATGCAGGATCGCTGCCTAGTCATACCATGTCATCTAAGATAGTAGCACCAGAACGGCAAATAATGATCTTCACCTCACCACACCTCCTTTTCCTCTTAACCAAAGAATGAATCTCGAGTCTCAAATCTTCATTGCCAACTGAGACATTGTCAATTATTCAAGGTATGGGTTCTTCCCCCCCCCCCCTCCGGGTCCACCACACGAAGGATGTGTTGTTCTAAAAAAGTTATCTTAACTCTTAGGCATTTGCAATCCTTTGAATGCCTACATCAACCAAAGTCGTCATGTTGTCCAATAACATTTTAATCTGCTACTTATCCAGGGAAAGGAGGCAACACCCAGAGTACTAAACAAGATGCAACTATAATACCAAATTAAGTTTCCTCTTCCTTACTTGAGAAAATATACCTTTCCATTAAATCAATGAGTTCATTATCTCTAGGCTTCATACCCCACTTTGTATCAACGAGAAGGCACACTCGTTTTAGACCAATTCTTGTTGAAACATACTCCTTGACCTGCAAATTTTAACAATTAACAAGTATCTTAATTGCAAGAGGTTAAGTCATACCTAATTGGTTTTGACAAGAAATTAACAACAAAAACTTTAAAGCCTAAATTCAGATATCTGTAACTCAGTCAGTTCTCAGATTTTCAACTCAGAAAACATTCCGAACCAATAATTTCAGCCTCCCAGTGTCAATTACCAGTACACACAAAACTTGCCTAACACGTGATTGGTTCAGTAAAAAAAATGTCTACCTTGTCCAACAACTGATGAAACCAATCATGCTCACTAGCAATCTGATAACTAGGGACTGTCGCAGATTAATTATGGCGTTCAGCACCAACAAGGTGTTACAAATGCAAAGACTAAAATAAAAGATAAAAAACGGCTGCAGGCAAAGGCCGGATGCCTGGATCCAATCATAATGTACTCACCAGGTCTTCCCATGCCTCCTTAACTTCTTCCTTTGCATAGGCAAAGCCATAGCCAGGCAAATCAACCAAGCAGAGCTTTGATCCCAACTCGAAGAAATTAATACTCTGCACAAAACAGTTTTTGTAACCTTTGCAAGGAAGACATATTACCAGGAAATTGAAAGCATAGTTATAAGAAAATTGGAAGCACTTGAGTGTGGCCTGGTTTGTCTGATGTCCGTACGACACCCCATTGTCTGGTAAGTGCATTGAGTAGAGATGACTTCCCAACATTTGACCTACCTAACAAGGGCAATAGAGATGTATTATTCTTAACATGAATATATGTGGATAAGATTTTAGAGACTACAAGAAGTTCTCATATGGGACATCAAAACAAAAAATGAGCAGACAGTAAGCAAAGTGTCAAACCAGCTTAACGCGCTAATAAGATAATCCCATCTCTTAGAAAACTCATTAAAATTGGACTATGAAAGAAAGTACACATACAGAGAAGAAAAAAGGTTAATCCATCTGTTTTATCAAAAGTTCCTTACAGACAATATTGAAAAGGGTACAGATACAGAGAGCATAGTCGCTATAGCTCCTGGTGCACAACTTTCCCATTTGATACTTGCAATAAGCATAGAGAGAGAATTATACTCTTTCAATTGGTATACGAGACATTAGCACGTTATACTGAGAAGCCATCAACATGGAAAGTGTACAGTAACCAGAAAAAAGATAACCTAAAATAAAACCAACAATGTGGAAGGAAAGAATGGAAAATATCAGGTATCAACCTGCAAATGCAATCTCTGAAATAACAGGCGGGGGAAATGATGATGAAACCTTTGAGGCGGCGAAAACTGCAACTTGTTCCTAAATATCTGCCAAAAAAAAACATTGACCTATAGATGATCACAGCAGAAAATGAGTAACTTTTAGCTAATTATCACATTAATAATAACAAAACACACATTTTCATCAATGCGTTCCCTTTCAGGTTTGGTAGAGAAAGAGATATTGTCTAATGGGGCAGAAAGCTGAGTGTTATAGCCAGCTCTTTGGATCTCAATAGTGCGTCTACGCCCTAACAACTGTAAATGGTATTCAAAAGTCAGTATGAAAAAAAAAGATGTGAATTTAAAGTCCAGACATCTCAAGGCACTTGGCGTACAAATTACATTATCTTCCACAAAGGAAAGGATGGAGGGACTCGGCTGTATTCCACGGAACTGCGCATTTTTTGACATGGGAGCATTTTCCTCCAAATCTTTTTTCTTATCCTTCTTACATTCTGGAGAGGATAAAGAAACAGCAAAAATAAAAGAAGTTCAAATAAAAGAAAATCCACTTCAAACAAGTACAATTAGAAGAAGGTGCAAATACTGACCATTAATTGCAGTGCCATCATCTAGCCTCTTGTTTGAGGTATCATAAGGATCTAAGCGAATTCTCTTCTTCTTCTTTGGCTTATCATCTACAACTTCTGAATCAGTTTTTAAGGTTTTTTTAACCCGAACTATTTTTTTAGTTGAGTTGGCTCTGGCATTAGAGTTGGCATATTTCTTTGATGGACCATTTGGTGCACTAACCATTTCAGCTTCCTCTTCCGCACTCCTGCTGGCATTCTTAGGGTTATGAGAAGTAGCTTTACCAGTGTTAGTAACATACTCTAACGGGGGAGAAGCTTTGCCATTGCCTTGTCTCCCTTTTTTTAAGTCACTCTTGACCATCTTCGAGTGTTTTCCAGACGAAGCCTTCGTCTTGGTTGACTCTAAATTCTTATCGATCTTAAATGAAAATAACTGATGAGAATCAACTCGCTTTCTTCTCCCATCATCTGCACCCTTGAGCTTTCTACTATTAGAGCTGCTCTTCCCAAGAGTAACACCGCCCTTTTCAATACTAGGTGTAGTGCCTTCCCTGTTAATGTAATTCTTAGGTTTCCCCATAGAAATCTTCGGTTTTTTATTGAGCTTGAGATTTAAGCTTGCCTTTCCAGACATTCTCAACTTCCCAGTTCACCGGAACAGAAGACAAAGAAAGCACAGTCCCAGGAACAAAAAAAAAGTAAAAAACCAATATCTTCCCTTAAGAACAAATTTTCTTCAGTTTAAAAAAAACCACATGAACGGCTCGGTTAGCCTTTACCGCTTTCTGTGGTTTTGGGTTTTGTTTTCCGCAATCGTGATTCTGCCCTAATTTGAAGTTGGAAGATTTGAAAGTAAATTGGGCCAGACATTGTTCCTGCATGAATGAATAGACCCACAAATTTTGCCTCTGTCAACTTATCTTTTGGGCCATTCAGTGCGTATATATAACGTGAGGTGAGCAAAACTCTACTAAAAAAAATAAAATTTTTAATTTAACGTGATTTAATTTATAATTTTATAAATTTAATTTAATTTTATAAAATTTAAAGTGTTTAATGAATTAATTTTTGAATTTGAGTAAAATATATCACATCTACATAATATATATATATATATATATGATTATAGAAAGTATTTAAAATTAGAATCAATTATTATCATAATATTTTAAATATTTATAATTAAATTTAGGGTAAATTATGTCAATAGTCCTCCTTATTTTCGGTCTAACTTTGATCACGGATTTTCTAATTAAGTGTACTGTACCATTTTTTTTTGGCTTCACTCTCTTTATTTTCCACTTCACACTCTTTATTTAATCAAAACCTTTTACCAACAGTTTGACTTTCTTTCTTTCTTTCTTCTTCCCACAGACAAAATCATGCAAAACAAACTATTTGAAATCCTCCTCCTCCCTCCACATTTCTCTTCTTCTTCTTCTTCCACAGACAAAACCGTGCAAAATAAACTATATATTTGAAATTCTCCTCCCTCCACCGTTGACATGAACTATGCTAAATTATAATTTTGGCGTGCATATATATATATATATATATATATTATTAAGAGTTTTAAATCTCGATCGCGGTCACGTTTTCAGTTATTTTGAATTTACCGTGTGGCTGTCGCGGACGCTATTACAGCCGTCGCGAATAACTCGAACGGTGGCAAAATCGCTATATCGAGGCCGAAATCGCGGTCGCAGACCGTTTTTTAAAACCCTATATATATATATATATATAGATAGATATAAAGAGAGAGAGCTTATAGGTGTGATATTTTTGCAGTAAAATTAGGGAGAAGAAATAGAAACATTTCAGCATCATAGTTGAAAAACAAAATCCATAGCTGAAAGGAAACTTTCACCAACATTATAAGTTGGCGGATGGAGCTTCGAGCATGCCGAAAGAACTCAAGAAGCAATGGAGGAGGAGGAGATAGAGGTGTCCTCGAATCGATCATTAGAGCGCATGAAAACCTACTCAACCATGTCATCATCTGTGGTGGTAGTGGCTCGATTGGACCAACACTCGAGCACTAGAGCCATGGGGCAACGATCGAGGTCTCCTAATGAGGCTGGTAATGTTGATGCGAAATGGGTTACTGTGGAAGCTTGCGGGCAAGGCGAGGGCTGTGTTGGATTTCTGATATCGGATGGAGAACGAGGTAAAACACTGAAAGATGATAAATGAGTTTATGAATTGAAATGGGCATGTGTGGTTTAATGTGAAGAAGAGGAAGAGGAGACATGTGAAGGGTGGTGGTAGATGGATGTCGGCAAAACCTAAAGCCGGCGGTGAAAGGTGGACGGCCACAAGATTCTAGAGCTTCTCTCTCTTCTAATTTTGAGATGGAGGAGTCAAATTAGCTGAAAACCAAATTTTTGGTTTTTATACCCATGTGCAGAGGAGAAGAAGAAGAAGAAGAAGAAGAAGAAGAAGAAGAAGAAGAAGAAGAAGAAGAAGAAGAAGAAGAAGAAGAAGTGCCCAGCTGGTGAATGTGTTTTTTTTTTTTAAATTGCCATGTCCCACTTATGTTAATAGGTTAACATTCGAGGGATTTAAACGGATCGATAACGTAAATGACCAAGAGCACTTAATTAAAAATCGTGATTAAAGTCGGACAGACCGAAAACAAATGAGACTATTGGCATGGTATGCTCTTAAACTTAAATAAAAATTCAAATAGTTCAACTCAATTCGAAAAAATTTCAAATAAGATTTGAGTTATAAAATATGATACGTCAACTCAAGTGACTTGAATCTTTTTACTCGGCTCGATCAAAACTCACTCCTAAAATGTTGGGTGTTCAAACGATGGGTTCGACCATTGAACCGACCAATTTCCCTGAAAATCGAATTAATTGAACTTTTTCTTTAACTATTAATCGAACCGAGCTTTTTAAAAAATAATTAACCAAACCAAATTTTTTTATAAATTTATTTTAATTAGATTAATTTGAGTTTAATAGATATATTTTTATTTGAGTTAAAATTTAGTTACATTTTGACAATTCAATGGGTCTAATGTGATTAAAAAATAGTTATGTCTTAATTCTTAATTGATTTAAGCTTAAAATATATTTAATATATGTAATATATTAACTATTTAATATCTTCGGTTAATTCGTTTCAATTAATTAATTAATTTTGAATCAAATTAATCAATAATCGAATATTAAAAAATTAATTGTTCATCGATCAAATTAATTCGATGATCAATAGTTTTACCTAAACTAAGATTATACTATGTTTTTGCTCAGTCCCATTTCATACATCCACATACATCCTCCACACGATGCCAATCCAACAATCGTTTTTTTGAATTAATCATTGTTATCCGATCTATTGACGGACTAATCCAGATCAAATATTTCAGAGGCGAGAATGATCCTCCCAACCCATTTGCTCTATCCGAAAATACTAGGGTTCAAACCCCTAACATTACTTATGTAATTTAATAACTCATCTCAGTAAACCAACTAGTTATTGTAAACTTCAAAAATTATATTAACCTTTTTAATCTCTAGAGGAGCATCCGGGGGCAACTACATAAAATTATCGTCCAAAAATTTAATCTTGATCTTATCATCATCCAACTTGTTTGGAGGAATTCTCAGCAGTTCCAAACAGAAGCTATACCAGTTATCTTCAACAACACCGATAATAGCCTTTCTATTAATAGATAGCCCAAGATGAAATACAAAATGAAACATATGTGTCTCCGGCCTCCACCTTTCTAACAAGTTTTATCAGTAGAGGTTGTAATTTAGTATCACCAATTATACTGCTAACGTAACCAAAACTAGCCTCGTGCAAATACAAAACAATATTTGCATGAGGTGGTATGAAACGATTTCATTTAAATTATATTTAATTAGGACTTTTTTATATTAAATCCTTTTAAAGTAAGTATTTTTTAATTAAGATATTTTATATTATTAGATTAATACTTTTTATTAGATTTTTTTATTAGAAATTAGAATTGTTTTTAAATAAGGAAATTTTTCTAAAATTATATATATTTTCAAATTATAATATGTATTTTTAAATTTTGATTTTATTATTAAGGATTTTTATATTACTTTATGAATTTTTTTTAAATTATGCATATCACTTGTCCCAAAAGATCAATATAATCTTGTTGCTTCAATTTCTTGTGGACCTCACATTTTACAGAACGTGATATTAAATTGATTTATCTAAAAAATTCTTTCACGTCGGATGAGTCTCACTCTCTACAAAACATTAGGTCTTTAAACACGTTTTGCAGAACCGAAGGCAATCCTCACTACAATAAAAATAAATTTATAACGGCGTTTTTAATTCAAATATTGCCATTTTTTACATAACGCAACGTTTTCGAAAAAATGCCACAAAATAGAAACTTTAATGACGTAAAAAGGAGACGCCGTTATTTATTGGAATACGGCGACATTTATGGTTAAAAGCCACAGCCTGTAATTACTTTAGTGGTGTTTGTGATAAAAAGGTCGCGATATAACCGTACATTAATGGTATTAGTGTTGAAAACGCGCAATATTACTATATATTGGCGCCGTAGTTTTTTTGTCCTTTAACGGATCCAGTTCTAAATCCCTAATTCTTCTATTCATTTCCCTACGCAACGCCTAGCAACCCACCCGAACCAGCGCAGCATCATGCCGACTTTGTCAACTTCCGGTCACCAGCATCATCTGTCACCATCACAGCATCATGCCGACTTTGTCAACTTCCGGTCACCAGCATCATCTGTCACCAGCGCAGCATTAGGTATGTCTCTCTTCTCCGTCGTAGCGTGCCTTTTTTCAACTCATTCTTTCTCAAGAAAATTTCCTATTCTCACGCATCTGCACCTTATTTCATTTTCTTTTCTGTCTTTTTTCTATAGTTTTACTGAATAAAGATTTCTTTTCAATCTTCTTGATTATTTTTGCATGTTTGTTGAGTGATATGTTTATGTATGTATTTCAGTAATCGATTTTTGCTCTCCAGAAGAATTAATCTTGATCTGTTATGTTTTCCTTCTAGTTGTTCTTTAAATCCCGATTGTTTTGATTGAATTTATGGAAATCACACGTAAAGTTATGTTCAATAAATATATATTCAAGTTGAAAGTGAAGGAAGAAATTTTTACTGATGAACAGCGTGTGAAATCAACAGTGGTGAAAGTAAAAAATGTAAAATTTTCTATCAGATTCAAGGTCCCTTTTGGATTTGATCGAGAAGATTAAAACAAATAATTTTGGTCCTTCTGCATCAAAGGAAGAGTTCAGCACTCCTAATCCTGGTCTGGGTTATGCTGCTGGGGTTGGGATTGATGGAAGCAGGGGTATTGCACCGACAACTGCTAGTAGAGAATATGGGTTGCCAGTAAACCAAGAGGGTCGATATGGAAACCATTACAGTGGTTCTAGGCTTAGAGAAACTGCTTCAAGCATGAATATATTCTTTAATAGTTGTGGTGTTACTGGTCATAGCTCTACAAATTGTCCTACCATCATGAATAGTCCGATACAGTCTGTTGGCAGGGACTATTCTGATAGAATGTATTCTGGGACAACTGTTGGCCGAGTATCTGGTGAGTGCTTTAAGTGCCATCAAACTGGATATTGGGCCAGAGACTGCCCAAACTCAGGTGCTGTACCTTTGAGGCACTGATTTTTCTGCTGGGAGATATGGAAGTCTTTTGAGGCAACAGGTAGGTTGTTGCTTCTGTTGTCTATTGAAAATGTATTGAACTTTAAATCAGTCCATAATTTTTTTGGCATGTCATCTATCATTCTAATTGTATGTTCTTTGTTTCTCATGATTAGGACATTGGACTTGGGAGAGCCACGAGTTGTTGATGGAATGCCATTTTTGACAACCTTGAAGTGAACTTAAGCTTTCTCGTTTCACAATTGAAAATTGTCACTTTGGGTGTTGGAATTTCAGTTTGCTCCCATTTGTCCCCCCCTTTTTTTTGTTGTGTTGTAGTTTGGTTACGAGTAAATGGCAGATGTAATTTCTATGCATGGAACTTTTCTATATATAACCATATTTGAGATGCAAGAGTCTGATGTTCTATCGACCAAGCGCGTTGCTTTTGGCATGCATGAAACTTTTGAACTACATGTAAATGGAAAAAGGGTAGCTTTTCAGGCATTGTGGTTCTGGTGTATTTATTTTCACCTCAATCTACGTCTCTACAAATACAGGGATGTACCGATTTATGCTGTTGCCAGAGGCTTATACACACTACACTAAGGGTCCCTTTGGTTGGGGGAAACATTTTACGAAAAATGTTTCTGTAAAACAAGAAAGTCGATATAATTTATCTTAAGGAAAACTCAAAGCAAAACACGGTAAAATGACTTACCTTTGGAAAAGGGTAAGTCATTTTCCTTCGTTTTCCCGTCCCTTGCTCCACATTGAAACTCTTCGTCTCCCAAGCGAAAAAGACTGGGTCTTTAGCTTTGTTGGTTTTTTCGATCTGGATATTGTCTAAAACTCGTACTTGTTTATTTTGGGTGGTGAGTGGGGATGAGGAAGAGGGAGAGGGAGAATCCGTGTTGGATCTGTGGGCACTATCACAAGTACGAGGAAGGGGAAGTTTGTGGGATATGTGGGCATAGAACTCCTGTCTCTTCCGACAAGAATTCGCTTCAAGTCAGTGCTTTCCCATCGGAGATCTTGCCTGACTTTCTCTATTTGGGTAGCTATGATAACGCTTCTGGCTCCGAGCTTCTAAGGACTCGGTGAATTACTCGAGTCCTTAATGTAACCTCCTTCTTCTTCCTCCTTATTTCCCCCTTTTTTTTTTGTTATTTCTGTTTGCGAATGTTAATACTATCTGCTTATGGTTTTATTCTGATTTAAATTTATGGATTTTGGGATTAAGAATAATTTGGAGAAGTTTACTTATGATTGTTTGCTAATTGGAACAAGAAAGCGTAAATTTTTGGATTAGGTTTTGTGATGTATGTTGAGGTTTTTATGCTGCTACTTGAAGAACTTTGATGGGATTTCTCTATTTTAAGTATTTGAAGAAAGAGAATTTTGGGATTTCTGTATTTTGATGGTAAAGATTAGATTAGCAAGTTTTCCATACTTAATAACAAGCAAAGCCTATAGGAGTAAGATCTTGTAACTTTGTTGATCTAGAAAATTCCTTTGTCAGTTGTAGTACCAATTATGGAAGTCCTATTGTTATCTGTATGCTTAGGGTGTGGATGAAAAATTGGCTACCTCTTTGGGAATACTGTTAAGTTAATAGGAGTACTATCCAGCTCCAATGGATTTACTTGGGATAATGGAGAATATTCCTTGGTGCTTTCTATTTGTGAATAAGGCTAACACCATGTTTATTAATGATAACTTGGAAACATGGGGAAGAAGTTTGATATCAAATGTGTGATATTGATTTGAGGCAACACCAGAACAGGTTGTATGAGTGCAATTTATCGAACTGAGGCCTCAAATTAACTGAAAGATCTGATGGTCAAACAGTAGTAAGAGCGATTCTGTTGCTTTTAGGTCCTTTAGCCTTCAAAAGGAGAAAATGAGGGTAGAATAGTCGTAAATTGAAGTTGTAAGATTTTGTATCTTGAATTATAAAATAGGATAATTAACATTGCCACTTGTTTACGTAGGTAAGCATATAATGATAGTTTGAAGATGAGGGTGGATGGTTAATACTGTGTTAAACCTTGAATGTTACTGAATCAAATACATCATAATTGAGATAGATATATGCATCAAAATTTATTTTAACTACTGTGATAAGGTTTCCTTTGTAAAGTGTAATAGGGCTGAAGAAAAATTGGGATTGTGGACTTGCACTACCACAGGTCCACAAGTATGTTTTTGATGTTGAAAATCATAACCGTTCAACTAAGTAAGCCAGTAGTTTGTGAACTTCCAATGCTATCAGTGATGTGATTGGAAGGATCGTCATGGGAATGTTGTAGGATTGATGGTGTCAAGATCCATTCATTTTCGTTTTTCATTGTGCAGTTTGTTCTCCTCTTTGTTTGATGTTGCTTCCGCTTCAATACATATTGGTGGCTCTTAGGCATCTAAATTGTAGCTTACAGTTATGGCATATTCTTATATTGTTTACAATATTTCTTTGCAGACTGTACCTGCTTGTTAAAATCTCTACAAGAATTCATTTACCTATCACTGTCTGCAAGATTACAAAATTTTACAATTTGATGATGCAATACAATTTTTAGGTGCGTAACCATTGTGTTTCATCACGGAGTTTCAGTTTGCGGTTGAAAGGTTAATTTTTGTATCACTTTATTTGTGCGAGGCTTTGTTATTCCCTCTTTCTCGTATCAATTTTCTTCCTTTGCAAATTTCAAGAGATTGGCCTGAGCAGAATTTAATAATTCACCCTCTCTTTAGTTCATGAGAAGCATTTACTGAATATAATCTCTCTTTTTATAGTTTCACAATGAGTCACTTTTTGGTTTTCTCAATTCTCATCGATAACAGCATGTATTCTGCTGCATGTTCACAATATTGAAACCTTTCTGCAATATTTTCTCCACATCTCAATCACCTTTTCCAGCTTTTTATTCTTTTCGTGGTTTGCTCTACTCGTGATGCCCCGTCACTAACCTAGATAAAAATGGGAGTTGGAGAGTTCGCTTGCAAATACACAAACAATATGTAATTAGTAGCTGTCGGTTGTATAGCGCGGACACTTCTAGTTGACATTTTGCATGATTTTTACATTTTTGTTGCCATATTATGACCCATGGTACATTTCTGCAGAGCAATGTGAGAGGGATAAGGCTCCAGTTATTGTAATAGCTTTCTTGATGAGATCTAAAGGATGGAGACTTCCCCAAAACTATCAGTTTGTGAAAGAATGGAGACCGTCTGTTGATATAAATCAAGGTATTTATCAGCCCCGGCATAGATTACCTAATATCATGGAAGCCATTTTATGTCGCTGTTTCATCTACTTAATTGAAACCATAGGGATATCACATGGTATTTTTTGGATGAGGGGAAAAAAGACCGTCGTAATATCTTTTGTGACGTTCATTGCTGTGTGATTTTGCGGCTACCATTATTAGTTTTTGATATATGATTCCTGAAAGCGGTACTATCTTCTGATTTTTATTTGCTTGTGATTGGTAGCTATCTACCAGCAGTTGCAGGAATATGAGCAAAAGCTCTTTTGATCATCACATGACAATAACCCTGCTTTTCTTGCCTTCCAACCTGCCGGAGCCCCGTTCAATGTCTGCTTCTCAAAGGCAGATGATTCAGTTCCAATTCCAGTCAGTAATCTTGGTACTCCGTCTACTTTTGTCCTTTGGCCGCTCAAGTTTACAATTGGTGCAGCAGAGCCGGAGAAGAATCTCTGAAAACCTAGCAGAACTAGTTGCAATGATATTCCAATGGATAACACTTAATTTGGCTGTAAATTTCTAGTAAATGTTTTTTTTCCTTGCATGTTAGATTTGGCGAATGTTAATGAAACATAGTCCGGCTCGTTCCAAATTTTATGTAAGTATAACTTCTTTTGTATTTCGTTTCCAGAATAAATATCTAATGGTTTTGGAGCTGTTTCATGAAACTCTTCTGTCTTGTCATATATGTTCAATGCCATTATAATAGCATTGTAATCATGGTAGTAACATACTAATACTCACCATAATACGATTTGGAATTAGAGAGACTGGTAAATTTACATGTTATCATATCATACCATAAAAAAGAAACGAAATGAATGTCCCTTGTTTTCATATGTAATGGGGTAAGGGGGATGTAAGATAGTAGGTTGCCCCTAACACTAGGTTGAGAGCAGCTTCCGTAGGAGACCTCCAAATTATGAAATGCCCTCCATAGGACTCGATCTCACGACCTCAAGATTAAGAACCTTGTGTTCTACCAACTGAGCTGGACGGTCATTTCATAAAAAAAAAAAAATTTACCTTGAGGTCGTGGGATCAAGTCTCACGGAGGGCATTTCATAATTCGGAGGTCTTCTACGGAAACTGCTCTAAACCTGATGTTGGGGGCAGCCTACTATCTTACCTCCCCTTATCCCATTACGTTTGGGAACAAGGGACAGCCATAAAAAAGAAACGAAATTTAGATAATTGGTCCCAACCCAAATTCTTTCTTCACATAACATTTCTGAAATATTACGAAGTTGGCAAAATCCTGAGCTATCACAGAAGAATTCTGCAGTTAAGGCGTGGGCATAACTTATTCATCCTGAGCTATTGCAGAAGAAGTATGCAATTAAGGTGTGGGCACGCCTTACTAATCCGTACAACCCTAAATTAGGATTACGAATTTACAAGGAAAAATGAGTTTAATGACGGCTGAAAAACTCTATTGAATCATTCTTATCTGTGTATGTATGCTTCTTTATTAAAAACAGATTCTGAGAATTATTTTCAGAAAAATTAACCAAACAATGTAAAACATTTTACAATGTACCATCCAAACACTAGAAAATATTTTCTTGAAAATATTTTCTAGAAATGTAATTCATTTTTCAGATTTCATTTTCCGAAAACTATTTTCAGTGAAACAAACATACCCTAAATTGTATTGAAAATCACATTTATTGCGAGTATTTCTGCTTATCTACAAACGTCTAATAGAGATTAATTTTATGAATTATATAGGATTACAATGGTAATAGTTTTTTTTATCAAATATTTAATGTTGTTGTATTTAAAAAGACTCAAATTTAAAACTTTTGGTTAAGATGAAACAACCCTAATCAACTAATCCAAACACTTGAGATAGTTTAAATATATATAGTAGTAAATTAAAACCCTATATTCATCAGTTACAACAGTTTTGAATATACATTAAAATTAATATAATTAAATTTTAAAATTGAATTAGAATCAATTCATAACGAATTGAATTAAATTAATAGAAAAATCTCCATCAAATTTTATTTACACCTATTTTAAAATAATTATCTCACACAGTTTATTTTATATGATAACTTTGTGGTATTGTTGAAGTATAATATGATATAATTTCATGTTGGAAACTTAGGTTTTGAAGAAAATATAAATGGATATTTATGTAATTCAAACTTTTAATAAATTGTGTACAATTTTCCTGGACAATTCACAGCCTCCTACAAACTTTATTGTAATTAATAATTAAGGTAGAGTACACACAACTACGAACGTAGGATTTTAAGTTTGGAGAAAACTTGAACGTAGGATTTTAAGTTTGGAGAAAACTTGAACTTATAAAATTTTAGGGGGTGATAACATATTTTCAATAGAAAATACATAGAAAAAAAATCTAAAATATATGATAATTTTATATTTTTAAGGGGGCGACTGCCCCTACCCGCTCCCCCTAGGTCCATCCCTAAGTACACAAATGATCATCCGATTATAAGATGTTACTTTTTTGAGTCTTTTGACTATTAAAAGTTATAAAATGGTCACTTGACTATTCATATGGTCCAAACTCTGTTTTTTAATTAGAAAATATTGACAGTTGTCAAAGCTAGACGTTAATATGTTGATTGAGATATGATAAAATATGATCATAAAACCGTTTGAGTTATATTTTTGTGAATTGACTCTCTGTTTACATTATGTCGTTGAGCCAATGTTTTGAAATAGCCAATGCTTGAAATCTTGTGTCATCGAGCCAGTGCTTGAAAGCAATGACAATACCAGTAGACATCATAATATGGTTTTATAGTATCTTAGTCAACGTGTTAAAGTTCAGCTCAAACAATCGTCAATTTTTAACAAAAACATGACTAGTTTGAAATATATGAATAGTTGAGTGACCATTTTGTAATTTTTAATAGTCAGATGACTCAACAAAATAATGCATTATAATTGGGAGACCATTTTTTTAACTTTTAATAGTTAGTGACTCAAAAAAGCATTATCCTATAGTTAAGGGATCATTTTACCCTAATAATTAATTTAGGGCCTAAGGGCTACTTTTGTCCTAGTAATAGACTCATTTATCATTTTCGTCCCTATGGTATTTTCGCATCATTTTAAGTTGTTTAATTGTATAATCCTAAACCCTAAACTTTAACTTAAACCACTAAACCCTAACACTTAACCCCTAGCTTAAAACCCAAAACAATGGTAAATATTTAAATATTGATGCAATTAAACAATTTCGAATGCTAAATTGATATGAAAATATCAAAGAGACAAAAATGATAAATTGGATATAATACTAAAACAAAAGTAAACCTTAAGCATTAATTTAGCAAACGCATTTACATCAGGCTAGCAACATTGGAGTGTTGCTTTTAGGGATGGCAAACGGGCGGGTCGGGTGCGGATACCCTATCCCCCATCCCCATACCCTCCTACTATTTTTCAATCCACCACCCGCCCAACCACCCATGATGGGTACAAATTTTCAAATCCACACCCGCCCACGCGGGTACATTTTCAAATTCATCCCCACACCCACTACCCACTAGCGACATACCCATCTAGACCCTTCTGACAACAAACTAATGAGATGTTGGAGTTGGTTCCCAGACAGTTCGTGACGGGGTAGCAGCGCATGCTTCAATTTGTCAGAGGAGTGGCTCTACGAATGTTATGGAGACAGATTATAGGGAGCATGTAGTCGCAGAGCTGGATTGTTGTGTTGTTTTCGATGTTAATGCTCATAGTGCGCCTAATATGGGTTTTGAGGGGCTAAAGAACATGAAAACTGCTGCTTTTGATGTTAATGCTTATAGTACGGCTAATTTGTGTTTGGATGGGTAGGATGGGCAGCATGGGCTAAAGAACATGGAAAGTGACGTGGTTAGTGGGATTATGGGTTTAATCAAAGAGCTGAATATTTTCCTAATTAAATACCAGATTAAAGACTAAATATCCTTAATATTTAGTTAAATTATATGTTATATATTATATAATATTAAAATTTATAAATTAGTCTCTAAAATTACACCTAAATTCATAATGGTCCAAAATTTAATAGATATTTAGCTAGGCGGACGGATGCGGGGCGGGTAATGTCTCAAACCCATTACCCGCTCACCACCCACGACGGGTACCACTTTATAAATCCACACCCGCCCACTACCCGTTAAAATTATACCCATCCCCGCTCCAATTGAAGCGGATGCAGTGCGGAATCCACGAAACCGTATCCGTTTGCCATCCCAAGTTGCTTTGGATGGACGGAAAATTAAAGTCAAAGAATCTAATTAAAACACACAAGACCCAATTAATTATTTTTAAAAAAGTTTATGTGATTTTAAGAGAGTATTTGTATAAAATTAAAGATTTTCAATTATTTTACAATAAATGTTCATACACCCTTATAAACATTGTGTTCATACCCTAAACTCTAAAAATAATAATAATCTTTTAACTATTAAAGTCGTTAATTCGATATATAAATTTCTCTTAAATTCAAAATATTTTAAGATCTTTAACATAGAATTTTTCATTTAAATTATTTTAAGATCTTTAACATAGAATTTTCCGTTTTTTTTAAATGAGTAACTCCTCAATGCTCATACAACCCTATAAATATTGTGCTCAAACCTAAAACCTTAAAAGAAAACAATAATTCTTTAATAATTCAAATCGTTTAATTCGTAATATATAGTTTTTTCGTAATTTCTTCTCTAGTCAGTTAATTAACAAATACTATATAAATGCAATTATTTACATATATAAATATATATATGTATTTAAAGTTAAAGGAAAAATATTATCACAGTAAAACCAGCAATAGCCTCTCCATCGTCATATGCAATAGCATTATTCATATGTTTACACGACCAAACAAAATTATAAGAGCATCATGGCATGTACAACTTATTGCCACATTTACACCTCCATGCTTCTGGATAATACTCCGCCGTGACCGGTGTTCCGGGTGGCACCGACACATGAACAGGCTTGCAGGGCGTGCAGTCGCCGCATTTTGAGATGCACCGTGGCGGTGAAGATCCTGGGCCACTGAACAATCTCCTGCCCAAGCTTAAACCGTGTACTTGGATGTCAATGGGTACAGCCACCTCATTATTTTGGGCAGTTTCCTGTGACAAATGAATCTTAATAATCATAAATCACTTAAACTATTAGTTAGTTGATAATTTACTACACGAAAACCAAAATCTATGCCTCGGTTTGGATACAAATTTTATCTCTGACAAAAAACAGGTCGAATTTTAAAGTTTGTGAAGTTACCTTAAACAGTGGTAGTCTACATGTCCATCTTGAAATATGATTTTATTAATTTTGTGTTCATCTTAAGATTTTATTTGTGTCGAATATGTATAAATTTTTTGTGTTACTAACATATGTATGTTCACCTAAAAAATATTTTTAAATTCATCATTACCCTAAATCTGAGTTAAATCGAATTTCAAATAAAAAAATATTTTTATCTGATGAGATCAAATTGACCGAAAATCGTCTCAACCCTACCATGTCCATCCCTATCTACAAATACCGTGCGCTCTCTGAGAAGAAAAATCAACGTTCACGGGAAGACAAAAATACAAATATATAAACTATTACGAGTCAGTAAGTGGTTTGGGTTAAAGAACTGAGCTCTGCTACCTCAAGTTACCGAGACTTTAAAATTAAGAAGAAAATCCTAAAGTGTGCAGTACTGGGTCAGGGTTCACATGTGTTGCTTTCTTTTTGTTTTTTTTCGGATGATGGACCTGGCGTGAAGCCCTACTCATATAGCACGGTTCCATTTCATGCATCAGAATGAGAAGGCTCGTGTGATTTGGTCCCTGGACAAGAGCTGCAATAATTCTTCTTAACCTATTAACAACATGTCCGCACACACTCGACATACATAAATCCACTTAATGAAATCCATAACATGAAAATTTAACCCTCAAGTCTACATCGATTGTCCTTGAGCGATTGTTGTATTAGATCAGTGAAACATATATGTTTAGAGCTAATAAGTAATACTGTGCAGGAGCAGGATACAGATGAAGAGTACAGTGAACTGACTCACCTGAGAACAAATACCATCCGCAGCTTTAGCATACTGTAGAAACCTAAAATCTGGCGTCAAAAATGGAGTGTCATCAATTCATACCAGATATATACCATTACCAGGTTTTCGTTTCTGCCATGTTTAGTTAGGTAATGAGAAAGAGCATACCTTGTTGACATGTGCAGCTGATGCCAACCAATAAGCAGACTGAGAAAAGGAAGAGGGAGAATAAACAGTAAAGCGGGTGAGATTTGTGGGTGTGGTTTGGTTTTCTGCATCCCTTACTCTCCTCCATGAAAGACAGCTTGTGCTTTCCTCTTGGGATTTTGAAGATGGGATTGTGAAGCTAAGTAGCAGAGGTAGAGAGGAAGTGTTTGTGGTCTTCAGCCTCCCATATTCCATGCAAGTGTCACGCCAAACGCAGCAGCACGAATCAGAGAGAACATAAAAGATGGTGAATCTAGGGGGATGCTGGATTCCTAAGGTTTTCCATGTTTGGGTGATGGATTCTCTTGTAGGTTTTGTTCACTGTGTTTCATGATTCCCAAACCCAGAAATAAAAACTCAACCCCTCTGCTCCACATGCACCTCTGTCTCTCTCTCTCTCTCTCTCTGTCTCTCTCTCTCTCAACCTTTCCTTGTCTCATCCGTTGCATTCCAGTTTTTCTTTTATTTTCCACATTATGTCAATGTCATTGTCGCAAAAGCCTGGATGATTATACTCTCCTAACTAGTTTAGGATCCATTTGCTAATGATTGAATTATAAAGAGAGAAACTGATTAATTAATTAATTAGTCAGACAATATCCAAGTAAGAAATTAATTAAGATAAACTATATATTTAATCATCCAAGTCCTATTTTAGTTTTCTAATTTTTTTTCTTCAAAATCTCCTCTAACATTACGTTTTGATTTCATTTGGTCAACCACCGTTCAAATATTATCGACAATGGTGATGTGCTATCATAAGATAATTCACTATCATCATTGAGAAAATAAAAATGTCACGTCAGTAATTTTATTAATCTTTTAATAGCGAGTGACCAAAATAAAACTAAAACATAATTTTAGTGATGATTTTAAAAAAGAATAATTAGATGACCAAAACTGAACTAAAAATGATAATTGAGTGACTAAATATGTAGTTTGTGTGTCCTCTTTATTTATTTGTAAATTTGTGGATTCCAAAGCGGGGAAGTGTGGACAAATAACCCAAGTATATAGTATTTTTTTAATTAGTTCATTTAGGGCCTGAGAGAATTTATGGATACTTAAATTAAAATTCATTTTTTTATAGTTACTCCGAACCAAACTAAAGGGAAAATTAGGATTATCATGATCATAGATCTATGTGTAAACGTGACATAATTACTCCAAAAGTATTGCACATAAAAATAGGGATCAAGTTTATCACACTTTTGGAAGTAATTTTCGGAAATTATTAGTTTTTCGTCCATTGAAACATTCAAAAAAATCTTTTGTATCTATCAGAATATTTATAGAATTTATATTCCCAAATTAAAAAATGTCATAAACTTTGGCAGACATATGTGATTTATTGAGACGAAATTTAAGAATTTGATGACCAAATCAATTCAACCTCCATACTTATGAGTAATAATAATGATCATATACTTCACGTTATCAACTAGAATCGTTTTTAAATACTTCTCCTCCACAATTGAGGAGGGGATCCGAGACCATCCTCTTCACTTCTATATTCTTCACTTTTATATTCCTCGTTATGGTTTTATCTCTATTATAGAAACACAACTCAATAGTCATCTCTTCACTTAAATTAAAAGATGTAAATCAATAATAATTGATAAGATAAATTTATTTTCCATCAACAAAATTCAATCAACTCGACGAAGTCGTACGGCCAGCAGCACACAAATACCTTCAATTTTAGTCTAATGGCCGTTCAAACAATATGAAAATGGTCCATGCATGCTTCGCCTGAGTAGGGGGATGGAGATTTGAGAGGGTTTAAAGAAATAGTTACAGAAAGAGTAGGTGGGGACGAAGAGAATCATGTGTAAAAATAGAGAGACGTGGATGTTGGAGAAAGGGAAAAGTGTGTGCAACAACTAATAAATAAATATAGGCTTAAATAAAAATAAGTGTCTGACTTTTACTGATTTTCATAAATTGGTGCATTATTTATTTTTAATCATCAAGGTGTTTAATGTTAGAAACGTTACTACTTTACGTGTCTTAAACGTAACGAGTGTTAAAAAATTTCCTTAAATGGCACATGTCACAATCATAGAATTTTGAAATTTTGATTTTTCTTTTAAAAAATAAAAATATTAGTAGTATCAAAAAACCCAACTCGCGCCCACCCCCTCTCCCTTCCCTCTCGTGCCTGCTCCAAACTTTTCCATAGCCAAACGGCCGATCAAACGGCCAAAAGGTCGGCGCTACGGTAATAAATGACTGATTACCACGATCGACCAAATGGATTTAAATGATTGAGTATTTGAGATTTTAGGAATTGGGGATTAAAGTGTAGGGATTTAAAGAATTTAGGTTTTGAGATGATAGCAAGGACTATGACTAGTAAGTGGGTGGCCGGAGATAACCGACAGTTATAGTAAAGGAGACTAAAATAAGATATTTAGGGAGTTTAGGGTTTTTTATATTTTTAAAAAAATGATATTTCAAGAATAAAATATTTTTAATTTTTTTTAAAAAAATAAATTATCAAAATTATCAAATTATGTCACATATCATTTAAATAACAATATTTATAACGTTAAGGGGCTGATTGGTTTAAGGAATGTGGGATTCCCATGGGAATGGAATCCACATTCCCATGTTTGGTTGGCCGGGAATCTCATTCCCGGTAATGTTTTATTATCAATAGTATATTTTTGGGGTATATTATCGGGAATGTCATTACCTCCATTTCATTAGGTATTGTTGAATTACCAACGTTTTGGACTAAAATACCCTTAAAAAATTTCTTCAAAAATATCATTCTTCTGTCATTGAATAATAAAAATTCTACGAAGGTTAAATTACAAATTTATCCTTAAACTATTTTAGATTTACAAAAAAAAGCTATAATTAAAATTTTATATGAAGTTCAGGGGTTAAAATAAAATTTTACTATTTCATTAAACCTTTTTATATTTTCAATTTTGTAATATATATATATATATATATATATATATATATATGAATTTAAATTTTTTAAAGAAAATATATAAATATTTTACAACTTGTCAAAAAAAAACAAATATATAATAAAGACAATCTGGTCAAATATACATTCCAATAATTTTTTATTCTTTTAACCAAACACAAAATACAACATTCTCAGTAATCCTATTATCTGGTAATTTTACATTCCCATTGACAATCTTACATTTCGTGAACCAAACACACCTTAAATATTTAGATGATTCAAAAAATAATTCAAACATCAATTCATAAAAATAATATAATTTAAAGACTTATGCTTTTGTTCTTACATGAATAATAATAAAGCGATTAGGGCATATGATTCACCCACCTTGGGTGATAGGGAAATGTGAAGGTGACGTGTGGAGGCAAGCAAGCATCCTGTCAGTCAAATATGTTTTCAATTATTTGAGTTGAATAAGGCTGACACCCTGATAGCGACACATGCCCGTTAATATGTAATCTCAGCCTGTATATGTGGGCTTTGATTTGGATCCATTAATTTAAAGATAGGGCCTATAGAATTCTTTTAGGTACATAATGTTTAGGGTTTATGTCACTTAAGTAATCGAAAAGAATATGGTAAAAGCGTGGAACCAATCCTCTATCCTTTCAACCTTTTTCAAACAATCATGCATGGTATAATTAACCTCTTTGTCATTTATATTTTCTCTTATTTTCACTTGAGCGCCTAAGACTTCCCTTTTGACTAAAGCTATCATATTCTTCATTTATCATATTTTAATCCTCAAACCATTTCCAAAGCAAATTATAGTTTAATCCTATTTATATAATGAAATTGATTTTATTTTCAAGAATTCAAAAAAAAAACAGATTTAATTACTATAGTCACTCATTTTCGTCTGGGGTTTTACTTAATATACACATAGTGTATATAATATATAGTGTTGAAAGCATTTTTTTTCAAAAATATATCTAATATATAGTTTTGAGAAATTTTTTAAAAATATATATAATATATAGTTTAAAAACATTTTTGAAAATATATATAGTACATAGTTTTGAAAACATTTTTGAATATATATATAGTTTTGAAAACATTTTTGAAAATATATATAATATATAGTTTTGAAAACATTTTTGAAAATATATATATAATATATAATTTTGTAAACATTTTTCGAAAATATATATAATATATAGTTTTAAAACATTTTTGAAAATATATATAATATAGTTTCAAAAAACATTTTCGAAAATTTATATATAGCTTTTTTAAAAAAATATATATTTTTAGAACACATTTTATATTATATTTTTTTACATTTTATTTGTTTGTTTTTGTTTTTTCATTTTTTTTCTTTTTGTTTTATGTCCAAAACCGGGTCCAGCAGATGCCCAATCGTGTAAAGGACCTAACCTAGCCCCAACCCGATTAGGGTTTCATGTCTAGCAGAAGGGCGCCGAACAAACAAGGGCCATTGGATCTGGCCCTTTGATCCAACGGTTAGGAAGCATCAGGAGCAACAAATGAAGGCCCCGGGATGACTGGTTGCACAAACGACCGAACGGCCCGAAATTAACGAGAACGAGAGAACAATCCGTTGAGGGCAGAAACAAGCACCAACGGTAGGGTATAAATACCCTACCAAATCTGTCAAACAAGGAGGGATCGGGAGGCAACCAAGTAACCAAAAAGCACCACTAATAAAATCAGAAACATCAACCAAGAAAAAAACCCAATACACAATAAAGAAAACGAAGCATTCACGATGGGAAGGCAACATAAACATCAAGCAAGAACCGAGCAAAACAATTCGTGAAAGTAGCGAAAAAATCAAAAAGAGCTCAAGAAAACAATTTCGGTCGTGGTTCAGAAGGAGAACGACCATCGAAAACCGAAGAGAGACATCGAAAAGGTAGGAGTCGAACGTTTTTTTAGATCTATGTTATTTGGGGTTAGTTCTGAGGATTTAGAGTTCGGGATAGTATTCGGGGCTTAAAAAGGAGTGTTTTGGGGAAATTCGTAATTTTTCGGCCATCGGAAGTGGTGGGCAGAGCGACGGTGAGCGGCGGTCGGTGGCTGGCCATCGGGGCTAGTTGAGGAGAGGGGAGAGTGTTTGGGGGGTTGAGATAGTTTTTTTTTTGGGTTTTGGTTGAAAATATTGTTGTTTTTTTTGGTATTTATAACCGAGGGACTAGGTTGTAATTAGGAGGTTTTTAAATTATTTCTGTAGCCCCTGTACTTTTGATGTGTTATTCATTTTGGTCATCTGTTGCAATTTTGTCTCTGAATTTTCAATTAATTCAATGTAATCCTTCATTATATTTATTATATTTCACAATTTAGTCCCCCTAACCTTTTGTTTTTTTTGCAACTCATTTTTTTAGTATTAATTAGATCCATAAATTTCAATTTAGCTCAATTTAATCATTTAATTTTTATCTATTCATTTATTTTTTCTGTGTTAGTATTTTATTAACATTTTTTCTCTCTCTTAACATTTTTTTCTTTCTATTTTTTCTTTCTTTCAAAATTCAACAATTTTTTTATTTTATTCGTTTTTATTTTGACATTTCTTAATTATTTTAATTTATTTTATTTTCCCCTTCTTTTCGCTTTTAATATTGTTCTATTCAACTTTTTTATTTTTATTTCACAATTTGATATTTATCTTTTACTTTTTAGGGATAATTTTAACCAATCAAAGGAAAGTAATTCGAATCGAATCTTTAAATTTTAATTTTCGCAATTAAGACAACCGAGAAATTAAAATGGTACCGAAAGGGCAATGCAATGGTGCTAATCCTTCCTTGTCTGTAACATACTCCCGAATCCGACACATTTCTGGTAAAAAGCAGATCAGGTAAGATGATGTCCGATCAACCAAATATTTTACAAAAAAAATCATCGGTGACGGTTATAACATTTTTATTTAAGTCGAAGCTCAATTACGGGCCAACCCGAAGGACGGTTATGACAATTACAAGAGAAGACTTTTTTCCATTATCGAACATCGGAAAATATCTAAATCTATTTTGGGGATGCTACAAGTGAAGTGGACAAGTTATACATCCAAGCAAGACCCTTTGTTAATAGTAAATTTGATTTCATAATCTTCTTTATGTCCATTTTATGATTGGTTGTAAATAATAACAGAAGTTATTGGATGATGATATGATTGATTATTTTTAATTAAACACGTAAATTTATGTAAATTTTATTCTAAATCACTTGTATGACTAATTTGATATTTAGGTTGGACCATCCTAATCGAATATTAAAAATCACATTTTATCTTGGGAAAAATACAAAGAAACAAATACCTATTCAAATAACACCACTCGTAGCTAGCCCTCCATCCAATTCCAACCGTATAAAATCAATAATGATGATAAACTTGAAGCTTCAACAAATCCTATGGCTATGGCTATGGCTATGGCTATGGCTATGGCTATGGCTAGGCGCGTGCCTTTTAATGGAGACATGGAGGAAACAAACATGTATAAATAAACAAGCATACATCCATTCAGAGTACTTACGTCTTACCTTCATTGTTTAAAAAATATAGAATAACTATAAACACATATAACTTAATTGATAAATTATGCATTCCTTCCCACCCTTCAAACTTGGCATTCATTCATCCATTGTATAGAACAAGATGTCAATCTCAAAAATAAACTCTCCCCGACCCCACACCCCCAACCCCCGAACCGATTATTTTTGCTTCGCTCAACACATAAAAAGCTACCTTACCACCAGCAACATCTTCATCACTGGAACTGTTTTACAGTTACTAATATTTTTCACCAATGAATATAGCAACATTTCCATGACTCTAGGCTTGTAGGTCCTTGTCCGACTTCCATACAGGGGGAGATTTTGGAACACCCCCGTCACTCAACCTCCCACTTCCGTTATCCATGCTAATCAGAACATCGCTTTCACTTTCTTTAGCCTGAATTTTTCATCAGAAAGTTTGAATAAATCAGTTGCAAGATTTCAAGCAAGATGAGAATTATACATATAACAATTAAAAACACACAAATCTGCATGCAAAGAACTACCTGTGGCAGTTGTACTGATACTTCACTAGCCTTCTGCTGCTGGTTCTCAAGAACGGAACAATATGAATAAAGGACCATTCCAACTACAGCAATCAAGATCCCCAAAATGTTGCGCCAGCTAAATGGATCACGAAGTAGAATATAACCAAAAGCCAAAACAAGGCACGTTTTCAGATGTCCTAGAACCTGATAAGTGACTGGGGATGTCTTTCCAATTACCATAAATGTACTAAAGTTGACAGAGACAGATATCATGCATGATAGAACAATGAAGAACTGCAAAAACGATTGCATGTGTAAACAGTTAGGATCAACTAAGAAAAGCATTATACTACTCTCTTTTATTAAGCACAGAATTTGTAAGAAATGATTCTTTACCAGCACTTGAGGGGTATACTTGAAAGCAAAAACATTCTGGTTAGTCAAAAGCCCATCCAAGAATGGGCCAATGATGAACAAAGTTAATGCCTGGTAAGGGCAAGACTGGTAGAGAAGTTGAGTTGAAGATACTTTAAACTTCTTCTGAATGGTATTAGTCATCTAACAAGAATGAGTAAAGAAATTAAACAATTAATTCAAGATGAACCTATTCATGGAGACCACAAATTTAACAATCCATTTACTATTCCTAAACATGGAAATAAACTACCGACAAAACATGAAAAGAAATAGCAAATATCATTCCGTATTAAGGATACAATTTGAGCTATACAAGTAGTAACAATTGCCAGCAAAGAAAGGATAGAACCCAAGAAATTGAGCTGAAGATCAGTCACAGTTGCAATTCCAACACCTAGAAGAAGAATGCCCAATGAAAGTTGGATATTCCTACTGCAGTAGCATATAAATGTATCAAAATACAGAATAACCAATAAATTTCTACTTAAAAATAACAGTGGTATGAGCTGCAACAGAAACCACCCAAGGAAATTACAGCACAAGATTTCTCCAACAGAAAGTTTAGAAATAGAAGAAATTTTGAGATGTAGCAGTTACAGTCAAAGATACAAATCCTTGTTTGTCAACATGTAAGCACTGGAAAATGACCCCAAAATGGGTAAATGCAATCTCTTTTTTTGATAGAAGTTGGAGGTCTCATTAAAAACTCCCTTCTTATTCGTTCACATACTTAAAGTATGTTAACGAACATTGGAAGGAAGAAAAGAGTACCTCAAATTTTATTGATAATAATACCCGATACAAAAAACACCACGGAATATCCTCTCATGGTGATGAACACCATTACAACAAACACCTTAACCTCATATAACCTCATACAAAGCCACAGTCTAATCACCTTACTTCTAATTACACCACCAGCAGTAGGAATAAAATAGCGCAACAGAACATAATGCAAATTAAAAGCAACACCTACAGCCATATGAACTAAAACAAAACCACAATTGAAGAAACAAGATCTAATGAGACTCGTCTTCTTCAAGAGCCCAAGAGTTTGGTTTGAATGAAGGCTCTATCTCATGCACTATGACCTTGAAGAAGTTGTCACCAACCTTCAATTCCACCATTGCATCAATTCTCGCATCAGCCTTTGTGAGGACTTGAATTTTTGCCCGATCAAAGGATGATGGAGAATGACAACTTTCGTCGATAGCTAGTAATAAACCCCACTTATCAGCAATGTTCTTGAAAGTATTCCAATTCCATGTGTGAAAAGGAACACCCTCACAAACTAACCATACTCGACGACACTCCATTACCAAACTCTCTGACCAAGCTTCGACTAAGGAGAACTACTCTGCGAGAATCTTTGATTTATCGTTCTTTACACTTCTCAGTGAAGCATTGTCTTCGAAAATCATTAAAATCGGATTACCAGCAGCTCTCATTAAGTTGAAGCCAGTGAGGCCCTTCGCTTGCATTTGTCTAGCGAGATGACCAATTTTGACAAAGTCCTTGCACCACCCCACTAGACAATTGCTCAACACCTGAAGTTTTTCTTCATCTATAACACCTTCAACTTTAAAATGATTCATCCTCGAATCATCTTCCATCCCGGACTTGCGAAGAACACCTGTCGAGGACTTTCTCTAATAGGAATGTCGAGGTTTGAATTTAGCGAAAGAAACACCAATTTTGTTGTCGTCGATACGAGAGCCATTCATTTTTGAGATTGCTCTCCTTGCTTCTTCGATTGATGCGAAGCGAATAAAACCAAAGCGAACTCCTTTTATTTGGAATAAAAGCATCAAGTACCTGACCATGAGAGCAAAAAAGAGATCCAAACCTCTCCCAATGAATATTCTCTGGTAAATTTTCAACAAATAACGTGAAGCATCCAGACTTGTCAACTCTGCAGCCCTTTGTGATCGACTCCCTGAATCCCTCGTGTACACCATTTACTGCAGATTTTTCATCGTAGCAAACTTCTTTAACTGACACATGAAAACTAGGAGATGCACAGAAGCTGGAATTGGCAATGGCAGTACTGGAGGAACAGGAAAACCTCCATACTTGTCAAAATCAGAATCTGTAACTACTCTTTTAACAACAAGATTCTTCCTTGCCATCTCGATGTGCAAGAAGGACTTTAACTTAGCGTCAAAAACTATTTTCTGAAGGGCATCCTTGGCAGCAACTGCAAATTTAATAGTTGAGAAGAGTGCAAAACCCTTGGGCTTATCTCCCTTGAAGCTCAAATGTGAATCTTCAAAACCTGGAAGCCATCTCAGAAAATTCTGCAACTCTCTCTCTTTGACATCTTCAGGCAGACCCATAATGAAGATAGTATGAACCTCATCACGATGAGAAAGGTGAGATGACAGAGAATGCACAGCTGCAGAGGGTGAAGGAACTTGAACCGGAGGTCTCATCTTGAGAGAAGGTAGGATTCCAGCACTTGGCATGATGACTGACTGTTGAAATAAAACACCTAGAGACTTGACAAACTGTCCTGGATTTTGAATGCAGATTTGAACGAAAAAATCAGAGAAGTAAAATGCTAGGTAAGATATGCCTCCAAACGTGAAAACCCAGAGCCAATAACTACGATCTGGAAAAATAAGTTTTTCTCAAGAAGATCCGTTGACCAGCAGTGATTATTCACAGTAGAGAACTTGGGTTTTTGTCACGAGCATCCGATGAGTATAGTGGAACGGTTAAAACGAAACTCGGGAAACTGGTGGTGGAAAAGAACGGCGAAGAAAGGCAAGTAGATTTGCTCCGATTGAAAAGGAATCTAACAAAAATAACCAGGAAAAAGGAAACGTTGTGGGTAGACGAATATCCTTGAGAAAAACGGCGTCAAAAGGATGTCGGAGTGCGGCGGTGGACGGTGGTCGGAAGACGGCGAACGGTGGTTGGAGGTCGGCGGATGATGGTCGGAGGACGGCGGACGACAAGCGACTGAAGGTGGAAGACTAATGATGGATGACGGTAGTGAGGGCTGTATAAACGACACCCATATTTTCTCTCTCCCTTGGAAATTTGAAATTTGAAAACGCCTGGTTAGAGAAGCTGGAGCTTCTCTCACTTCAGAAGTTTTTAATTTTTCCGGATAAGAAACTGTTCTATTTCTAAGGTATATTATCTACAAAAAACACAATTTGAAGAGGCCAAAATTATAAGAATGTGAAAGAACATCAGGTTTTTTATCTCCTCAGATGTTAAGAGCTGGAATCACAGTTTTATCCTACCTTTTAGCATTTAGCATGAAACAGTCACAATCGAAGCTATCAATCCATGTTTATCAACAAGTCAACACCAAACAATGGCCCTAAGCCAATAAATGCAATGTCTAACTCTAGCCCTCTAAAAAGAAAACTATTCTACTCCTAAGGTTTATCCCCAAAAACCACAACTAGAAGAAGCTAAAAGTATATGAATGTGAAAGAACATCAGTCATACAAAGAAACAAGCACACTCATAACTGACCTGAACTTCTTCCTGAAGAAAAGGGTCTCCAACAGAACAGTGCAGGGGATAATTGCCAGTTTTGTCATCTAAAATATAAAACAAAAGGATCCATTCAGCAATTGGTGCTCCTAATATGCTTGTAAAAATAGGAAGAAGGGCTAAACTTTGAACTTGATATACATGGCACTAACGGATTCCATACCCATTGATGCTGTCAGCACAAAAGTATCATTCTGTACAATTTATGTTGGAATCAAGCGAAACTTGGGCATGACTTACATATGAATCAAGAGAATAACGACATGAAATTAAAATTTTACCTGGTAGAAACCAACAGAGTTGAAACCCAAACTAAGATTCAAAAGCCCGATGGATATCCCATTTAATATACCGAAACCCATGACAGCTCTTGCATCAAAAGGTTTATGCTCAAACAATTTCATCCATAAGGCCACATGAAGAGAGCAAAATGTGACCAGGAGATGCCAGCTTGTCAAAGTTGTGGCTGCAGAACCCAGACCCAATATTAGCAAAAGGAACTGTAATAAAAGATTATAACTTATTCTGATGATGCTTTTTTCGACTTGCTGGATGTCTGGTAGGGCTTATTAGATGTAAGAAATATGCCAAAAATGACATGCCACATCATCATAATTGGAATCGTGAACTAATTCAAAGGCAGAAGTTGAGAAAAGTTTCTCCAATTAAGACACATAAGGAAATATGACACTTAACACTAAAAATGATGCAGCAATAACAGGAACTTGAGGCGACATACAAAGATCAGGCAGTCTGAAGATAAAACCTAAAAGAAAATTTCTTACGAGATCACAGCAATGCTAGACAAAACCATGTGAACTTTAGCTGCTGAACTAAACTATCATTTTGGGGAATATAATATCAAAGTATAAGGACACCATACATTGTCTTATACGCCCCATAAGAAAAAGAGTAGCAAGGGATGGATTGGAAAACTAAGCATTTCTTTCTTAATCAACTGTAAGTTGTTTGATCACTCAGTGAGGAAATTGAATGCTGAATCTGTGCACTAGTGATGCTTCCAAAGTGCAACAGTTCAATCATTTTCATGTTCATACGCATACTAACACGCGCACAGATTCAGATTCATATTAGATTCTAATCAGTCACTTAGCATCGCCTAAGGGATTGATATTTCCAGAGCATAATTATAATGATGTGATAGCATAACTAATGATAAAAGGGAAAAAAGATGTGAATAAATGAATAAAGTAGAAACCGACCAAAGGTGAAAGCGAGAGTAGTGATAAGAGCCTTGTTGCAAATGACAATGGAGACAGAGGACACCACCGATAAAGTCAAAGCACCAATCGTCCCCAGCTGAAACTTCTGGTTCTCACTCATACTTGTCGTTTTCTAAGCTACGTATTCGATCTCTGATCAGGATCTACGTAAATCTCCGTCGATTGGGTTGGATAGCCGACGAAATGAAACTGGTTGGAACGAAGAACCCTGGCCCAGAGCAAGATCTGCCGCATTAAAGGAAGGTTGAGGCCGAAAGCCCTGGCTTGGGCTGAAGCAAGAGCTGAGAAGGAGAGGAAGAAGAGGACGAGTAAGAGTCCGATTAAAGGGGAAATCTGAGAAATAGAGACAGTTCGGGTTTGAGTTTGCTTATAGCATATAAATCGTCGGTGTTAATTTTGAATTAGTAACACGTACATCATAGGAAACTACAAGTGATGGCAGCAGCAGCAATAGGTAAACCGGTTGATTGTCGCCAGTCATCGATCGTCATGTGTAACAAGATCAACACTAAAATATTTGTATTTTATTATTTTTTTCTTTTTGAAGTATTTTTTCATAAAACTCACTCAAAATGAATAAAAATTCAGATAAAAGATTCGATGCGATAATACTCTCAAAATGGAGGGTTATACCAATAAAATTGTATGAGTTTTAAAGAGAGATTTGAGAAAATTTAAATTTAAAAGTAATAGGATATAATGAGACGAATTTATATGTATTTAAGGTGGGATCATAAAAGACATTGTATAGCGACATTTTCTATTAATGTCTAAGAATAGGTGAATAAATCCTAATTTTTATTAAACAAGAGATAAAATATTTTTTTTTACTTAAACTGCCATGTTATTCAATTATTAGTGGGTTAATGATATAATCCAAAAATAAAATTTAATGTTAACTATAAAATAGATTTAATGCGATTTAGTTTACTCTACTAAATACATCCATTTATTTTCGTATTTCATATATAATTATCTAATCATATCGAAACAAAATCAAGGCTTTGACATAACACATTAGGTCTATAATAGTAATCCCTTCAAATAAATATCACCACATTGAATACCGTATACCGATTTAACACAACTAATGAGCATATATAATTCAATTAATATTCAAATAGGTTTAAATGCTACTATATAATAAAAATCTAGGATCCCACCAGAATCAAAATCCCATTTGAATATCAATTTTGATTTCACAGCTCTCCTGCCATCTTTTCATCGTCCAATGTAGACCTTCCGATCAGTAATTGTATACTGTTTTAGCCTCTCTTGGTTGTTTTTGCTTTCCCCTAATCATCAATTAGTTTACATTTAACAAAGGCTGGGATAGTACTCGGATGACATCTTAAAAGCTTCAAGGTCTTTAATGTGCTGCTTCTGCTGCTGCAAACAATCTGTTTTGTTTTCACCTTCTTCTAGGTTGGTTTTGCATCCCCATACACGGATTGCGAGTTTTCGACATTTAGGCGAAGGTTCTCGCAAATACGTTTTATACCACTTCACAATGTCCGTCTTCTGGATGCTTTTGAGTTCCTCTGCTTCCCTCTTTGACATGTCAAACATATACCTGACAGAAGAAGGAACAATGCTATCATATTCGCACACGTATCTTGCACCAGCAAAACCCTAAATACTTTTCTGGACTAGATACATCTACAGAACCAAGGCAGAAGAATAAAAGAAACAGAAGCAATAGTCATGGTGAGGAGACTAGCCCAGCTTAAAATCCAATATTTACCGACATGATTGCCCTTCTCTGCACAAGGTGGTTGTATAGTGCTTGTAATGCCATAATCAGAATTATTCCATAAACAGGATTAACTTGCAAAAGGAAAATTATGTTTGTCCAACAAAAATACTATATGGATAAGTGTACCTATTATCGACAATCTGATTCCATAAGCGATTGGTCTCATATAAGAGGGAGGGATCTCTTTCCAGGAGCTTTGCTGTTAGTCCACTCCTATAACTCTCAAATGATTCGTCATCAAGCCCTTCCTACAATTTAAAACATACACGTCTTCATTAAATAATAACAAAGTAATACAGTTAAGCATTGAAAGAAAATAGCTGTGCATCCTTGGTAGGCTATAATAGAAAAGTACATAAGCAAACCAGCAAATTAGATAGCAGCTCAACACTCACCAACAACTCTTCCAAGCCATTAATGAAGCTGTCTGTTCTCTCCTGCAAGTAAACCGGGCTATACTTGGAAGATTGAATGCAGAAACAAAAGCCACAAACACGATAGGTCACTCGTGGGCTACATTCAACCACATAACCAAGTTGTTCCTTTGTCCTACATTCCGAATTGAATAAACAATTAGAGAGATCATTCTAATTTTTCAGTTTAGCCTTGCCAAAACAAAAAAGGAGACAAAATTAACATAGCATGCTATCACATTCGTTTACACATGCATACATCCCTACAAACAAATGATCCACTAATGCTAGCAAAAACATGCATACAAACATAAAGATAACTAGAGCAGCCTAGATAAGTAAAGATCTCAAACAAGGCAAGGTTGCACCCTTAACAGAATCAAGATAACCTTTCTTTTCAGCAAGAAAAAAAAATTAAGTATACGATTATTTCAATCAAATAGTTTCCCAAAAGAAAAAGGGGGAAATTTCGCTTTTTTTCCCCATCTTTTGGGTACTTATGTGCTCAAATGCCCTACACAGGCTAGCAGTAGAGAAGATTGATTAGCCCAACTTTAGACCTTCAGCCTTTGAAAAAATTACCTTAGTCGATTAAAAAGTGGTTCTTCCACAATTTCATCAAAAAGATCAATCAAAGCCTTCAATTTTACAGCTTCCTTCTCTTCTTCCGGCTCAATTTGGAAATAAAGCTTCAATTCAAGGCCAATGATGTGATCAATAATAGCATAAAGCATTAATAAATAAATAAAATACAAACTAATATTTCATAGAGAATCAGATCATCATCATGTACCTCAAGCACCGAGTTCGTTTCAGACTTATTCTTTACACTGACATCTCTCACGAAGTTGGCACCAGGGGGAAAACATATCACGTGCTCTTTATGCTTCATTGTGACTGGCATCGGTTGTACATAAAAGTTGCTTTTGAAGATATTTGAAATGTCAAGTACTTCCTTTTCTAATAAATTGCCATGGAAAAGGCCCTCAATATATATCTGTCCAACATATGCAGTTAGAATTTAGAGAAACTATCAGGCAATGAACCCAACAATTCAATTAATCATTGCACGTCCCTATAAACAGTAAAATGAAATATCAAGAAGTGCCAAAACAAACTTTTGGAAACTGTCATTCTAATTTCAAAAAAAATGCATCGATGGAGGGAAAACTAATTCTATATGTACATTTTTCTTTGAAATGTTTTGGTTCCACTCATAATTAACATTTCAAGGTTCAAATTGGAAATTAACTCTTCCAAGGACAACCATTTCCTCGTTTCATGGGTGATATAAGCCTAAGCCAAAAAATGCATTCTGAAAGGAAGTTAACAATACTTCACCCAATCTTGTGATGACTAACTACAAGAAGGTTTTGAGGACAATAAAAAAAAACCCTACAAGGTTCACCCAAATCAAAAGCAAATTTAAACTGATGGAAAACAATAACATGAAGAATTTGGCCCAACCCGTACATCATGTGTTGGTTTTACCTGGGAACGAAGCTCAGGAATAAAGGCCATCAAATCAGACAGAGAAATGTCATTTAGAAGACACAGCTTTTCATCAACGTCATAAAAACTCTTGCATAAAATCTGCAGCCTCAAGTAGGATGAGTGACTCAAAGGCTTCATGTTGGAGTTTCTTAGAGTTCTCTCCATATTCTCCTTAATTACCTGTCAGATGCAGTGTCAGATTACAAACTCAAGGAAAGCCATTAGAACCAATTCAATCTTGGTCTGTGTTGATTATCAGGAGGTAAGCAAATACTAGAATTAATTGATAAACTTTTTCATCTGGATTGTAAGAAAATAGATTAGTTTTATAGTAGATTTTTTAAGTGGCAATCTTAATAAAAACAGCGGCTGCAATTTACTTGTTCTTTCCCCAAAGGTCGACAGCTATGTTAAATGTACATCAAACACATCACAATTCGAGGAGATGTGTGTACCTTAAAACGGTCATTAGTAGGTGAAAAAGAGTTTGCGATTGCCAAAATTTTTCCCAGGAGAACAGGAAGTTTATCATTGAATCCATAAAGCTTGAGCTCTAACTTGTCACTGTACATTGCCACTGAAGTTTCTAGCTTGGCAATACTGGCCTGGAAACAAAATTCTAATCACCTTTAGATTTCAACAACAAATGCAAGAACAAACCAAAGTAACATATGGCAAGAAACAAGATGAAAACGAATGATGACTATGTTTCAAAAACTAGAAAAATACAGGGGCAAAAGAAATGTTTAAGGAGATATTATTTGCCAGCAACTCATAGACTGCTTAAAATAGAAATGTAAAGGGCTCAGCTTTACTATTGCCCAAAGATCCTAACACACATGTATTTTTTTGTTATCACAATTTTCTATTGAACAATAAAAATATAATCAAATTTACTGTTTAAGAAATCAAATGGACTGATCCAGTAACCCATACTCCAAGGCCAGTAAAATCTTCACTAAATAAATTAATAAAAAATCATGATTAAGTAGCTTCAGAACAAGTTAACTTTCTAAGATTCCATGCAACAAATTTCAATAAAAATAAAATTAATTACGAACAGAAAAGTTCAAGACAAATGATCAGAAATGAACCTGATATATAATCTCATTTAGCTCATCCTTGAGGAGGTGGATATAAAGTTCAGTCAACAAACAACTCTTCAAATTAAGATACGCCCCTTTCAGATTAATCCGAAAATATGTATTTGCTCGAGGAACTTTGAAAGTACTATCAAGCTTGTACCAGAACTTCATCAATGGCTCATCAAAAATGCAGATAGGCAATGTTTCATTTGCGGGATCAATTTCTGTAGAATCAGCTCGAATAGAGAAATCACATGGAATAAACTCATTTTTCAAAGGAAGATGCAATGAAGCATGAATATCTGGGGGGTCTTCCCATAATTCCATCAAAGATGAAGAAATTTCTTCCTCAGAATAAGGTGATCCAAACCAAGGCTCATATTGAAAATCTGCAAAAAAAAAAAAAATTGTGGGAATTTACAATGTAAAAGGGACAATCCAACCAACTGGTAGTTGCAAATCAAAGAAAGCCATATGGCTTCAAATTAGATCGTCATTGTTCTTAGACTCTTGGAACATAGAAACATGGTCTGATATTTTACAATAATAATATGATGGCTAACAGAACATGGTACCATTTAGCTTGAAGGATTTTGTTACTACATCAATTCTCATGTTTCTTGGAGTGAAGAAACCCAGAATCTTTCTTATCGTCTCTTCATCCCATAACTCATAGACATAGTCTCCATAGATAACATGTTCTGGTGGATAAACAAGCAAATTTTCTGCAACAAAGAAACACAAGGAATAATTAATGGAATGCAGCAGCAAATACCAGAAATTAGAAATAAATATAGCTTCCTTGTTATATTTATCAAAAACAACATTAAGAGTTCACCCATAATTCAGACAATGATCAAACAATATAATTTTTTTAATTGCCAACATTTTCAGCTTTAACAATGTTAGGAATTTACTAGAAACTCCTCATTGGTCCTAAGCTCTCAAAAGTTTCTAGAGTTAGCCCAATCTCACAACCCAATCAGTTGCATACAAACACTGATTATCAGCGACACAGAAACCATGTGAGTTTGTTTAACATACACGAGGCACATCAAAATCCCAACAAATTTCAAGGCATATCAGCACCATACCAACTATTTTCCACTTTCAATTTCAAGTATGGCAATGTCAGCAATATAAACAATTTAGCTGCAGCACAATTTTTCAACAGATGCAAGTTGAAATTTTAAAAGGAAGAGAAAAGAACCTGCAAGTTCTGCAGCATAATCATCCTGAGGTTCTTCCTCAGCAAAACGAAAATCCATGTTTCCCATATCCTGCAGTTCCTTAAATATCCATTCTTGAGGGGAAAGTTGACGCAATAATTTAAGATATTGATAAAGATAACCAATGATGTCAAATATCTGCAAGGAAAAAGTGAAGCAACATTAACAATTGTGGCTAAAAAACACAAAATTCGCGAAGCAACCTTAAAAAATATAAGCACATACAATATAGAAACACAAATACAGCAACAATCACAGTAGCAGTAACTGCCTAGGTACATTTTATTATAAAATTGAGCTGCCAATTACAGAAA
The DNA here is from genome assembly GCF_006381635.1 of Hibiscus syriacus. Lineage (NCBI taxonomy): Eukaryota > Viridiplantae > Streptophyta > Magnoliopsida > Malvales > Malvaceae > Hibiscus > Hibiscus syriacus. Next base: position 238,697 of record NW_024062640.1, read on the forward strand.
CACAATGAGAAGATAAAGAAAACCAACATCCTCCTAGGAATTTGAGATGATTTTTTATGCACATTTGAATGGAACTATATGTAATACCACATAAAATGAAAAGCACAAGAGAAGTTTTAGCCAGACTCTTATTTGCTTAGAAGATGAAACAACATATGCTACCTTTTCCAAACCACAATCTGTAAGATGAATGGACATGCTAAAGATATAAGCTACAAAAGATCGCTGCATTCCATCATCTGAAACACCGGCAGATAGAGAGGTTATCCATCCCTTAGCTTTGAGAAAGTAATGCAGGCTTCCTTTGCCCTCTGGAAAAAGGGGGGAGAAGAAGATATTACATTTGTGCTTTAGTACACATGACAAAACATATACAACATCATGGTTTAAGCAGCAAAAAAATTTCTCAATGAATAAACCAGAAACTAAGATATAAGCATTGTTTATCTCTTATATGGATCTAAACAATAAGGGAATAGTAGCAATCATATTAGTTTCAGGGTATTAAAATCTGATATCAGCATAATAGTAGTACTAGTAGTAGTTAAGCATATTGAATAAACTTGAGGGGTTAAGCATTGGAAATTGAAGCAAATGAAAAACACTATCTACATTCCACAGACTAATCAAGAATCACTTATCATTTATAAGGCATCAAAGCTGTGGACCGTTCACATTTTCTTCATATATGCATATGCATCCTTTTCTTTGTTATTATTACTTCCGTGAGCAACCTCCTACTTAAACATTAAGATAATGCAGAATTATATACCATGACCAAGAAGATGAGCCAAATAATCTTCCGGTTTCTTCAGATACTCTTGCAAAAGACAAGGTAGTGCCCAGCTTAACTCAAGGATATGGACATCCTTAACTGCCTCCAACCTATAAAGTTTTCCAGCTCTCCAGACAGGACTTTCCACCTTAAACTCTGGCTTCCCTTGAGAACCTTGTTTGACACCCGAAAACAATTCAACAACCCATTGCTGAAGTACATCCAAAGGCTCTACACCATCAACAAGTATTATCACGATTATGCTATTTAAGTAATGTAGACAAATATTTTAGACATTAATGACACCATAATTTTCTTCCAACAACCACATGTATAATAATTACTGAAATTCCTTCAAAAATTACAATTAATGCTTATATATGATATGTTTAAGTGTTTTATGGACAGATTATAAAGTTCATAATCAGCAATCTAAAATCTAAATAAGGCATGAGGATGGAGAGAGTTAGTGAGAGAGAGAGTGAGTCCGTCAAAAGTGAGGTTCCTGGCGATAACCTTAGAAAGGTTCATGGTGGAATTATTTGGTCAGCGTTCGTTGATAATCTTAGCAGGAGAGTGAGTCGTAGTGATTTATGGGCTCGTTTTAGTCATTTTGGTAAGGTTATTAAGGTGTTCATTTTGTTTATCAATAATAGACCGAAGTATAAGGTAAGCACGTTTGCTTTCGTCCATTTTGCAAGTAAGGAGGATCTGTGTAATGCAGTGGATAAGATGAACAACGTCCTGATTGATGGGAGAAGGATTTTAGTGGCTGTAGCCAAATATGAGAAAATATATGGGTCGAAGAGACAGAAAGATGGGAGGGTTGATGGAGTTAATAGTGCTGGTATCAGTGGGGGAATGGGTAGAAGATTGCCTTCTCAAGCTGACAGGGTGAGGAGGATGGAGATGCTGGATAAGTTTCATGATGGGAGGTCCTACAAGGAGGCGGTGGTGGGGGTGTATAAAGAGCCAGAGGGTGTGCAAGAGGGTATTCATTTTAATTCGAAGGAGTTGAATAACACTAAGGATGTTTCCATCCCAGTGGAGGATAGGGTCTGGCTTAGATCGTCTCTTACTGGTATCTTCAAAGATATTTTTGAACTTCATGTTGTGCAGAAAGCGTTAAGGAATGAGGGCATCAACGTAAAGGTTGTTAGGTGGGGTTTTTCTAAGAATGCGTGCCTGGTTGTGTTCCAATCGGTGGAAGAGAAGAATTTAGCAATGGAAGGAAAATGGGAAGCTTTGTCCTTCTGGTTTGAAAGGTTGGAGCCGGTATTGGATGAGGAAAGCATTCCCCGAGCTTTTTGTACGATCTCCATGATAGGAGTTCCTTTAAATTGCTGGTCGGTTCCGTTCTTCACTAGGGTGGTATCCAGGTGGGGCAAGTTAGTGAAGATTAAAGATGAAACTGCTCAGAGAGTGGACTGCAGAGTTGCACAGATGCTTCTTAGGGTAGTCAGCCCTTTTGACATCCCTGATCATACTTCAGTTACTACGAATGGAAGGAAATTTCTGATAAAAATTAAGGTTGATGGGGGGGATGATTTCTTTCCTGATTTTTCAGATCTGGCTGAAGAGATTGTTCCAGAGGATCCTTCGGTGGAGAACTCCTCCGGATGGAGCACAGAGGATGGGCAGGCACAGCATGGAGGTCACGTGGGATGTCAGGAAATGTCAGAAATCCATAATAGGGTGTTGGAGTGGGTTGCAGACTCACAACGTGGTAATGTCACAGATTCCGAGAGAGTTGTCTCCTCTCCACATGAAAAGTCGGAAGATCTTTTTGAAAGTAATAAAAGCGGGAAAAGTATGGGGGGGATCTTTTTAAGCTTTATAATGTTGACCGGGAGAGTGGGCCTAATTCAGGCCTTGGAGGGCATCAGTTGGCTGGTCTGGAACAAGAAAACTGCCTAAACTCTATGGGCCGTAGTTCTTTTTCATCAGATACAGTTAAGGATTCAGTAGGGGTTGAAGTTGGAGGAGGGGCTCCGGTTGGTTTAAAGCTGATAAGTTTAAGAGATGGTTCACAAACCTGCTCTGCAAGTTCGTTATCCATGAAGACTGCTCCGGTTGGAAGGAAATTCATCAGAAGTCATAAGAAAACTTATAGTAGGTCGAAGTCTAGAAAGATCTGGAATCAGGTTGTGAAAAATTGTAATAATGTGCATGATTGTAAGGAAAAGTCACGAGGGGTGTTCAATGGTGAGACAGGAAGAGCTTTAATTTCTAGAGGTTGTCTTTCTGATGTTTCCGAGGCTGCTGGTTTTTCGATAAAGGAATTGGACAGTTCTTGGGTGAGCAGACCATACAGGAGAATTAAAAGGTCTCTATTTAGGGAAGCTGTTGATCATGCTAGTGTTGATACTGTTTCCTCATCAGCTTTTCCTTTGCTGGTTGAGGAAGCAATTGCTACATGGGAAATTAGTAAGATGCTGGGGATATCTTTCAAGGAGGGGAAGGAAGCTTTTATACAAAAGATTGTTGAATTGGAGAAAGGGTTGAGTGGGGCTATTTGACCTCGAGATTTGTATGTGGGCTTTCTGGGTTCTTTTTATTTGAGTATCATGACTAAGCTAAGTATCTTGTCTTGGAACGTTAGGGGTTTGGGTAAAAAAGAGAAACATAGAGTTGTGCAAAAACTTGTTTCTGAGAAAAAACCGTCGTTTCTTTTTCTTCAAGAAACAAAACTTGAAAAATTACCAATGTCTTTTTTAAGGAGGAGTGGTTTGAATGGGTTGCAGGGGTTCGTTGAGTCTCCATCAATAGGGTCATCTGGTGGTATGTTAAGTTGTTGGGATGATAATTTTTTTGAGATTGACGATCAGTTTATTCATAGGAGGTTTATTGCTGTTTTTGGAAAGATCAAGTCTAACCACCTTAGGTGTGGCTTCATAAACGTTTATGGTCCGTCTGTGGAGGAAGAGAAGGCTGCTTTTTTTGATGAACTGGAATTGTTTTTAAACGGGTTCAGTATCCCTTTGTGTGTGGGTGGGGATTTCAATGCCTATTTGAATGAAGAGGAGAAGTTAGGCAGAGGTCATAACAGAAATTCACTGGAAATTTTTAATCACTTTATTCAGCAAACGGGACTTATTGATTTGCCTCTTGTTGGGGGGAATTTCACATGGAGCAGTTATCGAGATTTGCCGACGGTTGTAAGACTAGATAGGTTTCTGGTGAACTGTAATTTCTCAACAGAATTTTCCGGTATCAACCAGTTTCTTTTTCCTAAATCTATCTCCGATCATAATGCAATTTTCCTGGAGAGGGGGGTAGATAATTGGGGTAAGAGACCCTTTAGGCTGTTCAATTATCTATTGTCTGAGGATGGTTTTGAGAAGATGGTTGTTGAGTCTATTAAGCTGTTCAAAGAAGAAAATTCAAGAGCTGGAATTTTGAGTATGCTTAGGAATACAAAGTCTGCCATTAAGTGCTGGTCTGGAGATAGAAATCAATTTCCTCGAATGGACATCTCTATGTTAGAGGAAAAAATTCATCAGATTGAAAAGGGGATGCAACATCATCCTCCTTCCAATGATTTTGTCATTTCGATAGAGTTGAGGCTTTTGAGAAATGAACTTTGGAGACTTCTTAGAATCGAAGAGCAAATTTGGGTACAAAAGTCTAGAGAGAAGTGGGTCAAAGGTGGTGACCGTAATTCAAAGTTTTTTCACACTTGCGCTTCCATTAGGAGGAGGTTGAACTCTCTGTATGCTTTAAATGTTGATGGTGTCATCACCAAAGATCCAGGTCTTATCAAGTCTAGTGTCAGGGAGCATTTCTTTAAAGCTTTTAATTGTTGCTCAACAATGGAAGTGGAGGGTATTAACTTAGATTTCGCAAAAATTTCCCTGCAACAGAACCTATTGTTAGAGAAGGAGTTTACGGAAGATGAGATTTGGGGGACCATTAATTCTTGTGATAGTAATAAAGCCCCTGGGCCAGATGGGTTGAACATGGGTTTTTTTAAGAACTTCTGGCTTAGCTTGAAAGGTGATATATTGAAATTCTTCCACAACTTCTATTTGGGTAAGGAGTGGGAGCATGGTATTAACCATTCCTTCTTAACTCTCATCCCGAAAGGTTCTAATGTTGGGAGTTTAGATGATTTCAGACCTATTTCCCTTGTAGGTGGGATGTATAAGATCCTATCTAAGTGCCTCGCGAGAAGATTGAGATGTTGCATCAATGATATAATTCGCAAAAATTTCCCTGCAACAGAACCTATTGTTAGAGAAGGAGTTTACGGAAGATGAGATTTGGGGGACCATTAATTCTTGTGATAGTAATAAAGCCCCTGGGCCAGATGGGTTGAACATGGGTTTTTTTAAGAACTTCTGGCTTAGCTTGAAAGGTGATATATTGAAATTCTTCCACAACTTCTATTTGGGTAAGGAGTGGGAGCATGGTATTAACCATTCCTTCTTAACTCTCATCCCGAAAGGTTCTAATGTTGGGAGTTTAGATGATTTCAGACCTATTTCCCTTGTAGGTGGGATGTATAAGATCCTATCTAAGTGCCTCGCGAGAAGATTGAGATGTTGCATCAATGATATAATCAGTGAGTCTCAATTTGCTTTCATTCCTGGGAGACAAATTTTGGATTGCTCTTTTATTGCTAATGAAGGAATTGATTTATGGAGGAAGAGAGGCTTGAAGGGTTGTGTATTTAAGGTAGACTTTAACAAGGCTTATGATTCGGTAGATTGGGACATTTTATTTAAAGTTATGGCGAAGATGGGGTTCGGTTCTAAATGGTGTAGTTGGATCCGGATGTGTGTGTCAACTGCTTCGGTGTCAGTTTTAGTTAACGGGGTTCCTACTGATGAATTTCCTATGGGTAGAGGCCTTCGGCAGGGTTGTTCCCTGTCCCCTCTGTTGTTTAACCTTGTTGGAGAACTGCTTAACCTGCTGCTTCGTAAAGCAGTATCTTCGGGCCTTTTCAGTGGTCTGGTGGTTAGTAAAGATGAGGCCTCAGTCAACTTATCTCATCTGCAATTTGCAGATGACCTAATCATTTTCTGTAGTGCTTCGAAGACTCAGATTGTTAATGTTAAGAGGATCCTTCGGGTGTTTGAAATTATGACTGGTCTGGAACTGAATCTGTCTAAGAGCAGATTATTTGGGATTAATATTAATGAGGAAGAGCTTCTTCAGTGGGCTAATGCTATTGGATGTCCTGTAGGACATTTTCCTGCGGAATATTTGGGGCTGCCTCTTGGTGCTAAGAGAAACTCTATGATGTTGTTGGATCCGGTAGTTCAAAAGTTTCATTCAAAGCTAGCCGGATGGAAGGCGAAGACTCTATCAATGGCAGGGAGGTTGGTATTACTGAAGGCAGTTTTGGGTTCCCTTCCTATCTATTTCATGTCCCTTTTCAAGATGCCTTCTTCGGTGAGTGTTAAGCTGAATTCCATCATGGCCAGATTCTTATGGGGAGGAGGAGTGGAGGCTAGGAAAATCCATTGGGTCAATTGGACAAAAGTTTGCTCCGATAAAAGTGTTGGAGGTCTTGGTGCTATGAATATAAGTCTTATGAATAGAGCTCTCTTAGGGAGATGGTCTTGGAGGTTTGCTAACGATAAAGACTCAGTGTGGAAGAAGGTTATTTGCTGTAAATATAATTTGGATCCCAGTTTACTGCTGTTTAACGAGAAACTTCCTACACATGCTTCTTGGATTTGGAAATCGGTAGTCCTCAACCATTTCAAAAATGATCAGTTTGGAGCAAAGTTTCGTAGCAACTTTAAAGTCAGAGTGGGTGATGGAGGGAGCATTAGATTTTGGTTGGATAGTTGGGCACATGATTCCCCTCTTAAAGTGATTTTTCCGAGGTTGTATGTGCTGTCTATAAATAAGTATGGGAAGCTTTATGAGTTTGGGGAATTTCGATCTTCAGTTTGGTCTTGGCATGTTAATTTGAGAAGGAATTTGAGTGAATGGGAATTGGTTCAGTACTCTGATTTAATGACTCTAATCCACAATATCCCTCTTTCTCGGGAGTTATCGGATGGGTTGGTCTGGTATGGCAATGGGGAAGGTGTCTATACTGTTAGTTCGAGTGTTAAGTCATGCAGGCCTGTTGGTATAACAGATCCCTTTTGGAAGAAGTATGTTTGGAGGGGATCGGTGCCTCCTAGAGTGGAGGTCTTCTTGTGGCAGGTCGTGCACCAGAGACTGCCAATTAAAGTTGAGCTACAGAGGAAAGGAGTTTCAACTATTGTGGATATTGCTTGCCCTTTTTGCGGAGAGGCGGATGAAACCTCAGCACATTTATTCTTTTCTTGCTCGGTGGTGTGGTCCTTATGGAATAAATTTTTGATTTTCTGGGGAGTTTCTTCAGTTTTTCAAGACAATGCTCACAGCTTTATGGTCGCTTGGGATGAATTGGTACCTAATTCGAAAATTTGGTCCTTCATTCCGGGGGTGGTTTTATGGACAATGTGGAAGGGTAGGAATGCAATTGTGTTCGAGGGGGGGAAGGTAGATCAGATTGATTTATTCTTTTTGGCAAGGTGTAGACTGGCTGCTTGGTTCTTAGCTTACTACAAGGTTGTATCTATCCCTAAGGACTCTCTTATTTGTGACCCTTCACTTGGGGATTGTTGCTCCTTTTTAAGCTCTCCTATTATCAAAACTGTGTCCTGGTCTAATCCTCCAGAAGGATTTATTAAGCTGAATGTGGATGCGGCTGTGACTGCAGATTGGAGGAAGAGTGGTGTTGGGGGCATTCTTAGAGTTCATGATGGTTCGGTGGTGGGCTCTTTTCTAGAGGCTGCTGGTCCAGGTCCTCCTGTTTTGTTAGAACTCAAGGCAATTATGAAAGGGTTATCTTTCTTTGACTCGTTTCAGCAGCGGTTTAAGGAAAGGTTAATTGTTGAATCAGACAGTAAATTAGCAGTGGATTGGGTCAAGAACATCGACCGTTGTCCCTATGTTTACTTAGACATTGTGACAGCTATTGTTGGCAATGTTAGTGGACTGAATAGTAGTATTAGATGGGTTGCTAGGTCAGCCAATGTTGAGGCTAATAGTTTAGCTAAGGCTGGTATTGGATAGATCTCTGTTTTGTTTAGTTGGGTTTCTATTAGGTTTTGGGTTGCTTATTTGTATGATAGATTGTATGGTTGTTTTAAGTCTTTGTAACTTGTGGTTATCAATGAATTATTGAGGCACTCTTTTCCTCCTTCCGCTGATTAAGGAACACCGTGTGATCCTTTAATCATGAAGGGGGTTTTTAAAGAGGCCTACCTTTCCTATCAAAAAAAAATCTAAATAAGGCCAAATGGGTAAGAAAAATAAAAAAATGGATGGAAATGGGGAAAAAGAGGCAGTGAAAATAAATATGATCATTGTTCAAAGCACTTTTTCCAGCAGAGACTAGCAATAGAGAGAGACTAAACGATGGCCACTAATCTAGAGAACCACAAAAGAGTAACTTACCACCACCAATTACTACTAACTTCATCAGACCACCATGGTAATAATCTTTATACAGTTCTAGTATTTGTTTGCGTAGATCAAACCCTCTCTCGGCAGCATCAACCAGGCTCTTCTTGTTTCCTACCATTTCAGAAAACGGAAATTCCCATTTTCATACCAGTAGAGATAAACAAATCATTCAAAAAGTGAACAACAATGACAAGGATCTCACCCCAAAAGAATCTATTAAAAGGGTGACCGTGTTCAGATGTATGGCACTGGAGTTGCTGAAGGCGACAAATATCATTCTGCAAAACCTGGTTAAATTCTACAATTCCATTTTGGTAGAAATTAGAATTCCACTCAGAAATCATGAATCAGTACAGGTAACAACAAGTGTAAACTAGAAAGAGAACAAATTTCCTATATTTAGAAGAAGAAAAAACAGAGCAGGGGGATGCATGAAAACAGATAATAGACAGAGATCCATGGGGCAAACCAGAATCCACAGCAAGCACCTCTCGATCCATTGCTTCAAGTTTTACAAGGGGTGAAATAAAAAACTGAGAGAATCTGATAAAGACAAAAGACCAACATAAGGATCAAATTTGGACGATTTGGGGAACCAGTATATAAAACAAAGAGCAAATTATTACTCCGTTAAAAAATTCTATAACAAAGCTCGAATCGAGAAATGGAAAGGAAGTGGAAAAAGTAATTCAACTACTAAAGCTCCTCCCTTTTATAGTTTGATCATTTACCTTCTCAAAGCACCCTTGAGAAATTCTTTTTCAACTTCAAAATGATAGCAGGTATGCTCAACTTCTGTATATGCATTTGATGAGCCTCCGTGTTTGGATAAGTAACTATCATACTAGCAAAGAAGAGTGTCAATGTTACTAGGACAAATAATTATAACATAATCAAATAATAAACGCACTGTCTAGATGTAGGCCAAGAAAGAATGCACTGTTTAAATTAACAATAGAAGAAGCTAGCAAATAAAAATATTTTCTTGTGGATATCAAGTATAGTAGTAGGAAAGAACATGGGTGAACAAACCTCGTTTTCATCAGGAAATTCAGTACTCCCCATGAATAGCATATGTTCTACGATAAAATAAAGAAAATTCACGAATATTAAGCAGAGCAGAAATTAGTGCAGTTGAGCAGAATGAATAGACTGAGAGTAACGAAACCTAGAAAATGAGCGAGACCCTGAGCTTCAGGAGGGTCAGAAAAGCTGCCAAATCCTACGCACAATGCTGCCGCTGCCTGCAACCAAATTCACAATCGATGAATCAATCTAATGTCTGGACTTCAATCAATATAAGAAAGGGAGAAGTCAAACCTTTTTAGACTGAACGGCCTTCTCTTCAACCTGTTTCTCATCGTCAGTGTCCTCTTCTTCTTCGTCATCTGCATCCTCATCTCCATCTCCATCCTCATCTTCATCTTCGTCTTCGCCGTCGTCTTCAGTTCCACCTTCAGTGTCAGCCTTATCTAGCAAATGAGAACCTTCAGGAAGTCCGTCGGGGTAAATCTGGGGATCGTGAACCAGCAAAGCGACGAGGCCATTGTCGAGCTCGATTACCCTGTAGAGTCGGCGGTCGTTTGCAGACTTGATTACCACGCTGTCCGATGAGTACCTCAGTCGGCTTCCGTCGGCAACCATCGTCAATTTCTCCACCTCGATACGAAGCGTTTACAATTACAAAAGAGAGGAAAACTTCGATTCTTTGTAAGAGTCAAATATATAATGTTCTAAAAGTAAATATGCTCCAGCAGTTCATCAACTTAAAACAAACTATCCCAGTCCGCCAGTCGCCCTCTAGGTCTTCCTTTGTGCAGCGCATATAAGCAAAGCATCGAATCATAAATAAATTAAAGCGTAAAATGCACTCAGGTTATTCGATTATTAGTTAGGTTACAGACCGGTCATCTAATTTCAAAAGGTTATAATAGAGTCGCTCAATTGAAATTTTGTTACAATCGAATCACACATCCGTTAAAGAATGAAACATCAAACATATATATGATGAGGTTTGATATAATCATATTTTTCAACCTTAAAACTTATATTTTCTATCAAATTATTTATAATTCAATAAATTTAATCTTTCAACTTAAAAATCTATTAATTTGAGGTTAAAAATGACTCGTTTATAATCTAACTAAAAATTAAGCGATATAAAATATATTTTATATAGAATTGCGCTTTCAATTTGAGAAGAGCCCAATATCAAAGCCCAACCTTCTTGTCATTAGGCTCGTAAACAAACCGAATGAACACAAAAGATGGTATGTTCATATTCGTTCGTTTAACTTTAACCTAACGAACAAACACGAACAACTAAACGAAAGAAATTGTTTATTTGTGTTTGTTCATTAAGAAATTTAGCATATTTGTGTTCGTTCATGTTCGTTCGTTTAAATGATAAACGAACACAAATGAACGAATCGTAAACGAACACAAACGAATGAACATAAACAAAATAATTGGGTTTATATTTGAGAAGAGTTTTTTTTCTTTTCAAATATTTTTAGGATTTATATTTTCTTTAATTGATTTGAGTACTTTTTATTTGGGTTTAAAATTAATTGAGTTTAAAAATATTAATGGGTTTAAGGTTAAAATTTATTAAGTCTTTTATATTTCAACATGGGTCTGGTGAACATAAACAAACAAACATAAACGAATAAATTATCAAACTTTCACAAACGTAAATGAACGAATGAACATTTTATTCGTGTTCGTTCATTTAATAAATAAACAAACATGAACGAACTTCCAATCGAACAGTTCACGAACAATTCAATGAACGTTTGGTTCGTTTATAGACCTACTTCTCATGTGTACTTAAGTCATCTTGTAATAAAAAAATTCAGTTCAACTCGAAATTATTTGACAGACCCTTTCCACCGATTATCAATGGTACCAATCAATTTAAAAACGTTGGACTTTGAGACGTTGGACTTTGCCTACTCTTAAACAATTTTCTCTGAGACGTTGGACTTTGCCTACTCTTGAACAATTTTCTCGTCTAGTATCCATAGAAAGCAACGACCAAGATATTGAGTTCAGGAACACCATCTAACAACCAAAAGCACAAAGGAAAAAGAAAACTCGGAAAGATATCAAACAAAATAAGAAAGACTTTCTTGACTGTATTCAGCTATAGTACTAAATTGCCACAGCAAAGCATCGTAATGCCCGCATCATAACGTTTTTTAAGGTTACCGTGACACAATATCGACGCAACGCGATAAGGGAATCACATCACGATTGTTGCAGTCAAAAACCGTTACGTAACATCGCAACACATTATAAATTGTGCCGTAACAAACTTTAAATTATCTGAAATATAAAATTACATATATGAATTGTTTTAATTTATTTCTGAAAACTAGATTATAAATATATATCATTAATAATATAGTAATAGTTATGTTTAAAATTAGTTACTTAAATTTGAATTAATTAAATTATTTATTAACGTTATTTTAAATTTAAATTAATTTAAATTTAAATTAAATTTTTCTCATATCTAAAATTGATATGATTAATTTTAAATTAAATTTTATATTAACATTAAGTATTATAATTATATGTTTATTTATTATTATATAAATTTTGTATAAGAGAGGAATTCACTTTATAATACTATAATAGTATATGTATTTTATCTATTTACTATGAAACTATAAAATTTTATTTAATCTATTTACTATAAAATTTTATCATACAACATGTTTCCTACCAATGATACATCTTATGATGCACATAATGTGATGTCATCTTCACATGGAATAGCAAGGAATCAAAACCAAGACAATAACGAAGATGTAAATATTTAAATCCGTCACGCCATTAATTTTGGTGGTTAACTGTAAATTATAAATTTTTTATATTTGTAGTTATGTATTTTTTCTTTCTAAGTTATGTAAAATGAACATTTTAATGTTATAATATAAAAAAATTTGATATGATTTTAATGATATTGTTTATATGTTATTCATTAACATTATAATTGTTATTACCCATCATCTAGTATGATAATACTTCTATGGTTTATATTTATTTTTAATAAATTTTTGTCTATGAAATTAATTTTTTTTCCAAAATAAAATATTAAAAGAGTATATTAATATTATTTTATTAAAAGATAACGGTAAATTGTATACATATAATATTTTAGACTTATTGTGATTTTTGGGGAAGAGATCACGTCCGCAACAGCCTCATCACATTACGGAACGTCTGCACCATCTGCAACCGCAATACCATAACTGCATCCGCAACAAAATTCACAACAGCAATTTGATACTACGGGGTTCACTGAATTTGCATGGATTTAACGCTAGCAAACTGTGTGTTCTGTGGCAGCTTCTTGGACGGTTCAAACAACTCATCCAAAAGATGTTGAATCCTGGGTTTATTGAATGATTAACGTGACTTTTTTGGCTTAAAAATTAACACGTACTGATGTGATCATTTGCTAATGGCTTTGCATTTTATGCGATGCCTTTGCCTCAAATTAATTATCTAACCAAAAAGGCAAAACAAAAGAAAGATGAAATTTTGTTCATATACTATTACTGATACCCAGTGGTTGTACTGAAAAGAATTACGAAATAAGTAATATAACGATTAAATGGCAATTAGTTCATCTTTGACAAAGTATTGAATAGATAAGAAAATAATACAGCAAGCTATTATAAGGGGAGGTGGTGATGACTGAAAGGGGAATATGCTGGTGAGCTAGCCACAAAAGATGGGGTGCTGCTACTCATGGTCATCGTCATCGTCGCCGTTCTGACACTTGTTGGACTCCTTTGAGGGCTTTTTGCCCTCGATATCATGTTCACTGAACTCCGCCCATCTGTTCGCTCCCCGCTTCTTCGTGGCCCTTTCTCCTCCCACTTCAGCTCTGCTTGCTTCACTGTACTCGGGTACCTCCAACAGCAACCCATCTTTCCTGCTCTTTTTATGTACCTATCCATCAAACATAATGCATTCAAGGACCGACGTAAACTTTTAATGTCAAGAGCGAATTTATAAAATTTCAAGGTGAAAACATATTATTATTATTTTCACACATACATATATATGTGTATATAAAAGTACCTTGGGCTGAATCTTCTCCCAAGACACATCACGCACTTTCTGCCTTCAGTCATTTCTCCCATGCCTACACAAACACATTGCCTGCAATACACCCTTCCACAAACCTGCATGTATATCAGTGGTTTTCTTGAATTGCTCAAAAATATATTTTGAATTTGGTTAGTTGAGAGCAACAAAACATACCAGGCATCGATGGCGGAAGATGTAGATATAAGTACTGCAGATGGTGCATATGTTCGAGTGAGGAATCCCAGGCCGCCGCCTCTGTCCTCGTTCCGGATAGTTGGAAGCCATGCTTACCACGCTTACATCATCGTAGGCCAGGCTTCTCTCCATCCCATGTCTGAACTGATCCGTATGAGCTCCGGGACTGGTGGCATGCCTTTGTTGATGATCCTTCCATGCATGGCTATCATGATGACGTGGACGATGGTGGTGGTGATCCATTTCCATGTGTGAACCGAAGTCGTCGCCGCTCTCTTCGGGATAGGGTTTATGGTGAAGGTGTCGTCGTTGCTGGTGATGATGGCTGGTCTCTTGCAGGCCCCTATTGAAATCGAGGCTGGGAAGTTTGGTCAAAGATGATGCTTTGCCTTCATGGACGGTGTCCATGGTGGTAGATTTCTTCTTGTTGTTCTCAGATGGGTCTGTTGTTTTTTGCTGCATGTCAGCAAAGTCCTGGAAAGTGAGATTAACAGAGTCATCCGGGACCCCCAGATATAGTTCTTCGAGCTCCATTCTGGCCTTTGCCAGTCTTGCCCTATCCCCCATTATGATTCTCAATGGCTTCCGAGCTCTAACAACAGAGAGAGATTTGTGGGGGGAGTCGAGTGTTCCCAGTTAAAAAAGGGGGGGAAAGCGCGTCTTATTATCACGCTTCATTGGAAATGGAGACGCGTACATAATAAAAATGCAAAATATTGCAAGGCCGGACTTGACGATGTAATGTATATACCTTGGCCTGGACCCTCTTCGTCCTCATTATCAAAGCCATATGCTATTTGATTGCAATTAGTTTAACTTGGTGTCGGAATCAAGGAAAGCGATATACTCATTTTGTTCGGTTTAAGGGGTACTTCAAGGTTCATTTCTTCATCTCTTTTCAGTGGTTCAAATCCATGGATCCGGGTTCACTCAATGGGTTTGGTTTCTATTAGTCTAGCTCGAGTGGGTTTGGCTCAAGTAGTCTGATTATTTATCAGCGAAGTTCCAAGGGTTTGTTTCATTGCTGCTGTTCAACGGTTGAATTAGTGAGTTTCTAGAGGTTTGGTTCATTTTGAATAAATTATTATTGTTTATATTAAACAAAAATTATGATCACGTGATAAAATCTACTTGGATAAAATGAAAAATTATATAACAATCTGAGGACAAATTATAAATCAGATAAATTGAATTGTTTCGAAGGAAAAAGTTTATAAGAAATTGCATCACTGTCGTCGAAACAATTCGTCATGGTTTCACAAGGAAGCCACAGTATATATATCGTCAGATGGATAGTACATATATATATCAACCAGCTGCAAGCAGGCCAAAAATAAGACAAACGCTCGGCCGGACCTTTTAAATATTAGCAACTATATATATATGTATATGTATTGTCAGAACAGAAACGACAAAACGATTTAAGTAAAGATAAAATTAAGCAAATGCAAGGCACTTGTTGTCAATGAAAGCTTCCCCTCTTAATTGCAAATTCATTATTGGACTTGGGAACTGTTTAATGGAAAAATACATGTCACCCTCCCTTGGCAAAATATTAATCGATATAATCATTACCAACATGCACTGAAAAAGTTGAAAGCATGCATCCCCCTTCCATCCCCACCAAAAGAAAAATGAAAAAAGGACACACAATTTCATTGTTAAACCGACTGATCACATTTGAATAAAATAAATTAATTGATAAACAAGACAACCTGTGGCTGCCATAACAAATTTGGAAAGCGACAGAGACAGAGGAACCACCTAACACCATTTACTTGGTATACATGTAACCTGCTTAACAAGGTTACTGCAGTGCTTGTGTGTGTGTTGTAAAGGGAAAAATAAAAGAGCAGAAAGTCTGTGGATGATATTTTCATTGAAGACCATTTCTCTCTGTGTTTGGCTCCTCGTGTCCTTCACACTTCCATCCAACCTATACAAGAAACTCTTCATCGGAGAGGAGTCTCTCATTCTCTTTATTAGCTTTTGACTGCAAATGGGACTCGAGGCTACCCTTTTGTTGTTGCTCACTCTTTAAGCTTGAAATCGTATTTTGCTCAATGTGATTTTCTACTGGCATGCTGCTGGCATCTTCAACAAAACTCATCATATTCGATCCTTCTCCTTCAAGTTGTACATCTTCACGATTGGGGTCACAATTCAGGTCTATTTGTCCAGTGATGGCCTCAGCTACCTCGCCTTCAATCCTTCTTTGACTTGCTTCGTTTTCTGAATGATCATTTCTTGTGTCCTTCACCTCTGTTTCATCCATTTGCTTCTTATCATCCCTGGGAAATTTCAGCTTCACGTTCTGATTGGTGTTTCTTCTTCCGCAGCATAAGTGTTTTAAACCGGCGCTTTACTATCAAGCACACATTAAAAGTGCACGTTGACTTGTGCTTTTCCTTTCCACTTGGAGGCTGAATGCAAACAATGCAGGTACAGCCAGGGCGGTGTCTAGGGTGTTTTGTTGTAGATGCTGCAACTGAAGACACCCCCAAATCGCCCATTTTGTCACCTAGAACTGCAGCGCTTGCCAGAGCATCCAAGCCTGAAGGTTCAGGTTCTGTGGCTAGCTTAGGGCTTTCTAGAACCTTTGCCGCCTTCAAATCTGGGAAAGATATAAAGGGAAGATAGTAGTTAAGAAGCATAATGGAATTCAAATAGGACATCAACCACATAAGTCGATACATATGTGTGGTGTGTGTGAGCGTATATATTCACACCAAATGACGAAAACCATGCAGCACTGTCAATTTCATGAATCTTTTACCTGGAGAAAGAAAGTACAAAGCAGTATATATGGTTGGTCAAGTATCGTGACAAACAACGATATCCATATGCCACTTTTCAAGAAAAAAAGAAAGAAGATATGCATATGTCTACCGGCTCAAATGTGTGCAAAACTAATGAGCATTAGTAAATATGAATAAAGGATCATTTATAACAGAACAAGCGTTCAGGATCCATCTTATTATAGAAAGAACACCTGCTTTATCTTTCTAAAACTATCCTAAATAATGAGCCACAGAACCTCTTCTAGGACAGTGCCCTACCTGTACCCACTTTGAGAATATTCTCCAGTTCCTTTGGGCTAATCTCCTCTGGTGCAAAACATGCACACCTAGGAACACATTACTGAATCAGCAAATCATGAACATCAAAACTAACTTTTCATCTCAGAAAATTCACATCAAAATGTAGAACCTGCTTCAATCCCAAACATTATATGAACATGTCCACTTTGGTGGAAGGAGAACATCAATGAGTAACCTTCGCCATTTGGAGCAATCTTCGCACTGGGCCCATTGCTCCTGTCTCCTACAGACAGTCCTTAAAACATTCAACATTAAACAAATATAGGTAACAAAGAAGTCCTTTACCAAATATGCAGCAATGCGAGATCTTAAAGTTGTTGCAGATTCTATGAAATTATAATCGACGATGAACTGGTGGCACTCCCAATGAAAAAAAAAAAGAACAGAAGAAGAAGAAAGGAAACTGGAAAGTCACAGTACTGTTTAAGAGAGACCACATAACAAAAGATCAGGAGAGAGAACGAATCAGAGTGTTGGTACAAAACCAAAGTTTCCCAAACTGAAAGGCTTGACCACCGTCAAAAGGAAGAATTTTTTACATTGACACGTTGTCAATGTGCACGATCAGGAAATAGCTCCAAAGTTTACACCTCTGGTATCAGACTCAATAATTCAATTAAAACAAGTTCAAATAATGTTTTAGAGTTCTTAGTCTTTTGTATATCCCAAACCATAATCTCGCAAGTTCTATCAAAAGACAAATACTATAACCACATTATAAATTAGTCAACTGTCAGATTTTCCAATAACAAGTGAGAAAATATAGAGTAATGTGCTTACCCAGATGGAAGGGCACCAAATATAGTCCTCTTTCCAAAAACAGGGGGCTCCTAAATAAGAAAACATCATTGATCACAAACTTCAAACAAACATAGTAAATAAGAATTTGCATTGACAAGCCATCGAGGAATCATTTAGCATAGGAAACAATTATTGATCCGTACATCATATTCTTCAAACTTATGTCCTCAATAGTCACAATGTAATACCCCAAATATTAGGTCGGGGACTAAATTGAAAAGAATTAAAATTTGATGATTTAATTGAATAATTGGTAAAAGATGAGCAAAAGATTTGAAATAGTATTTTGAACTAAATTGTAGTAATAAAAGAGTTAAGAGGGCATTTTGGTCTTTTAAGAGGAAAATGAAATTTAAAAATAGTTAGGGATTTTAAATAGGAAAGAAAGAGGAAAATAAAGTGTATTTTCTACACTACTTCTTCTTCTTCTTCTTCTTCTTCACGTGGGTGCCCTCTTCTCCCTAACATAAGGTAAATTCTCCTTAGCTAGTGTTTTCTTTAAATTATGGGTTGCTTTGGTTATGTTAAGTGATATATGCGCATAATAAAGGATTAATGGAGATTAAAGTCATGAAATGGAGAAAATATTGGTATTTTAGAAAAATGGGTTTTGAGATGAAATGTTAGAATATTGGTGTTTATTGAGGTTTATTGGTAGATTTGACTTACTAAAGAGATAAATGAGAGATTAGAAGTATTAGATGGGTTAAAGAACATATTAGAAAAAGTGGCTTGATTATTAAAAATTGAATGTTCTTGAATGATTTTAGATGTTCTAAGAGGCTAAATGAAGGAAAGTTAGTAAGGTTAAGTAGAAAAGTGTTATATAGTATTGTTAGGGGAAAAGGAGATGAAAATTGACCCAAAGTTGGGTAAATTTCGGGGGAAAACTGGAAAATCTAGGTAGGGGTATCTGTACCCTATGGAACGGTACCGATACCATAGGCAAAAATTAGGCTAAATTATTGATGAGTGTTCATAATCGTTAATCTTTGCTCATTATTTCTTCGATTTTGTGGAGTTATTGCTGCTGATTTGGTTGTGTTATGCTATTTTCGTGCAGGTCCTTACTTTCCAGAATTAGTGATAAAACGGGTGAATTCTGCATTTTTTTATTATTTGGTCACGGCTGGAGACATGGGCACGACGCGGTCTGATGTGGCAGTTTCTAGAAGGTCCAGTCAGCGGCGGTTTCTAGAAGACTTCGTCCGCACGCCTTCTGGAAGATTAACGAGCAGAGTTGCATTAGGAGACTAGTTTAAGTTTGAATTTAAATTTAAAAAACAATTATCTTTTGTATTATTTTATTATTTTCTTTGCTTATCCTTTAGGCTTTGAGAGGCTATAAATACCCACTTGGGGTAAGCCTAAACTCATTATTCGGAATACATCCTTCTTTTCTCTCTAGTTTTTATAAAAGTTTTCTCATTTTCATTTTCAAGTTCTTTTATTTTTCTTTATTTTCAAACTTGTTTTTAATATGCTAAGTATGACTTTTGTCATGCTTAGCTAAACTTTTCATAAGCCGAGAGCTGTCGCGATACTCAATTCCAACAGGAGAATTGAAACATGTCCCTAATATCTTCGGAAATCTCTCTCAATCTTTGTGCTTATTCTTTTTCAAAATCAAAACATTTTTCAAAATCAAAGATTGACTTTGGTCAAGAGGTTGTTGCGATTAAACGTATGGGAGGAAGATTCGGCTTATAGAAAGCAATTCGACTTCCTGGGAACACACTTGGCGAGATAGCTTCGCCAAGAGGGATTTGAGATTGGAATTGACGGTTATAGAAGCAATAATCCGAGTCGGTCGCCATGAACTTAAACGGTAATTGATCTACAACAATAGATGTTGATAGAATCAATTCCCGAAGCCGGAATCAAAGATTGCCTTGTGTATTCGGTATACAAGATAGAGTTACGGGGATAGCCCTCGTAGACAAAGTAACCGACGTGAATCCCGAAGAGAAAATCTTATTCGATGATCTAAAGGAAATTGAGTCAAAGCAAGGCTTGAGGCTATTTTTACCGTATTTATTCACAACCTTTATTCTCTTATTTTTTTTACTTTAATTACTTTTATTTATTTAATCGTTTTTATTACTACTTAAATCTCATTCTACTAAACCCCCCCCATTTTACTATCTTTCACGCCTGACATAGACCAATCAAACATAAATTAAGAATTTTCTAAGTCCCTGTGGATTCGACCCTACTTCTTTACGCTACGAATTTTCCTTTATTTATTATCTGAGAAGAAGGAAATTATTTTGACATCGAAACAACAATTGTCAATTTGGTGCCGTTGCCGGGGACTTCGCCAAAGTTACCAATTTTTGTTTGCCTTTGATTTATGACCAGGTCTAATCCGGGCACATTAATGGAGTACGACCCAGAGATTGAAGCTAAAGCTAGGAGACTCCACGCACAGACACTTCAGGAAAGAAGAAGACAACAAACGAATCCAGAAGAAGAATCAAATTCAGGTAATACAATTCCGATGGCCGAACCTACTATTCGGGAGTTAGCCACGAAACCCACTGAACAAGGACCTATGTGCATTGATTTTCCCCAGGCGAAACTCCGTACCAATTGAAAACTGGCCTTATTCATCTCCTCCCTACATTCCGTGGATTGCCAAACGAGGATCCACATAAACATCTCAAGGAATTTCACATGGTCTGCTCCAACATGACACCACAAGGAGTAACCGAGGACCAAATCAAACTTAGAGCTTTTCCTTTTTCCTTAGCCGAATCGGCTAAGGAGTGATTATTTTTATATTCCTCCTAATTCTATTACTACATGGGCTCACATGACTCGTTTTTTTTCTTGATAGGGTTTTCCTTACGGCAAAAGTAAGTGAACTACGAAGAAGAATACTCGGAATTAAACAACTTGATGGAGAGTCACTTTACGACTACTAGGAGCGGTTTAAGAAGTTATGTTCTAGTTGCCCACAACATGGGTTAGCTGAACAAACACTCCTTCAATACTTTTACGAAGGACTATCTCCCCTGGAAATGAAGATGATCGATGCAGCCAACGGTGGAGCCTTGGTGAATATGACTCCTACAGAAGCTAGGGACTTAATATCCACGATGGCCGTAAATTCCCAACAATTTCGCACAAACAATGAACCTTCTCGAAGGGTTCATGAGATAAGTTCATCTTCCTTAGAAAATAAAATTGAAAAGTTAACTGAATTCGTAAACTCTCTTGTTGCAGGAAATACAGGACAAAAGCAACTATGTGGAATATGTTCATTACCTGATCATCCAACAGATGGTTGTCCACTGATTCAAGACGACGCAGCAGCTCAAGTCAACGTAGTCGGGAATTTCCCGGGACCTCCCCAAAGAGCTTATAATCCCAACGACAATACATACAACCCAGGATGGAGGGATCAATCCAAATTTCAGCTATGCTCAGAACTGAAGACCAAATCAAGGCTATCAAGCGAGACCACCTCCACCACAACAACAACCACAAAAGACATCATTAGAATCGATTGTCGAGAGGTTAGCACTATCCCAGGAGAAATTCCAGACTCGAACTGAAGCCCACTTCCAAGAGATGGACAAACAGATAAGCCAACTGGCGCAAACCTTAGGCTGTTTGGAATCACAAGGTAAGTTTCCGTCTCAAACTGAAGTAAACCCGAGGGAAAACGTCAGCGCCATCACTCTTCGGAGTGGTACATTAGTGGCTTCGCCTGTCCCATCAGACCAGGCAGTCCAAAAAGAGAAGGAGATCAATGACGCAGGACCCCAGAAAAAGAATGATGAAGAACAAATGGACGATCCGACGCCATCTCCCTACGACGTGCCACCACCTTTTCTATCAAGGTTAGTTAAAAATGATAAAAAGACTGAGGAAAAGGAAATATTAGACATACTTCGGAAGGTGGAAGTTAACATACCTCTCATTGAGGTTATCTAGAATGTTCCAAGGTATTGTCGATTTTTGAAGGATCTCTGTACGACTAAAAGAAAGCTTACCGGGGTCGAGAAAATGGATTTAGGCGCGAACGTCTCAACAGTTTTCCAACGACCGCTTCCATCGAAGTATAAAGACCAAGGTATGTTTTCAATACCTTGTAAAATTGGCGAGGTTAAAATCAAGCGAGCTATGTGCGATCTAGGTGCCTCTATTAATGTAATGCCTCTCTCCGTCTATAATTTAATTTCCACCAAGCCTTTGAAGGAGACGAGAGTTACACTTTAGCTAGCCGACAAATCAATTATTTATCCTGAAGGACTCATAGAGAATGTTCTAGTAGAGGTAGAAAATTTAATTTTCCCTACTGATTTTTATGTGATTGATATGGAAAATGATCGTAGCAACATTGGTTCTGAAATCCTCCTCGGTCGTCCCTTTCTGAGCACGACAAATATAAAAATTGATGTTCGAAGCGGTATTCTTACTATGGAGTTCAACGGTGAGATCTTAAAATTTGATGTTTATAAAGCAATGAGATGTCTGGATAACGTTCATAATATTAATTTTGTTGGCATTTTTGAACTTTTTGTTGGTAAATCTAACTTGGTTGATGATTTATGCAAGGAGTCGGATGATAACAAAGATGAAATAAGGGAGTTGAAAAATATTTCAGTTGTTGATTCAAATTTGATCTTAACTCCTTTAAAAACTAAAAATTTACCTTCCTTTTTGCAGGCACAAAAAATTAAGTCGAAATCATCAAGGAGCCGTTTGAAGAAATTATTTTTTGGTAAAAAAGATGTTTTGACGGCCATTCTTCTGGACAAGATTTTAAAATTGGGAAATATCCGAAGAAATCTTTGTGAGAATTTTCAAATTTCTCATAAAGAACTTCTTAGTTGGAAAAAGCGAATGAAGTGGAAGTGTCTGTCACAGAACCTGTAGTCTGAATCAGGTCGTCGAGCTAACGGCATTAAACAAAAGCGCTTCATGGGAGGCAACCCATTGTTTTCAATTTCTTTACAATTTTTATTTTTATCTTCACTTTTTGTTTCATTTTTATTCGATCAAACATGTTTAATTTAATTTCTATTTTTATTTTGCAGGAACCAAATATTTTTTTTTCAAACTTAAACGAAGAAGAATTGAGGAAATTTCATTCGAACTATGCCAATTTTGGAACCCACAGAGCAGTGAACAGTCACACAAAGCAGAAAAAAACCCCAGCCCGTGCATACCGTTTCATTAAACGGCGCACGTTAGCAAAACCCTTGGAGGAGGGTGGCGCACGTTAGCAAAACCCAAATGGATGAAGTCCACGACCTAGCGTCCTAGCGCCTCTCATCGTGACCGAGGACGTGGCCGTTGTCGACATTAAATCCGGGGAGTACTCTGTTCCTTCTCTTGCAGTTTAATTTTTTCATTTTGAGGCAAAACGCTTTAAGTAAGGGGGAGTAGAGTAGAGTGTAGGATTGAATTTCCCTTTTCTTATCTTTATGTTTCGATTCAAGTATGTGTTGGTTGAATTTGCCGAAACTTCACTGAATTTATTTGTCTTGTTGAAATTTTTTTTGGAATGCTATGCTTGTTTGGGAACACATAATTGTTTAGGCTAGGATGTTCTTGATATCGAATAACATGAATTGTGATAAGTTGGTGTTTTTGTGATATTCCATGACTTTGTTGGTTGAAATGTGATTAGCTCAATGTATGAAATAATTTGGTGAGATTTGAGCCTTTACGAGCATATCATTTTTGCTCTCATTTTATTTGATTAAGTGTGTCGAATTGGCATTGGTATTCTAGAACCTGCATGTTAAATACTGTCGAGATTACACATGAACATGATGCTTAAAGATGATTTGGGCACCTTAGGATTAACCATTTTGTTTCCCCACTAAATAGCATACCCATGCATTTTCCCTTTAGTTAAACACTTTTGAGCCTTTTCTCGTTTCTTTGTTTTCACCATATTTATAAACCCGAGCCTTTTTATTTTATCCCTCTTTTCTACCTTCTTCAGGGCAAGTGAATAATTTTACCATTGTATGCTCCATCGAAAAAAAGGGTTGAATGCGAAAAACACAGTAGTTCGAACGAAAAAAGGTTGTTTGAAAGAAAAAGAAAAAGAAAAGATGTGAATGGAAAATGAAACAAAAACAAAGAGAAAAAAAATGCATTTTGTTGTTTGATATATGTAGTCTTTTTATCTTGTTATGCTTAATATTTGTTTTGATGGAGTTGATATTATTATTTGTTAGTTCCTTGCCTTGAATTTTTTGCCTTATATTTAGTCTTTTCCCTACCTTTACCTAAGCCCCGTTACAACCAATAAAAGACCCTTTGATTTATTCATCTTGTTCTTATTAGTAGTGGAGATTTGATTTACTTGCAGGCTTATGATAATACCGTGTAAATTTTGACATTGAGCGTTTCTTTACCCCAACCACATTGAGTGATTTGAGTGAATCCCGGTAAGGTATTGAGTTATGAGCATTGAGATTAATGAATGAATGGATATTAAAATTAAACTTGACTTGTTCCAATTGGTGATGTTCAATTGATTTATTTCTTGACTTGAATAGTTATTGTGGTCTCTATTTTGCTTCCTTGAATTTATATAAGCGGTATCGATACTGATTCAACCAATATCGGTACCCAAGCAATGTGGTATCAATACCATGGTAAGGGTATCGATACCAGTAAACATCGAATCTAATTTTAGTATCGATACCTAGGGGGATATCGATACCATAGCATAGAGGTATCGATACCATAATGAGGGTATCGATACCAGTTATATTAAAGCTAATTTTGGTATCGATACTTGAAGGGGGTATCGATACCCTAATAGGGTAGTATCGATACCATAAGTAAGGGTATAGATACCAGAGGGCCAGAAATGCTAAGTTGGGGCTGATAATGTTGTAGAAAGGTTAATAATAAGTATTTTGATTAATATTTAAGTTATAATTGTTAGGAAATACACTAACAATTGATATTATGCATGTATGTAATGAATGTGGGATAGATCGAAACCAAGGGTAAAGGCAAAATACCGGAACAATCATCCTTACATTTTGGATACATAGCAAGGAAAGTCAGGTGAGTACATTCATTGTATAAAATCAATACAATTAAAATGTTTAAATTGTAAAGTATGTTTTACTATATTTACTAAGTTTTATTTAAGGTATGAAAATAATTTTATTCATAAGTTTTAGAGTATGAAATGCTCTAAAACTAATTAATAAAAGAATAATGCATATGGGTGCATTAGTGGAATGAAAAGATGCCTTAGCTAATATGTATATGGGTACAATATCGGCATAAAAGAATAATGCATATGGGTGCATTAGTGGCATGAAAGGATGCCTTAGCTGATATGTATATGGGTACATTATCGGCATAACATAATAATGCATATAGGTGCATTATTGGCATGAAAGGATGCCAGAGTTGAAATGCATATGGGTGCATTATCAACAGAAAAATATACTACAGTTGAAATGCATATAAGTGCATTATCAACAGAAAAGTATGCTAGAGTTGAAATGTATATGGGTACATTATCAACAGAAAAGTATATTATGGTTAAGATGTATATGGGTACATTATCAACATAAAAGTACACTATAGTTGAAATGCATATGGGTGCATTATCAACAGAAAAGATGTTAGAGTTTAAAATTGTAACACCCCAATTTAGAGGCTAAATTTTAGAAATTATAAAGTGATGAATTTAATTGGTATTTTGGAAGAAAATTGAGGATTAAATTATAAAATCATAAAGTTGGAAGATCATTTTAAGAAGTGCAGGAAGTTCAGTGGCTAAACTCATAGTTTACCCATTTTTTTTGGAATGAATTATAAACCCATTCCCGTATGTTTTCTGCGCATATTTCCCAGTTTTCCTCTTCTCCTCAACCCTTATTTCAACTCCAATCTACTCGTTGTCCGACCTCCGATCGACGAATCGAAACCACCATTGTGTTCGTTGTCGACCGAAGAACAAAACCCCTCAAACATTTCGTCATGAATCGTCGCCGTTCGTCGTTAATTTCAGTCTAAAGTATTGTCGGTAATAACTCGATTTCCGTTGGTTTTTCGTCGATTCACGACGATCCGACCATCCGTTTTCGACACCTCCCGCACCATCGTGTTCCTTGTGCCGTTCCGAGTCTGCCGGTGTCCTCCTTGTCTCCTTCGGCGGCGACGCGTGAGGAGGTGAAGCGATCAAAGTTTTCGACGTTTCGGAATCGAGCTATCCGCCGTTCAAAATTGTAAATCGAGCTTTGTAAGTGCCTCAAAATCACTTAAAATAATTTTTAGGAATTTTTTCAGGAATTTTCCGACACCGTAGCACTGTTCACGCGCCACACGCGCCACCCCCGAGAGTGGGCATTGTCTGGGTGATAATTTTGTAATTAATTTATGTTTGGGTGCTATTTGTGTAAAATTTGGGTGTTAATTTAGTAAATATTTGCAGAATGTGACTAATTTGGCAATTAATTTCTGTTAGGGTGATATTTGTGTAAAATGGTCGACTGTTGACCGTTAACCAGCTTTGACCACAGTTGACCAAAACTTTTACCAGCTTTGACCGGGATTAAACGACCTTTGATTTTAACTGAGTATACCAATCCTGACATTTTTGACGTTCCAAATCCGATTCCGCAGTCCATTTTTTGAAATTCGGACCCAAAGACCTTGAAATCGCCAGTCAAACCTGTTGACTTTGATTTTGACCGAAAATTCCAAATTTTCGAAAAGTCATATTTTATGCTTTCGACGTGTTGAATCCGAATCTGAAGTTCGTTTCGCCAAATTCGAACCCGGTAAGCTATGTTTCACTAATTTATCACCCGATTCGATCCGTTTATCACAATTAAGCTCCGTTTTTTATATAATTTATGTTTATATGTATCTGAGGAATTATTAGAAGTTGAATTAAAGATCAAAGGCGTTCGAATGGAATTTTTATGGTCGATCAGTATTGCACAAAAATCGAGGTAATACTTTACTACCTCTTTATGCTTTGTGAAACATGTTTATATTGGTAAATGCATGAATAAGATAATGTTGGTCACTTTTGTGGAGTTGATTAATTTCTACACTCGATCTGAATATGGTAAAAAGGTTTCTTAACTGATTATGGTTTAGATTACTTTTATAAGAAACTAGGGAATTGCTAGAATTAAAATTACAAATTATGTGTTTAGTGATAAAGGAATCAATTTAGATATGTATCATATAATTTATTTCATCAAAGGTATTTGGATGGGAAATCATGAGAATATTCTTATAGGGTAAAATTACGAGAATACCCTTATGTTTTAGGATGACAAGAATTATCATTGGAAGTTGGTTAATAACTCTAAAAAGGTATATTGATCTGATAAATTTACAGATATGCATAAGAAATGCTAGTTTTGCTTGGAAAATTTGGTTAATCGGTTTTTAACCCCAAGAGGGTTTATGCACGATATAAAAGTCAGTTGAGGAATTATTTCAAGATTTGAGAATGTTTCGAAAAGAACTTAACCATAGGATCTCTAAATTATATTTATTTTTGTTAAGAGTAAATACTGAAATTATCTGGTTAAGAAATTACGAAAATGCCATTGTGAGGTAAAATAGTCCGAGTTGACCTTGAATGAGAAAATACTGTGAGGATTCGTACTTAACTCGATTAAGTACGGATTTGATTGTTAAGATCCTGACTTAGTGCAGAAAAATTCCTAATATTCCATTTGTAAAATTTGAGAAGACATTTGACCCGAAAATATCCTAGTTATGAGTAAATACCGAAAGAACAATTTATCGGAGGGTGCTCTTTTATCAGAATTGTTCGAATGGACTGAAATAGATGATAAATTGGAATTAAATAATAAAATCAGATGGAAGGAAAATATTGAAATACCGTAGATCTGTAAAATGACCAAAATACCCCTATAGTGGAAATGACTCAAGAATATTACCAAGCTCAGGAATGATTGGATATCCTCGAGCAATGAAATGAATAGAATAAAACTGAACACCAAAATTACCAAAATACCCTTATGGCCTATATTAAGTAAATGTATTGGATTAATTAAGGAATCCAAATAAGTATAGGTATTGGACTACCTTTAAAAGTTATGGAACACAACTTAAGTGAGCCGATCAACCTTAATGATATGTCAGTACCTGAACGACATAAATATTACTTGAATGCGTGTTTGTCTATTCAAGTTTGGCTCGATGATAATTTTTGGAAGTATTCAGCTCAGCTCAACTCTAGATTGCGTTAAGCACTAAGAATTGGATATTTGTTCGACAAATCAACCACGAAGACCGAACTGAACAGAAGTACTATATGTATCCGAAATTTAGAGACATCCAAATTAATCTGGAAAACTCTGAAGTAATTGGAATGGATTTGACTACTAAGTGAAATAAGTAACCTCAATGACTAAGATTTTAATAAGTGATTTGGATAAGTCTGGAAATGTTAATGAACATACACGATGTACTGTTCTTCTGGATCATGAACTACAAATTAAGCACGTCAGTATTTCATGATATAGTGGAGCGTAAATATGAAATAAATACATTGGAAGATCTATTCAGTGATGATTCCGAAGATGATCTATAGATAAGAATTTTTGGTATTAAAGTGTAAATACCCTAGAAGGACAACGAAATGATCAGTCGATAAGTATTAATTATGGGAACTATTCATCTAAGAGTTGTTCGATAATGCGATCAATCGACATAGACTGTAAATGTCCTGAATCTCTATTTCTTCCTTATCAGCCCAAGTCATATTCTGAATAACTGATGATTTCGTTAGTTATTGAACTCTTCCTATAATGATTCTAAATTTCGATATCCTATCGGTATACTGAAGATTCATGTTTCTCTACCTACTAAGATTATCCAGTACATCTGAATAATTTCTGTAAACTCTGGTGTGTTTCATAATCACCTGGATATTTTACCTGATTTCCGATTTGATTTCTATTATAATACCTGACTTGGATTCTGATCGGATACTTGACCTGGATTCTGATCGAATACTTGACTTGGATTTTGATCTGATACTTGACCTGGATTATGTTTTAATTTTTTGATATATCCATTTACGGACGAAACATGTTTTATTTGGGGGTAATGTTGGAGGAAGTATACCTGGAGGCTCCTCTGCTGTGTGCTCAGGGCCTTACTGGACTTGACGGTGGGTGTATGGTTCTGGGGAACCTACACATTTTGGACTTGACGGATGTGGGTATATATATATATGTGTTTTAAAAAGATCTGAAAAGTTACATGATTTTTTGGGAACACACTAGAAAACCTATTATGATCTCCTGAACCTAGACATCCGAAATATTTCCATCTGAAATGAATACTATCTGTTACTACCTGCGTTATCAATGGACCTCAGCTCAGCCTAAAAATCTGTAGATATCTGAACCAATAAGGAAATGTATATTTATCTGTATCTACACGTTCTTCAGCATCATCTGGTAGTTCTGTATTACTGATCTTTCCAAAGCTCACTTTATTACTCAACATTGCAGGTTAAAAGAATTGTACCAGTGCAACTATCTTTATCAGTATGAGAGTTCTTCCGGCGTTCCTTTCAGAGAATGGCACCTGTGATTAGGGGGCATGTAATTGTATTTTGTTTTATATACGAGTCTAAAAATTTGTTTTATTTTTGAATATTGATACATGATTTTATAAGTTTACATGTTATGATAAAAAGTTTTAAATTTTTCGCTATTTTTATTGTGGGTCGCTCCGGTGGCCCTAATGTGACAACCCAGATCGGATCAAGTTACCCGCATCGGTCTGGGGGGGGGTACAAAAATGCATAATGATGTATTATAAACATAAATGGAGGTTACAAACGAAAAGAAATAATCACGGCAACAATTTCAATATATTAAGTGTATGAATTTTCGTATAAGAAATATATGTGTACAAACATAAGAATTTCATAATAAGAAAAATGGATCTTTATATTGGTAATGGGTATAACAACCCCATAGATTATAGAATGGTTGAGGAATAACGGTATAAGCACTACATATGCATCTAAATAAATGAACAAAAATAAGAAGCTGGTAAATTACCATGTGAGCACTAATGGTGCGAATGCATAAGGTTTATAATAAATTAAAAGAGAGTTAATTGATATTAAAAGTAAGTATTAGAATAGAAACTATTCCAAATAAAACTGTAATGGCCTAGTTGTGCAATTGACAGAAAGGTGTCAATTATGTCAATTAGATGAAAGACTAAGTGTCTTTAAAGTCTAACTGTGCAATTGGCAGAAAAATGTCAATTATGCCAGTTAGAGGAAGGGTTAAACACTGTTGAGTAATAGAATAAAGGAATTTTAATGTATTATGATATGAATGGTGCATAACTGATATGAAGGGATGCTATATAATGTAAAACAATGCATAATTAGTATGAATGGATGTTATAAAGGAAAACACAACCAGACAATAAAAGGCATGAAATGATGCCATAAATGAAATGTATAATAGTGTATAAAAGCATGAAAGAATACCATAATGGAAATGGTATAAGGGTGTATATTAAGCACATTGGGATATTATCAATGAAAATAAAGGTTTAGGACTAAAGAGATAAATGTTTGAAGAAAAATATAGAGAAATATATGTATGCTAGGCATACAAAAATAATTAAGGTAATTGTTAATGCAATACAATTTAAATGAGGAGGATCGTAGAATCTTTAAGGAATAAACGATTTAGTACAAAATAAATAAAAGGACATACTTAAATATATACCAAAAAGGTTACTTTATAATATTATTATCTCACTAAATAAATATTTAACGTGTGTTGTTTCCACGCATAGGTAATAAATGGAGATAAATTGAGTAAGGAGTGCAGCAGTAGCAGTGGGTATCATGAGATAATGTTGACTCTCATCAGTAACGGTAGGACAATCTTATTTAAATTAAGAACTTAGTTGGCATGCAATTAAACTATGGTAAACATTTTGTAATGTAATTAAGTGAAGATTTTAGTATATTGCTTTCACAAAATATCCTATTTTGTGGTTATTCGAATTGAAACAAAATTTTACGAATTTTCAAATGACAAACATTATTTTTAAAGTGATGTGACATCCATATCTCGTGTACAGAAAGGTATACGGGAAATGGGTGTTACACACAATGCTAGGCCTGAAACTTGGGGGTGGACGAAGCAAGTCCTGTGCTTCTTCTCATGTGAATCTTAACTCCAATGCATCTACACTATGCATCAGTAACCTTTTACTTTTGGATCCAATATTTCTGGACCTCTTCTTTTCTCCGTTCACTACAAATTGCTGCACTGAATTCCCATGTTCCCCATGTCCATGGTTCTCATCTCTACCCAGACTAACATTTCCATCAGGTACACCCCAATGTTCAGACAGAGCGTTTACATGTAGATCCTTGCCTTCTTTTGGGATCTGAGAGTAAGTGCTCACTGGAGACAAATTCTCAATAAGTTTGAAAATCTTCAAGAATGATTCAGAAAAGTCCGCACGAAGTTTGACCTGTGTATCAGAGTTTGTCGCCTTTCGGAACCCCATAATTAGATTACCTCCAGGATCTATTCGACTAAATATAACTGCAATGAAAGAGAATTTTTACTAGTAAACAAGAGAAAGAAAACTTTAGGTCTGCCATACAAGTTGACTTCCCACTAGTATGATAAAGCTATGAGACTATCATGGAAAGTGGATCTGTTAAGGCACAAAATATCTCAAAAATTAATCAAGTGTTACAGAAGGAAGCAAACAAATAAAGTGGCACAAACCACCCAAAACCATGAAGCGCACAAAAATTGCAAAGCAAAAATAAAAAATAAAAAATGAAAACAAGTATTATCTGCCCTTCCCAATTCTAACAGGAGAATTTCAAACAACCCAACTGGAAAATTTTAGCATTTTGTTCCATTTCTCATCATGAATAACAATTAAAAAAATGAAAATAGATGGAGAGTAATGTTATAACTTTCACAGCTATGATGTATAATGAGAAAGATATAGTACTGAAAAAGACAGAAGGGACATCCAAACTATTAGTTGAAATTGAGGAAACTAACCCTTGACACGGCATAAAAACAACATTCAGACACCTACATGAGAATACAGAGTCAGAGGACCTTAAAGAGAAATGGGGGAAATGGAGGGGTCTTATCCCTTTAAGAATCAAAAAGGGAAAATTCCTAGATATATCCTCTGCAAGTGAGATCCTTAAAAAAAATTATCTTTCAACATTTTTGGACAAATGCTCGAAATAGAAGCGCATGAAGTGATCACTCTTAACATTTGAACCATCCCTCCTTTTGTTCTCATATCTTTTCTCTAGAGGCACTTTTCATCAAACAATGATCCATGGCTTCCTAAGTTTTTATACTTGGAAAAGTTGTTTCATTACTCACAGATTTATTACCACCAGAAAAACACTGAGGGTTTATCACAGTAAAACTATCAATTCAAAATCAAATATGATATAATAGCATAGATTTCAAGCAAGGTTATACGTCATGATCTTAGCAGTGGAGGAACAGAGTATACCAGTATCGCCTGCTCGGAGTTCCATGGACTATATACATGGCGTTACACCCTCCAAGACATACATCCTACTATTGTTATTTGGCCAAAATCTGAATTGAAATGTCCATTCTTTCCCATTTACATCTTGAATCCTTAGAGGAAGGCCTTCCGATTGTGAAATTGCAGGAAAATAGGTCTGCATTCATTTCTAGTTCATACAAATGCAATGCCAGGAAAATATTGGAGAAGGGGTAGATAGGGGAACTTTGTTGCGGAGGGTGAGGTGTGGGACAAGGAAAAGGCATGGAAGTGAATATACTGAAAAACTTACTTCAGCACATGCTTTTGGCAGCACTAATCGACCAATTCGACCAGAATCGCTGGCACTGAGAACCTTCTCAAATAGTGGCACAATGGCAGATTTCAAACTTTAAATTCGCAACTTAAGGAGAACAGAAAATTTGAATCAACACAGTAAACAAAAACTAAACATATAAATCATTCTAGGAAAACAAAATTTGGAAATGAAAGCTGACAATCACGGATACTCTCCAATCCTTCAGAAATTTCATCACCATGTGTCTACATCACAGAAGGGCAAATTACAGTAGGAAGCAACAAGAACACAACCAATCAAATGGTCTGAAGACCAAATTACTTAATGTGCCATTTCAACTGTTAAAATATTGGTTCCTAGATCCTACTTTCCATGGAAATTCATGTGGCAAAAAGAAAGGTGTGTGTGTGTGTGTGTGTGTGTGGTGGTGATGGTGAGGCCTAGCAAAGAACTACATTGGTGTAAAGAAGCATCAACTTTTCCCATGATCTCAAACCAGGGTTAGCATATATGTGGACAGTGGACTGAAAAGAAAGATCACGTTAAACACCAAAGAAGGAATCAGGTGAGAAGTGACAGAAAAAAGTACCTGAATTCTTTTAACTGAATGAAGTTGGGAGCTCTTTGGACAGCTGATACACCCAACACCACCATAATATAGGAAATCAAGCAGATATTTGGAGGCTATGCAACCACAGTGAAGATACTGCCATATCACATTCAATTACTTATAATTATAAAAATTGATCGTTGTTTGAACTTTAATAGGATCAGCAAGATTATCAGCTTACATTGCCGCATAAACGGCACTCCCTCCAGCCAGACTCTTCCAAGTGGAATATGTTACAATAGACGCCATCCTCGTAGGCAGAGCTTAACCACAGAAATCAGCAGGCCGAAAAAAATAAGAGGAAGCATTGAAAATTAAAAGAATGATTCAGCAAATACATGAATAAACAGCACTACCACCTTAAAAGTTAAATATATATAACATTTTCTGGTGGAGGTAGAATATCATGCACCAAATGCATACCCTCTGAGAGGACGGCATTTCCATGCAACTCCGGATCTATTTTGGCAGATCAGCACTTAATTTAGGTCAATTGATGGTGCGTGTTCTACAACTTCTAGCAATAATGACTCGAAATTTAGAAGATCGCTAATGAAATGTAGTTTTGAATAGTTAAATGACATACACGTTCCTGAACACCATATTAAGCGCAAATTTTCGTAGGTACTTATAGGATCTATAAAGTTAATTCTTCTTCGATAAATTTCTGAAAGAAAGATGAAAGTCTAAATAGAATTATTGTGGGCTGGAAAAGCAAAAAACGAGAAACGTAAAGCAATAAGGGTGATAAAATAAATCCACGTAGTAGTAGTAGCAAAGAAAGCGTTAAATTTGAAACCCAAAACCCAAAATATCGGGTTGATAAAAATATGAATGAGGATTGGAGTACCCGCAAGGGTAGCAGAGATGAGCAAAGCCACCAGATTGCAGAGGCCAACCCTTATTCCATTGATGGGTGATAGCAGCTCCACAAGAGGAATTCATGCAAATCATGGACTCCATTCAACAACAAGCTGTTCAAATCAAAATCAAGATGAAGTTCAAAATCAAATGTCATCCATGAGTCCAATTATAATCTCATCAATGGAACATCCCCATGCACAACATATAATCAAAATTTCCAAACAACACTATCGATAAAAAGCGACTAACCTCGTTCAACTCACAACAAATCAGTCATTCGCAGAAGCAACCCACTTCACTTGGAATGAAGAAGAAGAAGAAGAAGAAGGCAGTCAACCGGGAGGAAGAAGTGGAGGAGTGAACAAAACAAAGAGAAGAGGAGAGTAACGGCGGTGGTAGATGTAATTATGCTTTGTTATTGTTATAGTTACTATTACAAGAACTACACATTAATTTAAAATCGAAAAAAAAAATCAAAGAGAACGTGCTTTGTTTACGTTTTGCAAGAGAGAGAGAGAGAGAGAGAGTACATGCACGAGCAGCGTCAGAGCACGACACACCACACCGCTTCAAGTTAAAGCCCCCTCCAGTCTTAAGTCTCAACTCGCTCGGAGTCCTTTAACTCTTAACTCAACCCAAAGCCGCTCTGATACGGTGACTCGGCAAATTCTGTGACCTTGATCTGTACTCTACAGGTCTCAATTTGGGTTGGGCCTCTGGGCTTGTTTTATTTTATCTGGATCTTCTCTTCCAAGCTTTTCAAAGATGAATATATGCAATATGTACTGCACATGACTAATCCTGGATTACAATCTTGCTTATTTATAATTATGTTTAATTTGTGTTGTATTTTCGTCAAACGTTTTTCGCGTGTTATCTTTGTACTCTAATTTTTAAAGTTTTCAGAGGAGTTCTCCTATATGTAGGATCCAAGAGGAGTATATTTGAAGAAATAACTTCAAACATTTTACATTCTTTAAAAAGTCATGATAACTTGAAATAATTTTTAAAAAATTCATGTGATCTTTTGTAATAAAATTTATTGTCAACCTATAAATAGTCATAATGACTTTACGTTTAACGAAAAACTTCAAGAATCATTATAAAACCTCTTGATTGAGATCAGAGAAATAATAGAAACAAATCACCCTCATTCATCTCCTTTTTACCTTCTCATGGGGATAGAGTAATTGACATGACCAACAACCATTTCATCTTCAATTAAACTGTTCATTCAAGTTATAAGAGGTAAACCATCCATACTAATCACAACTCATTTATTTTTATCAACAATTTGTATGATTAAGAGAGGTACTACATTATAAAGTTCATAAAATAAAAATTGGGAGTATTGAGTCAGCTTGCTCATTACATGTGGAAAGTAGGATGCTATATACTAACTATTTAATGAAGCACAACCTTAAAAGGAAAAAATATATATTAATGCAGCAAAGCGTCCATTAGTCCTCGACAGATAAATCCTTGTTTATTAGGTTTGATTTTGGTTAAGCAAGCATATATAAAAATGATTTTGGCTTTAACTTGTGATTGTCTTAATCTTTGATTCACACACGATCATAGACCACTCCTAATTTGTTTTTGATATTGGTATTATATGTGCATTGGCAGTTGGCACTAATTAACCCCATCAACAAGAAATTAAACCATAATTGTCTGTTATGTCATGTGTACAAGCCGATGATTACTTTGCATGGGTGGTCAAAGCCAAGAAATGCATGAATGAATGAGATATTTTTTGCATATACAAAGACTCCAACCTGAGACATTGTTTAAGCGATATCAAGTTGCTTACCACTTAAACCAACCTCGTTGGTGAGTTTCCTTTTTATTTTGAAGCATGAATGAATGAGATATTTCAATCCTACGATCAGGGTCCTTTAATGTAATACCCCAAACATCGCGTCAGTGACTAAAATGTAAGGAGTTAAAATTTGGTGGTTTAATTTGAATAAATTAAAAAGTTCAAGGACTAATTCTAGAAATTTGTGTAAAGGACTTATTATCAAATATGAAATATTGGAAAGACATTAAGGTCTTTTTAAGGAAATGAATTTAATATTTCTTTTTAAAAGATATTAAACATGAGGGGAAAAGGTGAGAGGGAGAAAAGAATTATCTGAACCCTTTTTGGTTATCTTCTTGTTCTTCTTCCTCTTTGTCGTGAACACCATTTCAAAGGTAAGTGAATTTAAGTTGACAATTTCTTGTATTTTTGGTTTGGTTTTTTGTCTTTGGGTGATATAAAAGCTTAAGGAAAGCTTAAAGATGAATATAACTAAGTGATTAAGGAATTAAGAGTGATTTAGTAAAATGGTTGTTCAAGTGAATAGATGAAATTTTGTAGGTAATTGGATTTTAAAAGCATATTTGACCTGTCAATAGTGAATAAGAAATTTGAAGCCTTAGAAGTGATTGAAAACATGTTTGAATATTTGGTGTGATTTTTAGTTTTAAGTGTTCTATGGAGAAAGTTGGAAGTTATAACAGAATTAATGAATAAAGTTAGTTGGGATAAATGGTTTTAAGTTTGGTGACATGATTGGAGATAAGAGTAAGAGATTTAGGTAAAAATTGAGAAAAATTCAAAGTGAAATAAGAAAAATATGATTAAGGGTATTGGTACTGGAGGAACAGTACCGATACTATAGGGTTAAATTGAAGGATATAATATGAATCGGATGACCAATATCGATACCAATTGAAGAAGTATCGTTACTGATGTAGAGGTATCGATACCAAGAGGAAGGTATCGATACCGTAATAAAAAATGGAATTCCAAAATGTTAAAATGGTATCGATACCAAAGTAGGTATCGGTACCATAGAAGAGAAGTATCAGTACTGTAGTAGGGGTATCGATACTATTCAGCCTGAAATGTTGGATTAGGTGCGTAATTTCGTTTATGTAAGTGAAAATTAGTTTTTTGTTAGTAGAAAATTGGTATTCATCTTAGACATATTGATGTGTAGATTTGAAACGAAAGCGTACTGATCAAAGCGATATAGCAAGAGACTGAAAGAAACTTAAAAGGATTTCATTTAAGACTTACGTGAAGCAAAGGTGAGTGCAAGTTATTTATTTTATGATAGATATGAGGACGACTTGCGATAAGCCAACCTCGAAGTTTTCGATCGAAAACAATTTATTTATTTTATGCAATATTTATATGTTTTACATAAATTATACTTATGAATGCATTGATATGATGTTTACTAGCATGTGAAAATGAGATATGTGAATATAGTTTATATGGAAATGTGCGAAGTGAAAATGTTCTATGTGAAAGTACCTTATGTGAACGTGCTCTATTGAAATAAAACACACTATGAATAATGAATTAATAAATAATTATATGGTTAAAGACCAAGGTATATGTATGAGAATTAGAGGTATAGTTGGCATGCCAAGAGTCGAGGGTTCTAAGCGGTCCTTCGGGACAAATCTATGTGGTCATTCGAGACAATTCTATGTGGTCCTTCAGGACAAATTCGACGCGGTCCTTCGGGACAAATTTTAAGTGGCACTTTCGTGCAATTTATATGAGTAGTGGTGACTGCATTAGTGCACAACCTCAATGTACTCAAATACCTAGAGTTATCAGTAATAAGCTTTGGGCTATTAAAACAAAGTGATATAAACTGAATAGTGTGTAAAAATATATCTTATTTTCATGAAATGTAAATTGATTTCCGTATGAAATATTTTCTATGAGATGAATAAGAAATTATTTTACACTGTTTGTTATACTCGTATTTGCCTCACTAAGTCAACGACTTAGTGTGTGATTGTTTCACACATAGGTTCAGAGAGATCAGGAGATTAAGGCTAGGAATGGACAACATACATGGGAATAAGATCATATCAGAACAATTTAAACTGTAGGTTTTCTTGTTATTTTGTAAATTATTGGCATGTATCAAAATGTTTAAATTGAAATGCTCTGATCCATTTTGTAAACATATTATTTTATGTTTATGTAAATTATTAAGTATTTACTTTAAATATGAGTTTGAATTTTCAATAGTAAATTTGATTTAAAAGTTTCACCACTTGAATAATAATAGAAGTTGAAAATTTTCAACAAGTTTTTATCAAGTCAAGGTTTTAAAAAAGTCAATATGACACCTCGGATTTGTATTTGGGTCCGCTACGGGTTGAGGGTGTTACATTTATTGGTATCAGAGTAAAGATTTATCTGATTTTAAGTTCGAAATGAAGCAGTTTTTGGTTTTAAAAAGTGTACATGCCAAGTAAAAGTTAAAAATCTCTAATATGATAAGGTAATTAGTATGTTGTCCTTACTAATAGAATAGTGATCTTATCTTAATAGATGTTGGATTTTGAGGGCTCCCGAAGTGAAGTGAGAGATAAACATTAGGGAAGTAGTAATTTACCTACCCCGTTAGGCATGATGAAGAGAAGGCACATCAGGGAGTGCCTGTACAAGATAAATGGATCTTTTTCAAGACGTTGGACGTGATTTTGATGCGTTTCCAACTGTCTACTCCCTCTGCTCCTATAATGAATGCGGAAAATGAACTTAAGAGTTTAGGAGCGTCAGAATTTAGAGGAAAAGCTGAGGAAGTTCCCGTTGCTAAGGATCCTTGGGTAAATGATGTGAAGATAATGCTAGATGGTATCCATTACTCTGAAATGGAGAAGCTGGATAGAGTAATCTCATTGCTACGAGGACAAGCAAAGATATGGTGAACTAACGTAACGATGAGAGCTACTAGGGACCAGGTGACATGGTCATTCTTTCTGGAAGAGTTCAATAATAAGTATATCGGTGATCAATTCATTAGGCAGATGAAACAAGAATTTATGAGTTTGAAACAAGGGAATCATGCCGTGTATGTGTAAGAGTGTGACTTCAAAAAATTGAGTAGATTTGCAGCTGAATTGGTTCCGAGAAAAAAAGATTCATGTGATTGGTACCAATTGGAACAAGGGAGCAGGTGCCTCGTCGAGTGCATCACAATTAAAGAAAAGTCAAGGTTCAGGTTTTTGACCTCATTCTAGATCTGAACCAGCTGCATCCTCAGGTAGTGGATCAAATCCGATGAAAGCTAAAAAGACTCAATTAGTTGAATCAAGAGCGGGAAAGTAAACTCAATGTCAACATTGTGGAAAACATCATAGTGGTATATATCGAATAGTCTTCGGAGCATGTTTCAGATGTGGGGAGACAAGGCATTTTATCCAAGATTGCCCATTGATGACTTGAGAGCCTGCACAGTCTGAGAGATCTGCTGCTGTACCTCAGAGAGGTAAAGGATGAGGTCAATGAAGGAATCAGTCTGAGTCAGCCACTCAACTTGAAATACGCTCAACTGCTCGGGTCTACAACATTAAAACTAATGAATATCGTGATGATCTGGAAATCATTGCTGGAACTTTTCAGTTAATTGATAAACCTATTTTGGTTTTGATTGACCCGAGATCATCTTATTCTTATATTAGTAGTAAATTAGTGAGAGAATTAAAAATTCAGTTAGAATTTATAAGTAATTAGGTGACCGTGACTAACCAATTAGGGCATAGTGCTCGGGTGAATCAGTTGTGTCGAGGGTGTCCCCATAAGGATTCATGGAATTGAATTCCCTGCTAATATGATGGAATTACCCTTTGATGAGTTTGAAGTTATTTTGAGAATGGATTGGTTATAGCGTTACCATGCCAATGTCGATTGAAGCGAGTAGCTTTGATAAGTCCTGGTGGATCAGAAGTAGTTGTTGTCAGTGAAATATTTAATTCATTAACTAATGTGATATCAATAATGTTAGACAAGAAGCTAATGCTATAAGGATGCCAATCTTTCATTGCCAATGTGATCGATACTAGAGCTAATGAGAGACGATTGAAAGACATTCCGACCATCCAAGAGTTCCCAGAAGTATTTCCTGAGGAATTACCAGGATTACCTCTAGATAGAGAGGTGGAGTTTCAAATTGAGGATATGCTGGAACAACACCTATTTCAATGGCTCCTTACCGAATGGCCCCGAAGGAACTGAGTGAGTTAAAGACTCAGTTATAAGAGCTTTTGAATAAAGGATTCATCAGACCCAGTGTATCCCCTTGGGGTGCACCGGTACTATTTGTAAAGAAGAAATATGGTTTGATGCATCTCTATATTGATTATCGACAACTCAATAAGGTGACCATAAAGAACAAATATCCTCACCCAAGAATTGATGATTTATTTGATCAACTCAAGGGAACTTCAGTATTCTCCAAGATTGATTTGTGCTCTGCTATCACCAGTTGAAGATTCAAGAAAAGGACATTTCAAAGATGACTTTTAGGACTCGGTATGGCCATTATGAATTTATGGTTATGCCATTTGGATTAACAAATACACCGGTAGTATTTATAGACCTCATGAATAGAGTGTTTTAACCATATCTTGATCAATTCATGTTTGTCTTCATTGACGATAGTTTCGTTTATTCAAAGATAGTTGAGGAACATGATTCCCATATGCGGGTGATTCTTCAAACAAGACGAGATAAGAGGTTTTATGCTAAGTTTTCTAAGTGCGATTTTTTGGTTAATTGAAGTGGTATTCCTTGGATACATGGTTTTTGTATAGGGGATTCGAGTAGATCCTGGGAAGTCCTAAGAAATGTTTATGAAGTACGAAGTTTCTTGGGCTTGGCTGGATATTATCGAAGGTTCGTAAAGGACTTTTCGATGATTTCCTTCCCTTTGACCTAGTTTTTAAAGAAAGATGTGCCTTTCTTATGGATGTATAAATGCCAAGAGAGTTTTGAATTTTCAAATAATGTACTCACTGAGGCTCCAGTACTAGTGCAACCAGAATCGGGCAAGGACTACACGATTTATAGTGATACTTCCCATAATGGTATGGGATGTGTTTTGATGCAAGATGGAAAATTAGTAGCCTATGTGTTGAAAACATTTTGATATTTCGATATAACAAATTAAGATAAATGAATTTTAAGATTTTCCAAAAAGATTTTCTAAATATATTCGATATAATTATTCGAATATCAAAATATTACGCCAAATCTTTAAAATGTCATTTTTAATCATTACTCAAGTGTAAAATTAAGTTTTAAACTTAAAATAATTTCAAAACAATTTTACAAAATATTTCGAACCATTTCAAAGCAAAAAATTCTAGATTGCTCTGAGAGAACCGATTCCCACAAGGGGGTACCGATTCCCCCTGAATGGTTTGGCTATGATAAAAACAGAATGCTCGGAGGGAACTGATTTTCCTAAGGGGTATCGATTCCCCCACTGTTTAACGGTCGAAATATTTGAATTTTACACTTAGGGAATCGATTCCCTATGAGGGGGTACCGATTCCCCCCACACGCTCCAAGCCGAAATATTAATTATTTTCACACTTAAATGGCTCCAATAACTTCATTAATGATCCCCAACGTTCAGAAGTGATTCAAGGTGTATTTAAA
Organism: Hibiscus syriacus; assembly: GCF_006381635.1. NCBI lineage: Eukaryota > Viridiplantae > Streptophyta > Magnoliopsida > Malvales > Malvaceae > Hibiscus > Hibiscus syriacus. The sequence continues at coordinate 279,923 of NW_024062640.1, forward strand.
CAAGCTTAGAAGCCATTGATCAACAACAAGAAACAACAAGCAACTAGAATCAAGAGAGAATCAAAGAGAAAGCATCAAACCTCAAGTTTGAGCATTTCAAGCCTATTTTTCATTCAATATTCATTTTTGCTTTCAAGAACACTACTTGTACTCAATTGTATTCATTCTTGAGTGTTCTTTTCTTTGTTCTTGAATTGTGCAAACAATCTACCTTGTGAGGATTTCCTTGTAAGTTTGCAAATTTGTAATCTTCTATTTGAGAAAGAGTGTTCTCAAGAATTAGGGTATATTCTTGAGGGAGTTGTAAGGTTATCTCTTTGACCTCAAAAGAAAGAACAAATTAGTGAATTTGTTGGAAAATCCTTAGTGTGGATAGCTAAGGTAGTGGACGTAGACTTTGATTGAGAAAGTCGAACCACTCTAAATCACTGTGCAATTACTTTCAATTTTCTACAAAAGCTTCCACAAAATTTTAATTACCAATTCACCCCCTCTTGGCCGATTCCGTCGATCGATTAACTCAACAATTGGTATTAGAGCTTGACTCATTTGAAGGTTTAACTGCCTCTCAAGTAGATCCGGGAAGAGTTACATCGATAATCAAAGTCATCAATGGCCTCCACTTCAAATGTCGACTCCAGTCTCGATTCGATGCCCGTCAACAAGCCTCCTTTCTTCAATGGAGCTAACTATGCCTATTGGAAGAATAGGATGATGTATTTCATTCAAGCCAGTGATATGGGAGCATGGAATGTTGTAGAAGATGGATATATCAAACCTCTCACTTATCCAAGATTTTGGAGTGAAGGAGAGACAAGAATGTTCCAGCTCAACTCCAAAGTTATCCATATCATATTTTGTGCTCTTGGACCAGATGAATATGGAAAGTTTCATCTTGTACAATCGCCAAAGAAATATGGGATAAACTACAAGTCACTCATGAAGGCACCGACGAGGTAAAATAATCTAAAATTAGTCTTCTAACACATAGCTATGAAAATTTCAGGATGAAACCAAATGAAGATATCAAAGCTATGAAGGATAGATTCTCAACTATTGTCAATGGTCTCAAATCATATGGAGAGATCATTTCTAACGAGACGCTTGTGAGGAAGTTAGTTTACTCACTTCCAAAATCATGACAATCCAAGAAGACGACAATCATCGAGGCTAAGAACCTAAAGTCCTTAACTCTTGAAGAGCTAATCGGTTCTCTCTTCACTCATGAAATGATGCTTGAAGATGAGGTGGACCTCGATAAGATTGAAGAGACACCAAAAGAGAAGGAGAAGAAGAAAAACATTAGAGTTGCTCTCAAATCCACAAAAGATGAGAGTGATTCGGATGGAGATGACGATGACGAGGAAATGGCATTGTTTGCCAAATGGTTCAGAAAAATGATGAGACCTTACAGAGGAAGAAAATTCAAACGAAATGAAGGCCTAAAAAATGAACTAAAAGAAAAGGACCCGATCATTTGCTATGAATGCAAAAAGCCGGGGCATGTCAAATATGATTGCCCATAATTGAAGAGAAAGGGTTAATCAAAGAATAAACACAAGGCTCATATGGCTACATGGAGTGATGAAGAATGTTCCGATGAAGAGGAACAAGAAGTAGCAAACTTGTGCTTAATGGCATTCGGGGAAGATTCTATGGTAACCTCTAACTCATCTGAATTTGATTATTTATCTTATGATGAGCTATTAGAGGAGTATAATGGGTTGGCTTCGGATTATGAGAAATTATTTTTAAAATATAAAAATGATGTTTCAAAATTGGAAAATGAAAATAAACTCATATCCAAAACCAACAACGATCTTGAAAGTAAAATCAAAAATTTGGAAATCAAACTAGAAGAGTTTGAAAAGAAAAATTCGGATTTGCAAAATTTACTTTCAAAGGTCAATGATGATCATCAAAAGAAAATTGATGATCTTAAAGCTTCTTTTGATAAAGTTGGAACAAAACGTTTTGAAAAAGGAGAAAATTGAAAATCCAACTTTGTTAAAAAAGTTTTAAAATCTACAATCATAGAGGTCCCTAAAGAACCTCTAATGAAAAAATCGTTAGAAGTATATGGGTTCCTAAATGACTCATTACTACTAAAGATAAATATATCATACACAAATGAATACCTAAGGGGACTAGGATTTTGGAAACTAATGAATATGGACCCAAAAGAATTTGGGTACCAAAAATTAGAAATTAATCTATGTTTGTAGGAAAAGGAGCATTTCTACAAGGCACGAGGAACAAATTCAAATTCATGGTACCTTGATAGTAGATGCTCGAGACACATGACCGGGGACAAAAACCGGTTCATTGAGCTTAACGCCAAAAATGGAGGAGAAGTGACTTTTGGTGATAACTCAAAAGGTCACATTGAAGGTATAGGCACTATAGGTAATACCTATTCTATACAAATTAAGAATGTTTTATATGTGAATGGATTAAAGCATAATCTTTTGAGTATTAGTCAATTATGTGATAAAGGATTCAATGTCATGTTTGAAACCAATGGTTGTAAAGTTATTGACATTGCATCTAATCGAATTATGCTTGTTGGTCATAGAATAGGAAACATATACATGGTGCATTTAGACTCTATTGATATGACTAATTTATGCTTAGTTGCTAAGGATGAGCATGATAGTTGGTTATGGCATAGGAGACTAGGACATTCTAGTATGAGTGTTTTGCAACAGTTAATTCAAGGAGACTTAGTAAGAGGGCCGCCTAAACTGAAATTTGATAATGATAAATCTGTGATGCTTGTGCTAAAGGAAAACAAAAGCGAGTTTCTTTTAAATCCATTAATGACGTATCAACTAGTAGAGTATTACAATTGATCCATATAGATCTTTTTGGGCCAACTAGGACTACTAGCTTGGGTGGAAAACAATATACATTTGTCTTGGTAGATGACTATTCTAGATATACTTGGGTTCTATTCTTAAGTAATAAAGATGAAGCATTAGAAAAATTCATCACGTTTTCAAAAGTAATCCAAAACGAAAAAGGTTACTCTATAACTAGTGTTAGGAGTGATCATGGAACTGAATTTGAAAATCTTGGATTTACTGAGTTTTGTAATTCTAATGGTATTAGCCATAATTTTTCATCACCTAGACCCCCTCAACAAAATGGAGTTGTTGAGAGAAAAAAATCAAACTTTAGAAGAAATGGCTAGAACCATGCTTTGTGAAAACAATTTGCCAAAATACTTTTGGGCGGAAGCTACAAATACCGCTTGTTATGTTATAAATCGAGTAATGATTAGCCCTATTTTAAAGGAAACTCCATATGAACTTTTCAAAAATAAAAAGCCTAACATTAGTTATTGTCATCCTTTTGGATGTAAGTGTTTTGTTTTAAACAACGGTAAGGACAATATTGGCAAATTTGATGCTAAAAGTGATGAATGAATTTTTCTGGGTTATTCCTTAAATTCTAAAGCTTATCGAGTATTTAATAAAAGAACTTTAGTTGTAGAAGAGTCTATACATGTTGTTTTTGATGATAACCTCCTTCCGAGGAAGGATTCTTGTGTGAATGATGATGTAGGTGTTATAAATACAAATGATGTTAGACATGACATTGGAGAACCATCATCAAAGGAAGAAATGAAAAATGAGGAAACTCATTATCCTCTCGAGAATCCAACCATTGAAGAAAGGGAAGTCTCTTACCCAAGGGAATACAACTATGTCAATGATGGTGAGATTATAGGTGATCCATCCAAAGGGGTAACAACTCGATCTTCTCTTAGAAATATTTGTAATTATGTTGCATTTATCTCATGCATAGAGCCTAATAATATTAAAGAAGCATTAAATGATGAACATTGGATTATGGCTATGCACGAAGAGTTAAATAAATTTGAGATAAGTAAAGTTTGGACACTAGTTGAAAGACCTAGTAATAAATCTACTGTAGGTACTAGATGAGTATTTAGGAATAAGCTTGATGAGAGTGGTAATATAGTAAGAAACATGGATAGACTTGTTGCTCAAGGGTATACTCAAGAAGAGGGCATAGACTATGATGAAACATACGCTCCTGTAGCTAGGATGGAAGCAATTAGAATGTTATTAGCATTTGCATGTTTTCATGAATTTAAATTATATCAAATGGATGTTAAAAGTGCATTTTTAAATGGTTTTATTAAAGAAGAAGTGTATGTGGAACAACCTCCAGGTTTTGAAGATTCAAAATTTCTGGATCATGTTTTTAAATTGACAAAAGCTCTTTATGGTTTAAAACAAACTCTTAGAGCTTGGTATGAAAGATTGTCAAACTTTTTAATTGAAAAAGGTCTTTCAAAAGAGAAGGTTGATACTACATTGTTTTTAAAGCATAAAGGTAAAGATTTATTAGTAGTTCAAATTTATGTTGATGATATAATATTTGGTTCTACTAATGATGTTATTTGCCAAGAATTTTCTAAGCTAATGCAAAGCGAATTCGAGATGAGCATGATGGGGGAGCTCTCATTTTTCTTGGGACTCCAAATCAAGCAAAGAAAAGATGACATCTTCATCAATCAAGCTAAATACGTCAAAGATATGCTCAAAAAGTTTGGACTGGAAAATAAGAAACCTCATGACACTCCAATGAGCTCTTCTACAAAGCTTGACTTGGATGAAGGAGGTAAATGTGTGGATGTTAAATTATATAGGTTAATGATTGCTTCTTTGCTCTATCTAACTGTAAGTAGACTGGACATTATGTTTAGTGTTTGCTTATGTGCTAGATTTCAATCATGCCCTAAGGAATCACATTTACTAGCTGTTAAGAGAATCTTTAGATACCTTAAGGACACTCCTAGTTTAGGACTTTGGTATCCTAGAGACTCTAGCTTTAGCTTGCATGCCTTTTCTGATGGGGATTATGGAGGATGCAAATTAGATAGGAAAAGCACCTCCGGTACTTGCCAATTCCTTGGAAATATGATTATTTCTTTGTTTTCAAAGAAACAAAATTGTGTTGCATTATCTACCACTGAAGTGGAATATATTTCAGCCGGTAGTTATTGTGCACAAGTTTTATGGATGAAACAAAAACTTTTTGATTATGGAATTGAAGTAGGTACCATTCCTATCAAGTGTGACAATACTAGTGCTATTTGTCTCACTAAAAATCCCATCAAACACTCTAGAACTAAGCACATTGAAATAAGACATCACTTCATTAGAGACCATGTCACTAAGGAAGATGTAGTTCTAGAATTTGTTGATACTTTGCATCAATTAGCGGATATCTTTACAAAGCCTTTAGACAAGGAACGTTTTTGGACTCTTAGGAGAGAATTAGGTTTAACTAACCTATCTTCACTTAGTGCTTAAAATAATTTTAGCACTTTTAAGAATAAATGAAAAATGCATATAATAGTAATTTTTCTATTGCATTCATTGCTTTTAGTTAGGGGGAGTTTATGATTTTTGGTGAAAATTAACTTTATGTTCAAATAATTTTTAATGATAAATTTTATTGATTGAACATGATTAATTTTCAATATATGAGTTGCCAATACGACTAGAGAAAATTAATTTAACATTTTGAGTGTTTAAAAAATCAGATTTTAGCATTTTAGTGCAGAGGGAATCGATACCCCCTTGAAGGGGAACCGATTCCCCCTTTAAAGGGGAACCCGATACCCCCCTGGGGTTCTATTTTTAACACGGGTAGAACACCCCAAACTCTCAAACCCTCTCTTCTCTATTGCCACCGTTCCTCTCTATAATCTCTCCCTATCTCCATATTTCATCAAAACAACGTTTTTAATCGGAATTCTCTTCAAATATCATCTCTTAAACCTGTTGGAATCATCAAAATTGGACAAACTTCATCTAATCTCACTCAAATACGAAAATCTTCAAGGTATTTTTCTAAAACTTCTTTTTCATCAATTTTTGATTTAAGAACTAGTTTTAATTAGTTATAGGTTGAACTTTAGATTGGGCATTGATTGTTTAGTGATTAGAAACTAGATTTTACAACTAATTTCATCAAAAACACAAGAATTTTCCAAAGTTCTCTGAAATTTTCGAAATAATAAAAAAAATTGCTTTTCAAATTATTGTGTTTTGATTGAATTATGTTGTTGTTATGAAAACTATACATATATTGACTTTCAAAATCTTATTTTTCAATAGATTTTCAAAACTTTTTCCATTAGGATTGTTTTAGAGAACCTTGAAATATTGAGGACTCAATTGAGTTTTGGGATTAATTACATTGCATACATGTGTTTTATAATTGCATGTTATTCATTCTGTTCCGATTTTCTTAAACCATGTCAAATCCTAAACATGCTAGGTTTTCATCTAGTCGTTCGAACCAACAACCAAATCCACCTCCAAATCCTCCTCCTATTCCTGAAATTCCTATTCCTAATCCCGTTGATCCTAATATGACTATCCAAAACTCGTGCTTCAATCAACTTGGTCCTAGAAATCATCCTTTTTGGTATTATCAGTATTTTGACTATTACAAAATTAGAGAAGAACGTATCCCATCTCTTCAAGCTATGATAGATATTAATTTTAGACATCTTCCTCTTTTAAAAGAGTGGAAATTTGATAAACTTTGTGACCTTGAACCTATAGTTTACCATCAACTTGTTCGTATCTTCTATTCTAATGCTGTTTGTATTAAAAACTGAGCTCAAACCAAAACCATAGGAGTTCGTTCCTATCTCCTAGGACAATTCTTCCATCTTGACTCGACTTACATAGCTAATAAATTAGGATTAGATAATGATGGTATATCAAATGAAAAACAGATTTTAGATTCTCGTTATAAAAGAAGGGATAGTGCTAGTGTCTTAGATATTCATGATCGTTTTCTTCATCTAATGATTTCTTGGTGGTTTCGACCATCCGGAGGTCTTTACTCAACTCTTAGATCCTTGGATCTTTGGTGGTTACATTGTTTCCAAAACAATATTAAAATAAACCTACCTCAGATTATTTTTGCTGAAATTGTTGAAACCGTAAATCTTGTTCCTAATAAGAAACTATGTTCATCTCTAGTTTACGGTTTCATTCTAAGTAATCTATTTTCTAAAGCCGTGCTTAGAGTTGGTCTAGATGCCGTCTTTCTTCTCAAAAATCAAATTAATCTTCTTTCCTTAACGAGAGCGGGATGGATAAAGAATAAATAAACCGGTGAATAGGTTCAATCCTCTGAGGATACTCCAGGAGCTAGTTCTTCACAAGCTCCACCAGAAGCTGACGACGATCCCGATCTTGAACAATTAATGCAAGCTATTGACGAAGCCGACAATGAGCCGAAGCACCACGAGGAACAAGCTCAGCAAGAAGATCAAGTGCCTCCATATTTTCAATCATTTATGGAGACATTTGATTTCCGTTATGCATCATTGGATTCTCGCTTCACTTCCATAGAATCTCATTTCTCGACTATGGAAGCTCAACAATTGGAAATTATTCGGGAGATGCGTGCAAACAATGAAGCAACCAACGCTCATATTAACACACTCACTCATGAAATGGTAGCTATGCGAGCTCATTTCCCTCATCCCAATCCTCCTATGGATGCTTGAACTTTGATCTTTGCTTTGCTTGTTTGGATTGAACTTGGATATTTGCATTATTGTTAAAACATTTTGAATGTTTTTGGATTGTTTTTACTTTGGTTGTTTATGAATGTTTGAACCTATACTTGATTTGAATTTTATGTTTCAGTTTAATGTTTATCAATTTTTAAATCATTATATATATATGACCAATTTCCATTGTATATTTATTTATGAATATTGATTATGGAACTAATGGCTAATGTTTCTCTTGATTGTGATCTTAGCAGCTTAAGCTATATATATTTATCATCAATTGGCTAAATGATTTCAAAACCTTGTTTAAAAAAAACTTTTAAAAGTATTTTTGATTTAACAAAAAGGGGGAGAAATGTTAAAGTGTTTTAAAGGGGAGAAGTGTTAGAGTAAGGGGGAGTAATTTCAAAACTTGATTTCAAAATCTTAAAATTACTAAATTTTTTTGTTATATCAAAAAGGGGGAGATTGTTGAAAACATTTTGATATTTCGATATAACAAACTAAGATAAATGAATTTTAAGATTTTCCAAAAAGATTTTCTAAGTATATTCGATATAATTATTCGAATATCAAAATATTACTCCAAATCTTTCAAATGTCATTTTTAATCCTTACTCAAGTATAAAATTAAGTTTTAAACTTAAAATAATTTCAAAACAATTTTACAAAATATTTCGAACCATTTCAAAGCCAAAAATTCCATATTTCTCAGAGGGAACCGATTCCCCCCTGAATGGTTTGGCTCCGAGAAAAATAGAATGCTCAGAGGGAACTGATTCCCCTAAGGGGTATCGATTCCCCCCAGTGTTCAACAGTCGAAATATTTGAATTTTACACTTAGAGAATTGATTCCCTATGAGGGGGTACCGATTCCCCCCACGCTCCAAGCAGAAATATTAATTGTTTTCACACTTAAACAGCTCCAATAACTTCATTAATGATCCCCAACGTTCAGAAGTGATGCAAGGTGTATTTAAACAAGCTTAGAAGCCATTGATCAACAACAAGAAACAACAAGCAACTAGAATCAAGAGAGAATCAAAGAGAAAGTATCAAACCTCAAGTTTGAGCATTTCAAGCCTATTTTTCATTCAATATCAATTTTCTTTCAAGAACATTACTTCTACTCAATTGTATTCATTCTTGAGTGTTCTTTTCTTTGTTCTTGAATTGTGCAAACAATCTACCTTGTGAGGATTTCCTTGTAAGTTTGCAAATTTGTAATCTTCTCTTTGAGAAAGAGTGTTCTCAAGAATTGGGGTATATTCTTGAGGGAGTTGTAAGGTTATCTCTTTGGCCTCAAAAGAAAGAAAAAATTAGTGAATTTGTTGGAAAATCCTTAGTGTGGATAGCTAAGGTAGTGGATGTTGACTTTGATTGAGAAAGTCGAACCACTCTAAATCGCTGTGCAATTACTTTCAATTTTCTGCAAAAGCTTCCACAAAATTTTAATTGCCAATTCACCCCCTCTTGGCCGATTCCATCGATCGATTAACTCAACACTATGCTTTGAGATAACTTAAATCACATGAAAAGAATTATCCGACGCACGATCTTAAGTTAGTAGCGGTGGTATTTGCACTGAAGATTTGGCGCCACTGTTTATATGGTAAGCGTACTTACATTTATACAAATCATAAGAGTTTGAAGTATTTGTTAACTCAAAAGGACATAAACTTAAGACAAAGGGGATGGATCGAGCTACATAAAGATTATGATGTAATCATAGACTACTACCCTAGGAAAGTCAACGTAGTAGCTGATGCACTTAGCTGAAATACTTTTGCAGATTTCTGTGTGTTAGATGCCCGATTTGAGTTAAAGGATAATGGTGCTCTGATGGACGAATTGAAGCTAAGACCCTTTTTGTTGGAGCTAATAAAAGAGTCACAAAGGAGAGACGACAAGTGCTTAGTCAGATTGGAACAAGTGGAAAAATGTGAAATCAAAGACTTTGAAGTAAAGTCAAATGGATGCTTATATTACAAAGACATAATTTGTGTTCCCAACGATGAAGAGTTGAAAAGAGATATACTTTCTGAAGCTCATTGTAGTCCGTTGATTATGCATCCATGAGGAAACAAGATGTATCAAGACTTAAAAGTGATATATTAGTGGACAGGCATGAAAAAAAAATTACATAATTTGTTGCAATATGTTTAACCTGCCAACAAGTGAAAGCTGAACATCAAGTTCCTTCAGGATTATTGCAACTGACCTCTATTACTCAATGGAAATGGGAAAGAGTTACAATGGATATCGTATCTGGGTTACCTTTTACACCAAATAAAAAGGACTCAATCTGGGTAATTGTGGATTGGTTATCCAAGACTGTGCATTTCATTCCTGTTCGAATGGATTATTTGTTGGATAAGTATGCAGAACTATACTTCAAAAAGATAGATCGACTACATGGAGTGCCAGTTTCAGTAGTATCTAACAGAGATCCAAGGTTCACTTTGAGGTTTTGGAAGTCTTTACATGAAGTTTTGGGTACCCGATTGAATTTTAGCACGGTTTTCTACCCACAGACCGATGGTCAATCAGAGCGGACGATTCAGGTTTTAGAAGATATGTTAAGAGCATGTGTATTGATTTCTATAGACCGTGGGACAAGTATTTGTTGCTTGCAGAATTTACGTACAATATCAGTTATCAATTGAGCATTAAAATGGCACCGCATGAAGCGTTATATGGATGGAAATGCAAAAAGCCTCTTAATTAGTATGAATTAAAAGATTGGGACGTACATGGTCCTGATTTGATTAAAGAAGTAGAAGAAAAGATTCAAGTGATCCAACATAACCTTAAAGTGGCAACAGACAGACAAAAGTCCTACAAGGATTTGAAAAGACAGGAAATTGAATTCAAGTAGGCGACAAAGTGTTTCTCAACTATCATCTTGGAAGAAGTTTCTCTGATTTGGACGTAAAGGAAAGCTCAGTCCTAGGTTCATTGACCATATGAGATATTAAAAAGAATTGGACAGGTGGCATATCAGTTAGTATTGCCACCAAGAATGGAAAATATCCACAATGTTTTTCATGTGTCAATGCTTAGAATATCGATTAGATACTTCACATATCATAGCACTAGAAGAAATAGAAGTTCAACTGACCTGACCTACGAGGAAGAATCGGTGCAGATTTTGGCATATGAAGTTAAACAACTAAGGAACAAGAAAATTTCATTAGTTAAAGTTCTCTAGAGAAATCACAAAGTAAAAGAGGCAACATGGGAACATGAAGAAGATATGAAAAGAAAGTTTCCTCATCTCTTTGCACAGTGAAAATTTGAGGACGAATTTTCTTAAGGGTGAGAATTGTAATACCCCAAACATCGGGTTAGTGACTAAAATATAAGGATTTAAAATTTGGTGGTTTAATTTGAATAAATTGAAAAGTTCACAGATTAATTCTAAAAATTTGTGTAAAGGACTTATTATCAAAGATGGAATATTGGAAGGGCATTACGGTCTTTTTAAGGAAATGAATTTAATATTTCTTTTTAAAAGATATTAAACATGTGGGAAAAGAAGAGAGAGAAAGAAAAGAATTATCTGAAACCCTTTTTGGTTATCTTCTTATTCTTCTTCCTCTTTGCCGTGAACACCATTTCAAAGGTAAGTGAATTTAACTTGATGGTTTCGTGTATTTTTGGTTTGGTTTTTAGTCTTTGGGTGATATAAAAGCTTAAGGAAAACTTAAAGATGAATATAACTAAGTGATTATGGAATTAAAAGTGATTTAGTAAAATGGGTGTTCAAGTGTATAGATGAAATTTGGTTGGTAATTGGTTTTTAAAAACATATTTGACCTGTCAATGGTGTGAATAAGAAATTTGAAGCCTTAGAAGTGATTGAAAACAAGTTTGAATATTTGATGTGATTTTTAGTTTTAAGTGTTCTTTGGAGAAAGTTGGATGTTATAAGAGAATTAAGGAATGCAAGTTAGTTAGGATAAATGGTTTTGAGTTTGGTGGCATGATTGGAGATAAGAGTAAGAGATTTAGGTAAAAATTAGGAAAAATTCGAAGTGAAATAAGTAAAATCTGGGTAAGGGTATCGGTACTGGAGAAACAGTACCATACTATAGGGTTCAATTGAAGGATATAATATGAATTGGATGAGCAATATCGATACCAATTGAAGAAGTATCGATATTGATGTGGAGGTATTGATACTAAGAGGAAGGTATCGATACCATAATCGAAAATGGAATTCCATAATGTTAAAATGGTATCGATACTGAAGTGGGTATCGGTACCATAAAAGAGAAGTATCGGTTTTGTATTAGGGGTATCGATACTATTCAACCTAAAATATTGGTTTAGGTTTGTAATTTTGTTTATGTAAGTGTAAATTGGTTATTCGTTAGTGGAAAGTTGGTATTGATCTTAGACATATTGATGTGTAGATTTGGAATGAAAGCATACTGATCGAAGCGATATGGCAAGAGACTGAATGAAAGTTAAAAGGATTTCGTTTAAGAGTTACATGAGGCAAAGGTGAGTGTAAGTTATTTATTTTATGATAGATATGGGGACTGCTTGCGATAAGCCAACCTCAAAGTTTTTAATCGAAAACAGTTTTATTTATTTTATGCAATATTTATATGTTTTACATAAATTGTATTTATGAATGTATTGACATGATGTTTACTAGTATGTGAAAATGAGATATGTGAATATATTTTATATATAAATGTACGAAGTGAGAATTTTCTATATGAAAGTACCTTATGTGAATGTGCTCTATTGAAATAAAACACACTATGAATAATGAATTGATAACTAATTATATGGTTAAAGCCCAAGGTATATGTATGAGAATTAGAGGTATAGTTGGCATGCCAGGAGTCGAGGGTTCTATGTGGTCATTCGGGACAATTCTACGCCACAAAATGATTCTTTAGCTACTTTTTTTTTTTTTTAAATAAACGAGCGATAGAGTAGTACATTAGCGGCGATAGAGTTAGTTTATAGTGGCGTTTTTCCAATTAACGCCGTAATATAGTAGTAATTTAGCTGTGTTTTTTTACAAATGCCATAATAGGGTTCGTTCTTAGTGGCGATTTTCCATTAGACGCCGCGTTAAAGAGTACTTTAGCGGCGTTTTTTCAAGAAACGCCGCAATAGATTAGTACTTTAGCGACATTTTTATACAAACGCTGTATTAGAGTTTATCTATAGTGGCGTTTTTAAAAAAAAATGCCGCAACATACACTTCATCTTCCTAGGTCTACAGCGATGTTAATAGCGGAATCCTATACTCTAAACACCACTAACTCTAAAATATCACGACGTTTTTGTAAAAACGCCATTAAAAGCTACTACTATAGCGGTGTTTTTGAGACAAATGCCGCGATATAACTATACAATATTAGCGTTTGTAATAAAAAAATGTCGCAAAAACACGTTCAAATGTGGCGTTTATCAGTAGAAACGTCGCTAAGGGATAAATATATTCTCCCCCTCTTCCCCTGCCTGATCCCTAAAATAGTTTAAACTTTTCCTAAAGGCATCTTCTCTGCTACAACAATTGGCCTCTCACGATTCAAATCGACGACGTCATCTGTCTTACCCGACGACCAAATCGACCATCTCACCGGCGAACTACAACACCATTGCACGTTTTGATCCATTCTCTTACTACTGATTTCTTAAAACTCAAAAACTCTAAGTTCATCAGTTGTGTTTCGATAATTTTATTGCAAATATGAAACTGATTTCTTAAAACTCAAAAAATTTAATCCCTAACTTAAATTATTGATCTAATTTTCTATCTCTTCTCACATTTGAGTTCATTCACTGGCTTTTTCTCATTCAATTAGTTTAACTTAGATTTTGTCATTTCTTTGTTGCATTATTTTATAAATTATTCAATTAGTTTATAAATGTAGTTTCTTGAAAGTGCTTGTAGGAAATCATTCTGGTCTAATATACGCAGTAAACACTTATCATCTTTGAAATCTGCTTATCTTGAATGCTAGTTTTGTTTGTAGATTTCATTGCTAAATATAATTTTCAGATGGAATAAATCAAATTGGGAAGTGTAGAATTGTTGAATAATATCTTCCGCGACTATTGTTTTGTCACATCAAAGAGTCCATAATGCAAGGCCAAGGCTATTTTCATCTCTTGAGTCTTGAATTTATTAACAAGAGATGAAAGCACTTGGAAGAAAAAAGAGAGTATCTTCGAATAGGTAACTATTTTGTCTCATCCTTGCTCGCCAGAATATAGGTCTAATCCTACTTCATCTCTTGAGTCTGATGATGAATAGATCAAGTGCTTTGGAAGATAAAAGAGAGTATCTTTAAATAGAAAACTATCATGTATGGAATAGGGTGGATATTCACCTTACTGTCCAGCCATTAATGCAACATGTATTAGCTGAAATATTTGCATCTTGAATAATCTCTCTTCAATTGCTTAAATCCAATTAATTTAGCTGACACATGATTTAAGATGTAGATCATTCTATTCAAGGCATCAACAACATTCCTCTATTTATTCTACTTAAAATTTCATTATGGGTAGTGTGGTTAAGTATGTCTTTGCAAGTTCAGTAATCTAGTCATTTTTTCTTGCTATATTTCTTGAGTTCTTCCAGATACATAGACTTCTTCAAGAAGATTTTTATTTTTCTTGTTTGCTAAATAAGACTACTTTCTTATTGTAGAAAAAGAAAACAGTAAGTATCGACGTTGCTGTATTTGTATTTATCTTCGCCATATAACCATGATTCACCAAGATGAATTTTTCTAGCAGTCATAGGCACAATAGTACACCAATTATCATTCTTATAGCTACTACAGATATATAAACTATAGCAGGATGTGTGCTTACCCAAGTGATCATTCTTGTCAGGCCATGTGATAGGGCTTTATTTTAGACTATAGTAGCTTATGATATCACATTCATATAACATTTATAGTCCAGTATTTGTTACCAAACTTGTCAGTGCTCTATGCTAGATTGTGAAGAATAGCAATATGATGCCATTGTTCCATTTTTTTATACCTTCGATATTGCTAAGAATTGCCCTACCACAATATTTGCTGCAGAGTCTGCAGTTTTGAACATTTCTTACTGAAAACAAATAGAAAATCAGGGCATTTTAACGAACACCCTTCATTGCAAACTTGTCAGGCTGATTTCCACAAGCTTTTTAAAATCAATTCAACTTTGGGTATAATTGGCAACAACGTTTCTATCTATCATCAACATGAACAAAAACAATAAACCATCAATAATTGATGTGTACTTATGTACTTATGAATGATTTTTAATAAACTAGAAGGGTTAGATACTTAGATTTTTTTTGCATTCGTTCAGCTTGTATGATAAAAAAGAAGTATATTCCCCACTAGTGATGAGTGTTTTGTAGGAACTTTTATAGCAGAAAGCAGTAGGTGAGGCAAACTTTATAATTGCTAGCTAGGGTATTGTTATTTAATTGACTAGATAACAGACTAAAAAACAAGTAATTTCGAGTTTAGAACATTCTTTATAGGTATAACATACTTAAATTAATTCTCTATAGGTATCTTTTAGTTGCTTACATTTGAAATTGATATTTCAGAAATACGAAATAGATAAGAGTTGGATGGATTTGTCAAGGGTAACTGACAGCTATCGAAATGGAGTAGAAACTTTTCTAAATTTAGCTTTTGAAAAGGCAAGCCAGGAGAATATGATTATTTGCCATTGTAAGAAGTTTGCTAACATTAATTATAATATTCGTCAAGTTGTCTATGATCATCTCATTGTTTTTGGCTTTGTTCGGAGCTATAAGAAATGAATATTCGTCAGGTTTTGGAGTTCAAAGAAAGGAGAGGTATGATGCACTTTGAAAATAATATTATGTCACTAAATTATTGACTTTATAAGTCATGTGGAGTTCAAATTGTAGGACCGAGAGCACGTTGGTATTGCTAGTAGGCAACAACAAAAGTTTACTCACATTGCTGGATCGAAGAGCTTTGCTCGTGTACATCATGAACAGGTATTCACGTTTTTATTATGATTATTCATATAGTCATTTCAAGTTGGTAGCATATAGGCATATAGTTTTTAACCATTTTTTTCTATTATTTCTTACTTTTTGTAAGTATTAATTTATATTCTACATTGTAGTAAATAATGTCCGACAGTAGAGTTGGTCGAATACAACTCTTTGAAATCACACATACAAAAAAGATGTCTCTCCTATGGCTCCTGAAGCTGCATATATTATGGTATATTTACTGGACATATAATTTTCATTATGTTATATTGATAGTATGAAATTGTGTATTTTAAATAATTATTGAATTTGTTCTACGTTCTAAATTGATTATTAGGAAAAATTGAGCGATAAAAGGGTAGAATACGAAGCTACGACTTCATCCCATGCTTCTATTAATGCGGAGGAGATTGAAAATCAAGTTATTGCTGAAGTTTTCGGTCCTGAAAGATATAGTCGAGTTCGCTGTCAGGGATCATTTGTTAGTCCAACCAAATTCTTTGGATCCTGCTCGTCTCAGTACATGTCATCACACAAACAGTCATCTCAACAAGAAGTTATTCGATTAAAACAACAGCTGAGTGAATTTGATGAAAATATTGTTCAAATGAAAGCCGAAGCTGAAGCAAAAGAAGCAGCAAGAGAAGCAGAGAGAGCAGAGGGAGAAACATCATTTCAGAGAAAATATGAAGAAATTCAACAACAAATTAAAGCTATGAGGAAGATGATGCAGTAGAATCAAACGAAGAATTTATCATCCTAGGTGTTTTTTTAGCTTAATACTTACTTTATGGAAATTCAGAGTTGTTAAACTACATAATATTTAACTTCAAAGTTTGTAAACTTTGATTTATTTATGTTTTTATGTATTATTACTTAATTCGAATCTTAATTAAATTTACTATAAGTTGTTGGATATTGTTATAGGTTAAATTTGGGTAATACAAAATACGAAAAAATATGTTAAAATCAGTTTCGATTAACGGTATTTTAGGGGGAAAACGCAACTAATGGAGTGCATATATACCGGCGTTTAAACGATTAAACGCCGCTAAATGACTAACTTATTGCGACATTTCTGTCAGACACGCCGCACATATCAAATCTATTGTGGCGTTTTTTTACTACAAACGCCTCTATATATCAAATATATTGTGGCATTTTTTACTACAAACGCCGCGAAATATTTATTCTATTACGACGTTTGTGGTCACAAATGCCGCTAAATATCGAACATGTTTATACAAAACGCCTACAAATATCAAAAATATTGCGGCGTTTGTATTCTAAAATGCCGCTAAATAACCTGACTTTTAACGGCATTTATAAGTAGAAAACGCCGCTAATAGTTGCGATGGCCGTAATGGCGGTGTTTTTTGTGGTTTTTTGCACCCACAGTATTTTTAGCGGCGCTTTTAAACGCCGCTATTGACCACTTCTGCTGTAGTAAGAAGATCAGATCAGATCAGAAAAATTTAAACTATAGGTTTTCTTGTTATTTTGTAAATTGTTGGCATGTATC
This sequence comes from Hibiscus syriacus, assembly GCF_006381635.1. Classification (NCBI taxonomy): domain Eukaryota; kingdom Viridiplantae; phylum Streptophyta; class Magnoliopsida; order Malvales; family Malvaceae; genus Hibiscus; species Hibiscus syriacus. Next base: position 297,035 of record NW_024062640.1, read on the forward strand.
AAAATGTTTAAATTGAAATGCTCTGATCCGTTTTGTAAACATACTATTTTATATTTATGTAAATTATTAAGTATTTACTTTAAATGTGAGTTTGGATTTTCAAAAGTAAATTTGATTTAAAGGTTTCACCACTTGAATAATAATATAAGTTTAAAATTTTCAAAAAGTTTTCATCAAGTCAAGTTTTTAAAAAGTCAATGTACTACATCGGATTCGTATCCGGGTCGGGTACGGGTTGAGGTGTTACATTTAAGGTCTTAAAAATATATATATAATATTCGATTAATGTTAATGAAAATATGTGATTGAAAATATGTCTTTAGTTGTATCAAAATTGTTTATTGCGAGATCATGCCGGGAGTAAATGAGGTTTGTTGTTGTTCCGGCATAGTATCTTGGACAGGAGACTAGAGTATACCAATTTGATTTAAAGAAATGAACTTTAACACTCCATAAAACTAAAATAAATAAGATTCAAACCTCATCAATTATTTAAATTAGAAAAGAGAGAGAGGATATTCTAATCAAGATTTTATTTTCCAATTGTAAATTGGAAGTCAACTGATACATAATAATAAAGACATTGATCATCAAATATTATTCTAGATTTATTAGACATTGAAGAAGAGAGAAGCACATTGCAATAAAAAATAGCAGTCCGCATGGATGATTGAGTAGAGATTAAGTTGCAGCGTTGACGGAAGCCACCGCTTTGAGTAGAAAGGCAAAGAGATGAGTAGGCGTGGAGAAAAATGGGATGTGATCACTTTCCAAAGCAAACACTAGAGAGGGCGGCCACCTTTTCAGCATCGCCTCCTGTCGTTCTCGCTTCAACACTCGATCCTGCTATGTCTTTATATACACTCTTGGCACGCTCTCCGTGTCGACTCCCTCAGTAAATTGAAGACCGGAAAATGGTCTCATAGGTCCCGGTCGCACCAGCATCGCAGCCAAAGTCGAGTTCTGATGATGATGATGATCATATTTCAAGTCCCTCACTATCATTATGATGATGATGATACAGTGGCGGATCCAAAAATTTAAGAATAAGAGTCCAAAATTTTAATTTTCTTTTCTTAAAAATAATAGGTATGCAAAAATTGTAATTTTTTCTTTTTTTCTTAACACATTAAACTAAATTTAACCATTTTTCTAAAAATAATAGGGATGCACTTGACCCCTATGAGGGTTTAGTGCATCCGCCACTGCGATGATGATGTTGTGCTCACCTCTATAGAGCTTAAATGATAAAGAATTTTGCGTTGAAACTCCTCCTTGATTATCATGCTGGTAGTGGGCTGATCAGCTCCTAAACCATATATTTTCTCATTTACATCACCATACACGGATAAATCTAGATCTCCCTGCATGTTCCAGTTTATATATCACCATTAGTTTTCGACTATTAATTTATCTTTTAAACATAAAAATATATGCATAGCAAAAGTGTGAATTAAAGGAAACTTAAAACGATACACATGCATTTTGGACATTAATAACTTATTATATACCATACTACATGCATAGCAGGAGTGAAAGCCGGGACTTTGACACTCTTTCCTCAAACCCTACTATAAATTTATTAAAATATCGGCCCTAGAAATTTACAATACAAGCTGGATTCATCTCTTAACATAATATTTCTCAAATCATCCTACGCTACCCGAATTTTCTCCGGCCTATTCACGGTTCCTCGGGATTGATGAGCTTCAACGCAGGCCAGCGCAACCGGAAGACGTGCAAGGTTGACATCTATTGCGATTCGCGCTGGCACTTAGAAAAAAAATAATGAATCTTAATAGTTTAATTTCAAATTAATGTCCTTCTAAATATTATTGTAAAAACCCAAAGGATAAACTACACTGACTTAAATTAGTAGTAGTAATCACTTTCTTATTGATAAAGAGATGGTAAAAAGAAGAGAGTGAATATGATGATGTATTTATAAATAAGAGAAGAAATGTAATTACATCTTCATAATCTTGGGGGGTGACGAACCCATGTTTGAGCATAGTAGCACTGACATAAATGGCCATACGAATTTTGTTGACAAACTTGCGCATGGCGTAGGTTAAGCTATGACCTCCAGCACTGTGTCCGACCAGTATCACCTGCCTTTGCCAAAACTAATTAACTTATAATTTATATATTAGCAAATCCTGTAAGAGTAGTAGTGGTGGTGGTGAAGTTTACCTTTTGATTCTGAGGTAAGTTGGAGAGGAGGTTAATCAAGGGTTCGTTATAGTCTTGGAAAGTGAAGATGGTGTTGGGATCGGATGGATCTATGCCCGAGCCTTTGAGGTCAATACAGCTGACCTTGTAGCCCGATGCTTCCAGTAGACTCCTGATTTTGTACCAGCACCAGGCTCCATGCCCGAACCCATGCACCATTACAAAGTGAATCTTTTCGCTTGTCTCGCTCATCTCTCGATCTGATCTATTCTGCTCTGCTCTCTTTCTTAATGAAAGAAAGATGCCTCTGCTTGCGAGTACCTTCACCTCTTGCTTAAGCTTAATCACGCTTCCATTTATTTCCTATTGGCTATAAGTATAGCTTAACCACTCTGTCCAGGCTGTCCTACCTTTTCATTTGCTTAAAATTTGAATGTCCAACTTTGAAGTTGTTTTCGTATCCATCTCTCAAAAATAATAAATATATTGATGGAAACAAATGGATTCGGACAACAACAGATAGTTTGAACAGAAAAATATAGTTTGTTAAGTTTGCAGTTTGTTATTCTGTTTCTAATTAGTTAGAAACAGTTTTGAGTTAGTTAGGTGGTTAGATTAGATGCTTGTATATATATGTGAACAAATTGTAAGTTTATGTGAAGTGTGGATATGAAAAGTAATTTTTCATTTTCTTGTTGTACATTTTAACATGGTATCAGGCTAATTCGATATTATTGGGCCTTTGTTCTCATTTTTTTGGTTCCACATTTCTGAAGCAGCTCGGTTTGAACCATCGACGAGACTGTTACAATGCCACCGACGATGGTTCCGATGGCAGATTCCACTGTAGTCGACTTCAATCATCCTCTGTATCTTAATCCTTTGGATACTCCTAGCACGATTTTAATTTCGCATCAACTGTCTGGGCTAGACAACTACACCATCTGGAGTAGATCGATGCAAATCGGGCTTTTCGCCAAGAATAAATTAGGGTTCATAGATGGAGTTTGTTACCGCGATGATTTTCAACCCCTCCTTCAAGCTCAATGGGATAGATGCAACTCCCTTGTACTTTCATGGATCATCAATTCGGTGAGCAAGGAACTGTCTGCTAGTATCATCTTTGCCTCAAGCGCATCTTTAGTTTGGGCAGATCTCAATGAACGCTTCGATAAGGTCGATGGCTCACGAGTGTTGTTCCTTCATCGTGAGATTGTGACAATGGTTCAAGGTGAGTTTTTCGTTTCTGCATATTTCTTGTGGTTGAAACTTCTTTGGGATGAGTATGATGCATTGGTACCTCTTTCGAATTGCACCTGCGAGAATGCTCAGTCTAGTTCAAGGCATATTTCTCAACAGAGATTGTTCCAATTCTTAATGGGATTGAATGACTTATATACTGCTATTCGAAGCCAATTATTGTTGATGCAACCTTTACCTTCAGTCAACAATGCCTACTCTATGATAATTCAAGAAGAATTCCATCGTCTTCAGTTGTCTGGTATTATCCCTCTTATGGAGTATACAACATTATACTCTAATGCTTCTGGTAATTGTCGAAAGTTCACTGGACCCTATGATCACTGCAAGGTGAAGGTCCATAAGAAGGAAAATTGTTACAAGCTTATTGGTTTACCTTACTTCAAGTTCAACAAGAAAAAGGGCTCCCAAGCTGCCATGGTAGCTCATTCTGATCATGAGGTAGTTTCTCTAGCTCCACCAGTCTTTACATCTGAACAATATCAATAACTTTTGGGGCTTCTGAGTCAAGCTTCAACTCAGAATTCTAGTCCAGATTCCTTTGTGAATTTGGCAGGTACTTTTTGTTCTCTTGCTCATGTTTCAATTGAATGGATTCTGGAGCAACTGACCATATTCTATTAGACTTTATATGCATGATTGATCATTTGCCTTGTACATCCACACCTAGATTTGTTCAACTACCTAATGACAAATCTTTTGCTATCACTCACATAGGTTATGTTAAATTTCCAAATGGTCTTCAATTGTTTAATGTGCTTCATGTGCCTCATTTTACTCACAATCTTATCTCTGTTTCCAAATTAGCTCATTAGTTAAAATGTGATGTCTTGTTCTATCATGATCTTTACATCTTGTAGGATATTTACAATGGCATGATGAGGGTGATTGGTAAAGAGTTTAGAGGTCTTTATCTGCTCAGGTTCCCTTTAATTTCTGTTTTTTCTGTTTCTGCCTTACAAAATTCTGCATGTAAATCTTCTGTTAGTTTTGAGTTTTTTTTTCTCAATACTTGTAAATCAGTTGATGCAAATAAAACACATCTTTGGTATACTCGTTTAGGGCATGTTCCATATTCCCAATTAACAAATTACCTATGTTTCATAATACTAATTTGTATCATGATTCTGTTTAAAATTTCTCTATCTGTCCTTTAGCTAGACAGTCTAGGCTTCCATTTCCAATCAGTAGTTCTAGGACTGCTAATCCCTTCAGCTTGATTCACATTGATTTGTTGGGGCCTTATCGAATTTCCACTCATGCTGGTCAACGTTTTTTCTTGACCATTTTTGATGACTATATTAGGATGTCTTGGGTGTACTTATTGAAGCTCAATAATGATGTTGTTTCTTATTTTTGAACCTTTATTTTAATGGTTCAAAATTAATTTTCTGTCTCAGTTAAAGTCATACGTAGTGATAATGGTCGTGAGTTTTTTAATTCTGAATGTTCTCCCTTGTTTGAATCATTGGGAATTATTCATCAAAGTTCTTGTGTGCGTACTCCTCAACAGAATGGGGTTGCAGAACGTAAGCATAGACATTTTTTAGAAGTTGCTCTGGCTCTTCGTTTTCAGTCTCAAGTTCCTTTCAAATTTTGGGGAGAATGTGTGTTAGCTGCCTGTTATATAATTAATAGGTTGCCCTCTTCATTCTTGTCTTGGAAAACCCCTTTTGAACTATTATATCATAAACTTCCTTCTTATGACCATTTTAGAGTTTTTGGATGCTTATGTTTTGCAACAAATCTTAATCCTCATGATAAGTTTGATGCTCGTGCCTTTGCTTCTGTTTTTTTGGGATATTCTCCAACCCAAAAGGGTTATTTGCTGTTTAATCTTGATTCGAAAAAAAATATTCAATAGTAAAGATGTTAAGTTTCATGAAGATAAGTTTCCTTTCATCAATCTTCTTCCCTTTATGATTCTACTTCTGTTTTTCCCCATCTACTCATTTTGTTCCTGATGGTGATTTTCTGATATTAAACTCTCCAAGTTCTCAAACTTCTGTTTCTCATCATAATGATCTTATTGAGCTGGTTTCTGTTGATGTTGAACATAATTCTCAAGTTCCAGTCCAGTCTTCTGGTTCAGTAAGTGCACCTGTCCCTTCTAGAAAGTCCTATAGAGTGTCTAAGCCTCCTTCTTGGTTAAATAATTTTGTATGTTCTTGTTAATATTCTTCATCAACTTTCAGTTCTCTTTCTTATTCTCACTTACCCATTCATACTCAAGTGTTTTTATCTTCTATTTCTCAAATTTCTAAGCCTCTCTTATTATAAGGCTGTTCAAAATCCACTTTGGGTTCAAGCAATGAAAGAGGAATTCATGCTTTGGAATATAATAGAACTTGGTCCATTGTTCCATTACCACCAGGAAAATTTCCTATTGGATTTAAGTAGGTTTACAGAGTTAAGTACAAATCATCAGGTGAGATTGAGAGATATAAAGCTCGCTTGGTTGCTAAAGGTTATAATCAATAGGAGGGAATTGATTTTATTGATACATTCTATCATGTGGTCAAAATGGTTACCATTCAAACTATTTTAGCTCTTGCTTCTGCCTTCAATTGGATATTGTTGCAAATGGATGTCTTCAATGCCTTTTTGCAAGGAGATCATTCTGAGGAAGTCTATATGCAGCTACCTGAAGGTTTTTGCAGTCAGGGGGAGAGGATTATATGTAGACTGCAAAAATCATTGTATGGTCTTAAGCTAGCCTTTAGGCAATGGAATCTGAAACTTACAGAAGCCTTGGTTTCAACTAGCTATGTTCAGAGCAAGTATGACTACTCTTTGTTCATCAAAAGAAAGCAAGGTAAAATGGATATGTTATTAGTCTATGTTGATGATTTGGTAAAAACAGGTGATATCAGTGAGTTGATTACTGAATTGAAGCAAATGTTGAATAGTCATTTTAAGATGAATGATTTGGGTAAACTAAAGTATTTCTTGGGAATTGAAGTATTGAGGTCAGAGGAAGGTATACTTTTGAATCAAAGGAAGTATGCACTTCAGTTAATCAAAGACACTGGTGTGGAGGAAGCCAAGTCTGTTTCTACTCCATTAGAATAGAATTTGAAATTGACTACCTTGGATTATGATAAGTTGTGCAGCATGATAATGAAGATGAATATGATCTAGTTGAAAGGTTAATTTACCAAAGACTCATTAGGAGATTGATTTATTTGACATATACAAGGCCTGACATTATATATGCAGTGAATTTTCTCAATCAATTCATGCAACAACCTAAGAGGTCTCATATGGAGGCAACCTTAAGAATAGTCAAGTATGTTAAGAAGGAACCAGGACATGGAGTCTTGTTAAAATCTTCTTTAGATTGTCAAATTTCATCTTATTGTGATTCAGATTGGTGGTCATGTCCATTGAAAAGAAAATCTGTGACCGGGTTTTGCATTAAGATTGGTGATTCACTAGTTTCATGGAAATCAAAGAAATAAAATGTTGTAGCAAGATCTTCAGCAGAAGCATAATATAGAGGTATGGTAGTAGTTACTTCTGAGCTGGTATGGTTACAAGGCTTACTTGCATAACTTAGTATAAAAGGCTTGAAACCAGAAAAAGCTTATTGTGACAATAGGGCTTCACTTCAAATAGCTACCAATCCTGTGTATCATGAAAGGACAAAGCATATTGAAATTGATTTCATTTTGTAAGAGAAAATACAGGAATGGGTGATTCAAACATAACATGTTTCAACATATGAATAATTTCCAGGCATCATGAAAAAAGCTTTGGGAAGTCAGCAGCATAGTTATCTTCTATCCAACTTAGGAGTTGAAAATGTTTTTCAACATCCAACCCGAGGGGGAGTGTTAAGTTTGCAGTTAGTTCTTATGTTACTAATTAGTTAGAAACAATTTTGAGTTAGTTAGGTGGTTAGATTAGATGCTTGTATATATGTGAACAAATTGTAAGATTTTGTGAAGTGTGGATATGAAAAGTAATTTTTCATTTTCTTGTTGTACATTTTAACATAGTTAATGGTGGATCGATCATTGGTTGATGTCCATGTCTATTTTCTCTATCAAAGATTGAAGAGGAAGTAAAATGACGAGGGGATTATAGACTTTTTTCTAACTCGAGAGGGTTTATATTAACTCTTAATGCTATAGTCATGCATAGGGTCATGATGACCACCAATAGGTTGACAAGTTAGTTTGATCTGACGAATATGATCAGTTTATTGATTGATTTTGACAAGTAATGGAGTTTTCTAAAGGCCATGTCATAGAATTGTGGTTTCCCAAAGAGTATAAGGCTCCGGCTTCGGGTGTCTATGTCTGAAGTTACTCTTTTTGAAGCCTTTGTTGCAAATATGTTCTTTGAAAAACGTGATATCCGAAGGTGATACAACACATATCATCCCTTAATCTAAGGAAAGCCATAAAGCTAGCGTAGACAAGCGTGACTTGCATTAGATGTGCTATTTTAGGGAATTGTTGTGTTGATAGTTTCAACGGTCAAAAAGTATATGCATATTGGTATGTTAGTGTGAGATGGATAGGTGTGGTATCTCGATTGTTGGGTGACATAGTGCTCTTTAATTATTTAAGGGTAGATAGAAATACTCACTAATATTTGAATAAATTTTTGTTTTTCCATTGAAAATTTTATGAGTAGTAAATTGGTCACTAACGTTATCGATTTGTACAAATCAATTTCCTACAAGAAACAAAGAAGGCTTCCATGAATGAAGTTGAAATAATAAAATATGGTACGATGGTGATTTTGAATTCAAAATATTGGATACGGGTCCAATACTAGAATTTTAATTTATTACAAATTTTCAATAATTTCATTGAATATTTGTAATTAAATTTAGCTTTATACTTTCCAAATAATGTATTTAGGGTAATTTAGGATCTTTTTTATTTTAAGATTTTTATTCTTTTAATTAGTGTATCTAGCATTAATGAAAAGATACTAAGATTTTCTCTTTTAGGGTTTATGAGAGACACTTTTGTTTGGAAAAAAGAGAGGAAAAGAAAGAAATAAGAGTCACAATAAGGTTTTTAATTTGAAGTACAAACAATAAAATATAAATCTTTCTCAAATGTAAGTGATTTTATTATCTTTATTTGTTTTTATTTGTTTTTATTTATTACTATTTTTTTGCTTCAATTTCCATTGATTAAAAGGAACCAATGAACGAGAAAAAGACTTTTGAATAGATTTTCTTAAGTAACATTCATTGAGGTTTCTCAATGGATATTGACAATTTTTTATTTTTATTTTTTCTTTGTTGTTATAGTTCTGATTGATCTCAATCTTACTTTTACTTGAAAATCATGTGAAAGAGAGAAACTCGATGAATAAGGAAAAAGATTTCTCATTGAATCTTTATAGATTTAACATTCCTTGAGATTTCTTGATAGGAACTGATAATGAATCTTGACTGATAAAATATTGTTTTTATTTTTATTTTTTTTGAGGAAACACGAACTGGTACTTTGAGATTTGGATTTGTACTCATTTAAATGAGCCCATGACCTCATTCAAATCTTTATGATATCTATGTATTTTTACACGGGTAGAAGATAATTCTTTTCACAGCCCTTCATTTATTTAAAATTTACTTTGATTTTTTTCTTTTTAAATTAAAGTTTCAATTTCACTTTTATCTATCTTAACCTATTTAAGTTTTCACGTTTGGTTTTTTTTAAAATTATTTTCTTAGATTATTTTCTTTATTTTTCTATGTTGTTTTTCTTTGATTTTCGCATTTGCTTTTTTAAATTTTATTTCTTTATTTCCTTCCTAATTTATTTTTTCCATTTTATTATGATTGATTTATTGATTAAAACATTAATTCTATTTACTTTCTTTCATTTTTTAAATGGCAGCTTGATTTAGCGCTATCGGTGACTACAATCGCGGTGGATCCCACGGTGATCTCCGTTGACCCTTTTTTTGGTGTTGAATCATTGATTAAGTCCAGGTTATTTCTTTTTCCCCTTTTGTGTTAAATCATTGATTTCTTTATTGGAATTTTTGGAATTTTTGTTGTACTTGGGGTTTGATTTTAATCTAAAATCAACAAAGGGTGGTCGCCCGTGAGAGATGAACAAGAGAGTGAGGGACAGAGTTGAATTTGATTGTTCGCCGGTGGGAGAGTGATCGTCGGTAGAAGGGTGAACTTGTCAAGGGTGATGGTGGTTGGGTTGTAATTTGGAGATTAGGGTTTGGGATATAATTTGAGAATTTGGGTATAATTTAAGGGTATAATTGTAATTTTCAAATTTATTTATGTTTTAATCATATTTGGTATTAAAATTATTAATAAAATGTGACATGTCATATGGGAAAATTATAAAATAATCCATTTCATCGAATGAGTTATCAAGAAAGTTCAATGTCTAAAGTTCAGTGAGCAAATTGAAAAAAATTGAAATTACAATAGTGAAATAGGAGAGAGAAAAATTCAACGAGTAAGCGTGTAATATACCTTTTTTTTAATATATTTGTATTATTGTTCTTTTCCATATCAGTTTTATGTGCTTTTAAATTTTATACATTCATGTTTTTATTATTTGTTTGATTTTGATGTTAACTTAATTTATCTTTTGTGTATATCTTATATTATATTTTTATATTATTTCTTTTATTATGATACCCGTAACCTTTTATTCTTATTTTGAAGATTATACTTAATTTAATTATTAAGTTTTTTTTCATGACCCTAATTTTTTATTTTACTGCAACATATCATTGAAGGTAAATAATTTCGATCATCTCTTGATCCAAGACTTTATTTTTTAATACAATTTATTCACTATTTACTTTAAATTGTTCATAGTGTTTTTATGCATGTATTTTTTTAATTATTTGCATTATAATCCTAGTGTTTTAATTAAATTGATTCTTTGATTTGTTTCTTTATTTTTTTTGATAATATTTTATGAAGCATATTGATTGATTGCACGACATCTTATTTAATTAATAAGCACGATAGCCTTATTAGCATCACTCAACCTCTTCCATAATAAACTATAAGGCAATGCTTGTTTATTTTAAATTATCGAAGAGAATTGTCCTAATCCACCTAGGTAGTTTAATTTGGTAATTTAAAATGAACAAATACCCTCCAACGGAACCATTTAAAAATAATGAAATTTTAAAATCAATCAGGAGGGTAGAAAAAGAAATGTTTTTGTATTTAGATCTAACAAGGATGAGCCACTCGACCTTTTTCGATGGTTTAGACTCGATATTTATAAATATTTGAACATTCCCTATCTATCTTAAAGGTTTGATCATTTCTAATAAAAGATTTGTGTGTTGCATAACCTTAGGTAAATAAATGAAACGTCGATTACAATATTTCTTGTTTCTTTCAAAGAAAGGAAAATTGTCATTCTACCTATATTAGGTGATGTTTCCTTTTGGTTTGAAATGTGAAGTATTGTTAATTTAACCTAATTTTTTTAGAAGAAATATTGATAATTCACCTCTTTAGTTGGAAATGAGAGAGATGTCACTCTACTTTATATTTGGTGGTTAATTCCATCCAGTTAGACGCAACGAATTATTAACTTTTCTGCCTAAAATTTTAATCAGTTAAATAACTTTGTATTTATTTAACTAAAAAGGGAATATTAATTAAATAAAAATTTGAATTCATAAATTCCATTGCAAATACAATAATTAATCGAATAGGTATCAATTTTTGGACATTATGGACGTGCTAATTCTTTCGTCACATGTAATTGACTCCCAAACTCATTTTTCTGGAAAGCAAACCCAAAAGTTGTTTCAATAACTTTTAAAATTAAAATTTTATTAAAATGACAATATTTTTTGGTTATCCATTCATTCTCTAAACAAAGATTGGTGGCGACTACTTTGAACCATATTTTTCTCATTTTTAAAATGAAACTCAATTTTAGTCAAAACGAACCTTAAAATTAATTTTTTGATTTTTTTACAACAAATTGAAATAACGATTACCAATTAATTGGGTCACGAGAAAGACTTCAATGCAGTAAGAAGTAGAAGTCAAAGAAACAAATAATTGACATACTCGGATGAATTCAACACATTTATTTCAAGTGCCAGTTTTATAGATATGCAAATGACCAGAAAAAGTTTACGTTGTTTGTAGCTCATAGATTTGTGGTGAAAATTAACAAGCTCATCCGAAGAATAGAAACGATGAAGTTCATTCATGCCAGTAGTTAGAGTCGAGGGAGGTCTCTTTGCCTATCTTTGTAGGGTTGTGTCGTGTTCCTAGCATGTAGTTTCAGATTGTGTTGTGTTGTGGATTTTTGTGAGGTCTTTAGAGTTGGTTTTCTGTTTGAGTTTTGCCGGGTATGGTTTAAGGGTCTTCTAGTTTGCTCTATTTGATGTCAATACCTATTAAGTTTTTGGTGTTATCTATTGCCCTAGTTAAGAGTACTATTTTCTTCCATTTAGGATTAGGGAGGTTTTTAACGAGACTATTAACATAGGTTTTAATTATTATATTCCTTTTTCCGAGTACAGAAAACAAAAAAAGTAGACAAAACAAGGTAACAGCTTATTACTTTCTCTAAAGAAGGTATGATGCGCTAATCCATATTCAAAGCTTGGTGGTAACTAGGGAGAACTATGGTAAGTGTGGTATGTTGTACGGGTAAGGTCAATTAAATAACTATTGATCTTTGTTTAATAGTAGAATCAATAAAATATGCTTAGTTGCTGGGTATGCACAGGTTTATAATATGAGCTAAGTTGGCTGCTGTTTAGAGGTTAAAAAGTCTGCGTCGGTACTATTATTGTTATTTGAGTGGTGCCTATATCATATGCAGGTGTAATTCCTAGTTAAGAAGCATGAAATTTGCGTTTTTGATCTATGAATTCTGAGGACCAGCGATACGATGGCTGATTGATTGACAAAAAATGGGATGTTGAGACAAAATCTCTTTAAATTTGTTGTAGGCCTGAACTAAACGTTCAGCGAATCGTTTATGTTCGTTTATTTATTAAACAAACGAACATGAACAAGATTTTACGTTCGTTTAATTAAATGAATGAATACGAACAAAGGGCTCGTTCGTTCAATTACGTTCGTGAACGTTCGATTATATGTTCGTTCATTTATGTTCATTTGTGTTCGTTAATTTATGCTCATTTATGTTTGTTCATTTATGTTCGAACAGAGGGTAAGTTGAATATGTTATGAAGATTATTGAAGTTGTTTGGATTTCAAGAAGATTGTTTTGTTGAACAAATTAACTTTAAGACTTTATTATGTTCATATAGCTTATTTATGATTTATGTATGTTTTTGTCGTATTCGAACAAATTAACTCTAAAGTTGCAGGTTATATTAATGAATTTTAAGTTGTTATTCTTGTTGTTTACTTTTTTTTTACATTCATTTGTTGTGTTAGAACAAGTTTGTTTTTTTGTCTATGTTGTTCGTTTATGTTTATTTATTATGTTCGTTCGTTTGTGTTCGTTTACGTTCGTTTATGTTCGTTTATCATTTAAATGAACGAACATGAACAAAAAATTTTGTTCGTTTATGTTCGTGTTAGTTTATTTATTAAATGAATGAACATGAACATACATCCGTTTGTGTGCTTTTGGTTCGTTTACAGGCCTATTTATTGGTAGTTAACTTAAAATTTTGATTTTGTTTGTGTTATGGATTAAAAAATATATATGTAAGAAAAGAGAAGAGAGGTGAGAGAAAAATAGGTTTTAGGAGAATAAATCATTCAACACATTTTTCATTCACAATTTTCTCATGGCAGTACACAGTCTTATTTGATTACATGTTATCAAATCCATGGATGCCAGCTGGTTGTCCTTTCTCTAACAGACTCAATGGCTCTATACATGATATGTGGGCTCCTAAGATCGGGCTTGGTTATCATCACAGATAATGGCTTTTCTTCTAGTTTCCCCAAGTGCTCATTTTCATTAAGAGAAATCCTCAACTCCCCATCCGGCTTCCCCCCAAATCATCTAAAATCCCTAATTCCTCGATTAAATTCCCCAATTCATCAAAAATTCCTAACCCTTTGATTCTCTTTCCCCTTTCATCAATTTGAGCCCATCCTTTGAAATTCCTAATTCAATATCAACAATCCCTAACCCTTTGTTTCTTATTTTTCTTTTTGTCGAATCGAGCATGACCTTCTTATCTTCGTCTGTAATGATACCCTCCCCTCGAACGGATCATTTTCCCCAAGGATCGAAGTTTGGAAACTTAAACTTCAAAATAGTGAAGTCTTCCCAAGTGTTATGCGAAGCATCAAGATTCGTCCACTACACTTGTTGTGAATTGGCAGCCATGATGGAGATCAATTCCCTAGCATCGTGAGGAGTCTTATTCACTATGGCGCCTCCATAGTTGCGTCCATCATCTTCCTCTCCATGGCTATTAATCGTTCATAGAAATATTGGATGAGAAGTTGCTCAGAAATCCCATGTTGAGGGCAGCTGACACACAGTCATTTGAATTGTTCCCAATACTCGTGAAGGGTCTCAGTATCTTTTTTGTTTTATTCCACATATCTCCATTCGAATGCCAGTGGCTCTTGAAGTAGGGAAAAATTTATCAAGAAACATCCTCACCATCTCGGCCCAAGTAGTTATAGAACCAGGTGGTAAATAGAAGAGCCACTCTTTAGCTCTATCGGTTAGTGAGAATGGAAAAGCGCACAGTTTTATCTGCTCTTCAGTCACTCCTTGCGGTCTCATACTTGAACTTACCACATGAAATTCCTTCAAATGCTTGTGAGGATCTTCATTCTCAAGTCCATGAAAAGTAGGCAACAAATGAATCAAACCATATTTTAATTCAAAAGCTACCTCCAAAGCTGGGTAGTCAATGCAGAGCGGTTGTTGATTCACATTTGGTGCAACCAATTCTCTTAGAGTTCTTTCTTCGTTGGTCATTGTTCCTTCTATTTCAGAATCGTTGGATGAATCAACCAAGTTGACTGCAGATTCCGATTCAGGGGATGAAGAATAAGAAGCTTGTTTGTTGCGCTAGTTAGTTTCTTTTCTTAACCTGCAAGCGGTCTTCTCGATTTCAGGATCGTATTGGAGTTCACCTGCACGAGAAGAACGGGGCATCAAAATAAATCTAAATAACACCAATCCTCGGCAACAACGCCAAAAATTTGGTGGGTGTCGAATCCAACAAATAATAATACTTGCTTTTGTAAATATAAAATTGTAGTAGCGATAAGCAAGGTCGAATCCACATGGATTGGGTAGATTTATTTAATGAAAATTAAAGCAAAGAAAGGGGTTTTAAAATTGAGAAAGATAAAAAGAAAAAGCAATTATAATTAACTAAGGATTTAGAGAAATTAATATTAAGCAAATATCCATCTAAAGGTGTAATTTCAGAATTGGTTCAGAGAATTGATCATAGATGCAATGATAAAATCTTCTACTTTTCACTAAATTGGTTATGGTTATTGAGAAGCTCTAACAACCTGTCTCTCCTTAGTTTCTCGATAATCAAGAGAAGCTCTTTGATTATTTCCCTAGTTAATGAACAACCCTAGACAAGCTTTAAGATTTAATCCACTAACAGCATTAATCACTAGAGGGACCACCAATCCTAGCCAACGAATACACAAGATCGATTCATTTAGACTAGGTTATATACCTTCATAACATAATCATAATCAACCATGTTACTTTACCACTAATATTAGAACGTTTAAACAATTACGGATTTAAAGTTCTAAATGGCAATTTATCAACTTGATAATTGAACAACAGATCCTTTGCACAATCAATCAAGACAATAATCTTAATAAAAACATAAGATATATAAATAGAAAAGAAGTAAAAGAACAATGAAATTATTTAGATCTCACAATCCTTGAAGAACCAAAGCTTCAATTGTCCTCTAGTTGGAACAAAAGTATTTAGCTACTCATAATTGAAAGAAAACCAAAAGAAAATAAAGAAAACTTAATGTAAAACTTGATGTAAAACTAATGGCCCTAGCTCCCCTTTTATAAGGATTTTCGTATTCTAGATAAAGAAGTTTCCCTTAAAGAAAATCCCACAAAAAATAGGAGTTTTAAATGCCCTCATCTTTTTCTAAAGATAAGAATAATTCAAAAGAGTCTTACAGCCATCATTAAACTCTTTTTCCCTTGTAAATTCGTAACCCTAATTTAGGATTATACAGACTGGTAAGGCGCGGCCACGCCTTAACTAAGACTTCTTCTGCGGTAGTTCAGGATGAATAAGCCGTGCCTATGCCTTACGCGAAAACCTCTTCTGGTCTTGCTAGCTTCTTGAATTCCGATTTTTCCTCCTTAATTCGGGGATTTTGTGAAGATCATGCTAATCATAAGATTTTGAACTTGTTTTATCCAAATCTTCAACCTAATCCACAAAATACGAAATATAATCAAAATCCATAATTTAATCAATTTTAGTTATTCAAATATGAGGAAAATATCATAGAATATATGTCTAATATGCATCTTATCAACACTAGAAGCTGTGTTACAGGTATGTCCTGTCATTTGATGATTCTTTTTGCCAAAATCAGTGATGGTGCAACCCTAATATGTCATGTCTCTTCTATTACAGGTGAGTCTGAAGATGGTACAACTGTGTCGTCCATTCTCTTCTTCAACATACTCATATAAAAAACAGGATGAAGTCTCTAATCCGGAGGTAATTTTAAGCGATACGCAACCTTACCAATTTTCTCCAGCACTTTATCGGGACCATAATATTTAGTAGCTAACTTTAAGTTTTTTCTATGAGCCAGGGAAAATTGCCTGTAGGGTTGCAACTTGTGGTTAACCTCATCTCCCACTTCAAAATTTCTATATGTACTGTGTTTATCATCATGTTGTTTCATGCGATTTTGTGCTTACTGGAGTTGTTTTTTTATATTCTTTCATAATTTTTCAAAATTTGAAGTATGTCACTCACTGTCTTCACATGCAACTCTGTCTGCCAAGCCATAGTGGGAGGTTTATAGCCATACAATGCCTGAAATGGGGTGAGCTGCAAGGCTGTGTGGTAGGTTGTGTTGTACCACAACTCAGTGTGTGGTAACAATTGGGCCCATGGATTTGTCTTTAGGAAATAGAACCCCCTTAGGTATAGTTCTAGGCATTGATTTACTATTTCTGTTTGTCTATCGGTCTCGGGATGATATGTTGTGTTGTAAACTGTACTCGTACCCAACTGCTTCTTCAATTCTCTCCAAAAATTACTTGTGAATGTGTTGTCTCGGTCTGATATGGCCATTTTAGGGTGACCATGTAGTTTGTAGATATTGTCAAGGTATAAGCAAACAACATCAATTGTTGTGTAAGGGTGAGATAACGCCAAACAATGACCATACTTCATAAATTTATCCACGACCATTAAAATACAATTTTCTTCATAGATGCTGGGAGTCCTTCCACAAAATCCAAAGTGATTATCTCCCAAGCCTGGTTAGGAATCGACAAAGGTTGTAGTAGTCCCGATTTTGCCACGTGTTCAACCTTTGTGCGTTGACAAATGTCACAACGTTGCACATAAATGTTAACCATGGTCTTTAAGCAAAGCCAATAAAAGAAACTTTTAATCTGTTGATACCATAGCTTGAGTCCTCGAATGGCCTCCTTATGGAGAATCATGAAGTGTTTATAGAAGTTGTAATCGAAGACTTCCCATTTCACCAATATAAACTATATTATATATTGAAGTATCCCTTTAGAAAACTTCCATTTTTCGTGGGCGTTGGGAATCAAGTAGGATTTGAATCCATTCCTTAGCAATAGGGTCTTGTTATAACTGTCTTTCACTTTATTGACCCAATTAGGTGTAATTGTGGTTTCCCCCAACAATTATCCTTCTCTTAATCATCAAACACTCTCGTAAGTGTATCCGCTGCTGCATTTAATTTCCCTTTTCTGTACTATATGATATAATCCAACCCTGATAGTTTACTAAGGCCTCGGTTTGAATAGTAGTTGTCAATTTCTACTCAAAAAGATACTTTGAAGGTTTGTGATCAGTCTTGAAAACAAAGGGTCCCCTTCTAAATAATGATGCCATTTATAAATAGCCAAGAGTATTGCGTCGTATTCCCTTTCGTAAATTGAAAGGCCTTTGTGCCTTAGACTCAATGCCTTACTTAAATAAACAATTGTGTGTCCTTATTAAGATAAAACACTCCTATCCATTTTGAACTCGCATTAGTCTCCAAGTAAAAACACTTAAAGAAATTTGGTAAGGCCAAAACTAAGATCGAACACATAGCTTGTTTCAAGAACTCAAAAGCTCCCAAGCCTTCCTTAGTCCACTTGAAATTTTCATTCTTTAACATCATAGTTAGGGGTCTGCTAATTGCTTCATAATGAATCTTGATAGTACCTAGTTAATATGAGAAATATACGCAGAGATTTAATTTTTTTGGCAAATGCCAGTTTTTCATCGCTTGCACCTTGGATGGATCCGTAGGCACATTCTGTTCAGAAATGATATGGCCCAAATATTCCACTGTCTTCTGGCAAAAAAAAACACTTAGTCTTCTAAGTAAATAATTGGTTATCCTTCAATGTCTGTATGACCAATTGTAAATGTTGTTGATGTTCTTTCATAAAGTGGCTATACACTAAAATATCATAAAAAAAACTAACACAAACATCCTGAGGTAAGTAGAAAATATGGAATTCATAAGGGACTGAAATCTAGATGGAGTGTTGGTTAAACTGAAAGGCATTACCTTAAATTCAATGTGCCCATGATGTGTTAAAAGTGTCATCTTGTAAATGTCATCAGGTTTAATATGAATCTACCAATAAGCTAAACGTAAATCGATCTTCGAAAAATAAACATCCCCACTTAGCTCATCCAATAAATCTTCCACAACAGGAATATGATTTTTTTTACTATCACGTTGTTAAGTTTTCGATAATTCATCCAAAAACACCACGATCCATCCTTTCTTCTAGATAATTAAACAGGGAGAAGCAAACGAACTTTTTCTCAGCTGGATAATTGAAGAAGAGAGAATCATAGTAATTTGTTTTTCCACCTCAACTTTCTGATGATGGACAAATCTGTATGGGCGTAGATTCACAGGAACTACATTTGGTTTAAGAGTAATAACATGGTCATTAGATCAGATAGGTGGCAATCCTTTAAGCTAAAAGTGTCATCTTGTAAATGTCATCAGGTTTAATATGAATCTACCAATAAGCTAAACGTAAATCGATCTTCGAAAAATAAACATCCCCACTTAGCTCATCCAATAAATCTTCCACAACAGGAATATGATTTTTTTTACTATCACGTTGTTAAGTTTTCGATAATTCATCCAAAAACACCACGATCCATCCTTTCTTCTAGATAAGTTGTTAGGATTTTTGGAAGCTCGAAACGACAACCGGAACGATTTGCAAAGAGGGGTCGGAACGGTTTTGTGTTTAGGGAGTAAGGAGATTGAAAGATAGAGAATTGCACAGCGATTTATAGTGGTTCGACTTTCTCAAACAAAGTCTACGTCCACTACCTTAGCTCCTCACCAAGGATTTTCCAACAAATTCACTAATTTGTTCTTTCTTTTGAGGATAAAGAGTAACCTTACAAACTCCCTAGTTTTTCCGGGCTAAACTAGAACCTTTCCCTAGCTTTTACACGGGATAAGCTAGAACCTTTCCCCTTTACAAAAGGATAAATAAGTAAACAAGAAACCTCTCTAAGGTAGGTGTTTACAAGATTGAGCTCACAAGAACAAAATATATACAAGAGAAAGATGAAATAAGAATGAAAAATTCTTCTCTTGTGTTTGATTGCTTGGATAGTTGTTCTCTTGCTTCTTCAAGTGTCCTCAGCTTGTATTTATAGCTTGGAATGAGTTTGAAGTCGTATATAGCCGTTGGGAATGTTTTAGAGCCGTTTGGGGATGATTTTTATACTCAAAAAGGTTGCCCATAATGGGGGGAATCGGTACCCCTTCATAGGGAATCGATGCCCCTTCATAATATTCAAATATTATGACCGTTGGGCTGTTGAACAGGGGGGGAATCGGTACCCCCTGGGGGGGAATCGGTACCCCCTGGACATTCTGTTTTTGAGCTTTAGACAGGGGGGAATCGGTACCCCCTGGGGGGGTATCTGTACCCGGGGTATCTGTACCCCCTGGGGGGGAATCTATACCCCCTGGGCAATCTTGAAACCCCTTAAAATATTTTTGGCTCAAATCAGAATTTTAATTGACTTTGAATTATTTTTGAAACCTTTTAAAAACTTTGAATAAATTCAATTAAGTCCAAAACATATTGTAAATTTAATTCAAGTCCAAAAACCATTTTGCCTTAAATTGTTATATCAAAACATAGTTCAACAATCTCCCCTTTTTGATATAACAAAACATTTGAAAAATTGTTTTGACAAAACTCCCCCTTAATAAAATGTTTAATGAAAAGATACTAATTGTTGGAAAACATATGAAAATGTTAAGCTCCCCCTTTTTCATTAAGAAATTGAATTTTTCAAACCAAACTTCTCCCCCTTTTTGTTATATCAAAAATAATTCAATCTTTGAAGTTCTAAAATAACATTGGAGAATAAGTGATAAAATTGACATTAAAAATAATAATTTGAAAAATTAAAGCTCCCCCTTAATAATAGCATTCCAAAAAAAATTAAGCTTTTAAGTACTTGACACTTAAACAAAATTGAATTTCAACAAAGAATAACAAACATGTTAGTAGCACATGAAATTCAATATATCCAAGACTAAAACACTTTATGCAATACCAATTGTTGAAATTTGATATTAATAGCAATTGTTAAAATTAAGTGCATTTGCATAAAGTTTTCCAAAAATGTTATGCATTTGAAAATTTTGATATCAATTGTTAGAGATATATCATTTTCATTTAAACCACATGCATAAACATTCAAATTTAGGTCAAAATTTTTTAAAATTTGTAAAATCAAAGTATTTGAAAAATTGATATCAATTGTTAGAGAGATATCAATTGCATTACAACCAATTTTGACCAAAATTTTATTATGATGAATTAAAAATTTTGAAAAATTATTAAGACATTAAAATGTTCATCATAATTTCTTTTTAACATACATGAGATTAAAAATAATACATAATTACTTAAAATCAAAACTCATGCATGCTTAAAATTAAATTAGCAACCAAATAACCAAAATTAAAAGCATTAAGCTTAGAGGTTACCCATTCCTTTTTCATGTGTGGCTAGAGCATCTTGAATATCATCATCTTCATAACCATTGCTCACACACACCTACAAGAGACATTCATTTCGATTTTGGTATCCAAATTGCTTTGGATCCTTGGACGTTAGTTTCAATGCCCCTTGTTCCTTTCCGAACCCATACTTGTCTAATTTTAAAATGTTTTCCTTTCTTCAAAGGACAAGTATGTTCCAAATGACCATGAAAATGGCAATGTGGGCATTTTTCCATTTTTACACATAATAGGTTATTTTTAGAAATTAATTCTTTTTCTTTTGTTAAGCCATCAAGCTTAACTTCTAACTCAAAATTTTTCTTTTCTAAATCATTTATTTTGATTTTTGAAAGCTCTAAATCATTTTTCAAAATTTGATTTTGATTTTCAAAATCAACTTTTGCTTTCAAAATCAAATTATCTTTAATTTTGAGTTTTGAAATTAATTTTGTATATTTGGAATTCATGGTCTCAAATCCCAAATACAACCTATTATAAGCATCTTGTAACTCATCAAAAGTAAATGAATTAAATTCATTTGAGTTAGAAGATACCTCAACTTCTTCATGAGTGGCCATGAGGCATAGGTTGACTACTTCATCTTCATCATCGTCTTCATCAACCTCATCACTTGAATCTTGATAGCTTTCATTGATGCCTACGTCCTCATTCTTCTTCTTCTTCTTGTTGTTTTTCTTCTCTTCCCTTTCTTCATCTTCCTTCACCATCATCTCATGAGTGAGAAGGGAACCAATTAGCTCGTCGAGAGTGAGAGACTTTAGGTTTCTTGCTTCGATAATGGCCGTCTTCTTTGATTGCCACTCCTTTGGAAGAGAGTAAATCATCTTCCTCACAAGCTTCTCATTTGGGATTACTTCTCCATATCCCTTGAGACCGTTGACAATCATAGAAAATCTATCTGTCATAGCTTTGATGTCTTCATCGGGTTTCATCTTGAAGTTCTCGTAGCTATGGTTGAGAAGACTTTTCTTTAATTCCCTCACTTCGTCGGTTCCTTCATGAGTGACTTGGAGCTTATCCCAAATTTCTTTGGCACTGGAACAAGATGAGACTCTTCCATATTCATTTGGGCCTAAAGCACAAAATAGAATATGTATAGCCTTAGAATTAAGCTGAAAATTTTTCTGCTCTTCTCTACTCCAATTGTTGTACTTGCCGGGTGGAAAGGAGTAACCGTCCATGATTGAGTACCAAGCTCCTAGATTGTATGATTGAATGAAGTACATCATCTTATTCTTCCAATGTGCATAATTTGCTCCATTGAAGAAGGGTGGCTTGTTGACCGGTTGTGAATCCATAATAGGATATTCTTCAAGATAATAAGCACCGGAAGAAAAAGTCATTTCTTTGTCGGTTGCGTCGGGAATTGGTAGAGCTTCTTCTAGGATCGTCTCAAGGTGGTTAAACCTTCTTAACAAGTTAGGCTCTGATGCCAATTGTTAGGATTTTTTGGAAGCTCGAAACGACAACCGGAACGATTTGCAAAGAGGGGTCGGAACGGTTTTGTGTTTAGGGAGTAAGGAGATTGAAAGATAGAGAATTGCACAGCGATTTATAGTGGTTCGACTTTCTCAAACAAAGTCTACGTCCACTACCTTAGCTCCTCACCAAGGATTTTCCAACAAATTCACTAATTTGTTCTTTCTTTTGAGGATAAAGAGTAACCTTACAAACTCCCTAGTTTTTCCGGGCTAAACTAGAACCTTTCCCTAGCTTTTACACGGGGATAAGCTAGAACCTTTCCCCTTTACAAAAGGATAAAATAAGTAAACAAGAAAACCTCTCTAAGGTAGGTGTTTACAAGATTGAGCTCACAAGAACAAAATATATACAAGAGAAAGATGAAATAAGAATGAAAAATTCTTCTCTTGTGTTTGATTGCTTGGATAGTTGTTCTCTTGCTTCTTCAAGTGTCCTCAGCTTGTATTTATAGCTTGGAATGAGTTTGAAGTCGTATATAGCCGTTGGGAATGTTTTAGAGCCGTTTGGGGATGATTTTTATACTCAAAAAGGTTGCCCATAATGGGGGGAATCGGTACCCCTTCATAGGGAATCGATGCCCCTTCATAATATTCAAATATTATGACCGTTGGGCTGTTGAACAAGGGGGGGAATCGGTACCCCCTGGGGGGGAATCGGTACCCCCTGGACATTCTGTTTTTGAGCTTTAGACAGGGGGGAATCGGTACCCCCTGGGGGGGTATCTGTACCCGGGGTATCTGTACCCCCTGGGGGGGAATCTATACCCCCTGGGCAATCTTGAAACCCCTTAAAATATTTTTGGCTCAAATCAGAATTTTAATTGACTTTGAATTATTTTTGAAACCTTTTAAAAACTTTGAATAAATTCAATTAAGTCCAAAAACATATTGTAAATTTAATTCAAGTCCAAAAACCATTTTGCCTTAAATTGTTATATCAAAACATAGTTCAACATAAGTAAACAGGGAGAAGCAAACGAACTTTTTCTCAGCTGGATAATTGAAGAAGAGAGAATCATAGTAATTTGTTTTTCCACCTCAGCTTTCTGATGATGGACAAATCTGTATGGGCGTAGATTCACAGGAACTACATTTGGTTTAAGAGTAATAACATGGTCATTAGATCAGATAGGTGACAATCCTTTAAGCTCTTCGAAAATGTCATTGAACTCATATAGCAATGGCTGCAATTGAATTGGAGTTTTGTCTCTCCATTACCATATTAATCATAAAAATATGGCCCAAAAAATCTGAATCAATTGCTGTTAATTTTTGCAAATAAGCTCCATAGATCTTCTTCAATACAATAGAGTTATCTTGACCATGAATCACAATATGTTTTTCATCATCTGCAAAAGTCAAAGTCAAGTTATTGAAATTCATGATTATAAGGATGTATAATTTTATCCAATCGACACCTAAGACCATATCATTTTCTTCCAATTGTAAGACTCGAAAATCATTAGTGAACTTATTTCCTTGCAATCAGCCAAGTCACTTGATTGCATTTAGCAGAGCTAAATAGTTTGTCTCCATTAGTAACAGTGATAGTCAAATGATGAGTTTTGACTAATTCTACTATTTCAGCAACCCACCTTGGAAACAAAAGTATGGGTACTTTCACTATCAATCAAGATACTTATGGGTTTACCATGAATAGTCCCCTGAATTCATAATGTATTATGCCCAATATAGCCCATATTAGTAATTATTGAAATCTTTATTGCTTCTTCTTCAGTTGTACTAATCTTCTCATTAGCTCACCTTTGAAATTCAGGTTGTTCATCAGTAATTTCTTATTCCATCATGCTAAATTTTTGAATTGTACACTAATGAGGTTGAGTGAATTTCTCCCCGCATTTGAAACATAAGTCATTTTGCCTCATAAACTCCATAAGATTTGGTTTTATTTTAGGTGCAGGCGAATTTTACCGGTTAGTTGTATTTAAAACAAGCCTAAAATAAGTTGTTGGGGATGGGTGGGTTGGGTTTTAGAAATTGAGCCTCTCTTTTCTTGTCTCATACTTCATAGAGAGTTTGAATAATTTAGCTTGTCTTTCGGATTCGACTAGATTATTAAGATCCAATGCTTTCACTCGATGTTACAGTTCCTCTTTGAATCCACTCAAAAAAATGGTTTAGGATATTATTTTAAATATTATATTTTATCTTTGTTTTCGGAATTTTAGTTTAAATGGTTTTAAGTGTTTTAATTAGGATTTAGGATATTATTTTAAATATTATTTTATTTTATCTTTGTTTTAGGTATTTTAGTTAAAATAGTTTTAAGTGTTTTAATTAGGATTTAAGATATTATTTTAGGAATTATCTTTAGTTTGTTTTTAGGAATTTGAAAGTTATAAATACCCTCTGAGGGTAAGCCTAAAGACATATATCTCACATCTGAGAATTAAATCTTCTTTTTCTCTCTATTTACTTTCAATGTTTTTCGTATATTTCTTTATTTTCTTTTAAAATTTTGTTTTCAAATATGCTAAGTATGACTTTGGTCATGCTAAGCTAATTTTCTTTAAGCTGAAGGCTAAATCGAAGGCTCAATTTCAAACATGAGAATTGTAAGACACTTAAATCGCTTCAAATTTTTCTCTCTATTTTCTAGGCTTATTTTCAAAATTTTCAAAACCAAAAGTCGACATTGGTCTGGATGTTGTTATGGTTAACGTTGGAAGAAGGATTGGCTTATTGAAACACATTCGACTTCCTGTAAACACACTTAGTAAATTTATTTACTAAGAGGAAACTGAGATCGAAATTAGTTATTGTTGAAATAACATAATCTGAGTCGGTAGCTTTTTTGAAGTTTTACGTTTTAAGATCTACAACATTGTTGTTTTTTAGATCGACTCACAAACCGAAATTTAAGAGTGTACTTGGATATTTGGTACACAAAGCATAGTCACAAGGAATTGTCCTTGTAGACAAGTAGCCGATGTGAATCTTGAAGTAAATATCTGTTTCGATGATCCGAGGAATTTGAGGCAAAGCTGAAGTCTCAGGCTGCTTTTACCATAAGTTTTCTTTATCCTAATCTATTTTATTTATTTAATTAATTATTTAATATTTATCTTTTTATTTTTTTAAACAATTTAAAACCTTTTTTTTATCATTATCTTATAATTATTATTTATTATTTTATCAAGAAAAATAAGAGTTAAGTCAGCCCATGTATTGACAGAGATATGTGGTAAATAAAATAATCACTCATTGACCAAACCAACAAAGAAAAAAGGGAAAGCTCTCAATTTAATTTGGTCTTCGGATAATCCCTTTGATTTTATGCTTGAGCAAACCATATGGAATTCTATGAGATGTTTGTGTGAATTTTCACTGGGCAATCCATGGATTGTAGGAAGAAGGTGGATAAGTCCTGTTTTAAGTTGAAACAAAGTTTCGTAGTGAGGAAAGACGATACACAAAGGTTATTGAACGACATATTTCGTCGCTAATTCTCGGATTGTTTGATCTTTAATTGGAATAGGTTATTTTGTACATGAAGTGTGTTTCGACATCGAAAGATGCATCTAGATCTGATTCGGATTGTTGTTGTTTCCTCCTTTCTCAAAGTGTTAGTCCACGTATTCTCTGGCTAGTGCTTCGATCTCAGGTTCAAAATCTACTAGCTCTATGGGATATTTCCTGGTCATAAATCAAAAACAAAACTAAATCAATAATTTGACGAAATCCCCAACAATGTGCCAATTTGACAAGTGTCTTATTTTGTCAAATAATTATCCTTAATCGCTACAAGTGATAATAAAATAGAATAGAATGGAGAAGAAGGGTCGATCCGTAGGGACTTTGGATATTTTGATGTAGAAGGCTTTTTTATTTTGATTTTGGCGAAAAAGGTAAAAACAATGGGGGGATTTTGGTTGAAAGTAAATAAGAATGAAAATAAT
The DNA here is from genome assembly GCF_006381635.1 of Hibiscus syriacus. NCBI lineage: Eukaryota > Viridiplantae > Streptophyta > Magnoliopsida > Malvales > Malvaceae > Hibiscus > Hibiscus syriacus. The sequence goes on from NW_024062640.1 coordinate 323,097, forward strand.
TAAATCTAAGAAATTTAAAGAAATTAAAATTAAGAAGAAATTCAATTAAGTAAAATGGGCTCAGGCCTCGCTTTGCCTCAATTCTATTTGATCATCGAAGAGAATTTTTACTTCGAGTAAATACCAGTTACAATTTAGAAGGCTCAACCCTTGTAACTTGTTTTTCTATCTGGTAAATCGACAATCCAAAATCAATCTTGGAATTTCAGTCTTTAATTGGACTAACGAGTATCGTCACCAACACCAATTCAAAATTAAGTTTTGGAAAAACCCAACTCGGACTTTGTTGTCTCAATGAAATCCAATACGATCTAAATTTCCCTTAGTAGATCGCCGTTAAGTGTGTTCCCAGGAAGTCGAACTTGCTACCAACAGATTCTTCCTCCCAACTTTAGATCGAAACAACAATCAAATCAATGAGCTCTTTTTGAATTTGAAAGTGTAAAGATTTTTAACGAAAAGGCCAATTGTCAATCCAAGTTTGCAGAAAATTGAGAATTTAACTCGAATGTATTATGTGCTTTTCAATTCTCACGATCGAAATTGAGTTATCGCTTTAGCCTTTGGCTTATGGGAAAATTAGCTAAGCATGATAGAAACCATACTTGACATTTTTTTAAAGAATGAAAATAAAAAGTTAAAAGTTAAAACGAAAGAAAAGAAGAAATCTTTATAAAATAAAGAAAGCAAAGACCAAAGATAATTTGAGTTGTGTTTCAAGCTTTACCATGTTAGGGTATTTATAATTTTATAAAACTCTAAAAGTAAAGCGAAAATATCCAGAGATAAATCCTAAAAATATTCAAATAAAATCCTAAAAACAAGTGATAATAGAATAAAAAGCACAATTTAGAATAAAAACCTGAATGATAATAGAATAACGATCTAGAAAGTAGTTGAGACATGTAGTTAAACAATTACCTTGAGACATATTTTTGGTCACTCATTGGTGCTCTATCAGGTTTGCACCTAAAATTTGTGAGAAAAGATTGCAGAAGAAGAAGAAGAAGAGGTAAGTTTACATAAAGAAATTCTCGATTTTTCATTCATAATCTCAGATTTTGATTACAATCCATATATATATTTTAGATTATTCAATTATTTATTGACAGCTGTGATATTCCCTAACAAACTTTCAACTGTTGTCCTTGCTTCCTTCAGCCGTGACTCAACCTTATTTGTTACCCTTTTTCAGTTACCCTTTTTCAGGCCCCGATTGCTGTTGTAATTCAATCATCTCTTCATTTTTTACTGCCTCAGGTAAGTTCCCCATTTCCCCTCTTTCATCATTCCAAATCCCTAATTTCTTTTCTAATTTCCCAATTCTCTGACCCACAATCCCTAATTCTTGACCCCCAATCCCTAATTTTTCATCATGGGCCATGACATGCTCGAGATCTTTGTTCATTTGTCTCCCATGATACAAGAATAAGATGATCATGCTACAGTAGTACAATTGCATATATCACGAACAATATATTAGTTGAGCGTGTTTAACTCAGTAGGTATCACGATTTTTATAGAGTTTCTCATAGGAGAAGAATAGTATATTCATAAAAATAAGATATTAATAAGTATTTGAATTAAAGGAAATCATATACATTCACGTAGTGAACATCATGTTGGTGCACCCCAACACCAATTTGTTTAACTAGCTTGGACTTACACCCCATACACATATTCATGAGACACAATATGAACTTAAGTCATTAGAAAACTAATAACTTGGTTATATATATAAACTATTCACATGCTTGTTATCCCACCAATGTGGGATATGAGTTTTCCCATTTTTCTCACAACAAAATTATCCTACTTTGAGCATCAATTTCCCATTCATCACTCAATAGTTTTGGGTATATGAGATACCTTTATAAAGATCTCATGGAGTAGAATATGAATCAATAAATTCATTATTCGAATCTCCATCTTTACGCTTATAAAATTGGCTCAAACTTTTCAATTTATCATAACTTTTTTAACACATTAAACCTTCCTGAAAGCTTTAGTAGTTGTGTTGAAAATCAAGAAACTACTTCTTTATGATTCACAGAGAAGCAATCCATTGCAAGATTGTAGAATCTTGACATTAGAGTCGTTGATGTAATGAAAGAAAATGAATATATTATAATGCTTCGAAAGGAAAATGGAGAATTCAGAGGGAGTGGTGAAACAATCACCTTTTAGGAGGAAAACAATAGGGGAGTGGAACCCATGGCGGTGGTCTTCTTGTTTACATCAGTCCAAAAAAAGGGATTTATAGAGAAGAAGATGTTTTGATATAGACTCGATTTTGAAAAGGATAAGAAAGCCATTAAAAGTGAGTTCAGGTGTGATGCCGCCATGGAATTTAGTTTGCAATGTTTCAAAAACGAAGAAGATAAACGGACTATCCAAGTAAGCATTTAGTTTTCAATGTTTCAAAAGAAAGAAGACTAGTCGATGGTCCAGGTAAGCGGTTAACGACCAGCTAAGCATTCTGTCACTCATGTTAATAGAGGTTAATGATAAGTGTTCAATTTGTTACAAATCAATAATATTAGTGATCAAAGTATTTTTTTAATAGTCTAGGTAATATATGTTTATAATATATGTTACATGAAAGAGTTTCAAAGTCCTGGGTTTCACTTATGCTATACATGTAGTATGTATATAATAAGTTATTAAAGTCCAACATGCATGTGTATCATTTTAAGTTTCCTTTAATTCACACTTTTGCTATGCATATATTTTATGTTTAAAAGATAAATTAATAGTAAATTAATGGTGATATATAAACTAATGGTGATATATAAACTTGAACATGTAGGGAGATCCAGATTTATCCGTGTATGGTGATGTAAATGAGAAAATATATGGTTTAGGAACTGATCAGCCGCTACCAGAATGATAATCAAGGAGGAGTTTCAATGCAAGATTCTTTATCATTTAAGCTCTATAGAGGTTAGCACATCATCATCATCATCATCATAATGATATTGAGGGACTTGAAATATGATAATCATGATCATGATCATCATCAGGACTCGACTTTTAAGGTGATGCTGGTGCGACCGGGACCTTTGAGACCATTTTTCGGTCTTCGGTTTACTCAGGGAGTCGACGCGGAGAGCATGCCAAGAGTGTATATAAAGACATTGCAGGATCGAGTGTTGAAGCGAGAACAACATGAGGCGATGCTGAAACGGTGGCCTCCCTGTAAACACTAAGTTTTTGTCATAATTTTATTAATGTTATTATTATTATTATTATTATTATTAAATAATAATTACAAATAAATTTACAGGCCCAATTGATAACAAACCCGGAGGCCCAACAGAAATAAAATACAAAGTTCAAACTCAGCCTAGAAGACCCAATCCGACCCAAAGAACCTGATTAGGGTTTTATTATTTTCTCCAGCCGCAGAAAATCTTAGTCGTTGGATCTGGCATAGTTCCAACGGTCCAGATTTCTTCCAGCAAAAACCCTAGGGTTCACCAACCCTAGGGCAATTTCCAGCTGCTCCGTCGCCTCTACTCCAACTACTGCACCAGAGGCTCGAGAAGAAACGATTTCGGCCGCACACCTTACGGATCTATGGTGATTCACCCTCATTGATCCGATGACTCACTGAAAATCCACCGAATGAACGGTGTTTTGAAGCCTATAAAAGGCCTTTGAATCTGTAAAGAAAGAGGGAGTGGCAACAAGCAAGAACCGAGCAACCCAAACAATAGTCAATAACAAATCGAAAGGAAAACAAAGAAATGAAACAACTTACCACTAAGGAGATTCCAAGCGTCGTTGGAGCACTCAGAATTGACCTATTTATACCCTCCTCAAAACTATGTCATTTTGGGGAGGGGCTTCTACGTATTATGAAATGGTTAAAATGTGTCCGTAGTCCCTCATGTTTTGGAACTTACCATTTTTGTCACTGAATTGGGTTTTTGTGCATTTTAATTTAGTTTTCTAATTTTATTTTATTTTAATCATTAATCGCATATTTATATTTAAGGTAAATATCAATTTTAGTCCTTATAATTTTACTAAATTATATTTTAATTTGAATAGTAATTAGGATAAATTACATTTTTAATACTTAAATTTAATAATATTTCGAATTATAGCAATTAATTTTATATTTTATAATTTAATCTATAAGCTTTAATATTTTAATTTTAAATAATATTTTAGGATTATTTATACTAATAATACTTATATTTTATGATATTTAGAATTAGGATCTTGAATTTTGATATTTTACATTTTAATCCCAATATTTTAATAATTTTCATTTTTAACTATATGTTTTTTAATCCTATAATTTTATTTTGATCAATATTATTATCAATATTATTTTATTTTTATCCTAAATGTTTCAATATTTTAAATATAATATTTAATTTTTATTTTTATTTCATTTTAGTCATATGAACATATATTTAATTAAATAATAATATTTATTTATTTTTAAATATTAAAAAGGGATTGTCTTAAAATAACTAGATGTTCTATTCTGGTATTTTAAAATAAATAAATAACCTGTTTATAAAAACCCTAAAATAAAATAAAATATGCCTAATTTAATTATATTTATTTTGATTATATCAAATTATTTTAATATTGGGTTCTCGGGAGGAATTATCATATTCTTATTATTTCAGTTGGAAAGAGAAATATGTCCTAAAATATTTTAGGAATTATTTTCTCTTCGATTGGAAATAGTGAAATATTTTCTATTTTTCCTTAAAATTTCCTGTTACATAAAATTATGCAATTAAATTTAGAATAAGAAGATCATAAATTAAATTTATATTTGAATTCTTAAATTACTACTAGAGACAATTTGTAATTAATGGGTATCAATTTTGGGCGTTGTGGGGTGCTAATCCTTCTTCAAACGTAATCAACCACGAATCCCTTTTTATTACTAAAATGAATGAATTTTTGGTTATACGCAGGCTAGTTTATCTTTTGAATGATGTTTCTTAAAAATTATTTTAAATGATTATTTTTAGGTATTCGACCTACCTAACCCAAAAGATCGATGGCGACTCCAAAATATTTCATTAAAAATCATTTATTTATTCACATGCTTTTCCGCCAAGAAACATTCGTGCCCCGACAAAAATCGGTCACGACAGCTTGGCGACTCTGCTGGGGACAAAGTTGGTTAAGCCTTAAATCGATTATATATTGTCTCTATAAGTTAGAAATTGAGAATTTAGATTTATTTAATTTACAATTCTTTAGATTTCTTTCAATTCTTTATTTATTATTTTATTTTATATCCTTATATACTAACATTTATATTTGATTGATTTTCAGATATTAGGATTCATTTTTTAGTGGTTATTTGTCAAAGATTTGAGAGTTTCTCCTTTCCTCACACACTGTACACTGCATTATCATGACATGAGCTAAAACTCCGCTCTATCCTATTTAGTTTGAATGAGAAACTACTCCCTCTATGATTTTCACCTCCGTATGGGATAGGGGATCATTCCTTGAGCTCACACCTTATTTTCCTCGTGTTGTTTTCACCTCCGTATGGACATAAGGAAGTGTGTTCCTTCGATTTAAACTCGATCTGAAAGTTTGTAATGGACCATGATTAAGGGTTTGGTAGACCAAGGGGGCATCAACAAAGACAATTCGACGACCTTTTTTACCTTAGAGCTAAACCCAACATATATCAAACCTAGAACTTAAGTCTAGGTAGAGCCTAACCCAAAAAGGAATTTTGTAAGGTTAGCGCATAAGGGAAAGTTTGTTGAGTTTTTTTTTAATTTTCATAATATAACTTTATTTTCCAAACAAAGTATGGAATTAGATTGTATGAAGCTAGGATTTTTATGATTATTGACTAATTATTATTAATTGATTTTTCTATTAATTTTCATTTTGCATTATATAAACATAAGCTCTATACTCGAACTCATTTCCCTTTTAAGTGGGAGTGAAAGCGACGTCTTCGTGAGAATTTATTCTCCATGTCAGACCTAACAAGTAGCTTTCAGGGTTCATATATCCTATGTCTTCGTGAGGATTTATTCTGCGTGTCAGGAATAAGGAAATGTGCCCTCTTGAATTGAACTCGATCCGTTTAAACCTATAATAGGTGAGGATTGAGGGTTTGATAACCCAAGGGGGCATCGACAAGGACAATTCGAGTAACTTTACTCCTAGAACTAAAACCCTTCATATAATAAACCATAGAAATTCACCCGATCTAAGACAATGCTGAAACTCTATCCATAGATACCCAAATAGGTGTACGCAAAGGAGAAATAAACTCTAACTTTCATCTTTTAATTTATTTGATTTTTTTCTACGCATGTGAACTAGTAATCATGCAGTTAGGTTTATTTTTCCAAACAAAGCATAGAACTAGAAAGCATGAGGTAATAATTTATATATAGATACCATGATAGATAAGATCTTTTCTTTCCATTAATTGGTACTAACCATTTTATTTTTTCTTATCTATTTTTTTATATGCATTGTATTTTGTTCTAAGTTGTTTATATTGATTTCTTTTGCTTGCATTGCATTATCATGACATGATTAGAAGGTGTTGATTTGTGAGTGGTCATCAAATTGAAAAGTTTTCATTAATGGACAAGGAGTTTTATGATCAAATAAACTATGATGCAGCCAAGGAATGACATCCTGAGGGAACTCTGAGGATAGAGGAGAACTATGCACTCAAAGATTGTATGCCCGTTGAAGAAAAAAAGGAGATACGAGAAATAAGAGAGCAAATGTCCAAGATGATGGGTAGAATATCTGTTTTAGCCAAAGGAAAAGAGACTCATGCACAAAAAAAAAAAGAGTTCAATGAATGTAATCTTGCAATCACAGATATACAAGGGACTTCTGATCTTAACCAATTTGAGAAATTACATATAATCATCAGTCGTATTCACAAGTTATCTGGAAATACCCATGAAATGGTGACAATTTTAAAAGCTCCTAGAAATGAGAAGAAATCATGCCATATGAAATCGTCGAGGTTTAGTCTGCTCCCGACGTCGGAAACTCAGGTTCAATCTAAGACAAAAGGTGGTTCTTATTTTGATGATATCTCTATATCATATAAAGAGTTATACAAGAAGCTACTTGAAGCGTGAGAAGTGACTCCACATTATGTGAAACCGTTGCAACCTCCTTATCCAAATTGGTATGATATCAATGTTCATTGTAAATATCATGACGGAGCTCAATGACATACCATTGAGAATTGCCTTGCCTTCAAACATTGAGTCCGATGTCTTTTGGATCATGGAATCTTAGAGGTTATGATAAATGATCGACCTAGTTTAGTAATTGAATGTCCTGATAGATTAATACCAAAAGTGTTCAAAGGTAAGAATATCAGTAAGAGCGTCCAGAAGAAAGAAGACTTGCTGATATATGAGGCTCAAATACGACATTTAAAGATTGAAAATGATAAATTGAGCACATAAATGGAAACCATGCATGTGGATTTCCAAAAGGTTAGTCAAGCCTTTAAAAATGTTGGTATAAGAAATACCGTAGAAGAGTGGATAACGGGGGTCACTAAACTGAAAAAGAACTGCAATATACACAAAAATCGAGTGAATAAGTTCTCTCATGATTTACGGATTGTAGAAGAAAGACACAATACAACCGTCGTCAATTTGGAAAAATATCAAGCTGAAAATCAAATTTTAAGTAGAGTAATAGCCAACATGGAAGCCTTATATCAGATACATCAGCGTGAGATTGATACTGAATTAAAAGCCATTAGAGCCAAGAACAATACATTGATGAAGATGGTAGATGATTATGGAGATCTTGTACAATAACTTCTTGAACAGAAAGATTCCCTCACAAGAAAAATGAACAACATTGTCTACAACTCCGAGAATTGACACATAATATGAAGGAAAAAGACAATGTCATAAAAGAAGTTACTGCTCAAGAAAATAATGTTGCTTATAAACTTGTTGATTTAGCTGGCATCACGAGAGAATTAAAACAAATTGACAACTCTACACCTGAGCATAAGTTGAAGTTAATTTGGCTTCTAAGAGAAATAGAGAAGTTATGAGTGAAAGCTATCCCCTATATGTAAAGTTTTGTTTGATGTATCGAAACTTTTGTGTTCAATTAAAGTTTTTTTAATATGATCACTCTTGATTGACACCTTTTTCATACATGCATTTGCATTGCACAATTTGCATTCTTATTTTTTCATCTTTGCATTTTTACGTTTGTATTTACATTTTCATTTTTGTATTTCCATCTTTGCATAGTTACATTTATAGTTTCAATTTTACATCATGCATTTGCATTTTGTTTCAAACTATTTTACATGAAAACGTGGGAATAATTTGTAGAGGATTCCATAATAGAATTTTTGAAATAAAATTAGAGCTAACTTGGTCTTCCTAAAAAAGGATAAGAGCCATGAATGAGATTTTAGCGAGGGTTGGTAGAATCGAGAAACTGCAAGAGCAACTCATAAAGACTCAACAAGAGATGACTGATCGAGCAATAAAGTTTCAGGATGATTCAAAGGAACAAATGACCAAATTAATGGATATGGTTAATGTTATGATTCATGGAGAGAAACCCTTAGAGGATCATGTTGAAAAATATTTGGATGGGATTATGAATGTTAGTGATGTAGCTGATGTGATGAAAATAAATGACCAGGAACTTGTCAGGGAATGTGGAAATCCAATAAATCTCCAAAAATTGGGTATGATCTCAGAAAATTCGACAGAAATCAAGTTGAAGGAAAGCATGGAAGAAGTTCAAATGTCATTAAAGAAAGCTAAACAAAGTAAAAATCTAGACGATTATTCATAAGGTTTTCAAGATGATGGCAAGGAGAAAATTAGGTCAAAAAATTTTTTACCCAATTTTCCTTCAGTTTCGTGCAACAAGTTATATTACAAGTTGCTCCAAGCCCAAATTATTGCTCCATGTAGGGCAAAGCCTTTGTTTCTTCCACACCCGAGTTAGTATAATGAGAAACTTTCTTGTGACTATCATGCTAGAGCCTGAGGACACTCCATAGAGAATTGTGGTAATTTCAAACGACGAGTTCAAAATCTTTTGGTTCAAGGAATCATAGAAGTGGATATTAATAATCAGTATGTTTTGGTCAAACAATTAGGGAATCAAACCCCAAAATAGAGTTAATAGTATCAAAACAAGTAAAATATATGCCGTAGAGGACAAGGAAAACCAGATATTTGAGCCAAAGATAAAAGATTCAAAGCTCAATACCTCTCTGATTATAAATAATGAAAAATAAGTGAAAGGAGATGTAATTCGAGAATGGCCCATAGGTTTAAGAATGAATAGGGCAGATACAACCCTGAAGAAACCAAAAACACTTATATCATATTTTTTGAGGACAAGTGAGGCAATGGGCAATTTAGGGAATCTGGTGAATACTATACCAATCACAGCTGTAATATGTGTTCCAAAACATGACAAAACTATCATCCCCAAGGACAGTTATTTTGGATCTAAATTTGAGCCCAATTTCCAGTAAGGGAAGAAAAGATGATAATGGGATTTCACCAAGAAATTGCTCAGGAGGGAGCAGATATTTGTGCATCTGAAGGTTTATCCAAAGAAGGTACCCAAGAAATGATCAAGAATGACATGATAAGAGGCTCCGACGGTACTGACATCGAGAAAGAAGTTGAGATCAATACATTGAGGTCTTGTTCAGCTAATCATGGGACTAAATCTTATAGAAAGACCAGAGAGAAGACTCTTATCGGTGAAATTCCAATGAAATATGAAGAACTGCTCCCATTACTAGTTCAATAGAATTTTATGACTCCATATCAGTCTAAACCGAAAAAACCCCCATTTCCTGAAGGATATGATGTTAATGCCATATGTAGCTACCACATGCGTAGCTCGGGGCATACTACTGAAAATTATGGAGCATTGAAGCGCAAGGTTCAGAATTTAATTGAATCAGGGGCATGAATATTCGAGGAATGATGGGACATTATAAATAAATAAGTGGAAGTTGTTATCTACAACTATAGTACCTTCTATTTTCAACATCTTGTTTGAACTTATTTTTTGTTCCTTTCTCCTCCTTTTGTGTAATAAATAAATTTGTGTTGCTTTTAAGGTTATGAGCATTGAATTAATTTAGCAATCTTGCAGTTCTTTGAATATTAACTAGATTAAAAACTTTTTATAATTAAGGTTACAAATCTTTGACAAAGTATCAAGATATAAAACTGGTAAAACAAAGACCTTGACCTTACCTCAGATGAAATACACCCAAACACCATACCATCCACTTACGAGATAGCCTTCTCCTATTGCCAGGAATTAGACAAAAGGCTTGATATTTATATATAAGAGCGTACAACATGGGGCATCGTTTGTGTATTATATTGCAAAACCGACTAGACTTTTCTATTGATTACATTCGATGATGAACGTAATATTCACAAATAGGTAAATCTAGTTTAAGTCAGTTGCTTGGGAATTGAACTCTAACGAAGATATTTTCATACTTCCACCAAAAACACTTAGACTATAATAGGTTCTTCTTAACAAGCTTAAGAAGTTGGAGCTGTATACCCATATTATATTATTATTATATATGCAATAAAGCTTGAATTGTCCCTCTAGAACAATTGGTTAATAACCCCGGCTTTATGGATAATATTCAGCTAGCTTATTATACTATTATATGTAATAAAGATTGAGATGTCCCTATAGAGTAATTGGTTAATAGCTCCGGATTTATGGATAAGTTTCACCTAGCTTGATAAATGTGATTATATTATTATATACAATAAAGCTAAATTCAGCTAGCAAAAATGGCAAAAAGTTACTACATAAAGATGGACTAAGGGAGTTAAGGAACACCTGTTATAGTCAACCTCACACGAGCACTCAGAAATTTCATTTTTAGATCAATATTTTCGCAATGCCTTTGCTAGAGTTTACAAAGCTTACACAAATGGAAGATTTCAGATAATTGAAATAGAGGTATACTAAAAAGTCTAGTAATTGGTAATCCTAGTTGCGTCGTTTTGTCCGCATCCGGTTAAAATACCAAGTCTAGAAAGTGAGGCATGTGGCAATGTTCACAAAGAGCGAGGGAGGAGTGACATCTTAAATAGATGTAACCATAGAAAATAGGAAAGTCACCTTGAAACTAACCCATAAATCTTGATACTTGTCAAAGAACTATAATTCTAAAACATTAAAGAGTTGTTGATTCTTTTGATGTTCTTTGAACTCATGTTTATGAGTTGATTCAATTGTGAACCTACATTAAGTAATACTTTACAAAATTCTTTCATTCTTTGATAAAGAAAGGAGAAAAAACATTTTCAAATAGGACAATATCAAATGAGAAAGGTTTTTTGAAGCAAGTGAGGCCTATTCTACCTCTATTATAGAAAAATAATAAGCGATGCCAAAATGATGAAACACTTCACATTCTTGAAAGAAAGTGGTCCAGAAGATCAGCAGGGCTGGAGGAGAGAACTTGTAACACTCTCTTGTAACATTATCAGTAACCTGATAAGAAGAGGATGATTGTCTTGTTCGAAAAAGGTCACAATGCATAGCAAAAAGGCAAGAATGCAACCAGTCAAGCAAAAAATGGCCACCTTATTTAGAAGAGGCACATATCTCGGACATTTATGTCAGAAGGATTGATCACTTCTTAAGTTTGTGAGAATATGAAGATAATCCCTCGAGTTACTTGACAACACTGTTGTTTAGTAATACTAGAATGAGAACATTCAAGATTAAGATATTTGGGCACGAATAGAGCCACAATGATCCACAAATGGGGCATTATCAAAGTTCACTTCGTGGGAATCATGAGATTTAAATTCAATGGACATTGAGAGTGAACCTTTTGACTTGAAGGTTGGAGGTATTTTTGAAGGTCCATATAATCCATGTGGGGCATCTTGAAGGCTCACTTCATTATGAAAAGACAGAAGTAATCCATGTGGGGCATCTTGAAGGCTCACACCAGCATGAAAAGATAGAAGTAATCCATGTGGAGCATCTTGAAGGCTCACACCAGCATAAAAAGGTTGGGATATTTTAAAAATCCATTTCAACCAGAAATAGAACGTTGGTGTATTTTGAAGGCCCATTTTAGACAGAAATGATCCATGTGGGGCATTTTGAAGGCTCATATCAGTATGAAAAAATTTGGGGCATTTTGAAGAATCACATCTACAAAAAGAAAATACTGGGACATGTTGAAGGCTCATATCATCTTATAGAAAAATCATTTATTTGAGCAAATATTTCCAATAAGACATAAAGTTGCATTATTATGGTAATTTGATGCTGGCAAGCTAAAGCGTCCCACTTGTATTCCCAATGAGCTTGGTCCTTTAATGTCTTTCTATAAAGCTCTGAACACTATGCAAAGAGTTCACTGATTGAGAAATCTGGGCAGAAGCCACAGGAAAGGATGAATGTGTTATCAAATGTTTTACGAACCAGTGATTATAGTGTTGAACCAATATTGTGATCATATGGTGTTTCCATTTATTGACCCAATATGAAGTTTGTCTTTTTCAACTCGAAGGTTAGAAGTGAGAAATGATGAATATTTCTTTCCATGGAAGGGGAGTTTTAACAATAAGAAACTAGTGTAGCCAACTAAGGTTAAACGATAGGTTGTTATTAAGCATCTCGACATGATATAGTATGAATGACTTTGTTCGAGACACGATTAAATGTGGAGACATGAAAGGAATTAGGATAAATCCTCCTTGTGATGTGTTTCAAGAGTTAAATTAGAAAAGACAATGCTCTCCTAATTAATCTCTTTTCAAAGATGATAGATTCTCTTTTCAAAGGTGAAAGCTTTATTGAATTTCTACACAAGTCCAGTCGAAGAAAGCATGTGTTATCAAAGACAAAATGGGGCAACAAGGTCATAATTCTGACTGCAGTAAGAGTTCCATAAATGAAACATTTTCTTCTGAGACTTTAATGCAAATGAAGCAAAGAAGACACAAATATTGCTCTTCCAAAAAAGAGAATGACAACTTGAAATGACATTTTGACTAAGTGAAGGAAGACCAAGTTCGCCACTTTGAAGTCAAATGAAGATTGCATCAACATTCATGTATTCATAAGAACATCATTTGCTTAATAGAAAATGCATTACATTGATACATTTGATTGCATTCAAACATGAGGCTTTTACATGTTTTCATATGAAAAAAAAGATTCATGATGAAAAAATACCTTACAAGTAGAAGGTAGAATTCAAACCTCAAATACAAGAATCACGTTAGGAGAGGCAAACATATGAAGAATAGATAGACGTAATCCAAAGAAGAAGCATTATTTTAAAGAGAATATATTGAATATTTGACAGGAATTCCAAAGATTAGCAAAGATTTCAGTAAAGATTTGAATCCATCACTCGATGGATCAACATTTCCAGAAGAAGTTCGTAATAAAAAGAACTTATTTGAAGAGGAAGAAGAAGTTCATAATCTAAAGAACTTATTCAACCTTTTGTTTGATTCTATCATAGAAGGAGATAGACCATCACCAACATTTCCAGAAGACGTTCGTAATAAGAAGAACTCATCTGGAGAGAAAGAAAAAGTTAATAATTTGAAGAACTTATTCAACCTTTTGCTAGACTTTATCGCAGAAGGATATAGAGCAGAATCAACATTTCCAGAAAGAGTTCGTAATGAGAAGAACTCATCTGAAGAGAAAAAAGTTCATAATCTAAAGAACTTATTCAATCTTTTGCTAGACTATCGCAAAATGAGATAGAGCAACATCAATATTTCAAGAAAGAGTTCGTAATAAGAAGAACTAATCTGAAGAGAAAAAAGAAGTTCATAATCTAGAAGGAGTTTGTAATAAGAAGAACTCATCTAAAGAGGAAGAAGAAGTTTATAATCTGAAGAACGTATTCAACCTTTTTCTCGATTCTGTCACAGAATGAGATAGAGCAGCATCAACATTTCCAGAAGGAGTTCGTAATAAGAAGAACTCATCTGAAGAGGAAGAAGAAATTCATAATCTGAAGAACTTATTCAACCTTTTGCTCGACTCTATTGCAGAAAGAGATAGAGAAGCACCAATATTTTCAGAAGGAGTTCGTAATAAGAAGAACTCATCTGAAGAGGAAGAAGAAGTTCATAATCTGAATAATTTAAACAACCTTTTGCTTGACTCTATCGCAGAAAGAGATAGAGCAACATAAACATTTCAAGAAGGAGTTTGTAATAAGAAGAACTCATCTGAAGAGGAAGAAGAAGTTCATAATCTGAAGAACTTATTCAACCTTTTGCTTGACTCTATTGCAGAAAGAAATATAACAACATCAGTATTTCCAGAAAGAGTTCATAATAAGAAGAACTCGTACGAAGAAGTTCATAATAAGAAGAGCTTGTTCAATCTTTTGATAGATTCCATCACAGAAGAAGATGAATCGTCATTCTAGTGGAGAGTTCATAATAAGAAGAACTCTTCTAATGAGGAAGAAGAAGCTCATAATAAGAAGAGTTTGTTCAATCTTTTGCTAGATTTCATCACAGAAGGAAATATATTAACATTCTCCGTAGAAGAGTTCATAATGAGAAGAACTCATCTGAAGAAGAAGAAGAGTTCAAAATGAGAAGAACTTGTTCAATATTTCCGTCTTAATCAAGAGAAGTCAACTAGACTAAAACTTATTATTTTTCATCTTTGCTCTATTCTTGTTAACACAAGAATGAGCAAAGAGGGGCAGTTGTAAACACTAAGTTTTTGTCACAATTTTATTAATGTTATTATTATTATTATTAATATTATTAAATAATAATTACAAATAAATTTACATGCCTAATTGATAACAAACCCGATGGCCCAAGAGAAATAAAATAAAAAGTTCAAACTTAGCCCAGAAGACCCGATTCGACCCAAATAACCCGATTAGGGTTTTATCATTTTCTCAAGCCGCAGTAAATCTCAGCCGTTGGATCTGGCCTAGATCCAACGATCCAGATCTCTTCCAGTAAAAACCTTTGGGTTCACCAACCCTATGGCGATTTCCAACTGCTCCGCCGCATCTACTCCAACTGCTCCGCCGCCATGTTCCCCAATGAGTCGCTGCCACGCCACCACTATTGTACCAGAGGCTCCAGAAGAAACGATTTCGGTCGCACACCTCACAGATCTATGGTGAGTCACCATCATAGATCCGGTGACTCACTAAAAATCCACCAAATGAACGGTGTTTTGAAGCCTATAAAAGGCCTTCGAATCTGCAAAGAAAGAGGGAGAGGTAGCAAGTAAAAACCAAGCAACCCAAACAACAGTCAACAACAAATCGAAAGGAAAAACAAAGGAAAGAAGCAAATTACCACTGAGGAGATTCCAAGCATCGTCGGAGCACCCAAAATACGAAGGTATAAACCTAGATCTAGGAAATACTAGGGATTTTTAGGAAGAAAGAATGTCGAATTTGGGTTTAGGAGATCTCGACCTTCGATTTGATGTATTTTTATATTTTCCAGCCACCGTGAAAAGTGACTGATGGTGGTTAATAGTGAAAGGTGGTCAAAATAGTGACCGACGATGGCCAAAATAATAGCCGCTCCTATTAAAGGTTTTTAGAGAGAGGCGAGAGAGAATATTTACTTCTCTCTCTTAGAGAGAAAAGAAAAAAGAGAAAATAAAAGAGTTGGAGACCTTTGGGGCCTTAATTGACCTATTTATACCGTCCTCAAAACTACGTCGCTTTGAGAAGGGGCTTCTGCGTAAATTATGAAATGGTTAAACTATGTCCGCAGTCCCTCATGTTTTGTAACTTACAATTTTAGTCACTAAATTGGATTTTTGTGCATTTTAATTTAGTTTTCTAATTTTATTTTATTTTATTTTATTTTAATCATTAATCGCATATTTATATATTTAAGGTAAATATCAATTTTAGTCCTTATAATTTTAATAAATTATATTTTAATTTGAATAGTAATTATAATAAATTACATTTTTAATACTTAAATTTAAAAATATTTCGAATTATGGCAATTAATTTTTATATTTTATAATTTAATCTATAAGCTTTAATATTTTAATTTTAAATAATATTTTAGGATTATTTATAGTAATAATACTTATATTTCATGATATTTAGAATTAGGATATTTAATTTTGATATTTTACATTTTAATCCCTAATATTTTAATAATTTTCATTTTTAACTATAAGTTTTATTATTATTTTATTTAATCCTATAATTTTATTTTGATCAATATTATTTCCAATTTTATTTTATTTTTATCCTTTATGTTTCAATATTTTAAATATAGTATTTAATTATTATTTTGATTTCATTTTAGTCATATGAACATATATATTTAATTAAATAATAATATTTATTTATTTTTAAATATTTAGAGGGGACTATCTTAAAATAACTAGATGTCCTATTCTGATATTTTAAAATAAATAAATAACATGCTTATAAAAAACCTAAAATAAAATAGAATATGTCTAATTTAATTATATTTATTTTGATTATATCAAATTATTTTAATATTGGATTCTCGGAAGGAATTATCATATTCTTATTATTTCAGTTGGAAAGAGAAATATTTGTCCTAAAATATTTTAGGAATTATTTTCTGTTTGATTGGAAATATTAAAATATTTTCTATTATTCCTTAGAATTTCCTGTTACATAAAATTATGCAATTAAATTTAGAATAACAAGATCATAAATTAAATTTATATTTGAATTCTTAAATTACTACTAGAGACAATTTATAAGTAATGGGTACCAATTTTGGGCGTTGTGGGGTGCTAATCCTTCTCCAAACGTAATCGACCACGAATCCCTTTTTATTACTAAAAAGAATGAATTTTTAGTTATACACAGACTGATTTATCTTTTAAATAATGTTTCTTAAAACTATTTTAAAAGATGATTTTTAGGTATTCAATCTACTTAACCCAAAAGATCGATGGCGACTTCAAAATATTTCATTAAAAATTATTTATTTATTCACATACTTTTTCACCAAGAAACATTCGTATCCGGACGAAAACCGATTACGACACACCCTCTCTAGTGTTTGCTTTGGAAAGTGATCACAGCCCATTTTTCTCCACGCCTACTCATCTCTTTGCCTTTCTACTCAAAGCGCGGCTTCCGTCAACGCTGCAACTTAATCTCTACTCGATTACTCACCATCCATCTGGACTGCTATTTTTAATTGGATTGTGATTCTCTCTTCTTCAACGTCTGTAATAAGTCTTCAATAATATTTGATGATCAATGTCATTATTATGTAGCCGTTGACTTCCAATCTACGATGGAAAAAATCTGATTAGAATATCTATTTTTTTTTATTAATATGGCTAGGTACAAATAGGCTCGTATTTGAGTAGTGGCAAGAGGGGCACTGCCCAGACTCCTTGCCCCAGGCTCTTTTATGCTTGGGGTCTAAAATTGTGAAGTTAATATATAATTAAAAAAGATAATTTATTTATTTAGTCATTTATCTTTTTTGTTTTATTTTTATTTTGGTCATCCAATTATTAATTCTTTTTCAAAATTAAACCTAATATTATATTTAAATTATTTTTTTGTCCATCGTTAAGAAGATAGCAACAACATTGGTGTGACATTTTTAAATTATTTTTCACTTTCTATTTAATTATTGTTTTATTATTCTTTTTAACAAGATAAAGAAGGTTAAAATCGAACTTGGGTCATCTTAAAATAGGGTGATGCTCATTTTGTGTGAGTAGTTTGGAATTTAATAAAAAGTTTTTATGTTTTTTATTTAAAATTTGATGTATTTATTAGATAGTTTATTAAACGTAATAAAGAAAATAATTTAAAAAACAAATTTATTTATTTTTCTTGATCTTACAGTTCAATTTTTTTGTTACTTGTTATTAGAGACCTAATTTCTATGTTCTTCTCGTGCCACTAAAATATCAGAAACATACCTGATTACAAGATAATATCTACTTAAAGATAATTGTCAACTATTTGACATTAAATGCTTAAACTCTTGACATTTATGATACTCGAATCTGAAACCTCAAGGATTAAAAACAGACAAGATCGCTTAGTTCGTGCAATATATATCTTTTCTTTTAATTTACATAACTGATGAGGTTTTTTTTTTAATTTATATTAAAGTTCATTTATCATGCCAGAACAACAACAAGCCTCTTTTATTTTAGACACGTTCTCGTAATGAATAATTATAGTACAACTTAAGGTACATCTTCAATCACATGTTATAATCTTCGTTATTTTTCATCAAAACTGATCGAATATTTTTTATTTCTTTAAGATCTGAGATGACTCCTAACAATAAGATTAATATGAGATGATCATATCAACTCAATTTGCTCAATTCTTAAGCGTTATCATTCAAACTCTTAAAGTCTTTTTAAAAGGATATAGTGCCTCTTAACATCCATTTCGTAACATCTTTGGACTTTGAACTTCTTTTAGATTGTTAATTTTCATGTAATTTTATTCAAAACCACGTGAAAACAACAACATCCCAACAAAGTTGCAACTCATAATTCTCGATGGAATAATTCGAAACTGATGTATGATGGGTTTGTTTTCATGAGGAAATTGCTGTTAACTGGGGTTTGTTTTGTTTAGATTTTCTTGTTCTTGTCACAACCATAGTTATCTCATATATATACCTCAGTATATGCTCAAAATAACAAAATTATATTCCTCATATCAACTATGTTCTCCAAAGTTAAGACACTCACCCCTATTAATTATGGGGAAGGGGGTCTTAACCAAACCAAGAACAGTCTAGCATATTAAACTCATGGAAAACTGCAGGTTATTCAGTGTGTGGATCTCCTCCTCCTGCTTCTGCTTGGCCATGCTGCAGCACAAATTAAGTCTCTTATTTGTTCATAACCATTCCAAATACAACATTAATTACCCCGTCATTATTTAGTTTTAAAAATTTTATCACATGAAAAATGTAATTAGTTAAAGTGGTTACCATAATCTAAATGATACATGTTTCTGCTTGCAGACAAGACAGATATCGGAAAACAAGTCACTTTGAGTCCATTATGGGGCTGGAGAGTTGCAGCCGAGTGCTTAATCAGATACCAGGTTCTCACCTTCCCATCCTTGTCTATGTATTTGTTTTGGTTTCTAGAATGAATCGATATCATCACGGATCCAAAACTACTTGTATCGGTAACTGAGGTTCAATTTTTGATTTGGGTGAAGAACCATAATTATTATTTTCTTGTTTTGGTGGATAATCGCAGTCGATATAAAAATGATCATCAATCGGTTATTCTTTATAAAAGAAAAAAAGAGAAAGATAGCGTGGGAGAAAAGATAAATTATCTATACGAAAGGAACAAAGAGCTCCTTTCTTCTCGGGGTTCAAGGACCTTGGCTATAGGGTGACGTGTTAGATCTAGAGTTACTATGTCGGTTAATAGGCCGACAAACTATACAAATTGACTGTCATATGTAGGGGTGAGCAAAACCCGATTTGACTAGAATTTTTTTAAATTTTGAGTTATTCGAGTCGACTCGAATTATCAATTTGATTTTCGAGTTTGAGTTGTGTTTAAATTTTGAGTTACTCAAAAAACCGAAAATTTGACAAAATATTTTGACAGTTTTACGATTTAATCATTGATTTCATTATTTATTCAATTTCTCATTCATTTCAAGTTCATTTTCTTACCAAATTTGAACCATGTGCTCATAAACCATCGTAGATTACAGATGTACTTTCAATTTCTATTTTTGATAACAAATTTTTTAATTTTCAATTAAATCCCTCAATCTTTTACAATTTTCTTATTTCTTCAATTCATGCTTTATTTTAAGTCTTTTTTTTACTAAATTTGAATCACTTGCCCGTAAACCACAATAGGATACTTGTGTAACTTCAATTCTTACTTTTTCACTAAAAATATACTCTCTTTTTATGTATAACTTTGCATTTTACTTAATTTGGTCTTTTGACTACAATTATTTGCAAATTCTTTCTTCTCATTAATTCCTTGATCTTTTATACTCTTGTCAATATTTTACTCTCAAAATACTTTCTTTAAAATATAATATTATGAATACATTTTATAATTTTATATTATATTTGATATATTAAATAACGTTATAATGCGAAAAGGATATAAAATACATCGAAGCTCGAATAACTCGACTCTACTAAAAAAAAATTCAAGTTAAATTCAAGTTGTAAAATACAACTGGTCAACTCGAATAACTCAAATTATTTTACTCGACTCGATCGAACACTCACCCCTAGTCAAATATCATATTAAAGACCAAGTATAGACACCGAAAAACGATCCAGACGGATATTTTCAGAGATGATGTGGTGTCTCCGAAAATTCTTATTGACATAAAATTAGTAATTTCCGGAGGATATCTACGAAGGTGTAACAATTATATATAATTTTACACCTTCAGGTGGATACGTACGTTTTAAATTATAATATATTTGGGGTGTGGCAGAAAAGTAGCGGATGCAAAGGAAAGGAGATGCTAACGCTGGACGGGGTGATCGAGGTGGACGAAAGCCAAGTGAAAGACTACTGTGCGGAGCGAGGGGCGGTGATCACACCATGGACGTGCTTCAATGCATTCATTCCGTCAAACGAAGCTTCCACTTTGCCAACAAAGCCAAGCCTCTACCCATCTATAACGCCATTACCCAAGCCTGCAACACTTTCTCAGGTAACCATTTTCTCTTCCTGCTTCCCAAACACAAAACCA
The DNA here is from genome assembly GCF_006381635.1 of Hibiscus syriacus. NCBI lineage: Eukaryota > Viridiplantae > Streptophyta > Magnoliopsida > Malvales > Malvaceae > Hibiscus > Hibiscus syriacus. The sequence continues at coordinate 343,855 of NW_024062640.1, forward strand.
AAGCTAACAAAATGAGGCTGTTTGCAGCTTTAAACCAGACCAGCTACACTAGTAGTGCAATGAGGTCGTTTGCATCCGGTTGGATTTCGTTTCTATCGGCGGTGATTCTTCTCATGCTGATGAAGCTCTGATCATGATGCATTTATGTGTTCCACTACATCTACTCAAGTTATAATCAGATGCTTGCTGCCACAAAATAAAGCCTCGTACTATAGATATGTGTAAGTCTATCTGTATAGATCATGGCTCGTATGTTTTATTTGTGGAGGATTTTGGTCTATCTATGCAATAGTTCAATCTTATGAATATATATACTGTAAACACTAATTTTTTCATTTCATTTTTATTATTATTAAAATTATTATTATTGTTATTAATATTATATATTATATATATATATTATTATTATTATTAAATAAATAATTACAAGCCCATTTACAAAGAACCTGACCCATTTACAACCAAACCCTAAGGCCCATTTATAGCTAGCCCAAACCCGAGATGGCCCAATGCTTCTAGGGTTTCCATCTAAGCTTCCAGCCGCCTTAGTTATCAACCGTTGGATCTTGCCAGATCCAACGGCCTTGATGCATCCAGAATAAACCCTAGGGTTATGATACCCTAGGGACCACGTGGCCGCAGCCTCTTCGTTGCCGACGCACCGTTGCCCAACCGCCTCCTCCAAGAGCATTCCAGCCGCCCCACGTTTACACCTCCACTGCCAGGTGCCTCAGCCAGCTGCTGTCGCCCTCGCCAGAAGCTTCCAAAAGACCCGAACGACTGTCCCGGTCGCAGCTATGAGGTGAGTCACCACATAGTTCGGTGACTCACAGAAAATCCACCTTCAAGATTGGTTCATGGCGAGCACCGTGGTGGCTATAAAAGCCACCATCCTCTGCAAAATAAAAAGAAAAGAAAAGACGAGGGAGCAACCAACAACAAAGACCACGACGGCAACCAACAGAGAGAACAACGGTAAGAACATGAACCCACAACAAGCAGTAAACCAAAATAGAAAGAAAAGAAAAGAAAGAGAGCTTACCGAGGAGACCACGCAGTGACCGGAGACGCTACGTGCCGACGAAACATTCGAAATACCCAAAGGTATTTCTCTAGATCTACTCCGATCAGTAGTTTTTTAGGGGAAACTAAGGCCGGATTCAGCCTAGGGAGGTTCAAGGCTTCATTTTGGGGTATTTATGTAAAATCCGACCACCGTGTATGGTGGTCGGCGGCGTCAATCGCCACCGGAGTACGGTGGTCGGCGGCTGTCGGGATTCCCTCCGGCGAGGGAAGCTAGAGAGAAGCGAGAGAGAATTCTTATCCTCTCACTTAGAGAGAGAATGAGAAGAGTAAAATGAGAGGTTTGGCCCTTAAGGGGCCGGTTAAAAGGGTTTATATACCATCTCCCAAACGACGTCGTTTTGGGGGGAGGGGTGTCTGTGCAATTTAGGAAAAGGGTAAACCCTTTCCGCAACCCTTAAAGTTTGTAAACTATCATTTTAGTCACTGAAATCATTTTATATGCCTTTTAATTTCGACTTTCAATTTTACTTTATTATATTTTAGTCACTGCACCGTAGTTATATATTTTTAGGATAAATATTATGATTAGTCCCTTATAATTTTATTAAATTTATTTTAATCACGTGTTAATTATTATGGTTAAATTACACTGTTAATTATTATATTTCATTATATTTTGAATTAGAGCTTTTAATTTTAATATGTTACATTTTAATCATTGATTTTCATTTTTGACCATGAATTTTTAATATTTTGCAATTTAATATTATTTTTTAATTTCTTTTTTTATCATTATTATTATTATATTTAATATTATATTAATAATAAAATATCATATAACATTAATTTTATTTTTATTATCCTATACTTTAAATATAGTATTTTTTATTTATTTATTTATTTATTTTTATTCACTAATATTTACATGAAATACAATATTATAATTTTATAATTTGATTAAATAATAATATTTATTTATTTTTAAATACTCAGAAAGAGCAATATTAATATAACTAGATGTTCTATTCTGATATTTTAAAAATAAATAAATATCTTGCTTATATATATATTTACTTAGTTTTTATAATTTTTTAGGAAATTTATTATATTCTTATTAATATTTATGAATTTACTAATATTAAAGAAAAGGCAGTCTTAAAGCAACTAGATGTACTTTTTTGATATTTTTAAATAAATAAATGTCCTATTTACAAAACCCTAAATATATATATATATATATATATATATATATATATATATATTTTTCCTTAGAAATATCAGATTAAATTTGAAATAATCTGATTGTAAATTAAATTCATATTCGAATTCTTAAATTCTATTATTAGAGACTATTTATAATGGACATTGACCAATTTTGGGTGTTGTGGGGGTGTTAATCCTTCCCCAAACGTAACCGACCACAAATCTCTTTTTTATTATTAAAAAGAATGAATTTTTGGTTAAACGCGGACCAGTTTATCTTTTAACTGATGTTTTCTTAAAAACTCTTTTAAAAGATGATTTTTAGGTATTCGACCTACCTGACCCAATAGGCCGATGGCGACTCCCAAAATATTTCATTAAAAACCATTTATTTATTCACATTATTTTTCCCGCCAAGTAAAAATTCGTGTCCGGGCAAAAACCGGTTACGACAGCTTGGCGACTCCGCTGGGGACATTGGTCAAACCTAAATAGATTATATATTGTCTCTATAATTAGAAATTGAGAATCCAATTTTATTTAATTTATGATTCTTTTTATTTCTTTCAATTATTGTTTTCCTTTATTATTTTTATATCCTTATATATTAATGTTTATATGTTTTTTAGATATTAATTTTTGTGTGAAAATTTCTCCTCACACACAACACTTGCATTTGCATAAACATAAGCTCTATATTGAGCTCTTTCCCTTTTAAGTGGGAGTGAAAGCGACGTCTTCATGAGAATTTATTCTCCGTGTCAGACCTAGCAAGTAGCTTTTGGGGTTCATATACTCTATGTCTTCGTGAGAATTTATTCTCCGTGTCAGGCATAGGGAAATGTGTCCCCTTGAATTGAACTTGATCCGCTCAAGTCTGTAATGGACTAGGATTGAGGGTTTGACAACCTAAGGGGGCACCAACAAGAACAGTTCGAGTACCTTTACTCCTAGAACTAAAACCCTGTATATAATAAACCCTAGAAATTCTACTGATCTAAGATAATACTGAAACCTTGTCCGTATGTGTACACAAAGGATAAATAAGCTCTAGCTTTTAATTTATGTGATTTTATTTTTTTTCTAAATAAATGCATGTGAACTAGAAATCATGTAGTTAGGTTAATTTTTCCAAACAAAGCATGGAACTAGAAAGCATGAAGTTAGGATTTATATATCATATATAGGATCTTTTCTTTTTATTAACTGGTACTAACCAATTTATTTTGTCTTTCTCATTTTTTTCATACATATTAATTTCTTTTGTTTGCATTGTATGATCATGGCATTCTACCAAAAGGTGTTGATTTGAAACATTGTTCATCAAATTGGAAATAATTCATAAATGTACAAAAAGTTTTATGATCAAACAAAATATGACGTAGCTAAGGAAAGACATCCTGAGGGAACTCCGAAGATAGAGTAGAGTTATACACCCAAAGATCGTATGCCAATTGAAGAGCAAAAGGAGATATGAGAAATAAGAGAGTAGATGTCCAAGATGATGGTTATAATATCTATTTTGGCCAAAGGAAAAGAGACTCCTGCACAAAAAGAGAGTGAGGTCAATGAACATAACCATGCAATTTCAGATATACAAGGGACTTCTGATCCTAACCAATTTGAGAAATTACAGACAGTCATCATTCGTATTCACAAATTGTCTGGAGATACCAAAGAAATGGTGTCAACTGTAAAAGCTCCCAGAGATGAGAAAAAAATCATGTAATATGAAATCGTCGAAGTTTAGTCTACTCCCGACGTCTAAAACTCAGGTTTAATCCCAGACAAAATTTGGTTATCATTTTGATGTTATCCCTATATCATATAAAGAGTTATATGAGAAGCTACTTGAAGAACGAGAAGTGGTTCCATACTACATAAAACCGTTCCAACCTCCGTATCTGAATTGGTATGACATCAACATTTATTATGAATATCATGCCGGAGCTCAAGGACATATCATTGAGAATTGTCTTGCCTTCAAACGTCGAGTCCAAAGTCTTTTGGATCATGGACCCTTACAATTTATGATAAATGATCGACCTAGTTTGGTAACTGAAAGTCCTGCTAGATAAATACAAAAAGTGGTCAAAGGTAAGAATATCAGTAGGGACACCCAGAAAGTAGAAGATTTGCTGAGGTCTGAGGCTCAAATACGTCATTTGAAGATTGAAAACGATAAATTGAGCACCAAAATGGAAACCATGCATGAAGATTTCCAGAAGGTCAGTCAAGCCTTTCAAAATGCTGGCATAGGAAACACCCTTGAAGAGTGGATAACAGGGGTCCTAAACTGAAAAAGAACTGCCACATAAATGAAGGACGAGCCAAGAAGTTTTCTCATGATTTACAAGTTGCAGAAGAAAGATGCAATACATCTGTCAGTGAATTGAAAAGATGTAAAGTCGAAAATCAAGGGTTGAATAGCGCTATAGTCAACATGGAAGATTCATATCAGATTCATCGATGTGAGATTGATGCTGAATTAAAAGCTACTATGACCATCAATACATTGAAGAAACGTTTAGATGATTATGGAAATCTTGTACGAGAACTTCTTGAACACAAAGATTCTCCCACAAGAAAAAATGAACAACATTGTTTACAACTCCGAGAATTGATACAGAAGATGAAGGAAGAAGACAATGTCATGAAGGAAGTTGCTGCTCAAGTAAGAAATGTGGCTCATAAGCTGGTAGATTTAGCTAGATCCACGAGAGAATTAAGGCAGATTGATAACTCCACACCTGAGCATGAGTGGAAGTTAATTTGGCTTTTAAGGGAAAAAGAGAAGTTAGGAGTGAAAGCCATCCCCTACATGTAAAAGTTTTGTTTGATGCACCGAAACTTTTGTGTTCAATGAAATCTATTTTAAGACGATCACTCTTAAATAACACCTTTGTTGCTTTTGCATCCGTATTTTTTCATTACATTTGTATTTTTTTATGTTTGCATTTGCATTTTTATATTTTCATTTACATTTTCATTTTTGCACCTTTGCATTGCACAGTTTGCATTCTTATTTTTGCATTTATGCATTTTCTCATTTACATTACATTTTTATTTATTTAAGTATTGTTATATACATTAATTATAAAAACATGTAAATAATTCCTAAGAGGTTTTGTAACAGTAAAATCGATACCATTCATTCATATTACTGTAGCATCATCATGAAAATAATGGAGCAATCTTATGAAAGACTACAAGATTCGTGGCCAGAACAATTGATAGGGTTACCCCAGGATACAAGGAAAGAAACATCGGATTCAGTACCAGATGGATCAAATCAAATTATACAGAGGATGTCATCTGATAAAGAAGAGATAATTGCTAAAGAGCAACCATGCTATCATATTGAAGAGTCGAGAATGATGTCATTTTAGTCACTGAAATCATTTTATGTGCTTTTTAATTTCGACTTTCAATTTTACTTTATTATATTTTAGTCGCTGCACCGTAGTTATATATATTTAGGGTAAATATTATGATTAGTCCCTTATAATTTTATTAAATTTATTTTAATCCTGTGTTAATTATTATGGTTAAATTACATTGTTAATTATTATATTTCATAATATTTTGAATTAGAGCTTTTAATTTTAATATGTTATATTTTAATCACTGATTTTCATTTTTGACCATGAATTTATAATATTTTGCAATTTAATATTATATTTTTTAATTTCTTTTATTTTGATCATTATTATTATTTTATTTAATACTATATTAATAATAAAATATCATATAGAATTAATTTTATTTTTATTATCCTATACTTTAAATATAGTATTTTATTTATTTATTTATTTTTATTCACTAATATTTACACGAAATACAAAATTATAATTTTATAATTTGATTAAATAATAATATTTATTTATTTTTAAATACTCGGAAAGAGCAGTCTTAATATAACTAGATGTTCTATTCTGATATTTTAAAAATAAATAAATATCCTGCTTATATATATATATACTTAGTTTTTATAATTTTTTAGGAAAATTATTATATTCTTATTAATATTTATTTATTTACTAATTTTAAGGAAAAGAGAATCTTAAAGTATCTAGATGTCATTTTCTGATATTTTAAATAAATAAATGTCATATTTACAAAACCCTAAATATATATATATATTTTTATATTTAATATATTTCCTTAAAAATACCAGATTAAATTTGAAATAACAAGATTGTAAATTAAATTCATATTCGAATTCTTAAATTCTATTTTTAGAGACAATTTATATTGGACAGGGACCAATTTTGGGCGTTGTAGGGTGCTAATCTTTCCCCAAACGTAACCGACAACGAATCCCTTTTTATTATTAAAAAGAACAAATTTTTGGTTAAACGCAGACCAATTATCTTTTAACTGATGTTTTCTTAAAAACTATTTTAAAAGATGATTTTTAGGTATTCGACCTACCTGACCCAAAAGGCTGATGGCGACTCCTAAAATATTTCATTAAAAACCATTTATTTATTCACATTATTTTTTCTGCCAAATAAAAATTCGTGCCCGGACGAAAACCGGTTACGACATATACGAGGACAACTTTACGGAAATTTTAGTTTTTTTAGATAATATATTAATAATGATTATATTTCATGCATGATCAACTTTTAAATTTCATCATTTCATGCATTGTTGATGAAGTACAATGTGCCACTTCATTAATGAATAAAGGCTTAATACAAAAAATGTGTTTAAATTATTACTATTTTTTAATTAATATGTTTAGGTTATTATCATTTTAAATGTTTAGATCGTCACGACTATTAAAAATCTATTAAAATTATTTAATCAATTCGTATTTGACACGTGATCTAATTTTTATTTTTTTTAATTTTAAAAATAAAATTCACTTATTTTAAAAAACCCCTCTATTTTTTTTAAAATTTTTCAAAAAAAAATCTCAAAATTTATAAAAATCCTACGCAACCCTTTATCTTCGTCGATTTCTATCACCGCTGCCAAACGACCACCTCATCAGTACCCACTAACTGACCACCGTCTTAGCTCTCCCCAGTCGTCCAATCCCTAACACTAAGTCGACCGCAATCGTCCAAACCATTAAATCTCTCATTCCCCAATCGTCCAAATCATTAAATTGATCGGAAACCCTAGATTAAATATTAGGATTTTGAAATGGCCAAACTTCAAATGTGCATATGCGACTTAAAAGGGAATAAGTATTCGGTGAGATATTTCTAATAGGGATTTGAGTAACGGACCAAAAAGCGACTGATGAGAAAAATAAAAATAATCGTGGCATATGTTAAATAATTATTTTTTAATGGTTGCTTTGACCTAGACACTTAAAATGGTAATGTTTGCAACATTAGTTAGACATCTATATTGACCGAAAAATAATGTAGACACCTAAATGGAAAAAATATATAGTTTGAGCACTTTTTTAATATTAAGCCATGAATAAAATATTTTTTTGACAAGAGAGAAGTTACTAGTTTTATTAAAATTAGAAAAATATTCAAATTATAATGAAGGTGTTGAGTTAATCGATCGACGGAATCGGCAAGAGGGGGGTGAATTGACAATTAAAATTTTGGTTGAAGCTTTTGCAGAAAATTGAAAGTAATTGCACAACGATTTAGAGTGGTTCGACTTTCTCAATCAAAGTCTACGTCCACTACCTTAGCTATCCACACTAAGGATTTTCCAACAAATTCACTAATTTGTTCTTTCTTTTGAGGCCAAAGAGAAGAACACTAAAAAAATGTTTGCACAATTCTAGAACAAAAAAAAGAACACTAAAAAATGAATACAATTGAGTACAAGTACTGTTCTTGAAAGCAAAATGAATGTTGAATGAAAAATAGGCTTAAAATGCTCAAACTTGAGGTTTGATGCTTTCTCTTTGATTCTCTCTTGATTCTAGTTGATTGTTGTTTCTTGTTGTTGATCAATGACTTCTAAGATTGTTTAAATACACCTTCAAATGATTTTGAACGTTGGGGGTGCTTAGTGGAGTCAATAGAGCCGTTTAAGTGTGAAAACAATAATAAATTCAGTTGGGAGCGTCAGTGCATCGATGCATACCCATGGTGCATTGGTGCATCAGTGTAAAATTCAAATATTTTGACCGTTGGACCCTTAGTGCATCGGTGCACTAAGAGTGCATCGGTGCATCAAGTGCATTCGGTGTTTCAAAATAGTCAGAGTGCATCGATGCATGTCTGGTGTATCGATGCATCAAATATATTCGATGTTTTCATAAAATCCTCAGTGCATCGACGCATGAAATGCATTCGATGTTCAATTTAATTCATGGTGCATCGATGCATGGATTGGTGCATCGGTGCATCACTCTGAAAAATTGATTTTAGGCTTGATTTTGGTTCAAAATACTTTGTGAAAATTGTTTCAAAAATATATTAAGTATAAAACATAATTTTACACATTTAGTAAGGTTTGAATTTGAACTTGAAAGAATTGGAGTAATAATTTGATATTCGATTAATTAAATCTAATATACTTAGAAAATCATTTGTAAAATCTTAAAATTCATTTAAACTTAATTTATTATATCGAAACACAAAAATGTTTTCAACAATCTCCCCCTTTTTGATATAACAAAACATTTGTGTTATTTTAAGATTTTCTAAAAAGTTGAAATCAATTTTGAAAAATTACTCCCCCTTACTATAACACTTCTCCCTTTTAAAACATTTTAACACTTAACATTTATCCCCCTTTTTGTTAAATCAAAAAGATTTTTAAAACGTTTGTAAACAAGGTTTTGAAAAACATAGCCAATTGATTATATATATATATAGCTTAAGCTGCTAAGATCACAATCAAAAGAGAGATTAGCCATAGGTTCCATAATCAATATTCATAAACAAATGTGGAATGGCATAATTGGCCATATATAACTAATGATGCAAAAATAAGAAAATTCAACGAAACCAAATATATATATATATATATTAAGTTCAAAATCCAATCATCCAAACCATAACAAATTCAAACATTAAACAATCCAAAACAAACAATCTAGAAACATCAAAAGCAATCGAAGTTTAAAAAAAAACAAGAAAACATGGAAAAGGTCTAATCCATAAGAGGGTCGGGAGTAGGAGGATAATGAGCTCGAACTTCAAGAGTGAGCGCATCCATACGTTCACGCATCTCCCGCTGAAACTCAGTAATCTGAGACTCCATGGAGGCAAACCTCAGATCAAATGACTCCAAGAAGGATCGAAAATATGGTGGCATTTGATCTTCTTGTCGTGTCGGTTCCGGTGCAGGCTCATCGTCTGGAACGTGATAGTCGATATCTTGCATAAGTTGTTGAAACTCAGGATCATCGTCAGCATCCAGTGCCGGAGGAGGAAGAGGAGCATGAGAAGAGCTAGGAGCAGCTCGTGAAGAGCTAGCTCCCGGGGTTTGCTTATCGGGTCGAAATACCCAAAGATCGGTTTACTCATCTTGTTTCCAATCTGCTTTCTTCAAGGAAGTAAGATTGAATTGGTTTTGGAGTGGGATAGGATTGTCGAGAGAGACGTCTAGACCAAGTTTGATAAAGAGGTTAATAAGAAGACATCCATAAACTAATGTTTCGACATGTTTTGAAGGAACAATGTTTATGACATCAACTAGTTGACTGAAGATAATATGGGGTAGATTGATTTTGATCTTATTCTTGAGACAGTGCATCCACCACAAATCCCTAATACGAAAATTAGAGTACCTACCTCCGGATGGTCTAAACCACCAAGAGATCATCAGATGAAGAAAACAATCGTGATGAGATCGTAGAGTACTAACACTAGCGTTTGGAACATAGGGATAATCTACAGTTTCATTCTCGTTATATAACCCATCATCATCTAATCCAAAACGTGAAGCTATAATCGCGGGGGTCAATATTAATATATTGGCCTAAAAGATATGATCTAATGGCTATAGTCCCACATTGAGTTTCTTTTTGAATACATATTGCATTAGAATAGAAAATGCGGACTAACTGTTGATATACAATAGGTTTGAGCTGAAACATTTTATCAAACTTTCAAGTTTTAAGAATCGAAAGGTATTCAAAGTCAAAATCTATCATAGCTTGAAGAGAAGGAATACGCTCTTCTCGGATTCTATAAGTTTGAAAAGAATTTATGTAGCTAGAGTACAATTCGTCTGTACGACGCTCAGGCATGTTAAAACAAGATCCTAATAGAGATGTAGGTGGAGGAGGAACGAAATTAGGAGGTTGGTTTGAACGAGAACGACACGATGAAATTCTAGGGAATTTGGGATTAGACATAGTTTATGAATAGGAAAAAGGAATGTAACCTGCATATTGAAACACATGTATGCAATTTAATCAATCCCAAAACTCAATTGAGTCCTCAATAATTCAAGGTTCTCTAAATCAAATCCTAATGGGCAAGGTTTTGAAAATAACTTTTGAAAAATCATAATATGTATATGAAAATAACATAATTAAATAAAAAAACATCAAATTTAAAAATTAAATTTAGAATTTCGAAATACACATATTTTTAAATTTTGAATATTTTTTTTGAAAATTTGTAGTTTTTTTTTATGAAATTGGTTGTAAAATCTAGTTTGAAATCATCAAATACTCAATGCCTGATATAATGTTCATCCTAGAACTAATTAAAACTAGTCCTAAGATTAGAATATGATAAAATAGAGGGTTTTAGAAAAATACCTTGAAAATTTTGGATTTGAGAGGAATGAGATGTTGTGTTGCACGATTTAATGAAAGAAGCAGGATATAGAGATAAAATATGAAAGATTTTTCGATCAAAACCGAAGGATTTGGAGCAATTTTGAGAGTAGGAGAGGGAGAGGAGGCGTATGGCTAAGAGAGTTTAGTTTTAGGGTTTGAAAATAAATAAAAAAATAAGCCTTATAAACCCCAAAACCCGATGGATGCATCGATGCATGACCCTGTGCATCGGTGCACCTTCATGGTGTATCGATGCACATTCAAGGATGCATCGATGCACTGTTAGGTGTATCGATGCATGAAGCACAAAAATCTCAAAAATTTGTTTTAAACACTCAAAATGCTAAATTAATTGGCTCTAGTGGTATTGGTAACTCATATATTGAAAATTAATCATGTTCAATCAATCAAATTAATCCTTTAAACTACTTTTGAACATAAAATTCATTTTCATCAAGCAACATAAACTCCCCATAACTAATAGCAAATAATGCAATCAAAAATTATTATTATAAGCATTTTTCATTTATACTTAAAAGTGCTAAAATTATTTTAAACACTAACTGAAGATAGGTCAGTTAAACCTAATTCTCTCCTAAGTGTCCAAAATCTTTCTTTGTCTAAAGGTTTTGTAAATATATCCGCTAATTAGTGCAAAGTATCAACAAATTCTAGAACTACATCTTCCTTAGCGACATGGTCTCTAATGAAGTGATGTTTAATTTCAATATGCTTAGGTCTAGAGTGTTGGATGGGATTTTTAGTGAGACAAATAGCACTAGTATTGTCACACTTAATAAGAATGGTACCTACTTCAATTCCATAATCAAAAAGTTGTTGTTTCATCCATAAAACTTGTGCACAACAACTACCGGTTGAAATGCATTCCGCTTCAGTGGTAGATAATGCAACACAATTTTGTTTCTTTGAAAACCAAGAAATCATCATATTTCCAAGGAATTGGCAATTACCGGAGGTGCTTTTCCTATCTAATTTGCATCCTCCATAATCCGCCTTAGAGAAGGCATACAAGCTAAAGCTAGAGTCTCTAGGATACCAAAGTCCTAAACTAGGAGTGTCCTTAAGGTATCTAAAGATCCTCTTAACAGCTAGTAAATGTGATTCCTTAGGACATGATTGAAATCTAGCACATAAGCAAACACTAAACATAATGTCCGGTCTACTTGCAGTTAGATAAAGAAAATAACCAATCATTGACCTATATAATTTAACATCCACACATTTACCTCTTTCATCTATGTCAAGCTTTGTCGATGAGCTCATTGGAGTGTTATGTGGCTTCCCATTTTCCAGTCCAAACTTCTTGAGCATATCTTTGATGTACTTAGCTTGATTGATGAAGATGCCATCTTTTCTTTGCTTGATTTGGAGTCCCAAGAAGAATGAGAGCTCCCCCATCATGCTCATCTCGAATTCACTTTGCATTAGCTTAGTAAATTCTTGGCAAAGAACATCATTAGTAGAACCAAATATTATATCATCAACATAAATTTGAACTACTAATAAATCTTTACCTTTATGCTTTAAAAACAATGTAGTGTCAACCTTCCCTTTTGAAAAACCATTTTCAATTAAAAAGTTTGACAATCTTTCATACCAAGCTCTAGGAGCTTGTTTTAAACCATAAAGTGCTTTTGTCAATTTAAGAACATGATTTGGAAATTTTAAATCTTCAAAACCTGGAGGTTGTTCCGCATACACTTCTTTCTTTATAAAACCATTTAAAAATGCACTTTTAACATCCATTTGATATAATTTAAATTCATGAAAACATACAAATGCTAATAACATTCTAATTGCTTCCATCCTAGCTACGGGAGCGTATGTTTCATCATAATCTATGCCCTCTTCTTGAGTATAGCCTTGAGCAACAAGTTTAGCCTTGTTTCTCACTATATTACCGTTTTCATCAAGCTTATTCCTAAACACCCATCTAGTACCTACAGTAGATTTATTACTAGGCCTTTCAACTAATGTCCATACTTTACTTCTCTCAAATTGATTTAACTCTTCTTGCGTAGCCATAATCCAATGTTAATCTTTTATTTATTCTTTAATATTCTTAGGCTCTATGCATGAGATAAATGCAACATAATTATAAATATTTCTAAGAGAAGATCGAGTTGTTACCCCTTTTGATGGATCACCTATAATCTCACCATCCTTGACATAGTTGTACTCTCTTGGGTAAGATACTTCACTTTCTTCAATGGTTGGATTCTCGAGAGGATCTTGAGTTTCCTCATCTTTCATTTCTTCCTTTGATGATGGTTCTCCAACGTCATGTTCAATGTCATTTATGTTTATAATACCTACATCATCATTCAAACAAGAATTCTTCCTCGGAAGGGGATTATCATCGAAAACAACATGTATAGACTCTTCTACAACTAAAAATTGTTTATTAAATACTCGATAAGCTTTAGAATTTAAGGAATAACCCAGAAAAATTCCTTCATCACTTTTAGCATCAAATTTGCCAAGATTGTCTTTACCGTTGTTTAAAACAAAACATTTACATCCAAAAGGATGAAAATAGCTAATGTTAGGCTTTTTATTTTTAAAAAATTCATATGGAGTTTTCTTTAAGATTGGCCTAATCATTACTCGATTTACAACATAACACGCGCTATTTGTGGCTTTCGCCCAAAAATATTTTGGCAAATTGTTTTCACAAAGCATTCATCTCAACAACTCCATTTTGTTGAGGGGTTCTAGGTGCTGAAAAATTATGGCTAATACCATTACAATTACAAAAATTAGTAAATCCAAGATTTTCAAATTCAGTTCCAGGATCACTCCTAACACTAGTTATAGAGTAACCTTTTTCGTTTTGGATTATTTTTGAAAACGTGTTGAATTTTTCTAATGCTTCATCTTTAGTAATTAAGAATAGAACCCAAGTATATCTAGAATAGTCATCTATCAAGACAAATGTATATTGTTTTCCACCCAAGCTAGTAGTCCTAGTTGGCCCAAAAAGATCTATATGGATCAATTGTAATACTCTACTAGTTGATACATCATTAATGGATTTAAAAGAAATTCGCTTTTGTTTTCCTTTAGCACAAGCATCACAGATTTTATCATTATCAAATTTAAGCTTAGGCAACCCTCGAACTAAATTTCCTTGAATTAGCCGTTGCAAAACACTCATACTAGCATGTCCTACTCTCCTATGCCATAACCAACTATCATGCTCATCCTTAGCAACTAGGCATAAATTAGTCATATCAATAGAGTCTAAATGCACCATGTATATGTTTCCTATTCTATGACCAACAAGCATAATTCGATTAGATGCAATTTCAATAACTTTACAACCATTAGTTTCAAACATGACATTGAATCCTTTATCATATAATTGACTAATACTTAAGAGATTATGCTTTAATCCATTCACATATAAAACATTTTTAATTTCTATGGAAGAGGTATTACCTATAGTACATATACCTTCGATGTGACCTTTTGAATTATCACCGAAAGTCACTTTCCTCTATTTTTGGTGTTAAGCTCTATTAACCGATTTTTGTCTCTGGTCATGTGTCTTGAGCATCCACTATCAAGGTACCATGAGTTTGAATTTGTTTCCCATGCCTTGTAGCAATGCTCATTTTCCTACAAACATAGATTAATTTCTAATTTTTGGTACCCAAATTCTTTTGGGTCCATATTCATTAGTTTCCAAAATCCTAGTCCCTTTAGGTATCCATTTGTGTAGGAACCCATATACTTCTAACGATTTTTCCATTAGAGGTTCTTCGGGGACCTCTATGATTATAGTTTTTAAAACTTTTTCTAACAAAGTTGGATTTTGAATTTTCTCCATTTTCAAAACGTTTTGTTCCATCTTTATCAAAAGAAGTTTTAAGATCATCAATTTTCTTTTGATGATCATCATTGACATTTGAAAGTAAATTTTGCAATTCCAAAATTTTCTTTTCAAACTCTTCTAGTTTGACTTGCAAATATTTGATTTTACTTTCAAGATCGTTGTTGGTTTTGGATATGAGTTTATTTTCACTTTTCAATTTTGAAACATTATTTTTATATTTTAAAAATAATTTCTCATAATCCAAAGTCAACCCATTATATTCCTCTAATAGCTCATCATAAGATAAATCATCAAATTCAGATGAGTTAGAGGTTACCTTAGAATCTTCCCCGAATGCCATCAAGCACAGGTTTGCTACTTCTTGTTCCTCTTCATCGGAAACCCTCTTCATCGCTCCATGTAGCCATATGAGCCTTGTGCTTATTTTTTGATTGACTCTTTCTTTTTATTTGTAGACAATCATATTTGACATGCCCCAGCTTTTTGCATTCATAGCAAATGATAGGGTCCTTCTCTTTTGGTTCATTTTTTAGGCCTTCATTTCATTTGAATTTTCTTCCTCGGTAAGGTCTCATCATTTTTCTGAACCGTTTGGCAAACAATGTCATTTCCTCGTCATCGTCATCTTCATCCGAATCACTCTCATCTTTTGTGGATTTGAGAGAAACTCTAATGTTTTTCTTCTTCTCCTTCTCCTTTGGTGTCTCGTCAATCTTATCGAGGTCCACCTCATCTTCAAGCATCATTTCATGAGTGAGGCGGGAACCGATTAGCTCTTCAAGAGTTAAGGACTTTAGGTTCTTAGCCTCGATTATTGCAGTCTTCTTGGATTGCCATGATTTTGGAAGTGAGTAAACTAACTTCCTCACAAGCTTTTCGTTTGGAATGATCTCTTCATATGATTTGAGACCATTGACAATCGTTGAGAATCTATCCGTCATAGCTTTGATATCTTCATTTGGTTTTATCCTGAAATTTTCATAGCTATGTGTTAGAAGACTAATTTTAGATTCTTTTACCTCGTCGGTGCCTTCATGAGTGACTTGTAGTTTATCCCATATTTCTTTGGCGGTTGTACAAGATGAAACTCTTCCATATTCATCTGGTCCAAGAGCACAAAATATGATATGGATTGCTTTGGAGTTGAGTTGGAACATTCTTGTCTCTCCTTCACTCCACAATCTTGGATGAGTGAGAGGCTTGATATATCCATCTTCTACAACATTCCATGCTACCATGTCACTTTCTTGAATGAAATACATCATCCTATTCTTCCAATAGGCATAGTTAGCTCCATTGAAGAAATGAGGCTTGTTGACGGGCATCGAATCGAGACCGGAGTCGTCATTTGAAGTAGAGGCCATTGATGACTTGATAATCGATGTAACTCTTCCCGAATCGACTCAAGAAGTGATTAAACCTTCAAATGAGTGAGGCACTGATACAAATTGTTTAGTTAATCGATCGACGAAATCAGCCAAGAGGGGGGTGAATTGGCAATTAAACTTTTGGTGGAAGCTTTTGCAGAAAATTGAAAGTAATTGCACAACGATTTAGAGTGGTTCGACTTTCTCAATCAAAGTCTACGTCCACTACCTTAGCTATCCACACTAAGGATGTTCCAACAAATTCACTAATTTGTTCTTTCTTTTGAGGCCAAAGAGATAACCTTACAACCCCCTCAAGAATATACCCAATTCTTGAGAACACTCTTTCTCAAAGAGAAGATTACAAATTTGCAAACTTACAAGGAAATCCTCACAAGGTAGAATGTTTACACAATTCTAGAACAAAGAAAAGAACACTAAAAAATGAATACAATTGAGTACAAGTAGTGTTCTTGAAAGAAAAATGAATATTGAATGAAAAATAGGCTTAAAATGCTCAAACTTGAGGTTTGATGCTTTCTCTTTGATTCTCTCTTGATTCTAGTTGATTGTTGTTTCTTGTTGTTGATCAATGTCTTCTAAGCTTGTTTAAATACACCTTCAAATGATTTTGAACGTTATGGATGCTTAGTGGAGTCAATAGAGCCGTTTAAGTGTGAAAACAATTAATAAATTCAGTTGGGAACGTCAGTGCATCGATGTATACCCATGGTGCATCGGTGCATCAGTGTAAAATTCAAATATTTTAACCGTTGGACCCTTAGTGCATCGGTTCACTAAGAGTGCATCGATGCATCAAATGCATTTGATGTTTTCATAAAATCCTCAGTGCATCGATGCATGGTATGTGCATCGATGCATGAAATGCATTCGATTTTTAATTTAATTCATGGTGCATCGATGCATGGATTGGTGCATCGGTGCATCACTCTGAAAAGTTGATTTTAGGCTTGATTTTGGTTCAAAATACTTTGTGAAAATTGTTTAAAAATATATTAAGTATAAAACACAATTTTACACATTTAGTAAGGTTTGAATTTGAACTTGAAAGACTTGGAGTAATAATTTGATATTCGATTAATTAAATCTAATATACTTAGAAAATCATTTGTAAAATCTTAAAATTCATTTAAACTTAATTTGTTATATCGAAACAAAAAAATGTTTTCAATAGAAGGGTTACAATCACAATAGTAAACTAAACTTATAATAAGAACATTTTCCTATAATCAGTGATACAAGAAACTATCCACTTAAGATCATACAAGAAAAATATTACAAAACATAACCAAATAAATTCGAATAAACGGTAGATACGAACAAATCCAATCGGATAGACAAACAAACAATAAAAGGGATCATATAACGCATGAATGGAAAGAACTGTAATACCCCAAATTTGGGTCTATTGACTAAAAGGTAAGTTTTGAAAGTTTGGTGGCTAAAGTGTAAACTTTGAAAGGTTTAGGGACCAAAAAATGTAATTTTAAAAAAGTTATATATTTTACTTAGACCGTAAATGAACAACTTGGTCTAAAACAAGGATTTTCGTGGGAATCATATTTTCGGTACGAGATTTGTGTTAAAAGCTATAAAGCGAAAAAGTTCGGTATTGAAATCAGATAATCGGATCAAACCAGAATTTCGTAAAAATTGAAGGATGCTAGAAAATGGTTGGAAATAGTATTTGCATATTTTAGATCAGATAAATTTGGCTCAGAACAATGTAAATTTTCTGATTTGATAGAATAATGGAATTTTAGTGACTAAAATGCAATTTTTGAAAAATACATGGCCAAAGTAGAAGGTCAAAGCCAAATTGGTTCATATTTGACTAAAGAATATTTTAATGGAAGATATTGTAATGGCAATTGGTAAATATCAAGTTTTATTAATGGTATTTTGGGGATTTTTCATTAATTGAATTTTAAATTAAATTTAATTGGTTTAAATGCCATGTGTATCATGAAAATTGCTAGAAAAATCAAGAATTCTTCTTCTCCATCAGCTTGCTGACGTGAACCCCTCCAAGGTGAGAAGAAAATTTATTTTCCATTTTTGAGCTATTTTAGAAGGATTTTGGACTAAGTTGTGAAATAGGAAAATGTTCTACACTCAATTCTCTGTCTTTTGGTATAAGAATTCTTGCTAAACATGCTTGGATGTTGAGATTTGATGACTAGGGTTTATGGATTTTATGGATTATCTGAAAGATTTGTATGTTAGTGGTGTTGGAGATTAATTCTAAAGCTTGTGTAATGACCAAAATGATGTGTAGGTGCTTATATATTATTTGGCCATGGCAAAGGTTTTAAGAGATGATTGGATTTGGATTAAATTTGATGTTGTGATGATTAGAATAACATGAATTTGTTTGTAAGGAGGTTGAATTCATGCTTGAAATTGAACAAAAAGTCACCCTAAAGTGACATGGGGTATTCAACCATAGGGAAAATATTTAGGGAAAAATATTGAAAATTTTCCTATGGTTTAGAAATGATATTAGAAGTATTCTATGTGAATTGGAGAATGATTTGGATCAATTTAGAACTTTAAAGGTGAAAAGGGCTAGTTTACAAGTTTTAAGGATTGTGGGACATTATTGTATAAATGTGAGATTTTGAGTATTCAATGATAATATTTAGTATTAAGATGCTGGAAAATTAAGTTGCAAAGTTGGTTGGAACCAAATTGCAAGTTTGGTAAAATTTAGGGGTGGAATTTGAAAAGTCCAAGAAATATAGGGACTTGATTTCAAGTTTTTAAATGTAAAAGTACCATTTGGGTAAAATAGTACATTTCTTGAAATTTTATTTATGTGCTGATTTTTTAGTTTAAATGTTGAGTTGGGATCGAATTTCAAGTTTATCAAGTTGGGTGGTTGAAATTGAAAAATTTCATAAAGTTAAGGATTAAATTGCAAGTTTTTAAATGTCAAGTGTTGATTTGAATATTTTATTAAGGTGCTGAAAATATTATGTGATTAATGTAACGTGACCATAATAGTGAAATGCTATTATGAATTTAATGGGAAGTTAAGGTAAATTATAGAAATAAATCATGATTATTGGTTTGATTGTGCAATTAGAAAAAGTTGAAGGGTTGTTAATGGATATATATATATTGGAATTTAAGGAAATATTTTGAGAAGTTATAAATTTTGATAGGAGTACGATTTAGTTTTATATCGATTTAAGTATCGATTTTATTTCTATCGAATTTTATATTTACGCTTAGATTATGTTAGTTTAATACTAGCATATACCTTGAACATTTTATGTTATTATATGATGTCGCCAGACCTCAATAAATCTAGTGATCCAAGTAACACAAAAAAGATGGAAAAATGCAAAAATTGAGAATATTATCGAGGAGATAGTTTAATATTAGCATATACCTTGAACATTTTATGTTATTATATGATGTCGCCAGACCTCAATAAATCTAGTGATCCAAGTAACAAAAAAAAGAAGGAAAAATGCAAAATTGAGAATATTATCGAGGAGAATATTCGGCAGGAAGACAAAGGCGAGTGTATTTAATTCGTATTTGTGTTATCGTACAAACATTGGCTTATGATGAGCCAATGACGGAGTTACTACGGTAAGGTGTGACTCCTAATGTTATGTGAATTGTGATTCTAGTCTAAAGGTTCATTTATGAAAACTTACAGAATTATGAAATTAAGCTAAGGATGCTAATTAAGGAAAGTTGTTAAGAAATTAGGATTCAAACAGTGAATTTAGAAATTCACCATAAATTAAAAAGAACTTATTAGAGGATGATCTCTACACTGTTAGATTCATTTGTCAGTCTAGCTTCGTTTAAAATAGACGGTTACTAATTTCGAGGTGTACATAAAAAAATATAAATTTTTATCGTGAATTGGTCAAAAACATGGCATCATATTCTGGTCAAAACAGCTTATGTCAGTCAACTTTGAAAATTCGTTATTAATCGTACAAGTTGAACTAGAAGAGTTTTCTTATATGGTCAGATTTGTATTTTAGTCTAGTTTTTAGTAATGCAAATAGAATAATTTTTCAGTACATATATTAATACAGAATAATATTGTTTGAAGGTAGTGCAAATTGTTAGAATATGAAATTTTGATAAACTGTATTGAAAGTAGTAGAAGACAAAAGATTTAAATCTAAAGCTTAGTTAGGCTTATATTTCGATTTTAAAAAAAGTGTTAAAGTGATTACAATTTATTTATTTGATTATTATAACCGAGGATGACTTGCGATAAGTCAACCTCATTCTATTTTACAATATGATTTATAAAGCTTAAATATGGAATATTTCCACAATATTTTATATCATTTTTATGAATGATTTAGGGTATGAACTGCCCAAGCATGATATTTATGATGATGAATTTTAGACTTTAACAATGATGAGTTATTGATTAATAAATGATTTTATTATGATACATGAGCCCATTGAATGTTATGTTGAGAGTTGATGGTATATTTGACATGTCATTAGTTGAGTACTTTTCAGTTTTCAGTTATCAAATTAGCTTTGGTACATTTGTGTACCAATGTTGAGTATTGTTGGTGTTCAGGTTATGATTGCACTGAAGTGTATCATATCGCAGTTTCAGTTATGATTTGGTATCGTGTTGTGCCTAGTGTGCACCTTAAACTTACGTACCTTATATTCTCTTACATATACAATGGGTTATATTGATAAATATGAAAGTTATGGCAGAATATGAAAAATGAATATGAATGTTATGAATGACGTCCAGTTAAAAGAAATCATGATATTATGATTTGATATTATTCATCAGAATCTTTATAAGTTTATAAGTTAAAATGATAGGAATATGAATTGTTTACAACAATTATTACTAATTTACATGAATTTTTGATGAAATCACGTGAGGATAATTTTTAGGTTTCAAAGGAAAATCAGCTTGAACAACTCGGTTCGAAAACTTTAGTATTTTCATTAAAATTACAGTTTCATGTTATAATACTTTATGAAATTTATATTTTATAATTTTAGTTATGTTAGTCTCATTAAGTTTTACTTAGCGCACGATGATTTTCATGCGTAGGTTCAAACAAAGTAGAGGACGTGAAGTGAGGAGTTTGTTAGCATCTTATGGAAATCAAACCTACTAACAATATCAATAAGATATCCTAACTTTGATTTATTAGTGGTATGTACATTATATCCGTTAGATTGTTTTATCAGATTTATTTTCAAAAGGGTCCGTAATAGTCATTTATGGTTGTTTAATTTTGGTTAATTTTAGTTGTAATCGTAAATATGAATGAATTTTACGGAGGATTTTTAAATGGTTTTAAAATTAAGCTATATTAGGCAGTTGTATATAAATAAGAAACCCCATAGAACTGCCTAATTGTTGCATAAGATCAGCTTGTTTTGGAATGATAAATTATTATTTTATGAATATGCATGCTAAATGAAGCAAAAATAAAATTGATAAAGGAATGTTCTAAAATAAAACTAAATTTTCAGCATTTACTTTGAACATTCCTAAAGTTGATGTGACATCTTTAGCTCGTATTTTGAGTTGTATACGGGCTATGGATGTTACAAAAATCTTGTTGAACTGCAACATTTGCCTGAACGAGAAAATTGTCATTAAAAAATTCCTTATGGTGGGCTTCACAATCAAGCAACATCTAAGTGAGCCTACCAAGAGTTGGAACTTCTCTAGAAGTAATCGTAATAACTAACTCAAACTCGACTGATAGTCCTACAAAAATGTCACTGATTTGTTCCTGCTCTGTAACAACCGTACCAGCAGTCATTAAGGTATCAGAGGTTAAATTAATCTTAGCTAAAAAAAATACTTACAGACAAGTCAGATTTGTGTTGAGAATCGAGAGAGTGATGACGAGCTGAGACCTTTGCAATGCGCTCCAAACAGCCTACACACTACCTTCCAAATAGCACAAGTCGAAGTTAACCCAATGAATGAGGAAGAACTTCCTGAAAATTGTAGACAAGATCCATGAGGCAAGAAGCTTATCCTGCTGACGATGAACAAAATTCGACTGATTCTCAACAAGAACTCCACCATCAGAAATGACAAATTTATCAGGCAAAGAATAATCATCAACAATGTAATTCATCAAGCCATAGCCATCAACAATTAACAAAACTTGATTTTCCAAAGAATGAACAAATTCCAGAAAGTTTAACAGTATCAAACTTGGGTATATGTTGAACAATAGTTTGAAAGGATAGAGGACCCCTTGATGCTTCATTCGCACCACTGACCATCGGAGAAGACCGACTAGCCTCGTTGAGAGACGATCTATAGCCAGGAAAATGATGAAACAAAAAACGACTATATATACCAAACACAACGGAGAAACCTACACACCACAGCCCAATGGACTGAGAGCGAATGATACCATGTTAAGATACAAGAAAGAGAGATGACACTCTTGGAGTTTTATTGATTAAGACCTGTAATATCCTCAAGAGGACCAGAGAGATTTATACAAAGAGAAGAGCTCAACAGAGGAGATGAACAGTCTAATAGAAAACCTTAACTATTCTCCTAACCTCGCTAGCCAAAGATAACAGACACATAACAAACCTAACAACACCTGTAACAAACAACATGTTATAACACTCATTATGGTAATGTCATCATATTACACTATATCTTTTTTTTAGATATACACTACATCTTTATTCGTATGTAGAGTATTCAGATCATATTGACATTATAGTTTACACCCTCTTATGTCTTCCCTTTCAAGCAATTCGAAGTCTTATGTTTTTGGTTGGTATTTGAAGGATCAGAATCTTAGTTCGATATTTAAAATATATATTTTCTTTTTTAATTTTAGACTGTGGTATTGGTTTGTAATTATTATTTTTGTTTTAGGTTTTGTTTTAGCTAAGGCGATTACAAAATAATATTAATTATAAATATTTTCAACCATTTAACAATGAACGCTCAATCACTCTTACTGTAGTTGTTGGTGCTCAAACCCGAGGCCTTTAGGAATAATAATAATTCTTTAACCACTAAGGTAATTTGATTCATGGGTTTAGGAGTTGAAATTAGGGTTTTCTTTTTAGGTTTTTTAAAGTTTTTCAAAATGTTTGGATTTTTAAAATATATATATATAATATTTTAAAAAATTTAATTTTAAATAAAATTTTAAAATTACTAGAGACATGTTCTTTAAGGGCAGAATTTAACAACCGTTACGGTCGAGGCATCTAAAGTGATAACGTTTGTAATGTTAGGCACTTGAATGAATCGAAAAAAAGTTTGGGCATCTATTTGAGAAAAGCGGTATAGTTTGGACACTTATTTTCTAATTAAGCCTTCTATTAAACGAAAACTTGAGCTAATTTAGGTCAGACTTATTCCAACTATTCATTTGCTTCCAATTTGATTCTTTTGTCTTAATCATCTGACTCTATTATTCTCATATCTTAATTTTTCTTGAAACCTAACAATATTTTGAAAAAGAAATCATTGAAACTTGATTTTAACAATACAAGATTAGAAAACTTCTAATCTAATCAAAATGAAGCAAAAATCATTTAGAAATCAAAGTTTAGATTGAAAAATAAATCAGATTTCACCATTTTAGTTCTCAATTTTAACATAAACTCCCTTGATTTTTAGAAATATGAGTTTAATGGATCAAAACTTGATTTAGAAAAGTGAATTTTTTAAGTTCATGACTAGGAAGAAGAATTTTACCTTGGTTGGAGTAGAAATAAACTAGAAGTTGAACCGATAAAAATCCCTTTGAAACAAGCTTATAAATTAGTAAGAAAAGTTGAAGAATCCTTGATAGTTTGCTGGAACTTTTGGAAGGAATTGTTGTGTTTGGATGAATTGATATGAGGTCGGTTAATTTTTTTTATTTTTATTTTTTGAGATAAATCAATGGAGAATGTGTTTGGCTAAAAATATGATTGAGAATTGAAGAGGGAAATTAAAAGGGAATTAGTTTTTAGGGTAAATTATAGAGTTGGTCATTTTTTTTAATTTTATAATCGTATGGTCACTCAATTAAAAAAACATAATATATGGTTACTTTTCTTTTGTTTTAATTAAGATATGGTTATTGAGACGTTAGTTGTTATGAGTATGATGACGTGACATGTTAGTAAAAATGTTTAATCTTTATTTGAACCCTTAAACTTGAGATAAATTACTAATTATGGGTCTTTTTGTAAACTCAAAATAGTTTAGCGATAAAATAACAATTTACCCCTCCCATATGTTTTCTTCCCAAATCTGAAGGGAAAATCCCTAAAATCAAAACCCCCAAATTTCTTTTTAATCCCGTTATCTTTCCATCGATCTCCCGACATCATTCGGTCGCAACTGATAATCATGGCCAATGCCATCGTGAGCTCTTGACCACCACGATCAAAACCCCGTTGAGAGTGCCTTGTGAGCCACTTTCATTCGACGTGGAAAGCTCATCGAATTTCCATCAGTGAACTCAAAACCACCACACTGTTATCAACGAATTTCGACCAATCTAGTCATTGTCAAGCCTCACCGCCATCATCCACTTGCTCCCCGACGTCTTGCGAACCAAACCCAAACGGTGTGAACATCCCCGTCGCCATCGTGGAAGGGGGTGAAGCGTGGAGGTTTCGGGTTTGTTGATAAACATATGGGAAGAAGGGGTAAGTTGATATTTTATCCCTGAACTATTTTGAGTTTACAAAAAGACCCATAATTAATAATTTATCTCAAGTTTAAGGGTTCAAATAAAAAATAAATTTTTTACTAATGTGCCACGC
This sequence comes from Hibiscus syriacus, assembly GCF_006381635.1. Taxonomy (NCBI): domain Eukaryota; kingdom Viridiplantae; phylum Streptophyta; class Magnoliopsida; order Malvales; family Malvaceae; genus Hibiscus; species Hibiscus syriacus. The sequence goes on from NW_024062640.1 coordinate 368,834, forward strand.
CATCCAACTCACAACAGCTAACATCTTAGTGATAACATCTTAGTGATAACATCTTAATTAAAACGAAAGAAAAGTGACCATATATTATATTTTTTTAATCGAGTGACCATACGTTTATACAGTTGAAACAAAAGTGACAACTAAAGGGCCTGGAAGGAAAGTAAAAATATTGAAAAAGAAGGAAAAAAAAGTCAAATTCAAAGCTAAAGTGAAGAGGTGTTTTAGAAACAGCAAAGGGACAACATAAGTGCTTTTCCATTAACGAGTTAAAAGAGAAGAATATACTTGGGACAAAGAAAAGCTAGACCCTTCAGCACTAGAAATAAAAGAGTAATTTTACAGATAAATTGTGATAACTAAGACAGCAATTTCATAAGATTTCAAAGCTTTTCTAGTTAAAGTAACAGGGTCTTTTCTTCTTCTCTTTCTTTTTAAGAAAAGGGGAAATTCACAATTTTAGAGAGAGTTTTTAAAGAGGGTGGAGTAGTTTAACAAACCACCCAAGCTTGCATTGTGCAAAAGAGAAAAAAAAAAGTTAAGAACGTTCAAAATTCAAAGTCACATTGCAGCAGAAACAATCCCCCCAAAAAAATGAAAACTTGGAGAGCATAGAAGAAACCCACAAAATGTTGAATTACCAGTCATTAAAGAAATTTGAGCTGATGTAAAAGAAATAGAACATTCACGAGACTACACAGATCTACAAGCTTGTTTATGAGAGGGGAAAAAACAATAATGAAAAGAAAAATGTGTGAATTACAGAAGAAGAGAGAGAAGAGTGAAACCTGGGGAAACATCATCGAAATCCAAATGAGCACATAGGGAGCAGCTTGGAGAAGGTGAGTTCAGGATTGAAAGGAAATAGAAGCAGCAGTAAGCAGCATTGGCATTTGCATTTTGGAAAAGGAACCAAAAATGTGATTTCAGCTTCAGATTCGAAATTTTTTGAGACTGGAATGAGCAAGAAGCAGCAAACTCCAACTCAAAAGTGAAACTGACATGCACTCAACCAGCAGCCTATGTTGCAGTGGTACGGAAACGAGGACAGGGACGGGGACGGAGACAGAAATAAAGAAACGGTAATTTTTAAAATTACAGACTACGACAAAGTTACGACATATAAAATAATTTTAAAATTATAAATATATATAAAAAATCATAAATAAAGTCAAATATAAAGACTCAAACCAGGAAAATCCTAATATTTGAGTATTTTTTAAAATTATAAGTTTAAATTCGTTTCTCTGATTTAAAGAAAGCATTTGCCTTTATACTTCTTCTGTATTATAATCACACGAAGGGAGAAAAAACATTTTTACCATATAATAAACGACGAGACTAAAATGAAATAGCTTTCAAATTAATTGAGAAAGTCAAAAATTAAACCATGATATATAAATAATAATGAATGAATAAAATGTAATCTTATTAAAGTTATAAGGTTCGATATAGAGAATAATCCATTTCATTTATGGACTAAAACATTGAGCTACAAAGACAAATGATCAAAATGGTTATTTTCCCCTGAAAACTCAAAAACACGGGCAAGGGAGAGTCCAATACGACGTCTTTTTGGGATGTTTATATACCTCATTATAACACCAAATAAACCGTAACCCCCCAATTTTTACCCGACCATTTTTGTTCTTCACTCTCTCATTCCTCTTTGATTCTCCCAACTGAGAGAAGGTGACACCACTCCGGCCGCCATAAACCGCAGCGATGAGGGTCAGATGACCCAAATTTATTCCCTAAAAGCCAATCTTTCAACTTCTAAACCACCTAGCCTCAAACCCAACTCAAAATCTTTACTCTCTCCCAAAACGAAACACCAAAATGAAAAAAAATACCTTTGTGCTTTTGGGATCCTACGACCGGTGAGACAACGGGGTGCTCAATACCGAGAGGTAAAGCTTCATTCTTCTCTTGTTTTTATTTTTGATTTTTAAAAAAAAATAGTTTTCTCTCTTTCCTTTTCGAATCTAGCTCCGAAAAATGGTTCTAAGCCTCCCCTTTTACTTGAATCAGGTGTTGCATGTTATCATTTTGCTATGTTCTTGTGAGGCCGATGAGATGGGATATGATTGCCCTAATGTCAGCGTTTCTAGTCACATGTCGTCCCGAAACGTCCCCAACGAGCACCGAAACATCCTCCGTATCGTTCGACCGTACCCTGCCACCGTGGCACGTCCCCAGTACATACCCCGACCGTCCCCGTACCGTCCTCGTGCCAGGAACGTTTCGGGTACTTGAAACTCCCTTCCTCTGCCGTCCCCGTGCAACATAGCCAGCAGTTGCCTCGGTTAGAAATGAAGTCAAAACTCATTCAAACAGGAGACTGCATTGTTTAAGAGTCAAAAGAATCAAATTAAAACAACAAACTGAAATTACAATATTTGTACAAATGGAATACAAGTGGTGGTTTTGGATAGGAAACTATAGGCTGAACTGAAAGTTAACAAGTATTAACAACCTAACCCCATAAAACAAAATTCACTTAATTTCTCTCCTAACCTTGTCTACTTTTTTTTAATTTAATTCGAATATTTAATTTAACTCAAATTAATAAATAAATTTAATTTAATTGAAAGTAAGAATTTTTGCGATTTTACTGAAAAATCACCATGACAAATTTTATTTACCTATCAGACACTCTTTCAAAAAATTTTACCGATCTAACATTAACGCTGACGTGACACTAACTCGGATAAAGCATGAATGATGATCCGTGCCTTTCTGAGATGGGTGCTAGATCTGTTAAATATTTTAAAATGGTGCCTGATAGGTAATTAATTTTTGTTAGGGTGATTTTTGTGTAAAAATGCTGCAAAATATTAAGGAAATAGCTTTGTTTTGTTTTTTCGGAAAATAAGTTAAAATTTAATTGGCTAATTATTTTTATTTCCTATGTTATAAAAAAGTAAGTCCTATGACTATAAAGAAATCACGTGCCTTTCATACTTATCATTCCATGATAGGAAAGTATGGAGACTTAAGACCAGGGTAGCCGAGTAGTGCGGGTCACATCCATAGGGTGTATCATCTCTGTCTTCTTTTAATGCCTTTGTAGAAATTTCCATGACTTCTACTTTTTATACGTTTTAGTCATTGGGTTTTAACCCATTTGACTTTATTCTTTCTCGTTTCTTACTATCGTTGACTTCTGTGTATCATTCTCTTCAGGTTTCCTCTTTTTAATTTTAGTCGGGTCTTACATTTCTGTCTATATGCAGAGCCTTTTTACGCAGGGATTACTTCCCATTACAGACACGCATATGTAGACTGCATATTAAGACTGTTTCAACTATATATTTATTTATTTATTTTTACATGCATTGCATTTTATCTTTATTTTTAATTTTTTGACTGCCGGAGGTCTTCCACGGAAGCTGCTCTCAACCTGCCGTTGGGGGCAGCCTACTACCCTACCTCCCCCTTACCCCATTGTATATGGGAATAGAGTTTTGTTGTTGTTGTTATTAAATGAACATTGGCTTGCAATGAGCCAATGACGGAGTTACTACGATAAGAAGTGACTCCTAATTGATATGTGGTTTATGGTTTAAGCATACATGTGCATTTGGTCAGCTAATATAATTAGTGAATAAGCTGAAAATGCAAATTGGTGAAATCTGCCTAGATTTATGTTTTGAACAGTAAGTTTAAAAAATCACCATAAATTATACAAAAATGATTAGGGAATAATATTTATACAGTTAGATCCGTATATCAGTCTAGTTTTATTTAGAACAAACTTCAACTGATTTCAAGATATATAAAAAAATATATGGATTTTTAATCAAGGACAGGTCAAAAAATTGGGTAGCAGATTTTGCTCAAAACAGCTTCTGTAAGTCAACTTTGAAAATTTACTATAAATTATACAAATGTAACTGGAAGAAGTTCCTTATATTGTTGGATTTTTATTTGAGTTTAGTTTCTGATGGTATAAATAGAATAAATTTTAAGTGTGTATATGAATACAGACTAATATTTCTTTTAAGGTAGTGCAAACTACCAAAATATGAAATCGTGATAAAAATTGAGATCGAACCAAATTGAAAGTGAAGGATTAAGTTGAAGCTTAGTGAGGATTATATTGACTTTTTATAGTGTCTAAGTGAAATTTTATAGTGAGGATTATATATGATGTTATTTCGGGTATGAACTGTCCAATGTGAAATTATATTAATATACTTTGCCATGGATGGATAAAATAAATATAGATTATTTGCTCAAGTATGTCATTGAGGGTCAGTGGTATTGATGACATGCGATAGAGTCTAGAAAATGCATATTCATGATTGCACGAAAGGATAACTAGTGCATATAGTGGGCACGACTTTATGTGTCAAATTCGGACTGTACTAAAGGATAACTAGTACAGAAGGTGGGCACGACCCGACCTCATGTGTAAGCACTACTGTGCATATATTTGACTCGAATGTCGGGGTCCTCATAGGTTTATATTTTGGGCTATGGTTTATTGGTTAATAAATGATAAACAAGTGAATAAAGCTTATGAGCTTATGAAATAAATGGTAAGTATATTGGTAAGAAATTTTATATTTGGTTTCTATAATGTTGATGTATGGTAACATGGTTGGAATACAGGTAAAATGATCATAATGCATTGAATATTGTTACTCATTTCATTTATGTGTTGTATTACTTTGAATATTTCTATAATTCGCTCACTAAGTGTATATTTAGCGTGTGATGATTTTCACGTGTAGATAAAAAAAATGAGAGGAGTAAGGAGCTGAGTTTGGCATCAATCACCGAGGAATATTTTCAGGTAATAGTGATGACATCCTATCGTGTTCTAAAGTTTCTAGCTGTCATGTATATGAGTAAGAAATGTCTACAAATTATAAGTATGGATAGTATTAAATATAAAGTAATTAAGTAATTGGATTTTAAAAAATTAGATGGTTTTTAGATAGTTTTATTTATGATATGAAAAGAATAGAACTGTTTAGTTGATGCCTGAAACCGAATTTAAAATAAAGGTCAGAATATTATTTTATTTTCATTTTATATAAAAAATATTTTACAATAAAAGTTAATAATTGTAAACTTTTAAAAGAAACAAAATTTTACCAGTTTTCAAGTGTAGATTGTCCTAATGTTTTGTGAAATCTTTAACTTGTGTTTGGAGTTAGATACGAAAAAATAGTGTTACATTTATTGGTATCAGAACTGTAGGTTTAGCCGATTCTAGGACTAAACCAAACTTGTTTTGAGTTAAAAAGTGCATACATGCCACTAAGATGTCATTGTTACTGATTTGGTGATTGTAATATTTGATTGATGCCAGTCCTTACTTATAAAAGTGAATAAATGTATTGTATGTATAAGATGTGTGTAATCGAGGGTTTGAAGTATGTGGCCGAGCAAGAGGTTCAAAAGTAAGCTAATAGTGATTGTAAAGCACTAGCTACAATTCTCCTATTTAGTCTAATAAGATAATGCATCAGTATAGTAGGAAGTGTCAATGTAAGTTTAAGGAAACCCTAGTTCATGCATAAGTACTATATTGATTAAAAAACTGGAACATTCTGATAGAATTGATCCTAATTGACATATGTGCGACTAACCCTTTAGGCCATAGTGTTAGGGTGAATTGTATTTGTAGACAGTAATTGTCTGATAATGATTTAAAATGTTGAGTTTTATTGGACTTCATATAATTAACTTTCAAAAGTAATTTTTAGAAGGGATTGATTACCCCTACTATGTCACAATGAATTATCGCTTAAAGTGATTGATCTTAAAGAATTCGAAAGATTTTGAGATATTAGTGGTAGGGAAAGAGAGTAAACATGTTTTTTAATGTGATTTTAGCAGTAACTACCACGAAGTTATTACTATAATGTTGTCAAGCCTTCTTACTAAATGCGGTGGATACTCAAACTTTGATAGTTAAGTTGGAAGATATTCCAACTGTTTGAGAGTATCCAAATGTGTATCTGCAAAAGTTACCTGGATTATTTCCAGGATGAGATGTTGAAAAGCAAAATAGTGCTACCAAGTATTGCATTTATTTCTATTACCTCATATTGATTGGCTTCGATTGAGCCCATAGACTTAAGAGGCATAGTTATTAGAATTGTAAAGATTTAGTATTTACAAGACTAAGTGTGCCATATGGGACACACTAGTGTTATTGTGAAAAAATATGGGTCTATACAATTATGCATGGATTATCTTCAATTAAATAAGGTAATACAGAATAACAAGTATCCTCTTCCAAGGATTTATGATCTTTTGAATAGTTAAAAAGGCGCATTAGAGTTTCCTAAGATTGATATTAAATCTGAATATTATTATATAAAATATAAGGAAGAAGATATTCCTAAGATAGTTTTCAGAATTCAATATGGACATTACGTGTTGCGATAATGTTGATTGGTTTAATGTATATTACTGTGACATTTATGGATTTCATAGACCGAGTATTTTAGTTATACTTGGATTAATTGGTGGTAGTGTTCATTGGTGATATTTTGATCTATTGTAAGACCAATGAAGAACACAATGCATATCTTTGTATAGCTCTTCCAACTCTTTGGAAGAAAAGTTGTATGCTAAGTTGACAAAGTGTAAACACTGGTTGTCTAAGTTTGTATTCCTTGGCCATATGATCTCAGCTGAGGGGATAATAATAGACCTCAAGAAAGTACAAGCCAGAGTCAAATGATAAAGTCCAAAGAGTGTTTTTGAAATTCAAAGTTTCTTGGGAATTTGCTCGTTACTATCAAACGTTCATAAAAAACTTTTTGATGATTGTCTTCCCTCTAACCAATCTATTGAGAAAAGTCATATTATTCGTTTAGACTGATAAGTGCCAATAAAACTTTGAGATGTTGAAAAGAATAGTGACATTAGCTCCAATGTCAGTGTAATCATAATATAGAAAAGAGTAAGTGATTTATAGTGATACATCTCATAATGGTTTGGGATGCGTACTCGTGCAAGAGGAAAAGTTAAGCTTTATTCTTTAAAGCAACTAAAGAATCATGAAAGAAATTATCCGACTCTTGATCTCGATTTGGAAATAGTTGTGTTTATGTCATTGATATAACACCACTATCTATATGGTGAGTGACACTATATCTATACGGATCTCAAAAGTCAAAAGTATGGGTTAACTCGAAGGTGTGAAAATAGAGGAAATGGATTGAATTCCTTAAAGAATGATGATATGCTTATCGACTACCATCAGGAAAGGTTATGTGGTGGCTGACACGATAAAGTTGAAAGACATTTTTGTTCTAGAGTTTTGGATACATGATTGTTTTTAAAGAAATATGGTGCTTTGATTGTAGAATTAAAGTTAAGCCTATGTGGTTAGATAGAGTAAGGGATCTTCAAAGGAAAAATGAAAATTGTTGTGCTTAACAAAGATAGAACGAGTGGAAAAAGTTGAAACCAAAGACCTGGAAGTTAAGTATGATATATGCTTATATTATTTAGGAAAAAGTCGATATAAGTGGCAGGCATGAAAGGAGCTATTATCGAGTTGATTAGAATTGAGAATCAAGTGTCTTCTTGATTATTGTGATTGATTTCCATCCCTTAGTGGGAATAGGAATGAGTTACAATGGACTTTGTAATAGGTAAAGATTATTTAAGATAATCTCAAGATAGTTGTCAATCGATAAAAGTCTTATTCCAATTTAAAAAGAAATAAGATATTCTATTAAACTGTTGATCAATGATTCTTAAAATATCGATCAGATCCTTCTCATGTTATCACACCGGATGATATTAAGATTCAGTCAGAATTTGACTTGTGAAGGAATCAATACTTATTAAAGTTTGTTTGAGAAATCAAAAGTTAAAAGAAAAAAAAAACAGTATCCTTATCTTTTACATCAAGTACCAATTTAAAATTCGAGGAATAATTTTATTAAGGGGAAAAATTGTAACACCCTAAATTTTTTTAGAGACCAAAATATAAGTTTTGAAAGTTTAGTGGCCAAAATATAAAGTTTGGAAAAGTTCAAGGATAAAAGGTTAAATTTCAAAAGTTTAGGGACCAAAACTAAAATTTATAAAAGTTAAGTGTTTTGACCCATAAATGAATAGTTCAACCCCAAAAATGATGTTTTGGCGAGATTCATATTTTTGATCCGAAATTTATATTAAAAGCTAGAAAGTGTTAAAGTCCGATAAAATTCAATAAATTGGATTGAATAGAAATTTTGAGAAAATTCAAGGATAATAAATTATGATTAGAAATATTATTTCCACATTTTAAAATGATGGAAAATAATATGGATCATTGGATTTGAGAATTAATTTCCATGTTCAATTTGGACTGTTGGATTAAAGTAACAAGATTGAAATTTTTGGAAAGTTGCATGGACAAAATGGTAAAGGGTATAATCTTTTGTCCATCTTTGACTTTGGAAAGATGATAAGGGTTATGTGGCTTGGTATGGATGTAAATATAAGGATTCATTAATGGTAAAATTATCATTTCACATTATATGGATTTTAAATTCATTTAAGCTTAGTAAATGAAAAATTAACTAGAAATTTCACGAGACAAACTCATCTTCACGCCTTCATTTCGTGCTCCCCATGAACTAGGTAAGAAAAATTTTATTTTTCATTTTTGAGCAATTTCCTATGGATTTTGGATAGTGCCGTGAAATAGAAAAGTGTTCTATTCGAAAAACGATATCATTTGGTACCATTATTGCATGCTAATTTTTTCTTGAGTTCAAAGATCCCAAATTTTAGGGTTTATGCTCATGTTAGGGTTTTAAGAATTGAAGTTGTAGATTCATTTCCAAGCTTGATTGATGATTAAAATCACCTATATATGTGTATATAAGTTTTGATCTAACCCTAAATTTAGGGAAAAGAAAAGATTTGATGAAATTAAGTTCAAGGTTTAATTGTAAAGGTTTTGCAATGTTGAATAGAGACTGATTTCATTCTCGAATCGAATTGTACACTCTTGATATTCAACCAAAGCTTTAAGAAGTGAGATAAATTATGCAAAAAATTATATAAGGGTTAGAAATGAAGCAAGAAGGATTCTTCAAGCCTTAGAAAGTTATAGGGACCATTTTGTAATTTTATAAAAGTTAAGGGACCTATTTTAAAATAATGGAAAAGTTGTTACTTATTGTGTAAATGTGCAATAGTTGATGTACTATGCTGGAAATTAATGTTTGAGTGTTGAAAATGAAGTTAGGATGTAAATTGGATTATTTTGGGAAGTTGGTAAAAGTTGAGGTTCAAATCAAAAATACGAAAAGTTGGGAACTTAAGTGAAATGTTATGTGAAATTTGGATAAAAAGGAATTTAATTGGTCAATTAGAAGTGTTAAGGTGAACATTTATGTTGTGACATGGAATTGGTATCGAATGGGCATTAGAAGACTTTTAAGAATTTATTTTCTAATGTGTGCCTATGTTAGTAAGATTCTAACATGTGGTTTGAATTTGTATATGTTTTGTAATGATGCTCATTTAGATTGTGTACTTGAAATCAAGATCAAACATTATTAAAGATAAGGAGAAGCTTAAGGATGAAATGTGAATCTCTAATGAAGGTTTACAAGCGAAGGATACCACGTGAGTGCAAATTTAATTTGTACTTATATTATCAAACGAACATTGGCTTGCGATAAGCCAGTGACAGAGTTACTACGATAATAAGTGACTCCTAAGTGCTAAGTGATTTTTGGTTTATGCATACATGTGCATTTGGTGAGCTAATAGAATTAGTGAATAAGGTGAAAATTCAAATTGGTGAAATCTGCCTAGATTTATGTTCTGAACAGTAAGTTTTGGAAAATCACCCTAAATTCTATAGAAATGATTAGGGGATGATTTTTATACTGTTGGGGTCGTAAATCAGTATAGTTTTATTTAGAACAAATAGAAACTGATTTCAAGATGTATACAAAAATATATTAATTTTTAATCGATGATAGGATAGAAAACAGGGCAGCATGTTCTTCTAAAAACATCTTTTGTAAGTCAAGTTTGAAAATTTACTATAAATTGTACAAATAGAACTAGAAAGACTTCCTTATATTTTTGAATTTTTATTTGAGTCTAGTTTCTTGTGGTGTAAACAAAATATTTTTTAAGTTTGTATATTACTACTGAATAATATTTCTTTGAATATACTGCAAACTGCCATAATATGAAATTATGATAAAAATTGGGATCGAACCAAATTGAAAGCGAATGATTAAGTTGAAGCTTAGTGAGTCTTATATTGACTTGTTTATAATGTCAAAGTGAGTTCAAGGCATGAATAACATTATATATAGAGTTTTTTATACATCATAGAGTAGGACTTGCGATAAGTCTACCTTGTCTACGTTGGCATGATATTTATCTCATTTATCATATATTTAACATATCCTAAATACGTCAAAAGTTGAGTATAAAATGCATTGATCACTAGTTATTATATATGATGTTAATTATGCATATATATATATATATATATATATATATATATATATATGATGTTATTTATGGTATGAACTTCCCAATGTGAAATTATATTAATATACTTTTCCATGGATGTATTAAATAAATATAGATTATATGCCCAAGTATGTCATTGAGGGTCAGTGGTATTCATGGCATGGCATAGAGTCTAGCAACTGCATATTCAGGATTGCAATAAAGGATAGCTAGTGCATATGGTGGGCATGACCCAACCTCATGTGTAAGCACTATGGTGCATATATTTGACTTGAATATCGAGGTCATTATAGGTTTATGTTTTGGGCTATGGTTTATTGGTAAATAAATGATAAACAAGTGAATAAGCTTATGAGTTTATGGAATAAATAGTAAGATATTGGTAAGAAATTTTATATCCGGTTTATATCATGTTGATATATGGTAACATGGTTGGAATGTAGGTAAAATGATCATGATGCATTGAATATTATTACTCATTTCATTTATGTGTTGTATTGCTTTGAATATTTCTATGATTGCCTCACTAAGTGTATATTTAACGTGTGATGATTTTCACACGTAGGTAGAAGAATGCGATAGGAGTAAGGAGCTGAGTTTGGGCATCTATCACATAGGAATATTTTCAGGTAACAGTGATGACATCCTATCTTGTTCTAAAGTTTCTAGCTAGCATGTATAAGAGTAAGAAATGTCTGCAAATTATAAGTATGGGTAGTATTAAATATTAAGTAATTGGATTTTAAATCAGATGTTTTTAGCTAGTTTTATTTAATATATGAAAAGAATAGAATTGTCTAGTTAATGCCTGAAATCGGATTTCAAATAGCGATCAAAATACTATTATATTTTGATTTTATATTAAAAATTATTTTACAATAAATTTAAGAATTGTAAACTTTTGAAAGAAACAAAATTTTACCAGTTTTTAAATGTAGATTGTCTCCTAATGTTTTGTGACATCTCTGTCTCGTGTTCAAGGTTGGATGCGGGAAAGAGGTTTTACAGGGTTAGGTTTTTGGTTAACCCGATCCGACCTTGGAAAATATGTATCATCCACCCGAACCCAACCTGACCAAAAAATTATATATCTCCCTCTCGACATGAAAATTATATATCCTCCACTCGACTCCAATCTGACACGAATTTTTAGAGTATAAATTCGACCCGATTTGATCTGACACAGTATGAAATAAGGAGTTAATTAAAAATAATAATAATTTTTAAGAAAATTACATTATTATCCTCGGGTTGGGTCCGGTCGAAGTTTTTTAACCCTTCGCCCGAACCCAACCCAACCTCTCTTCCTTACAAAATCCGATCCAACTAGACTTGAACCCACTTTTTTATCCAACCCTATCTATCACAACCATCTTTCGGGTGGGCCCGGAATTGGGCTTCGACTTGAATAAATATTAGAGTCGCCATCGATCATTTAAACACAAGATTTAAGCTTATCAGACACCATCTTACCTGATCTACGTTTTACCAGAAATATGTCGGATTTGGGAGTCGGTTACAGTTAAGGAAGAACTAGCACCATTGAACTGCCCTTTTGGTACCATTTAATTTCTCAGTTGTCTTAATTGAGAAAATTTAAATTTAAATTTAAAAATTCAATTCAAAAGGATTACCTTTAATCGATTGAAATTCCTAATAGGTCAAAAGGTTAGATTAAAAAATAAATATTAAATAAATCGAAGAGATGAAAAATATAAATTGAGAAAATAACAATAAAAATGTTAAGAAAAATAAATAAAAATAAAAATTAAGAAAATATTCAGTCTTAAAAATAATAAAATGAAAGAGTGTAACAAAATATACATATATGTATATCTATATTAAAAAACACATCATATTTGATAATTTAGGAACTTAAACCTAATAGATACAAAAAAGCAAGGATTAGTCAAGTAATAAACCAAATCAAAGTTAATGTCCAAAATAAATACAAAACTAAACATAAGGTTTCAAAACAGAAATTACACCAGTTTTTAACACGGTTAAATACTAGACAATTAAACATGAAACAAAATATAATATAAAATGCAATGTAGGACATTAACTGAGACATTAATCATGAATGAGCAAAACATACGGGTTGAATTGGCCTTGAACGACGTCGTTTCACTTGCCATATAAATGGCTAATACAAGGCTCAAAACGAGCCATTTTCCTTATTTGTTTCATTTTCCAGCCGAGAGAAGAGAGAGAGAGAACGAGAGCGAGAACGGCTAATACACACCTCCGTCGTGCTGGCAGCCACTGATCGGCGGCCGTCGTCGTGCGCCGACATCGAATAAGAGGGAGAAAGGCACTAATCGAAGTGCCTCACCGCCGTGGTCATGAATCTAAGATTAGTTTTCCTTGGAAAGGGCTTAAACACTGTAAATCTAAGAAGAAACCCATGGTTCTCATAGAGTTTGACAGGAGGTAAGCCCCCTCTTTCTTTCCTCTTTTTTTTTTCTCTCTTTTTGTTTTTATTTCTCTTTTTCTTTCGAATGTCCCTTGATTTTCTTTTCTTTTTTTTTCTGTTCAACGACCTCTTCTCTTTTCCCAAATTGTTCCCCATCTTTTTTATGCCATTTCTTTTTATTTATGGTTTAGTAGATAAGATGGTGAGTTATTGATTTAGGTTAGGTAAAATCTTAAATTTTTTGGGATTTAGGTTTGATTTTTTTATTTTGGTGATGATTTGGTGGTTGTTGATGATAATGTGGGTGCACCGTTCGCAAGTGGATGATGACGATGGCTTTGAGAAGCATTAGACAGTGGCTTGGTGATAGCTCATGTTCCGGTCTAGAGGAGCGCGTGGATCACATGTGTCGATGGACTGTTCGGATCTCCTTGCTGGCAACACTGGAAATAATTTAGGGAGAAAACCCTAATCTGGTTTACTTATGGGCCGATTTGGGTCGGGTTACTAAGTCCTCGAGTCGGGTCTTGTAATTTGGTCTGCTAGATGGGTCTTGCGTGTTGGGCTTGTACTTGTCAACAACTTTTAATGAGCTTTGGGATTATATTTGGGATTGAACTTCAAGCCTGGAAACATGTAAACAAAATTAACAACAACAACAACAACAACAATAATAATAAAATGTTTTTGTAGACCCGGACAAAAACGAGTGTCTATAGCTGCCCCTCTTTGCACATTTTAATGTTAATAAGAATAGGGAAAAGATGAAAAAGACAACAAGTTTTTGTCCAGTTCTCTTTGGTTTGAGACTTGATATGTGGTTGATACGCCAACGAGTTGAATGGAATCGAACTTAAAAGTTTTTGTTGACAGATAACCCTTTTCGCCTTGAGCTATGTAGTACTAGGCTGGGAGATAGCTCATTGTTGTTCTGGATGACTCCGCTACTGCGTAGTTACGTCAATTTATTAGGTATGATATCCCTCGTCGTGAAGTTGAAATCATGGGTGACTCCTTCTTCATGAAGTTGAGTTCAAAACAGTTTTGAATTAGATATCCTTGTTGTGAAGTTGAAATCCAATCTTATGTAAGTTGTATCGTTTCGAGTTCAATATCTTTCGCTGGGAAGTTGAAATTGACTCTAACAAAAAAGTCTGCAAAACTATGCATATATGCAATACTATGGATGTAATGCTCTTATGTGTGCCTAAAATGCATATGTGAATATGTTATTTTAGGATTTAGAGATAACTCTCAATCTCTTGTTGTCAGTCTTGATTACTCTTATTTCTGGAGTCTTGAATTTTTTATTCTCAATCTTGGATTCTTCAACATGCTTAAATCCGATGCCCATTCTGTGAACTTGCAAAAAGAAGGTTTATTTTTAGTCTTAATTTAAGCAATGCCTTTCAATGAACTAGAACCCATTATCTCGAGTATGGTGCATAATCCTTGATCCGCTTTTGAACATCTATACCTTTAGGAAAATCTTTGTGCAGTGATAAGCAATTGTCTTTTCAAGAGTGAATAAATCATTTTTATTTAAGTTCAATGGAAGATGCTTAAAGGAATTTATTTTTTTTAGAAAAATGACCATATTTATTTATAAAGGGAAAAAAGTACATGGTAAATATTCTGAAAAATTGATACATAAAAGAAATACAAATAGATGCCCTAGATCTCGATAATGCAGACGCCATTGAATGGATACACCATTAAATGACTTTTGAGTGCAGCTTTTGCCAAGGGAATTTCGAGAATATGATAATATTAAGCAGAGTGCAAGGTTTCTCCAAATTGTTAATTTTACAGAAGACTCGTATGCCACGGTACTTTACTTCTTGGACTCAAGATTTGTTTTCTTGCGTGTATCTTGGATCATTATCCAAGTCGCTTTTTAGAGGTTTTCAACTTGGATACATCTTTGTTTTCAAGACGCCCTTTGCGAGTTTTCATCTTGGACCCACTTTTTTTATTTAGATCGCCCTTCCGGGTTTTCACTCTAAAAGTTTTTTCTTTTTCTTTCAGCTCAGGGCGCCCTTTCATGTTTTCACCCTAGGTGAAATATTTCTTGACTGCATCAGAATTAACGGTATTAGGTAGCTCCAACTCATCCATTTCAGTGAGGATCAGTGCTCGTCTGGAAAATGCCTTTTTTATGACATAAGGTCCTTCCCAATTTGGCATACATTTTCCTTTATAGTCCTTTTGGATTGGACTGACATTTTTCAGTACAAGATCTCCTTCTTGGAATACTCTTGGGTGAACATTCCTATTTTGTTCTTAGATCATTCATTTTTGGTAGAGGTGACCAAGATGAATGTCTTTCAACCTCTTTTCTTCTATTAAGTTCAATTGATCATATCGAGATTTCACCCATTCTACATCATCTAGCTTAACTTCTGACAAAACCTGAAGTGATGGAATCTACACCTCAATGGGCAATACTGCTTCCATCCTATATGCTAATGAAAATAGGGTTGCCCGGATCGAAGTTCATATCGAACTTCGGTAAGCAAATAAAGAAAAAGGCAATTTCTCATGTCAATCCTTGTATGTCTCAATCATTTTCTCCATTATTTTCTTTATATTTTTGTTTGCAGCTTCTACCACTCCATTCATCTTCAGTCTATAAGTAGTAGAGTTATGATACTTTATATTAAATTATTCACAAGCAGCGTCCATCATCTTATTGTTCAGGTTTGTTGCATTATCGGTAATGATTCTTTCGGGTAAACCATACCGACATATGATCTCTTTTTTAAGAACTTGCAAATAGTGGACTGAGTGACACTGGCTTATGATGCATATTCCACCCACTTGGTAAAATAGTTAATGGCTACAAAAATGAACCGATGACCATTTGAAGCTTTCGAATGGATTTGTCCAATGACATCCATGCCCCACATAGAAAAGGGTCACAGTGCCGTCATCATGTGAAGAGGTTGAGGAGAAACATTTATTTTATCCCCATATATTTAGACTTATGACATCTTCTTGATAATTGATGCAGTTGCTTTCTAATGTGGATCAAAAGTACCCGTATCTCATAATTTGTCTTGACATCTTATGGTCATTCGCATGAGTTTCGTAAACTCCGTCATGTACTTCTTCCAAGATTATCTTTGCCTCTTCTGAATCTATACATCTTAACAAGACTTGATCATGACTTTTCTTGTATAAGATTTCCCCATCCAAAACATATCAGGCTACCATCCTTATGATTGTTCTTTTGTCAGTCTAGGTGGCCTTTTGTATATAACTTTGATTTTTAATGTATTGTAAGATGTTGTAGTACCAAGGTTTGATATCCTTTACCTCTTCAATTTGGTAGCAATGAGTCGGGTATTCATACGACTGTATGTCAATTGGCATCATGTCAGACTCCCTGCTAGCCTTAAAGGTTGCTGCCAAGGTAGCTAAGGTGTCATCCATTTGATTTTCTTCTCTGGGCACGTAATGGAAAGTGACTTCATCAAACTCTTCAAGTATATCTAATACGAGCTTTCGGTATTCCACCAACTTTACATCTTTCGTCTCCCATTCTCCTCGGAGATGATAGATCACTAAGGTCTAATCTCTGTATATTCGTAGAGTCTTTACATTCTATCCAATAGCAGCTAGAATTCCCAAAACACAGGCTTCATACTCTGCTATGTTGTTGGTGCAATCAAAATTCAATCTGCTGGTGAACGGGTAATGATTTCCCTCAGGGGAGACCAATATTGCCCCAATACCATGTCATAATGCATTTGATGCACCATCAAAATGCATTTTCAAGGAATCACATGTGGAAGTACTTACTTCTTCTAGAGATATGTCCATCAAGTCTTCATCTGGGAAGTCAAAGTCCAGTGGCTCATAATTTTTAGCTGTTCAATTTGCAAAGAAATCAGAAATGGCATTTCCCTTTATAGCTTTTTGGTTCATGTATTCAATGTCAAATTCAGATAATAGGATCTGCCATCGGGCTAACCTTTTATAGAGAGCATGTAAACCCATCATGTATTTTAACGAATCTATCCTGGAAATCAACCAGGTGGTGTAGTACAACATATATTGTTTGAGTCTTAATGTAGCATAAACTAAACCGCAACAAACTTTTTCAATGGGTGAATATCTAACTTCGCAATCTATGAACTTCTTGCTTATGTAGTAAAAGGTTCTCTTATTCTTTCTGGACTCATCATGATGGTACAGGACATATCCCATTAAATTCTCAAATATGGACAAATACATGAATAAAGGTTTACCCAGGATGAGAGACATTAATACTGGAGTGTGAGATAAATACTCTTTTATTTTTCTCAAATACAGTCTGGGAGTCCACATCCCATGTTCCAGGGTTTCTTTTTCAAAGAAGACGGAAAATTGGGACACACTTATCCGTCAGGTAAGATATGAACCGCGTTATATAATTCAATCTGTCCAGAAAACCTGGAACTTCTTTTTATGTTCATGGGAGAGGTAAATTCTAGATGGCTTTGACTTTATCTAGATCAATCTTGATGCCTTTCCTGCTAACCACGAAGCCTGACAACTTTCTAGATGTTACTCTGAAGGTATTTTTATTTGGATTCAATCTCAACTGAAACCTTCTCAATCTCTGGAAAAGTTTTCTTAAATTCTTGACATGTTCATCTTTAGTTTGTTCCTTGACAATCATGTCGTCAACATAAACTTCAGTCTCTTTATGCATCATGTCATGAAATAATATCACCATGGTCCTTTGGTATGTTGCCCCATCATTCTTTAATTCGAAGGGCATCACCTTGTTGTAGAATATTCCCCACATTTTGACAAATGTGGTTATTTCCATGTCATCAAGATGAAATTTAATCTAGATATATCTTGATAATTCGTCCATGAATGAGAAAAAAGCATTTTTTTCTATATTATCCACCAAAGTGTCTATGTGCGGCAAGGGGAAGTTATATTTAGGACTTGCTCTGTTAAAGGCTCAATAATCGACATACATGCGCACTTTCACATCCTTGTTTGGAACGGGTACAATGTTAGCCACCTATTTTGGATACTTGGCCACCTAAACAAAGCCATCATCGAACTGCTTCTTGACTTGTTTTATTTTAAGGAGCATTTTAGGTCTCATTCTCCTTAGCTTTTGTTGTACAGGTTTGCATTCTGGCTTGATAGGTAGTTTGTTGACTACAATATCCGTATCTACCCCTTCATGTCTTGATACGACCATACAAACACATCTTTGTATTCTTGAAGTAAGTTTATCAAGTTTTGTCTTGCTTCAGCCGAAAGAGTTATGCCAATTTTAACCTTTTTCCTTTTCTCTTTTGTGCTCAAATTCAAAACTTCAATTTTCTCTTTATGTGACTATTTGTTTATCCTCTATTTCTACCATCCTTAATATTTTGGAAGGTAAGTTGCACTCTTATTAATTGTCACATTCAACAATTTCCCCAAGACAAGTGAGCTGTTCAAAGTCCACTTCCGGGTCAGGATCATCAATGCCCGCATCATTAATATCTTGGGACCTGAAAGGGGAAGGAGAAAAGAAACGTGTATATACAAGAGGTAAATATCTCACATGAAAGAAAATTAATATTCAAAAGGAAATGAAATAAAGTACAAAATGAAAGAAAATTAAATTTAAAAGGAAATGAAATGAAACAAATTAGGAAGAAATGTTTATCGGGAAAGAAATTGCATCTTTTATTGAATGATAATAGAAACCATTTATTCACCCTTACAAAAGATCACCTATTTCCACGGGTATAGGCGAATAGGGAGAGTTTGAGTATTACTCTAAAAGAAATTTGAAAACCACAAGTAGCTCTTCAGCCGTCTAGTTGTTAAGCACTAACCTAGGTGGCAATGGGTGGATTCATGATTTATCCGTATTTTTGACATTTTCTGTAATTATGGAATTGATACTCAAATATTTCGAAGAAACCTCCAAATTTGGTAAGTTGGTCTTGAATACATAGCCACCAGATCTAAACATATCATAAAGAGGTGAGAAAACCATTGGCTCCCACTGAAATTCATTCCTGACCAACCTTGCCAACCTTATTTCTCGGCACTTTTGAATTTCCTTCATCTTCTGTTGGTGATTGGGTTGAAAACCAAACTCGAATTGGTCTAACTTCGTTATAGGAAAAAATGGGTCAATCCTCCTTGCAAAAGACTTCTAAATCCTCTTCATACCTTCGCACATCTTCCCAAAGTCTTTTTTATTTCCATTTTAGTCCATTCAGAGATCCTGGGTTTGAAAATTTTTCCTCCTTCAGCCAGAAATGTAGCATTCATGAATTCTAGAGAGTAGAACGAACACTCTACAACTTCCTCATTCACTTCTATATAAGGGGCATCAGTGGTCACACTCGCCACTATATTTTCTTCAGCATTAATGATTACAAGAGCTCCGTCAATGATAAACATAATTTTCTGGTGCAGTGTAGATGGTACTGCTCCAACTTGATGGATCCAAGGCCTTCTTAAAAGGTAGTTGTATGAATACATAATGTTCATCATCAAGAACTCTATATTATAAGTGGTGGGTCCAATGGTTAGGGGTACCTCAATATTGTCGATTACCTCCATATTTTGCCCATCAAATGGTTATACCACATTCTGATATGTTCCATATGAGATGTATCTATTGGTAGCCTTTTTAGAGTGACTAGTAGCATCACATTCAATGCAAACCCGTTGTCGATTAACACACTTGGTAGGGCATGCCCCTTGCAGTGAGTTGTAATGTGTAATGCTTTAGCCCGACCTTTTCCTTCAGATGAGATCTCATCAAGGAAAAATAAAATAAGATTGTCAGACTGAATGTTATTGACTAATCTATCCAACTTGATGATTGGTATGTCCTGTGGTATGAAGGTCTGATTCAAGACCTTCAGTAGTGCATCCCTACGTGCCTCTGAATTTAGTAGGAGTATCAGCATCGAAATACGTGCTGTCAAATTGTGTAGTTGTTCCACAACACTGTACTCGCTATGCTTTAGGAATTTTAGTAATTCCAGTACTTCCTCTTCTTTAATGGTCTTATTTATCACTAGTTTATCTCTTTAAACAGCTCCAGTGGTCTATGGGATGAATGAATTTCCTGGGAATACCACTTTCCCCTTCCAATGGCATGCCCCATTTTCTGAGCACCTTCTTTCATAGTTCTTACTTGGCAATCATATTTCCAAGGCACTTGTCGATAATCTTTATAGGGGAAAAGTCTGAGCGATGTAATCACCACCTTTTCTGGTGCCTTTTTTATCAGTTGCACCTTAGGTTGATTAATAATGGACGGTTCATATCGTATCTTATATTGGATGAATCTCCCATCACACAAACATCAACTTGTGGAGTATCTTGGACTTCCTTGTAGAATTTCAGCTCTTTCCTATCAATCATGAGCTGGATCAGAGCTTTAAACTCCTAGCAATCTTGCATGTCATATCCCTCTTCATGGTGGTAACAACAGTTGTCATCATCTTCATATTTCGATATGTTAGGACGTGGTGTAAGAAATCCTGCTTTCACGATCTGTCTCCATACCCAGGCTAGGGAAGACATTATTTCATCAATGCTTGTTTTGACTTTCTTATTCCTTTCCTCAACAATTGCATTAACCTCACTTTCTTGGTGGTTAGGCAAAGGGTTCTGTGCAACATTCGACGCCCCTGAGTTGTTGAAGTGGATTCAATTCTTGTTGCGCATTCTCTGCACGATCCTCTTGAATACGAGGAAGTTCTCAATAGTGTACCCTGGAACACTGCCATGATATTTGCAATGTGTGTTCTCATCATACCACCTGGGGTATGGGGGTTTCATAGGTTCCACTGGATATGGTGACACTATATGAGTGTCAAAGAGTTTCTGGTAAAGTTCTTTGTAAGTCATGGGAATATGATCAAAATGTTCTCTCTCTCTTTCTTTCTTGGGTTCCTTTGAATTTTGTCTAGAATTACATGATGGTACAACTGTAGTTGATTTTGGCTTGGAGATTGTAATACCTTTATTGTTATAGGTATTGATGTTGTTGACCTCTCCATCCCTCTTCTTCATAGGAGGTTTCTTACTGGCCTCCCCTCCCTCGATTTTGCCTTGCTTTATGGTAATTTCTATCATTTCCCCGGCCATAACCAAGTCAGAAACATTTCCATATGTTATTGCAACCAGGTTCCTGAAGTAAGGAGCCTTCAGTGTTTGCACAAAGAGTTTCCTGGTTTCATTCTTATATAAAGGTGGATGAACTTGCACAACTAAATCCCTCCATTTCTGTGCATATTGTCTGAAACTTTCATTATGCTTCTTCTCCATATTTTGCAGCATAACTCGATCTTGTCTCATATTTACATATTTGTATTGTTCCAAGAATGACTTGGCTAGATCCTTCTAAGTCTTGATATGAGACTGGTTCAACTGGTTGTACCACCGAATGACTGAACCAGGTAGACTCTCTTGAAAGCAATGAATCAGAAGTTGGTCGTTTCCTACGTATCATGTTATCTTTCAACAGAACATGGTAATGTGGGCTGACGGACAACTGTTCCCCTCAAATTTCTCAAATTCAAGGACCTCGAATTGCAGAGAAAGAACCAAATCTGGGACTAAACTTATCTCCAAGGCATCGACTCCATAGTAATCATGGTCTCCTTTAACTATCTTCATTTGGTCCTCCAACTGTTTGATTTTCTCTTCCATTTTCTTTGCCTTGTCTTCTTCATCAAAATCCTGTATATGGTAATCATCTAGATTATTCTCAGGGTAAGATACAGAAGTCTATACTTTTACAGCAAACGAGGCTTTTACTTTTACGACAGATAAGTCCCCTTGAAGTCCTGGTAAGATTCCAGGTAAAATAACCACTTGCGGGGTAGGTGGCATAATTACTCATTCAGATGTCCATGCCCCAGGTACACTTGCTTGATTCAGGCAAGATAACTTTTCAATAATTTGATCAACCAAAGACTCTTGGCTTTTGGTGATCGACTCCAGAGTACTTTGATTATTCTGACTTATTTTCTCCTCTAGCTCCCTTTGTAATCTTAGCATGTTCTCTTCGAGTTTGCTTCCATTTTCTTCTTCTTTGAACGTGTGTTATGAGGATGAGGTAAGTCCAATGCTTAGGGAGGTAAGTCCAATGCTTGGGGTGGTATGTCCAACATTTTTTCCTTTTTTGATGAGACATTTTTTGTTAGTTAATGTGAATGTAAATAAAATAATAAAAATTACAAATGCAAAATATGTATAAATGCATTATGCATGAAATGTTCGAAGCATTGATCCAAAAACCTGTCTTTTATTATAAATAATCTTTATTGGGACAAAAGATTTATTTCTTAAGAGACAAAAACATCTTAAATGTATATTTTGACTAAGTCCTCTAGACCCTAAACAACTTCTAATAGGCTAACAAGTCTTCCTTCATCTGTTACCGATCGAATACCTTGTCAGACCACTCCAACTTCTCTCGCTAAACCGTACAAATGATGAGCTGCTTTCTATACTTGTTACAGGAAATCTCGAATGACTGTATTTCTAGATTTCACCTTTTGCTGAGCCTGTTCCCAACGAAAAAGTCATTGGAGTCCTCCAACAAAGGGAATTATCTGAAGTTCACTTGCTTGTTTCTTGAACCCGTTCACAATGGCCTTTGACTCAGCTATGGCTTTGTCATCCTGTTCTTGGTGTCTTTGAAGAGACTTCTCCAGATCAGCTACCTTGGTCTTCAGACATTTGTTCTAGTGTTGGTTGTCTAACAAACATATTTGGGAAGTTTTTAACTATTCTTTCAATGTATCTTTTTCATTTTGTCTTTCGAAGTTCCTTTTCATGTTGTTGGCTTCACTTTTCTAGTATTCAGAAGAGTTTTTCAAACTGGAATTATTTTGAACTTGTTCTTCATACCCCTTTCTCAAATCTTCCAACTCGAAGAAGACTTTGTTATGTTGTTTTTCTAATCTATCTACCTGATCCTTCTAAATATCAACATCTAACCTCCACTGGATTTTTTCAATCTCAACTTCCCTTAGCATTTGCTTCAGTTCCTTTTTTTCATCTTCGAACTCTTTCTTTGCTATCTCTAGTTTGGAGGGAACTGGTTTAAGATGCTCTTCCATGGTCTGAGTATCTTCATGGTCCGGTATAGGAACATTGTCATTCTTTCTTACTATCTGTCATTCCAAATAGTCTGGAGTAAGCATGTCTTTAGCAGCCACGACGTCCATACGAAATATCTTCTTACATGATTCAGCTACATCTTTGAACTTCTTCTTGTAGTTATCCTCATGGTATGTAAATTCTGATCCACATATTCCATGTGTAGTTGGGACAACTGGCATGCACCATACTGCCGAAGTGCCAAAAGTGAAGAATATCCTACTCCTCCCCATAATCCAAGCAATGTTATGGTTTCTGAGTCTCCAAACCGATAAAGGATGTCACTATGGATCAACCAAGGGGCTCTCCAGACAATGTCCTTATCCTGAAGATGTGTGAAAACTTTCAACCATTTCTCTTTTGGGATATTTTCTTGCCATTTCAGTGTGAGGAATTCCCCTAAATGAGAGTAAGTGGTACTGAGTCAGCGGTAAGAAATCCTATGAGTCTTCTAGAAGTGACTATGGATCCATACCTAAAGAAGCTGTGTGCATCCTATAAATCTTCCTCCACCAGTCTTTCTACAATGATTGAGTGAACATAAAGTTTCAGCTAATATTGTCGGTGTCGGGTTCACTAACTTCAGAAGTTGTTCGAACAGTTCCACCATAGTCGTATCGATGTATCCCAAAGTTTTTGGGAAAATAATTAAGCTGTAGACACCCAAGGCGAGTAGATCAATCACCTTTCATTCATCGGAATGATTCTTCATTAATTGCTTGATATGGGTCCAAGCAATTCCTTATTCTTTACCTTTGTGCTGAGTCAAATCAATTACCCACTTTTCATCTACCCTTACAACCTTTGCTAACCTGTTCTTGAAAGGCTGACTCTTGATGAACTTGGTGTACACCCGGTCCATTTTGGTTCCTTCACAATGCAACAATGTAGTATATTCTTCAATGGTGGGTACCATGTCTTCTTGGTTAAACATGAAACAACTGTACCTCGAATTCCAGAATTGCACTAAGGCTCGATAGGGGGTCGTCTATCTTGACATAGAGTAACAGCGCGATATCACCATATCACTAACAA
This sequence comes from Hibiscus syriacus, assembly GCF_006381635.1. Classification (NCBI taxonomy): domain Eukaryota; kingdom Viridiplantae; phylum Streptophyta; class Magnoliopsida; order Malvales; family Malvaceae; genus Hibiscus; species Hibiscus syriacus. Next base: position 392,892 of record NW_024062640.1, read on the forward strand.
AATTTCTGTTTTCGGTCACCTTTCCCGCTGTCCCAAATGCCTTGTACTTCTTGAACATCGTTCTTCTTCAAAAGCATAACCAACCAGTTCTGACAAATAGATGCCTTGAAATTGTCTCCCTTTTTCCTTCTGAGTCTTCTTTGACCATAGTCTGACCTTTTCATTTTTCACCTCTTGCATTACAACCCCTTTTTCCATTAATATGGATTATTTATGTTTAACAAACACTCTTTGTGGATCAACACCTCTTTTTTATGATACAAATGATAAGATAAAAGAAAACAAAAAGTGAAAAAAAAACAAGTCAGTAAAATAATAATCAAAATAATAATGAAAGTGAAAAAAATAATTATACTCCGTATGATATCTAACCAGCATGCTTTAATTCCTACCCATACATGATTTTATCCCGCTTGTTGGCTTAATTTTGAGCAAGTCCTAATCGCATATTTTTTAGTTCGCATGCTTTGAACAGTAAACGAAGCAGGAAATAGCTCAAGCATCCTAGGTTTCGAAATGGAGTTTCGGGGTGGGTTTTAATTCCCTATAGTCTCTCGGTTTAGGTTCTAAAAAGAAGGTACCCGAGTTATCCTTGCTGGTGCCCCCTTGGGCTTACCAGACCCTCAGTCCTAAGCCCATTACAGGTTTATGTGGACCAAGTTAAACTCGAGAGGACACATTCCCTTATGTTTATACATAGAATAAATTCACACGAAGACATAAGTTATATGAATCCCGAAGGTTACTTGCTGGGCCTATACGGAGAACAAATTCCCACGAAGGCGTCTTTCACCTCCACTTATATAAGGTTTGGAGCTTGGGTATAGAGCCTGAAATGAATTTTAAAAAGCTAAAATCATTGAAAAAACGTCAGTACAACAATTTATTTTAAAAAAACAATCAAAGATAAATAATAAGGATCAAATAAATAAATTAAAATTTATACTTATAATTTTCGAGTAAGAAGACAACCGGAAATTAATTTTAGTCAGACTCACTTACCTATCCCCAGAAGAGTCGCCAAGCTGTCGCAACCTTCTTTCGGGTGGACCCAAAATTAGGGTTCAACTTAAATAAAACATGCAAGAGTCGACACCGATCATTTATATTTTTTTCAAACATAACTAGGTTTACCAGACACCCCAATTGACCATCTTACATGATCTGTGAAATTATTAGAAGTACACCTAAAAAATTCGATTCGAACTTCTTACATTTGATCAATTAGAAGTACCCCTAAAAAATAAAAAATTATTAGATCGTGAAATAAATATATAAATAATTTAAAAACATTTAAAAATATAAAAATGAAAAGATTAAATTGAAACAAATTAAAGTTGAGGGACCTAATTAATACTAAATATGTACTGCAAATAAAAAAAATAAGAGTTAGAGGGGTTAAATTGAAAAAAATATAAATTATAAATAGGGACTGAATCAAATTAGTTGAAAATTCAGAGGCAAAATTGAGGTAAGTGACCAAAATGAATTACACATTAAAATATCAAGGACTGCAGAAATGATTTAAATATTTCATATTTATATAATGGCCCCTATAAATACCCCCCAAAACACAAAAAATTAACAATCTCTCATTTCTCACCTTCCCTCCAAACCGAACTCTCTCATCTCTTTAAATTCTCTCCCCCTTTTCCCAATTGGTCTATGGCTGACCACTGCTCTGGCGAAGCCCCTTCATGCCGACCACCACTTCGGCCACCACCACTGGTGGCCGAAAAAACAAAATGTCCTCTTTCGAATCCTTCAAACCCCCTAAAGCTGAAACTGACCCCCAAATCCCCAAAATATGCCTTACTTGGCGTAGACCTAACGAGCAAGTTTTGGGTTTTCACATTTTCAAGGAAAATGTTTCGTTTTCCAACACTTTCCCTCCGATGCTTCTCATTAACAATCATTGCTTCTTTTGACGAGAAAAAGGCCTTGGTTTTTTCTCAATTTTTTATTGTATTTGGACGGGTTGTTTGGTTTGATTATTTTGCTATTTTTTGTTGTTTTGTTTTTGTGTTTCGGGTAGCTCTTGCTTTGTGACGTTGGTTGTTTTTGGTTCGGTGTTTGGCTATTTTTCTCTTAAGATTATGGTTGTTTGGCTGCCTCTTGATCGATTGCTCACTGTGAGTTCCTTGCTTAGCCTCGCCGGAGGCTTTTTATAGTCTCGATTTTGGCCGTTTTGAGTCCCGAACGGGAAGGTATTCATGGGTTACACATTACGGATTTCTCATACATATTTTTTGGCTGGGATTTTACGGTTGGTTCAGTCCAGATCCAAGCAGGTTTTCGGCACGTCATTGCTGTTCTGGTTACACGTTCAAGGGCCGATAAATTCGGCCAGTTCTCAAACTGTTCGGGCGCGTGACTCGACCCGCGCTCCTCGTGCGGCGCTTTTGGCTTGATATGAAACCCTAGCCCTCTACTGGGTCAGGCAGATGGGCTTGGGCCTTATCGGGCTTACTGGGAAGGCTTGTTTCGGTTGGGCTTGTTTCGAACCCTTGGACTTAGACCTGGACCTGAACCAAAATAAAAAATAATAATAAAAATGAACTAAATAAATAAAATAAATAATAATATATAATAAAAATAAAAACTATATAATATTATATAAATGTTTTCAAAAATCATTTAAAAAAAATATTATATGTTTCAAAACCTTTTTAAAAACTATATATTATATACATATTCAAAAATGTTTTCAAAAGTATATATTATATATGTTTTCAAAAATGTTTTCCATACTATATATTATATATTTTCAAAACGTTTTAAAACTATATATTATATATTTTTTCAAAAATGTTTCCAAAACTATATATTATATATATGTTCAAAATATGTTTTCAAAACTATATATTATATATATTTTCAAAAATATTCTCAAAACTATATAATATATGTTTTTTAACAAAACGTATTTTCATAACCATGAAATGTATTTTCAAAAGCCTATTTTGTTTAAAAAACCATATTTGTATGCTTTGAAAAATTGTTCTCTAAAAATTATGTATTATATTATTATATATATACTAAATAAACCTCGGACGAAAATACATGTCTACAGATGTAGTGAAGGAGGTATGTTGTCTTTAAAACTAGTCTACAAAGACATGGTTAATAGCACTTCTAATGATACAAAAAGAATGTGAAATAATAAAGATGTATAAGTTCTAAGTTGCAAATGATATGATGCGTATGGTTAATTAGAAACTTGTTAAGAAACCAAATTAGGCCAAATTGAAGTAAACTTGGCAAGTGGCGGTCGACAGTAGGAGACTTTGGTCGAATTTAGAGGTCAATTTGATATGTTATCTAAAATTTAGATATCAAATTAAATATTAATCTTTTTTTATTAACGTATCACACCATCAAACTAACATGTGTTGATAGTTCACTCATCAAAATATAACGATCGATAACGTAAGTGCTGACACAATACGTTGCTAATTGGTTTGTGATTAGTTACAATAGTTAGTAGTTAGTTGCAGCTAGGTAATTACTTCCACTGACTTGTTTTACAGCTATATAAGAAACACTTTGTAAATCAATTAGTGTGTGGAAATATACAAAGCAAAAAAAAAATATAAAAAAAAATTCATTTTCAATTTATTATAAGGCAAAATTAAATAAATAAAATCTTAAAACTAATAAAATCTTAAATAATCATATTCGATTTAAAATACTTAAATAGCAAAAATAGACATTTAAATGACTAAAATAACAAAAATATATATTTAAGGGACTAAAATGATATTAACATAAACTAAAAGGACTAACAAAGTAAAAATAGAAATTTAAAAGAATAAAATGGCAAAAATAGAAACTTAATGGTCTAAAACAGTAAAATAGAAATTTAAAGGACTAAAATGGCAAAATATAAACTTAAAGGTCTAAATAAAAATACAGACATTTAAAGGACTAAAATAACAAAAACATACATTTAAGGGACTAAAAGTGTATTAACATAAAATAAAAGGACTAAGCATTAATTATAAAATAAACCAGAGACCAAATTGCAAATGTTAAATAATACAGGCACCAGAAATATAAATAACCCATAAATAATATTTAGGACTAAAATAAAATAACTAGAAACATGGAGGACTAAACAATAATTAGACCAAATGCCAACAGTGACTAAAATAAAAGATTTACAAATAACATGGTCAAATTCAAATACCAGCAATAATACAAAACAAATGAAATCAGTGACTAAAATAGAAAATGAATAAACAAAGAACTTGAATTAAGAAATTGAAAGTTTCATTCACTGGTTAAAATAGAGATCTTACAATATACAGAGGTCAAAAGCGTTATTAACCCCAAAAGCCCAAAACACGCAGGTTGATATTGGCTTCAAACGATGTCATTTTATAGCCCTTATAAATACCCATTTTATGGGTTATGAACCCACACACACCCTAATTTCCCATTTCCTCATTCCATAGCCAGAGAGATATAGAAAGAGAGAACCAGAGGAAGAGCTTCAACCGAAGCTCTTTCAAGCCTAGATTCTGTGAGCCACCACCGTGCTGGCCGCCGACTACCGACGGCAGAGAGGAAAAAAAGTACCATTCGAAGCGCTTTCTCCTTCTCAGCAAGGATCTGGGGTTGGATTTTCGAGATGGGGGCTAGATCGGAGCAGGTCTAGAGAAAAAGGTAGATTTTTCTTCCCCTCTACTTCCTTTTTTTTCTGTTTCACTCTCTGATAGTTTCGAGTAACCCCGAATACTCCCACTTCTTTCTCAGTATTTTTCTCTCCTTTTTTCTTAAACTCCAATCCCAAATCGTCTAATATTTTTTCTGTTCCCTCTCCTTTTTCCTTTTCGAATCCCCTCTGGTTCTCCTTCCTTTTTATTTTTTCTTCCCTCTTACCGAATGGTCCTCTATGTTTCCTCTCTTTCTTTTTTATTTTCTTGTTTGCTTTTCGAATCGGTTCCTCTTGGTTCCCTTTTCTTTTTCTTTTTGTTCTCTCAATTCTCTCTCTCCTTTTTCTTTCTCCAATCTTAATCCTACTATTTTCCTTTGTCTTTTTTCTTTTTATATTGCCCTATGATTAGCTTGGTGATTGATGTTGCTTTCTACCAGAGCTAGATTCACATTGGGATATCATTTAGATTTGTTTCAGCATTCTTTTCATTTCTTTATTGGGGTTTTCACTGATTTTGCTGACTGATGGGGTCTCGGTCACTGTAGGTTGTCACTGTTGGTGACAATATCGGGCGGGACGTTCGGCGGCTCGGGAAGCAATCGGCTTGAGTGGCGGTTGGAGTGATGGACGGTTCTGGAATGCCAAGAAACGAAGGTGACTAACAGCCATTAGGGTGAAACCCTAGTTTCGGACCGATCTGGACCATTGGTTGGGTACAGATCCAACGACCTGTTGGAGGCGGTGCTGGAAAATCATTTAAAACCCTAAGGTGGCGTTTGGTTGGATGGAATCTCTTGGAATTCACCATTTTCCCATGTTTAGTTCAAGTTTTCGAAGGGAATTGGAATCCCTCATGGCTTCAACTTTCCATCAAATGAGGAAAAGTGAATTCCATCCAAGAATGGATGGAATTCAATTCCCTTGTTGGCGGAAATTAAAATTTGACCATACTATCCTCATCAATCTTTTGGTAACTTATTCATATATTGAATAAAAATATTTTTTATTATTTCGGGTCGGGTCGGGTTTCTAATTCATATATTCGGGTCGGGTCGGGTGAAACTTTATTTTGGTCAGGTCGGTCAGTTTTTTTATGTGTGATATTCGGGTCAGGTCGAGTTCGGGTTTAGGGTGAAAAATACCCAACCCGAAAATATATATAATTTTACCTTATATATTTAGGAATAATTACAATAATACCCCTCTCTCTATATATATTTTTTCAATTAAGTCAATGTTTTTATTGAATAAAAATAATTTTTTATTATTTCGGGTCGGATCGGATTTCTAATTCATATATTTAGGTCAGGTCGGGTGAAACTTTATTTTGTTTGGGTTGGGTCGAGTTTTTTAAGTGTGATATTCGGGTCGATTCGGGTCGGGGTCGAGTTTAGGGTGAAAAAAACCGAATCGACCCGAAAAAAATAATAATTTTACCTTATATATTTAGGAAAAATTACAATAATACCCCTCTATATATAATTTTTTCAATTAAGTCAATGTTTTTATTGAATAAAAATAATTTTTTTATTATTTTGTGTCGTGTCGGGTCGGGTTTCTAATTAATATATTGAATAAAAATAGTTTTTGGTATATTTTTTGGTAACTAATTAACATACTCCGATTGTAATGTATCAAAATATTGCTCTATCTTTTGGTAACTTATTAACATATTTTGATTGCGATGATTTTAACTTATGATGTTTATTAGCATGATTTTTATAATTTATTGAAATGAATAATCAATCAATAAAATGAAAATTTAATATTTTTTAATTTTTTATAACATATTACTACATGTAAGTTGTAAAACAAACTAAAATAAAGCAAAAAAATAAGAAGGGTAATTCTATCATTTTATATTACTGAAATCAAATTCATCTGACATGTATGCGAACCAAACAAAATACGGAATTGGATTCCAATTCCATTTCTTGCCAACCAAACAGAATATGGAATTGGATTCAAATTCCTGACAGATTCCAATTCCTTCATAGATTCCAATTCCCTCATAAATATTCCAGCGAACCAAACGCCACCTAAGGGATTCTGGGTTGAATGCCGGCCTGGATCTCGGGCCGGTTTGGGTCTAAAACTGGGTTTGCTGGGTTGGGTTGAGTTGTAGTGGGCTGTTCGGTTGATGTTTGTGACTTGGGTCATTGGTTGGCTTGTAATGGGCCTGCAAAACATGTTGTAAACATAAATAATAATAATAATAATAAAATAACGATAATAATAATTAATAAATATAATATAATAATATTTTTGGTAGACTCGGACAAAAATGAGTGTCTGCAGTTAGCATAATGAAGCTTTGATCTTAATTCTTAAATGGATACGTGCAGGATATCATGTGCAAGAAACAAGAAACTAATGATTCAAATATGGCTTGAAAATATCAGGTGAAACAGCTGAGTAAAGCTTACACGGAATATGTCATGTGATGATAACCTGTTTCTTGTTGACACAGGGTTCATCATCAATTCTAACAGAGTATATCAAAGTTTGTATCAAATTATATTCAATCTTTATTTATGTTAATGTGCCACGTCATTAATGTAGTGCTAGAAAATTGAATGATAAAAAAAACTAAAGTAAAATGGAAAGTGTAATTTAACTTTTGTGTATATATGAGATTTCTCCATTATTGAGCCATGTTTTTTATTGACGTTTCCGGAGATGCCGTTCATTACACTGCTAATTTCCTTTTAAGGATTTTTAGGATATAATTAATGGAGTAGTAATAATAATAACATGGGTCAAGTATGATTATGAAATCACCTATAGGGCAGGGAGGGACGCAGAATTTTATGTTAGGGGCGAATTTGAAATTTTAAAATTTCAAGGGTGAACTTGAACTTATAAAATTGTAAAGGGTGAAAGCATATTGAGTTGAAAATACATAGAAAAAAATCTAAATATAAAATAATTTTAAATTTTCAAGGGGAACGATTGTCCCCCTTCGGTCCATCATTGTTGTTATAAGCTTGTCTTGAAAGCCCAATTTCCATCATTGGATGACGAAAAAGAAAAAGGAAATGGGGAAAAGCTGTTACATAATTAGGTTTTTGAAACTACAAAAGAAGTTAACAATCACAAGAAAAGCTGTTATACTCAATAAATGAATTTTTATAATGTTTTAAAGATTATAATATAATTATAAAGTAATATATGTGTCTAATTTTAAATAAATATGAATTCGCACACACCACACACATAAATATAAAATATTATATTACTTAAAACATTTTCTTTACCATTTCCTTAATTCATGAATTTTTATAAAAGGAGAAAGGTTTTGTTTGAAATCCATATTCAATTTTAGTCATTGGAGAAATAGAGGGGTTACTAGGGGAGTTTATAGTTATATATAATAAATTAGCTTTGTTTGTTAATGAGAAAATATGTCATACAAATTATTAATTTTCTTATTAATAATTTTAAACTATCCATAACCATAGCCTCTAATTAATTATTCTTGAGACTAAAATAGGTCCAAAGGATGCAAGACATTGTCATGGTCCTGGAAGGGGAATTAGGGATTAGGGGTGAGGAATTAGGGATTGGTGATGAGAGAATGGGGGAATTCGAAATTACCTGACTCTTTATCTGGTGCTAGCGTGGGCAATTGGACTAAGGAGAATAACTGGGCTAGTGAAGACATCTGGGCTGAAGGAAGTTAGAACAATGATGAAATCGGGCCATATCTGAGCTGGACAGGAACGGTTATTTTGTTAGAAAGAATCTTACAACTGTAACTAAATAATGTAGCAAACTGAGCAATATATAGAATGTAATGGAAAAAATGAGAATTAGGAATGAAAATTAAGAATCCGTTTCTGTAAACCCACCTTTTCTTCTTCTTCTACAATCATTTCTAACAAATTTCAGGAGCAAACATGACAATTGGTAATCAGAGCTAAGTCAGTGATCCCAAACAAATCTACACGTTGGGTAAAACGAAAAAGATGAAAAAGACTGGAACTGTGGAGGTACAAGAACAAGCAATAGAGGTTAAGGATGAATAGGCCTTACCATCTTGGTGGGTTGGACAGAAGGCAGAGCTAGAGGGGAGGATACAAACATTGGAAGAGGGGATGATTGAAAATAGAGGCTATTTGTAGAGAATCCTACAGCTGATCAATTAGGCAGCTGAGGAAAAAGATTCATCCCGGTCAGAAAAGAGTCAACCACCAGCAGCTGTAAAACAAAACAAAGAAGAAGGTAAGCTTCCATGTTTGGTTACTGTTATTGGTGAGCATGAGAATTATACATTTCAGACTGGTGAACTAGGAATATTAGCTCCTAAACCTGTTAATACTCCTCCACTTTGTGAAAATCAACCTCATGCTAGAGTGGATGTGCAAAAATTAAAAATGGGGGAAAACATAACAAAAATGAGAGAATCATCCATTGGGGAAGATGTTCATTCAAGTTATTTTTTCAGACCAAAAATAGAACTTCAAATGTTTGATGGAACAAATCCTAGAAGCTGGGTAAAAAAATGTCATAAGTATTTCTCAATCTTTAGAGTACCTGAAGGTCAGAAAGTAGAATTAGCTACCATGTATTTAACAGGGAAGGCTGAGACCTGGTTTGATGGCTATATAGCTCAGAAACATAAGGTGAATTGGCATGAATTTACAGCAGATATATGTCATATATTATGTGATCAGAATTGTAATGACATTGTGGAAGAGTTTAACAAGCTGATTCAAAAGAATTATGTAGAAGACTATCATGAGAAGTTTGAGGAGTTGAGGTCTTACATGCTGCAGTATAGTCCATTTTTGGAGGAGGGGTATTTTGTTTCTAGTTTCCTGAGTGGATTGAAAGAAGAAATTAAGCACAGGGTTAAAATTCATAATCCCACAACTTTAGCTACTGCTTTTAGATTGGCTAAATTAGTGGAATTGACTTGGGAAGTGGAAAACAGGAAACTGAGGTTCCAACCTAGAGCAGTATCTACAGGACAGAGCTTCAACTACAAGGTCCCACACACTAATGTGAATCAATCACAAAAAGGAGCTGTTCAGAATTTGAATCAGAGTAAACAATCATTGGTGGAGTATAGAAGGACACATGGATTATGTTACAAATGTGGAGAGAAATTTAGTCTAGAACATCAATGCAAGGTCAAACAGTTAAATTTAATGGAGGATACAAGAGAGTTTGAAATTATGGAAATATAAAATAACGAGGCTATTGCAACAGACCCTGTAGAAGAAGAGCTGGAAATTTCTATAAATGCTATAACAGGGAAAACATGCCACCACAGATTGAGGATTCAAGGACACATATCTGGGAGACCTCTAAACATTCTCATAGACAGTAGAAGCACACAAAGTTTTATAACTGGTCAATGGTCCAAAGAAGGAGTGGAATTGGAGCAAACTCATCATTTGACCATTACAGTTGCTAATGTTGAAAAGTTGTACAGTTCAACCATGAGTAAAAGTTAAAATAGGGAATGTAGGGTTCTCAGTTTGAACATGACTTTAGAGTTTTAACTCTAGAAGGAAGTGATATGGTGCTAGGAGTGGACTGGATGAAAAAGTATAGTCCACTACTGATGGATTTCAATAATATGACCATGAGTTTTAAAAAAGATGGGGAGGAGATTACTTTAAGAGGAAAACAGAATTCACCTACTGTCAAAGTGATATCAGAAAGTAAATTGCAGAAATTGATGGGGAAGAACAGTGATATAACAGGGGAAATTTTTATGCTAAGTGGGGAAGTTAGAACTAACATGGTACCTGTGGAATTATAAAGTTTATTAGAGGAGTATTTGAGATGTTTTTGAGGAACCAAAAGGGATGCCACCTCCAAGAGAACATGATCATTCTATTACACTAAAAGAGGGTACAAAAGAAGTGACCATTAGACCCTACAGGATGCCCTATCATCAGAAGTCAGAAGTGGACAAACAAATTAAGGAAATGTTGTCCTCTTCCATAATACAGACCAGTAAAAGCCCATTTGCTTCTCCTTATTTATTGGTCAAGAAAAAGGATGGAAGTTGGAGAATGTGTATTGATTATAGGCAATTAAATGCCTTAACTATAAAAAACAAATTTCCAATTTCTGTAGTGGAAGATTTGTTGGATGAGTTGACTGGAGCGGCCTATTTTTCTAAGTTGGATTTAAGATCAGGGTATTGGCAGATTAGAATCACTACTGAAGACATTCCTAAAACAGCCTTTAGGACTCATCATGGTCACTTTGAGTTCAAGGTTATGCCTTTTGGATTAACAAATACCCCAGCCACTTTTCAGGCATTAATGAACAAGTTGTTTGGTCCTTACCTAAGAAAATTTGTATTAGTTTTCTTTGATGACATACTCATTTACAGTCCTGATCTAAAGAAACATACCATGCATCTTAGGACTGTTTTGGAAGTCCTTAAGCAGAATCAGTTGTTTGCTAAAAGAACAAAATGCTTCTTTGGTCAACAGGAGGTGGAATATTTGGGCTATATTATATCTAAGCAGGGTGTGGCTACTGATCCAGCAAAGATACAGGCAATGCAACAATGGAAGCTGCCAAAAACTCTTAAATCCTTAAGGGGTTTCCTTGGGCTGACAGGGTATTACAGGAGATTCATAAAAGGATATGGAGAGATTGTTAAGCCTTTAACTACTATGTTAAAGAAGGACTAGTTTCAATGGACAGAGGAAAATAAATCTTCTTTTGAAATTTTAAAAGGTGCAATGTGTCATACTCATGTCCTAGCATTACCTGATTTCAATAAAAGTTTTCGTTTGGAGACAGATGCAAGTTCTAAGGGATTCAGAGCAGTTTTGTCTCAATAATACAGACTAGTGGCTTATTTAAGCAGAGCATTGGGACCTAAGCAATTAGATCTATCCATTGATGAAAAAGAATACGTAGCCATACTTATGGCTATCTCTAAATGGAGACATTACCTAGAAGAAGGGCCATTTATTATTAAAACAGAACATGAAGCTCTTAAGAATTTGCTAGAACAGAAGCTCACTACTTCAATACAGAAAAAGGGGCTTACAAAATTATTGGGACTGGATTATGTTATTCAGTACAGGAAGGGCAGACATAATTTGGCAGCAGATGCATTATCCAGAAGAGGTGAGGAGGAAGTAGAATTACAACAAATGACTGTTACTATTGTCATTCCTACTTGGGTTCAAGAGGTTGAACAAAGTTATCAAGGTGATTCCCTAGTTTCTGAAATGGTTACTAAGTTAGCTATTTCCAGGCAAGAGGCAGCAGACTGGTCTTATTCCAGAAGTATCTTAAGATATAAAGGGAAGGTTTATATTGGGGAAACTGGTTCTTTAAGACAACAGATTCTACAAGCTCTACATGATTCACCACAAGATGGCCATTCAGGTATACAAGCTACCTACCACAGGGTGAAATCTTATTTCTATTGGAAAGGGTTGAAAAACATGGTTAAAAGCTATGTGTAGCAGTGTGATATCTGTCAGAGAATAAAGGATGAACATGTGTTAAAACCAGGACTATTACAACCTCTTTCAATTCCTCAACAGGCTAGGGAATTTGTTACAATGGACTTTATTGAAGGTCTCCCTACTTCTAATAGGTATAATTGCATCCTGGATATTATTGACAAGTTTACCAAGTATGCACATTTTCTACCCTTGGTGCATCCCTTCACTGCAGCAGATGTAGCTAAAATCTAATTGGATTAGATTTATAAACTACATGGGCAACCAAAGATAGCTGTATCTGATAGAGACAAAATTTTTACTAGCCTTTTCTGGACAGAATTAATGAAGCTCCTAGGAACTACTGCCCTATTCACTACAACTTACCATCCAGAAACTGATGGTCAAACAGAGAGACTAAATCAGTGCCTAGAACAATATTTACGTGGAATGTGTTTTATGAAGCCTACTAATTGGAGTAAGTGGTTATCACAAGCTGAATGGTGCTATAATACAAGTTTCCATACTGCTTTGGGAACAACTCCATTCACAGCTTTGTATGGATATATTCCCCCTACTATGACATGGCTAACAGACTCTAAAGTAGTAGATGTGCAGCAATTATTACAAGAGAGGGACAACATGAATACTGTTCTACAAGACTAGCTAGATAGGGCACAGCAACGCATGAAACATTATGCTGATAAAAAGAGAAGTGATAGAGAGCTTCAAGTTAGTGATGAAGTTTACCTCAAATTAAAACCTTATAGACAAACCTCGGTGGCCCTCAGAAAAAATTTGAAGCTGTCTGCAAGGTACTATGGACCCTACAAAGTCATCGAAAGCATTGGGTCGCTGGCTTATAAACTGCAATTGCCTGACAGTTCAAATATACACCCAGTTTTTCATATTAGTTTGCTAAAGAAGAAGATTGGAAACAGGACAGTTACCTCTCGAGATCCACCAGAAGTCAATGCGGATGGACAACTTCGTGTTTATCCATCTATGGTATTAGACAAGTGAATGGTGAAGAAAGACAAAAAGGCAGTAACTCAATTGTTGATCCAATGGGCGAATTTGGGACCAGAAAGTGCTACCTGGGAAGAGTTTACAGTGTTGAAGTCACAATTTCCTGACTTCGATCCTTGGGGACAAGCATCGACTACAGGAGGAGGTATTGTCATGGTACTGGAAGGGGAATTAGGGATTAGGGGTGAGGAATTAGGGATTGGTGATGAGAGAATGGGGGAATTGAGAAATGAATTGGGGAATTCGAAATTACCTGACTCTTTATCTGGTGCTAGCGTGAGCAATTGGACTAAGGAGGATAACTGGGCTAAGGAGGACATCTGAGCTGAAGGAAGTTAGAACAATGATGAAATCAGGCCATAGTTGAGCTGGACAGGAACATTTATTTTGTTAGAAAGAATCTTACAGCTATAACTAAATAATTGAGCAAACTGAGCAATATATAGAATGTAATGGAAAAAATGAGAATTAGGAATGAAAATTAAGAATCCTGAAATGGACTTTTTTCATTTAGTTCAAACTTGAATGGATGAAACAGGGTTTTGCCATCGGCAACGGATTAACGAACCCTGAAATTCAAATATCAAGCATACCCAGATTATGCTTTGAACTCCAGTTTAATTTCACAATCTGATTATGTTAATATCAAGAAGTCGGTTCCATCATGCATGGAGGCAATTAAAAGCTGTGGTATTCCCTCTTAGCTGTAAATGTCTAATGTCAATATCTCTATATTTTTTCCTTTGCAAATTGATACCCATTTTCAAATACCGTTCCAGGTACTGATGGTGGAGATGCTTGTGTTGATTCTTATGAAATATGCAACAATGTATTCAATCTGATCATGAGAGTTGCTGGTAATGTAAATGTAAGACGGCATAAACTTTTATCTTTTGTTATTATATATATTGCAGAAATGGTTTAAGATTCTTACAAATTTCAATTCTTTGTTATTAATTGTTCAGTACTACGACATTAGAAAGCAGTGCGACGACGACTTGTGCTACGATTTCTCAGACGTGGAGACTTTCCTGAACCTGAAATCAGTTAGGGAAGCACTTAGGGTTGGAGACAGATTTCGTGTCTTGCAGCAGCGTAGTGTACGAAGCTATGATTATGGACTGGATGAGAAATTTCGAAGTCGGCATTCCTTCTCTTCTTGAAAATGGCATCAAGGTCCTTACATATGCTGGGGAGTATGATTTTATATGTAACTGGCTTGGTGAGACACTTCTTCTTCTTCTTTTTTAGTGCCTTGCTCTTTCTAAACTTGTGTTTTTCCGACGGTTAGGGAATTCGAAGTGGGTTCATGCGATGACATGGTCCGGGCAGAAAGATTTCTGTGCATTGCTTTCCGTCCCCTTCATCGTTGATGGTGTCGAAGCAGGGAAACTGAAGAGCCATGGTCCTCTCACTTTCCTCAAGGTCTGAACTCTGAAAAATGCAATCTTTATAATCTGCAATTATCATTCATCCGTGCGCTTTCTCTAATGGTACTTAATTGTGCCCATGATGATGACAAATTGCAGGTCCATGAGGCAGGTCACATGGTTCCAATGGATCAACCAAAAGCTTCATTACAAATGTTGCAGAAATGGATGCATGGGGAAATAGCCTCATCTGAAACAGCTGAGAAAATTGCTCCTATATAGTGATCTAACAAGTTTTTTTATTTAATCAATATGGGGCATTAAATTAAATGAAATTTTAAGATTTGTTTCATTGTTCTCGACTGTTGCATACCATAACAAAGAAATGAGCTTACAGTGATTGACCAAACTTTCTCAGATCTGAGTTTACAAAGAAACAAAATTTAAAGTAGTTCAAGGCAAATTCCACCTTAATAATTTTATTGTTCTTAAGTGGTCTAATTTTGATTTTAGTCCCTCTATTGTGCAGAAATTCGAGATTTAATTCCCCTTATTTGGTATAATTTAGTCTTCATATTTGTATAATATTATTAGTAGGTCTAAATTGATTATACAGCAGTTATTACAATTAAGGTATTCCAAAGTTGTGAGCTTGAAATATTGTGAGTTTTGAGTGTGATCAATGATAAAGAAAAGACTTTTGCTTTACGCCATTCCAAACTTCTTGTTAATAAAGAAAAGGGATAATATTTAATAAATGGTTTAAAGTTTTAGTACTTTCATAATTCTATTTTTCCACTTCATGCTTGACTTGGTAAGCACATACATGATACACAGACCTGCAATTTTAGGAAATTTAAGCTGATTTTATTAAATTTCAAGGTTCAGTTTCTCCTACAAAACTATTTATTTTCACTTTATCCTGTCTGGTATATACATATCAGACTTGCAGAATACATATACTTGAATAAAATATACATATAATATTTCACCGAGTTCTTCCATCGACAAGTTCCGGAAAGCAGAAGATGATGTATAGGACTACACACCGTTGAACCGAAATGAATGAAACCTGTAACATATGCCATCCTCGTTTCCTGGCATCAACACCTATGTATCAGATACATTTCCAATGATCAAAGATACGTCACGATAGAAGAAGTCTCTGATAAATACTCCAAAAGCTACCTGAACTTTGTGAAGCGCTAACTCAGGCAAAACCCTTAACCACGTTTATGATATTAACCAAATCAAAGATTTCGATCCAATAACCATCGGGATCTTTGATTAATGCATACCCTGCAAATCAGATTGGTAAATCAAGGCATGAAAAAGCATTTTCAAAGAAATCAGAAAGCAAATATTTCAGACATAACTTTCACTATTAGTATCATCCACAGTGATGTATTACCATCCTCTGGTGTTTTGACAAACTCTACTCCATGCCTTGCAAACTTCTCACATGCCTTGAATGTATCATCCACACTGATGCCAAGATGCCCTGAAAAGGGAAAAAGGACAGATTACTACCTAAAATATCCCAAAAATTCCTCAAATACAAAATTCGCATATTTAGAAAAGAAGAAGGAAAAAAAAAGCCGGTCTTCTATCGACTTGAACATAGAAGCAGCATCTGTTTGATCAATTACAGCATAGTTGTTTATAAAGCCGGAGACTTTATCGTAAAGAAATAATCATACTTTTAAACTACTCTTCTTTGAAGCACAGATCATAAGACACTAGAAGAAATGAACATTATAAAAGATACAAAAGCTGTTCATACCAAAGCCTAAAGGTTCTGAATTCCCAGTGTGGTATCCTTTGAACTCGGTGTCACTTTCGGTACCCCATTTGCTGTAGGAAACATTAAAACTGTTAAACATGGTACAAGTCAGAAGAATGATGATTTTGTCAAAACAAAAGGCGGATTGATTTTTCCTCCAACCCCCCCCCCCCAAGAAATAATGTATTCTTACTGGTTTAGTTCTATGGTAGCCGGTTTCGTAAAGGTCCAAGCTGTTCTATCAATCGGGTCGCTTGGAGCTGTTGAAACATCCTACATCCGAGGTAAATAAGCATTTAGAATCAAACATCATTATTATTTCCGAAATGGTGACACCTCGAGCAGGATAATTTCTTGCAGTATAATTATATGCATTATACCTCATAGCCCATGAAGTACAAGGTAAACTTCAAGTCTGGAACATCAATTCTCTTAAGCAACCTGGAGATGATGATTTCATTGCTTCTATTAATATCAAATTATTTTTTTAAAAGGTAATAAAAAAGAGATCTGAAATTAAACTTACGACATGCCCAATATGCGAGAGTAAAAATCAAGACTGATTTTTGGATCCTTAATTCGAAAACACTGCAACCCAAAGGAGAACGAAAAGAAAATAATTACACATATTCATTGAAAAACATAATATTTACATATTATAAACACCAAAAAAAAAACTAACAGTTTGCTGCATGAAGTAGCCTTTGGCGATTTCAGGGGGAGTTTGGAGGCCAGGGTTATTGGCAGCTGATTCTTTTGGTCCCGAGGACGCCATTGAATATAAACTAAACTGGGTTCGATTCAACAAAAAAACCTAAACTTTTCCAACTAGAATTCTCAAAACAAGATGCTTTGAGAGTTGGGTTTTAGAGTTTAGAGAAAGTACAAGGCATATTTGCTTATATAGGGGTTTTGAAATGTAAGAAAATGAAAGTGACGAAGGTGACGTGCAGGGATCACTAGTTAAATGAAGCAAATCTGAGAATGGAAACAAGTCGGCAGCCATTTTTGTCTGACATTATCAAGGAATTCAAAGAGGAAAAGACGTCTTTTATTTATCTTTGAACATTAACAAGGAATTCAAAGAGGAAAGGACGTCTTTTATATGTCTTTGAATATTAAGCGTTGGGGGAATATAACGTGCCACAACCTTAATATGGTTAAAAAAATGTTATGATTTTATTATTATTGGATATTTTATTGATTTTATTATTATTCTATCGGTTTTATAATTATTAGATATTTTATCTGAAATGTTAAAAAATATTGATATTTTTGATAAAAATAATAATATTTTAGATAATTTTTATTGATTTTATTATTTAAATAATAACAAATCTGATAACGTCTTATTTTAATCTTATATTAAAGGTATCGCATTATAGAACTTTTCGTGTTAGGGGAGCTCCCTTGTTAGGTGATTAAAATAATATTACTAAATGATGTAATCGATGAAAAATGTTATAAGTTAAAAGTGAAACACACAATATTATAATTTAAAAATAAAAAAGTTATCAAATATAGTAACATAATAATTTGTACATAAAATATTATAACGGTAAGAAAATAAGTTATAAATAATACATGTTATGAGTATTATTAAAATTTTAGATTGTGTTTAAAATATAGTAACATAATAATTTGTACATAAAACATTATAACGGTACGAAAATAAGTTATAAATAATACATGTTATGAGTATTATTAAAATTTTAGATTGTGTTTAAAATATTAATAGAATTTAAGCAGATGAGATATGATTTTTACACAATAACAAAATAAGTTAAAAAGCTTAAAATGTAATGAATATCTATAATAAATATGGTTACACTCAAGAATGTCATGATTCACTAAGAAAGTATGTTATGATCTGGAATGTTAATATTTTTATTAATAAAATGAGTTGAGCTGGTGGAGCCTTAGATTTTCCCACAATAACAAAATAAAATAAAAAACTGAAAATGTTATGAATATATACAATAAATACAATTGCAGCTAAGAATGTCATGATTCACTAAGAAAGTAGGTTGCGTTCTGGAACATTAAAAATTTTTATTAATAAAATGGGTTGCGTATACAATGTTACCAGAGTTTAAGCTGATAAAACCTTAGATTTTCTCTCGAAAACAAAATAAGTTCAAAGTTGAAAATGTTATAAATATCTACAACAAATACAATTGCACCCAAGAATGTCATGATTCACTAAGAAAGTAAGTTGTAATATGAAATGTTAATATTTTATTAATAAAATGGGTTGCACCTAAAATGTTACCAAAATTTTGTTGGTAATGCTTTAGACACTATCCAACATGGAGAGGGAAATACCACGTGCAAGAGTATTTATAATGTTCATTCTTCTTTCCCTTGTTGAGTGATAGAGAACAAGGGCCCAACTTGCGTGTCGTTCGTAAGAAATTCGTGGTCCAGGTCGAGGGTCGTTCTTAGTATAAAGATTGTGAAAGAATATTTTCTCTGAGATTTATAGGCTGAAAAGAGAGCTGTTATTCCCAACAATTTAGAAATAAATTCATTTACAGGAAAAAAATGTTGACACCATTTAGCAAGCTTTATTCATGATTTGTCCAAGCTTGATGCACTAGATAGGTCCACTTACTGTAGGTGGTCCTAGCGTATCTTATTTTCTTCAAGCAGTTTGACTTAGACTATGTGATGCTGAAACCATCACCCACCACCCCGACGACCATTTTTGTTACAACATACATCACTGTAATCGGTGATAAAGTTATGCCTGATGTTGCCTCTGTCTTCGTCGTCATAGCAGTTGAAATATTTGATAAAGTAAACAATTTGGTCTGTGGCCATCTCTTTAGTCACATGTCAAACAAGCTTTTTGACATGTTTCTTAAGGAAAGAAGTGCTAAGACAATATGGGACACACTTGAAAAGAAGTATTGCTCTAATGATGCAGGCAACAAGAAATATGTCGTTAGTGAGTGACTGAGATTTCAAATGACTGATGACAAGTTGATTAGAGATCAAGTCCATGATTACAAAAATCTAGTCTCTAACATCCTTATTGTGTAGATGTGTGAAGTGTTGCGAGCCAATGTCCTGATCGAGAAGCTGCACAAGTGTTGGTTTGACCACAATAACTCTCTCAAATACAAGAAGATGGACATTTCACTCGAGAAGATGACAAGCCACATGAAGATAGAGGAAGCTAACCGTTTGAAAGATAAGGTTGCTAACTCTTTTGGTCAATTGTCCTTTAAAGCTAACTTGGTTGAATATGGTGCTGCCTTAGAGTCTAAATTAAAAAAATCAATAAAATAGGAAATCAAAACAATAAGACAAAACCTCAAAAAGGAACTAACTTCAAAAAATCAAGAAACAACAATTCTGAAGGAAAATCCATCAAGTGTTATGTGAGCGGTCAATTCGGTCACTGACAATTGTCGTTTTGGTGTCAAAATAAATTCCTTCTTCTCAATTAATAAATCAAGGAAATACATAGTAAAGAGAAGTAAGGGTCGATCCTCAGGGACTTAGAAAATTCTAAATTTATGTTTGAATGGTTTAAACTAGGAGATAAGTAATAAAATAGGGGGGGTTTGGTAAAAAGATATTAAATAGTAAAAAGTACTTTAAAGAAAGAATAAAGAAAATAAAGATTGTAACGTTGAAAATGAATGCGGTAAAAGCAACCTCAAGCCTCGCTTTGACTCAATTTCCTTCAGATCATCGAATTAGATTTTCCATTCGGGTTTCACGTCGGTTACTTTGTCTACAAGGGTAATCCTCGTGACTCTATTTTGTATACCGAATACCCAAGGCAATCTTTGATTCCGGCTTTAAAAACTGATCTGATAAACTTAAATTGTCGTAGATCAATTACTGTTTAAGTTCGTGACGACCGACTCGGATTGTTGTTCCAATAACCATTAATTATGATCTCAATTCCCTCTTGGCAAGGCTATATCGCCAAGTGTGTTCCCAGGAAGTCGAATGTGCTTTCAATAAGCTGATCCTTCCTCCCACATATTTAATCGCAACAACCTCTTAACTAAAGTCAATCTTTGATTTTGAAAACTGTTTTGATTTTGAAAAATAAACGCAGAGATTGAGAGAGATATTCCGAAGTTATTAAGGGTGTATTTCAATTCTCCCGTTGGAATTGAGTCATTGCTTCAGCTCTCGGGTTATGAGAAAATTAGCTAAGCATGACTGTCATGCTTAGCATATTTAAAAACAAAGCTTTAAAATAAAGAGAAAAATCGAAAACTTGAAAAAAAAATAAAAGAGAGAATTTTTATAAAAACTATAAAGGAAAAGAAAATTGTAATCTGAGTTGTATTTCTTAGGCTTACCCCAAGAGGGTATTTATAGCCTCTAAAAACAAGAGATAAACAAAGAAATTAAAATAAAATAATCCTAAAGATAAATATTTATCTAAATTCAAACTTTAAAATAAGTCTCCTAATGCAACTCTGCTCGTCCATCTTTCAGAAGGCGCGCTGACTAGGTCTTCTAGAAACTGCCGTTAACTGGACCTTCTAGAAACTGCCACGTCAGACCATGTCATGCCTAGAGTTGTGCCCATGTCTCCAGCCGTTACCAAATAATAAAAAAATTATAGAATGCATCCGTTTTACCACTAATTCTGGAAAGTAAGACCTTGCATGAAAATAAGCATAACACAATCAAATCCACAACAATAAATCCATAAGATCGAAAAATTAACGAGAAAATACTACCGATTCTGAACACTCATCAAATTCCCCCTCACTTATCTCATGCTTGTCCTCAAGTATGATATAATCAAATCAGTCAAAAATTTCATTAGTTTCATATTCAAGGAAGCAAGGTAGAGTCCACAAGAATTATTCAAGTCAAGACATCAATCAATTGAACATCACCAATTGGAACAAGTTAAATGCAATTGTAACATCCAATCATTCATCAATTTTAATG
Source organism: Hibiscus syriacus (assembly GCF_006381635.1). Classification (NCBI taxonomy): domain Eukaryota; kingdom Viridiplantae; phylum Streptophyta; class Magnoliopsida; order Malvales; family Malvaceae; genus Hibiscus; species Hibiscus syriacus. The sequence goes on from NW_024062640.1 coordinate 414,096, forward strand.
CTTATAACTCAACACCTTGTCGGGATTCACTCAAATTACTCAATGTGTTTGGGGTATAGAAACGCTCAATGTCAGAACCGACACGATATTACCATAGGCCTGCAAGTAAATCAAATCTCCACTATTAATCAGAACAAGATGCATAAATCAAAGGGTCTATTATTGCTTGTAACGGGGCTTAGGTAAAGGTGAGGAAAAGGCTAAATACATGGCTAAAAATTCAAGGCAAATAACTAAGAAATAACAACTTCAACTCCATCAAAACTTTAAGCACAAGATAAAAAGACAAACTATCAAACAACAACTTTCTTTTCAAAATGTATTTGATTTTTTTCTCTTTGTTGTTGTTTTGTTTTCCATTTTTTCTCACGTCTTTCCTTTTTTTTATTATTATTATTTTTTCGAACAACCTTTTTTTCAAACTGCTATTTTTTTTCTTCTTTTATGGAGCATACACCGGTTTAACTGTTTACTTGCTCTAAAAAAGGGTAGAAAAGAGGGATAAAATAAAAAGGCTTGGGTTTATAAATGTGGTGAAAAAAAAGAAATGGGAATAGGCTCAAAAGTGGTTAACTAGGGGAGAATGAATGGGTTGGCAATTTTAGTGGGGAAAACAGAATGGTTAATCCTAAATTGCCTAAATCATTTTTAAGCATCATGTTCATGTGTAATCTCGACAGTATTTAAAATGCAGGTTCTAGAATACCAATGTCAAATTCAACACACTCAATCCAAAAGAATGAGAGCAAAATGATATGCTCGTAAAGGCTCAAATCTCACCAAATTGTTTTCATGCATTGAGCTAAGCACATTTCAACCAACAAAATCATGGAATATAAAACAAATACCAACTTGATCACAATTCATGTTGTTCACTATCAAGAATATCCTAATCCTAAATAATTATGTGTTCTCAAGTAATCATGACATTCTAAAAATATTCAACAAGACAAAGATATTCAGTGAAATTATTCACAAATCCAATCAACATATACAAGCATCAAAATATAGAGATAAGCAAAGGAAAATTCAACCTAGACTCTACTCTGCCTCACTTAAAGAGTTTTGCCCCAAAACATAAAACTAAAGCGCGAGAGAATGAATAGAGAACTCCCCAAATTTGCTATCGATCAAGGCCACGGCCACGGCTACGGTGCGAGGCACTAGGACAGAAAAGTGGGTTGCCCGAGTTGATACCATGAACTAGAAGCATGGTCAGGTGGTGTCGTAGGTAGAAAATCGACATCGAAATCCTCTATAAAACCATAAATCAGATGGTACATTAGTAATAGTTAAATGGAAATAAGTTCAGAATTTACCTCGGGAGTGTGGTTGGAGGCCACCGAATGCATTGAACACGAAAGGAAATCCAACGGGCGTGGACGTGAGGAAGAAGAGCCCACGATTGGTATGGACTGGAATGATGGAGATAGTGAGTACAGCGGAGAGGGACGGTGAACAGTGCTTGGTCTTGGACAGAGAGAGGTGGTAGGTGCGAACATCAAATGGTACGACGCGAGCTGAGTGTTTGGTGCAGGCCTTAGCATCATTATTTTGTTGGTTCCTCGTGCGCATCATTGTGGAGAGGAGTGGATGATAGAAACATGAATGGGGTGGTTCGATGAAACCGACGACGGTTAGTATGGTAGTGAAGAGGTGAGGTTTGATAATTTTTTCGGGAAGGTTTCGTTCTGGGAGGAGGAAAGGGTGTTGGGGTTTTAATTTGGTTTTGTGTTTAGTTTCGTACGTTGGGGTGTTTAAAATTGGTTATAATTTGGTTTTAATAAGGGAAAATGATAATTTAAAAATTTAAAAGGGGAAGTGATAGAGAAAGTGGTGGGGCTCGCGGTCAAAGGAAAAGAAAGGGAAGAGATATGGTGAAAGGTCGATGACAAAATGAATTACAAAAGGGGGAAAAGTGTGATTTGGGTTTTGCTAATTTGGTCGACCTTCAAAAGGGTTATTCTAACGTGCACCGTTTAATGAAATGGTGTGCACAAGCTTGAACGAGTTTTGTCAATGCTCTGTGTGATTTCTACTTCACCTGGGGTCTGAATTTGGCACTGTTCAAATGAAAATTTCGATCTCCATCGTTTAAGTTTGATTAAAAACATTTGGTTCCTGAAAAAATAAAAATAAAAATTAAATGAAATTTGCTCAATCGAAATAAAATAAAATAAATGAAATAAAATTAAAAATAAACAATGGGTTGCCTCCCATGAACCGCTTTTGTTTAACGTTGTTAGCTCGACGACCTGGTTCAGACTATAGGTTATAAGAGATATACTTCATCCACTTCAAACCCTTTTTCCAACTAAGAATTTCCTTATGAGAAATTCTATGATCGTATAATTCTTTGATTTTCTCATTGTAGAATTTGACATTCTCATAGGTTATTCTTCGGACCTTTTTTAGCTTTGAAAGCTTATCAGAAATAACCAGTGGAGTAATATTTTCTCCTAAAAATGTACTCTTTAAGTTTTTTGACATTTGTTTCAGTTGTATCTCAGGTGCCTGTAAAATAGAATGGAGACCTTTAGACTTAAAAAGAATCAAACGTAAATAAGAATGAGCAGATAATAAATTTTCCAACTCCTTGATTTCCTCATTGTGGTCTTCTAACTCCCTGCATAGATCAAAAGATACATTAGTTTCTATAAACTCATTTGCCAAAGGATCAATATTATCAACATAATTTATGCTCGTCACTTTGTCTGGATGTTTCATTGCCTTATACACATCAAATTTAACAATGTCACCATCAAACTCCATGGTTAAAGTCCCGCTTCTTACGTCAATTTTTGTGTGCGCAATACTTAGAAAGGGACACCTAATAGAATATCGGAAGAAGTACTGGTGCAATCATTCTCCATGTCAATTACATAAAAATTAGTGGGAAATATTAAATCATTTACCTCCACTAGCACATTTTCCAAAAGTCATTATGGGTAGATGACAGATCTATCGGTAAGCTGAATTGATATTTTTGTATCCTTCAAGGTCTCATTAGTAATCATATTGTAAACAGAGAGAGGCATTACATTAATAGAGGCGCCAATATCACACATGGCTCATTTTATCCAAATTTTACCAATTTTACAAGTATTCGGAACATACCTTGGTCTTTTAGTTTTGGTGGCAACCTTTTTTGGAATAAAATTGAGACATGTTCTCCTAGATTTACCTTCTCGTTCCCGGTAAGTTTTCTCTTTGTTGTGTAAAGGTTATTAAAAAATCGGGCATACCTTAGAACTTTTTGGATAACCTCAAGGAGAGGTATATTGATTTCCATCTTCCGAAATACGTATATTATTTCTTTTTTCTAAGCTTGTTTATCCCTTTTTACTAATCTCGATGGAAAAGTTGGTGGCACGTCGTAGAGAGATGGCGTTGGATTGATTTGTTCTTCATTACTCTTCTTCTAGGATCATGAATCAACAATATTCTTTCCTTTTTTGATTGCTTCATCTTTTAGAACAGATGGTGCCACTACTGTACCACTCCGAAGAGTGATGGCGCTGATATTCTCCCTTGGATTCACCTCGGTTTGGGATGAAAGTTTACCTTGTGATTCCAAGCGGCCTACAGTTTGAGCCAGTTGGCTCATCTGCTTGTCTATCTCTTGGAAGTGGGCTTCAGTACGAATCTGGAATTTTTCCAGGGAAAGTGCTAACCTGTTGACAATTAACTCTAATGATGTCTTCTGCGGCGGTTATGGCGGTGGAGGTGGTCTCGCTTGATAAACTTGATTCGGCCTTGTGTTTTGAGCATAACTGAAATTCAGATTATCCCTCTATCCTGGGTTGTAAGCATTGTCGTAGGGATTATAAGTTCTTTGGGGTGGTCCTGGAAAGTTCCCGACTGCATTGACTTGAGCCATTGTGTCATCTTGGATCAGTGGATAACCGTCTATTGGATGATCAGGTAATGCACATATTCCACATAACCTGTTTGGTCATGTCTTTCTTGTAACAAGAGAGTTGATTACTTCAGTTAATTTATCTTACTTTCCAAAGAAGATGAACTTATCTCATGAAACCATCGAAGATGTTCATTAGTTGTGTGGAACTGTTGGGAATTTGCAGCTATTGTGGAAATTAAATCCTTAACCTCAGCAGAAGTAATGTTCACCAAAGATCCTCTGCTAGCAGCATCGATCATCTTCATTTCCAGAGGAGTTAATCCTTCATAAAAGTATTGAAGAAGTGTTTATTCAGTTAACCCATGTTGTGGGCAACTAGCACATAACTTTTTAAACCTCTCCTAGTAGTCATAGAGTGACTCTCCATCAAGTCGCTTGATTGCAAGTATTCCCCTTTGTAGTCCATTTACTTTCGCCATAGGGAAAGACCTTGATAACTCCGTAAAAGGCCACATTTTGGGGCCTTTTAACTTAAGCATTTAGTTGCATGTGGTAGATTTCGGTTTACCGTGGCATTTTATTTTTACATAAGTGCTACGTTATGGGAAAGGTACTTGTATGATGTGTGCAGGTATTGAGAGCAAGGAAAAGAGGAAAGAAAATGTCGTGACATAAGGAGGTTGCTGAGCAAAATGAATTTGCCAAGTTCAACCGGCATTTCAAAAGTACTTAAAGTGCGGGAAGATATTTTTGAAGCCAGCTGTATCCAGCTATCCGAGAACTCTGCCCGAGAAATCCACCTCGAAGATTCACCTGGAGGGATCGACGCTCTGCCAGCCGGTTCTGCTGATAACGCCGCCTGACCCTACAGATCCTGCCTGTCCTTGGGCTTCTGTCACGGGATTATGTCGGTCACTCAACCAACTGCCTAGGTGTATCATCACCTGTCTTGCCCGACTCCCAAGCAAAGTAAACCATGGTTTAGGGGAAGTCAACTCTTAGTTCAAGGGTTAATTTTCCCCTATAAATAGAGGATGAAACCACATTGTTAGAGACTTTAGTTACACACTGGTTTGAGCTTAAAAAGTTAGAGTGAGAAGGTCTCACATCTCTCAGTCAATCCGTCTTGTCGTGGCATTTCTCCTTGACTAGCAGAAAGGAGTGGCGTTCTGAGCATCCGAGAGGAGCCAGTCAGCTGGGAGCAGTTCTTGGTGGCCGAGAGGAGCATTGGACAGTGCACGTCGAAGGCTTTCTCTCATCCCCTTAATTATTTGCTTTCATGTTTTTCGTTGGGTTGTAAGGAACAAATAAAACTTGTCTTGAGCTTGTTTATTTCGAACCCCACCATGAACTAATCCTATTTGGTGGGAGTTCGCTTGGATGTCTAAGTTTTATTTTCAATGAATGGTTATTTTATTATGTTTTAATCTATTTTGTTTATGAAACTTAATGCTTTGAGGTTGTAGGAGCTACGAGAGTAATCTTTTCTTAGAAAGTGTTAAGGGTTCGAGAGAATGCCTAGGCAAAATATCTTTAGTCTTCGAGAGAAGCTAGGGAAGAACTATATAAACAAAGGGGTTATAGATAGTAACTAGGCCTAATCCATCTTAGATATAAGAATAGGATTTCATTCGACTAAAAGAAGTAGAGCATAACCGATATGTTAGATGTTAATGTTGTCACAAAAAGGTATTGCCGAGACATATCCTGTTATCTGAATCAATAGGATCACTGCAGGGGTTTACGCCAATCGGATTTGCCAGGGCATCTTTAATATGTCGAGTCCCTTCCTAGAGATAGCTGAGGGAACTTTAGTAGACTCTGTCGGGCAGGTTAAGCATAGAGGAAATACCATTCAGAGAAATAGACTTAGGTTTTCCTAGTGACTTTCATCGTTCATTCCCATCGCTGCTAGTTGTGTGAGAAATCTAAAGTCCTATAAATTAAATCCAGTATTTGTATTTTTATTTTGCCTTGACATTTCCATTTTACTTGCACGTATTACAATTTCATTTTCCATGACATATTCAATTACTACCACACCACCATCATTCCATTTCCACATCAGTTATTCTATTTTGCCATATCATTATCATTTGTATATACCATCACTAACTTTACTTAGGTGACAAAGTAAAGTTCTTTGACAAACCTATTTGATTTCCCTAATTCCCTGTAGAGACGATACTCGACTTATTACTTTATTACTTGTTCGATTGTGTATACTTGCACACATATCCGCACCCATATTCAGTACTCACAAAGAGCAGACAAGTTTTTGGCGTCGTTGCCATGGAATTGGCAACTGGAAGTTAAATTGATTTGTCGTAGCATTCTTATTTTGCTTGTTCATATTTTCTTATTAGTTACCTTAATATTTTTTTTTACTTTCCTTAATTTTTCTTCATTTATTTTTCTAGGTACATGACCCAAAGTAATCCTGAAGAGCTATTAGAACCTATTGATCCTGAAATCGAGAGGCTTTTTAGACATAGAAGACGCGCTCAACATGTAAACATGTAACAACTCAGAAATTAAGGCATTGGCCATGAGGAGGATCAGAATGCCGGGGCAAATTTAAATGCTGGGAATGCAGCCAGACCTCGTGCCATTCGTGATCACTTAAATCTGATATTAGAATATTTAAATCCTGGAATTGTGGCCCTAGATATTTAGGCAGCCCATTTCGAGCTTAAACCCGTCATGTTCAATATGTTGAACTCTATAGGATAGTTTGGGGGCATGCCAAATGAAGATGTCAGGCAGCATATTCACAACTTCTTGGAGGTGTGTGATTTTTTCCGCCAACAAGGGGTGCATGAAGATGTTATGAAATTAAAGATGTTTCCTTACTCCCTACATGACCGAGCAAGGGCGTGGTTGAGTGGCGTTCTAGCGGGTTCAATGGAGTCATGGACTTATCTGTGCAAAACAATTTTGCTGCGGTATAATCCTCTGAATATGAATAACCAATTAAGGAACGACATTGCTTCCTCCTGTCAAGCTGATGACGAGTCGATGTATGAGTGTTGGGATCGATACAAGGCATTGCTTCGCAAGTGCTCAAATCATGGTTTTCAAGATTGGACCCAGGTGGTGATGTTCTATAATGGAGTAAACGCACCAACGAGGATGATGCTAGATACCTTGGCAAATGGGACGTTACTTGAAAAATCACCAACAGACGCATTTGACATCCTGGATAAGATTGCCACTAATGATTATCAGTTTCCATCCACAAGGCTTGGCATTGGGTGAAAATCTCATGGAGCTTTCGAGCTAGATTCTAAAGATAATGTGTCTGCCCAACATGCTGCTATCACCAACATGCTGAAAAATTTGCAAAGTCCAAGTGAGGTGAGAGAAGTTAAGGTGACTCATTCAGCTTGTTTAATATGCCATGGCAATCATAATGAGAGTGACTGTCCAACCAATCAAGAATCCATCAACTTCGTGGGTAATTTTAATCGAGGTAACAATAACCCCTATTCTAACACATATAATCCTGGATGGCGTCAGCATCCAAACTTTTTGTGGGGAAATCAAGGATCCAGCAATGCCCATCAACCAGCTCGGCAACAGAATTTCAATGACTCCCAGGGTTATCAATCGAATATGCCATGGCATAATTCTAACAAGGGAGGACCATCTTCATCAAATACAAGTTCTTTGGAGGCCACAATGCAAGAGTTTATTACGACGACAAAGACAATGCTGCAAGACCACGCAACGTCTATAAAAAATAAAGGAGCTCTTCTTCAGAGCCACAGTTCGTCGCTGAGGGCGTTGGAGAGTCAAGTTGGTCAAATTACCGCGACATTACAAGAACGCAAACCATGACAATTACCGAGTGACACTAAAGTCACTAAACCTCATGGCAAAGAGAGCTACCGTGTGCTAACTCTCCGAAGTGGTACACAAATTAACGCTGAAGACAAGTTTGGGGGAAGACCGAAGGATGAGTCACCCCCTATGACCGAGAAAAGCTAATAATGAAGTGAAATAAGAAGCACCAGTGGAAGAGGAAATGGATGAGGAGTTGTCCAGTAAAGAAACTGATGGGGAAAATAAAGATGCCAAGGCAACTTCTGTTCACACCCCGTAAGGACCAGAAGCCAGACCCCCACATTTTTTTCCGTAAAGACTGAAGAAGCACAACGAAGATATTTAGTTTAAAAAGTTCGTTGACATTCTAAGTCAAAATAAATGTTCCTTTTCTAGAGGCTATGGAACAAATGCCCACCTATGCCAAATTTTTAAAGGAAATCGTTACCAAAAAGAGAAAGGTTGAGCAGTATGAAACAATTGCCAAGGCAAAAGAATTTTGCTCTTCCTTAAGTAAGCTGCCACCAAAGAGACATGATACAGGCAGCTTCATCATCCAATGTTCAATAGGAGATAAATTTGTTGGGAAGGCATTATGTGACCTTGGCTCAAGTGGGAACTTGATGCCTAAGTCAATATTCGTCAAGCTTAGGATCGGAAATGCGAGACCCACCTCGGTTATCTTGCAATTGGCTTATCGTTCGCACGTTCGACCAGAGGGGAGAATTGAAGATGTAATCGTGAGGGTTGACAAGTTCGTTTTTCCTGTTGATTTTTTGATTCTGAACTATGAGGTCGACGCCACAACACCCATCATCTTGGGGAGACCCTTCCTAGCTACCAGTCGTATTCTCATCGATTGCGAGAGGGGCGAGCTGACCATGCGAGTAGTCGATCAACAAGTCACTATGAATGTCTTCCGATCACTTAAGTACATGGATGATTCTGAAGAATGCCAGAGCATTTTGGAGTTGGATACAATAATAACAAAAGAAGCGGATCATTTTTCCAGGATAATTTTATTCACCTGGGACCTGATAAGAGGCTACTGGAAGACTTAAAGGCCATAACGCCTCATGAATTTTCATCCAAGGAACAGCAGGTTCGCTTTCTCAAGGCTAGCCTAGGTACGCATTTTGAACCATTGAACTTTGAAGAGTTTGTTCTTCCCAAGCCCTCATTACAGCATGCTCCTACCCTAGAACTTAAGAATTTGCCACAACATCTTAAATATGCTTATTTGGGTAGTAATGAAACTTTGCCTGTGATTATTTCCTCTGCCCTTACTCCTAACCAAGAATCGAGTTTGTTAAGTGTTTTGTCACAGCATAAGAAAGCGTTAGGATGGACGATGGCAGATCTCAAGGGAATAAGTCCAATAATCTGCATGAACAAAATCCTATTGGAAGAATGCCATGGCAAATCCATAGAGCCACAGCGAAGATTGAACCCAATCATGAAGCAAGTTGTGATGAAGGAGATTTTTAAATGGCTTGATGCGGGAGTAATTTACCTCATTTCAGATAGTTCGTGGGTAAGTCCCGTTCAATGTGTGCCCAAGAAGGGAGGCATGATCGTGGCGATGAGTGAAGACAACAAATTGATACCTACTCGCACGGTCACCGGATGACAAATCTGTATGGACTACCGCAAGATTAACAAGGCCACCAATAAGGATCACTTACCTTTGCCGTTCATCGATCAAATGCTGGATCGACTTGCTGGCAAGGCATTTTACTATTTCTTGGACGGTTACTCGGGGTATAACTAGATTGCCATCGCACCAGAGGACCAAGAGAAGACCACGTTCACATGCCCCTATGGCACTTACATTTTTCGCAGAATGCCTTTTTGACTCTATAATTCCCCGGTAACCTTTCAGCGCTGCATGGAAGCCATATTCTCTGACATGGTTGAGGATTATCTTGAAATTTTTATGGATGATTTTTCCGTTTCTGGTGACAACTTTCAAAAATTCCTCGGCAATTTGGCAATGGTATTGAAGCGGTGCAAGAGGCTGATCTTGTACTGAATTGGGAGAAATGCCACTTCATGGTAACAGAAGGCATTGTTCTAGGCCACAAGATTTCTGCAAAGGGAATTGAGGTAGACAAGGCAAAGATCGAGGTGATCGAGAAACTTCCCCCACCAAACTCGGTCAAGGGCATCGGAGTTTCCTTAGACATGCAGGATTTTACCGAAGATTCATCAAGGACTTCTCCGTAGTATCCAAGCCCTTGTGCACCCTGCTGCAGCATAATCAACCATTTGTGTTCAATCAAAAATTCCATGGCACATTCAAAGAGCTGAAGCAAAGACTTATCTCTACGCCGATCGTAGTTCCCCCAGATTGGACGGCACCGTTCGAATTAATGTGCTATGCAAGTGATTTTTTCGTAGGAGCTGTGCTCGGATAACATAGAGGTAAACTTTTTCATGTGATTTATTATGCTAGTCGTACCTTAAATGATGCACAATTGAATTACACTACTACTGAAAAAGAATTACTTGTCGTGGTATTTTCATTTGACAAGTTTAGGCCATACTTGATAGGCACAAAGGTCATAGTTCACACCGATCAATCCGCTATAAAATATTTAGTGAACAAGAAAGATGCCAAGCCTAGACTAATAAGATGGATATTACTATTGCAAGAATTCGACTTAGAGGTAGTGCCTAGGAAAGGTACTGAAAATCACGTTACAGACCACCTATCTAGGCTAGAGAACGTTTTAGAATGCCATGACATTTTTTATATTAAAGAAGAATTCTGTTGAAAACATTTTGATATTTCGATATAACAAATTAAGTTAAATGAATTTTAATATTTTCCAAATAATTTTCTAAGTATATTCGATATAACTATTAAAATATCAAAACATTACTCCAAATCTTTCAAAAATGATTTTTAATCCTTACTCAAGTGTAAAATTAAGTTTTAATCTTAAAAAAATTTCAAAATAATTTTACAAAGTATTTCAAACCATTTCAAAGACAAAAATTCCAGATTGGTCAGAGGGAACCGATTCCCCCCCAAGGGGGACCGATTCCCCCTGAATGGTTTGGCTCCGAGAATTCCAGTATGCTCGGAGGGAATCGATTCCCCCCAGGGGGTGCCGATTCCCCCTTGTATAACGGTTGAAATATTTGAATTTTACACTTAGGGAACCGATTCCCCATAGGGGGTACCGATTCCCCCCACGCTCTAAGGTGTTTTATTAATTGTTTTCACACTAAAAACGGCTATATTATCTTCTCTAATCATCCCCAACGTTCAGAAGTGATTCAAGGTGTATTTAAGCAAGCTTAGAAGCCATTGATCAACTATAAGAAACATCAAGCAACTAGAATCAAGATAGAACCAAAGAGAAAGCATCAAACCTCAAGTTTGAGCATTTCAAGCCTATTTTTCATTCAATATTCATTTTACTTTCAAGAACACTTATTGTGCTCAATTGTATTTATTCTTGAGTATTCTTTCTTTGTTCTAGAATTGTGCAAACATATTTGCCTTGTGAGGTTTTTCTTGTAAGTTTGCAAATTTGTATATCTCTTTGAGAAATGAGTGTTCTCAAGAATTGGGGTATATTCTTGAGGGAGTTGTAAGGTTATCTCTTTGGACTCAAAAGAAAGAACAAATTAGTGAATTTGATAGAAAATCCTTAGTTTGTATAGCTAAGGTAGTGGACGTAGACTTTGGTTGATAAAGTCAAACCACTCTAAATCACTGTGCAATTTCTTTCATTTTTCTACAAAAGCTTCCACCAAAATTTTTATTGCCAATTCACCCCCCTCTTGGTCGATTCTGTCAATCGATTAACTCAACAATTGGTATCAGAGCCTCACTCATTTGAAGGTTTAATCGCCTCTTGAGTCGATCCGGGAAGAGTTAAATCGATAAAGATGGCGTCTACTTCCGGTTCATTCTCCATGGAAGAATCCAGACCTATTGACGTGCCTCCACACTTCAATGGAACAAATTATCATCATTGGAAGAGGTGTATGATGCTATTCATCAAAGCATTTGATATGGAAGCTTGAATGATAATCAAGAAAGGATATTCCTCTCCTACTAAGAAGGCAAATAAGTGGAGTGTTCAAGAACGGAAGGAAGCTCAACAAAATTCAAAGGCTATGCACATGTTGTGTTTTGCAATTGATCCTAATGTATATAAAAGAGTTTCTTCTTGTTCAAGTGCCAATGAAATGTGGGATAAGCTTGAGGAGATCTATAGAGACAAGGAAGAAGAAGAACCAATAAAAGTGATGTCTCTATTAGCTCTCACAGAGCCAAAGGTATCTTCTAACTCAAATATATCAAATTCAAAATCTTTTAATGAGTTACAAGATGCTTATGATAAATTATTTTCGGAGTTTGAGAACATGAACTCCAAATACAATAAATTGATTTATAAATTTATTGCTAAAAATGATCTTCTTTTGAAAGCTAAAACAGACTTGGAAAATCAAAATGAAATGTTGAGAAAGGAGTTAGAGCTTTCAAAACTAAAATCTGAAAACTTTGAAAAAGAAATTTTCAAATTAAACAAACTTCTTCTAGAAATGAAAATGGATTTTGAAAATCAAAATGAAATCTTGAAGAAGGATTTAGAACTCTCAAAAATAAAATTTGAAAGTATTGAAAAAGAAAATTTCAATTTGAAAAATAAGCTTGAATGTTTAACAAGAGAAAAAGAGATCATTCTAAATAATTCATCTAGTTCAATAATGACAATATGTTCACATTGTCATTATCATGGTCATAAGGAACATACTTGTCCTTTAAAGAAAGGAAAACGATTTAAAATTAGACAAGTATGGGTTCCAAAAGGAACAAGAGGCATTGAAACTAATGTTAAAGGATCCAAAGCAATTTGGATACCAAAATCTACTTAAATATCTCTTGTAGGTGTGTGAGAGCAATGATGATAAAAATGATGATATTCAAGATGCTCTAGCCACACATAAAAAGGGAATGGGTAATCTCTAAACTTAATATTTTTATTATTTGGTTGCTCATTTAGTTTGTGCATGCATGAGGTTCTAAAATGTTGAATTATGTTTTATCTCAGGTATGTTAAAAGAAATATTGTATGATGAAGATGGTAATTTTTGGTAATGTTTTATAAACTCTAGATCATCATATTATTTTTTGGTCAAAATTGTTTTTAAAATGTAATTGATATCTCTTTAATAATTGATATCGATTTTTCAAGAACTTTGGTTTTGCAAAATTTTGACCTGAAAATTTTCTTAATGTTTATGCATAGATTTTTGTTTAAATATTATAAAGTTTTAATGCATAACATTTTCAAAAACTTTATGCATGTGCTCTTAATATCTATATTCAACATTGCATAATGTTTTATATGTGAATGGGTTAAAAGCATAATCTTTTGAAAAATAAATTTTGATAAAAGATACAAAGTTTTATTTTAAATGATTGTAAAATTGATTGACATTGCATCTATTTTCGATTATGCTTGTTGGTCATAAAATAGGGATATATACATGATGCATTTAGATTTTATTGATATTTCTATTTTGTGCCTAGTTGCTAGGGATGAGCATGATAATTTGTTATGGCATAGGAGACTAGGATATGCTAGTATGAGTGTTTTGCAATAGCTAATTCAAGGTGATTTAGTTCGAGGGTTGCCTAAGCTTAAATTTGATAATGATAAAATCTGTGATGCTTGTGCTAAAGGAAAACAAAAGCGAATTTCTTTTAAATCCATTAATGACGTATCAACTAGTAGAGTATTATAATTGATCCATATAGATCTTTTTGGGCCAACTAGGACTACTAGCTTGGGTGGAAAACAATATGCATTTGTCTTGGTAGATGACTATTCTAGATATACTTGGGTTCTATTTTTAAGTACTAAAGATGAAGCATTAGAACAATTCATCACGTTTTCAAAAGTAATCCAAAATGAAAAGGTTACTCTATAACTAGTGTTAGGAGTGATCATGGAACTGAATTTGAAAATCTTGGATTTACTGAATTTTGTAACTCTAACGGTATTAGCCATAATTTTTCAGCACCTAGAACCCCTCAACAAAATGGAGTTGTTGAGAGGAAAAATCGAACTTTAGAAGAAATGGCTAGAACCATGCTTTATGAAAATAATTTGCCAAAATATTTTTGGGCGGAAGCCACAAATACCGCTTGTTATGTTATAAATCGAGTAATGATTAGGCCAATTTTAAAGAAACTCCATATGAAATTTTCAAAAATAAAAAGCCTAACATTGCTATTTTATCCTTTTGGATGTAAATGTTTTGTTTTAAACAACGGTAAAGAGAACCTTGGCAAATTTGATGCTAAAAGTGATGAAGGAATTTTTCTGAGTTATTCCTTAAATTCTAAAGCTTATTGTGTATTTAATAAAAGAACTTTAGTTGTAGAAGAGTCTATACATGTTTTTTTCGATGATAATCTCCTTCCAAGGAAGGATTATTGTGTTAATGATGATGTAGGCATTGTAAATACAAATGACGTTAGACATGACGTTGGAGAATCATCATCAAAGGAAGAAACAAAGGATCAAGAAACTCATGATCCCCTCGAGAATCCAACCATTTAAGAAAGGGAAGTATCTTATCCAAGAGAGTACAACTATGTCAAGGATGGTGAAATTATAGGTAATCCATCTAAAGGGGTAACTACTGATATTCTCTTAGAAATATTTGTAATTATGTTGCATTTATTTCATGCATAGAGCCTAATAACATCAAAAAAGCATTAAAAGATGAACATTGGATTATGGCTATACAAGAAGAATTAGATCAATTTGAGAGAAGTAAAGTATGGACATTAGTTGAAAGGCCTAGTAATAAAACTACTGTAGGTACTAGATGGGTATTTAGAAATAAGCTTGATGAAAGTGGTAATATAGTGAGAAACAAGGCTAGACTTGTTGCTCAAGGCTATACTCAAGAAGAAGGCATATACTATGATGAAACATACGCTCCCATAGCTAGGATGGAAGCAATTAGAATGTTATTAGCATTTGCATGTTTCAATGAATTTAAATTATATCAAATGGATGTTAAAAGTGCATTTTTAAATGGTTTTATAAAAGAAGAAGTGTATGTGGAACAACCTCCAGGTTTTGAAGATTCAAATTTTCCGGATCATGTTTTAAAATTGACAAAAGCTCTTTATGGTTTAAAACAAGCTCCTAGAGCTTGGTATGAAAGATTGTCAAATTTTTTAATTGAAAAAGGTTTTTCAAAAGGAAAGGTTGACACTACATTGTTTTTAAAGAGAAAAGGTAAAGATTTATTAGTAGTTCAAATTTATATTGATGATATAATATTTGGTTCTATTAATGATGTTCTTTGCCAAGAATTTTCTAAGCTAATGCAAAGTGAGTTCGAGATGAGCATGATGGGGGAGCTCTCATATTTCTTGGGAGTCCAAATCAAGCAAAGAAAAGATGGCATCTTCATCAATAAAGCTAAGTACGTCAAAGATATACTCAAGAAGTTTGGACTAGAAAATGGCAAACCTCATGACACTCTAATGAGCTCTTCAGCAAAGCTTGACTTAGATGAAGGAGGTAAATGTGTAGATGTTAAATTATATAGGTCAATGATTGGATCTCTACTTTATCTAACTGCAAGTAGACCGGACATTATGTTTAGTGTTTGCTTATATGCTAGATTTCAATCATGCCCTAAGGAATCACATTTACTAGCTATTAAGAGAATCTTTAAATACCTTAAAGACACTCCTAGTTTAGGACTTTGGTATCCTAGAGACTCTAGCTTTAGCTTGCATGCTTTTTCTGATGTGGAATATTATGGAGGCTGCAAATTAGATAGGAAAAGCACCTCCGGTACTTGCCAATTCCTTGGAAATATGCTGATTTCTTGGTTTTCAAAGAAACAAAATTGTGTTGCATTATATACTACTGAAGCCGAATACATTTCAGCTGGTAGTTGTTGTGCACACGTTTTATGGATGAAACAACAACTTTTTGATTATGGAATTGAAGTTGGTACCATTCCTATCAAGTGTGACAATACTAGTGCTATTTGTCTCACTAAAAATCCCATCCAACACTCTAGAACTAAGCACATTGAAATAAGAAATCACTTCATTAGAGACCATGTCACTAAGGAAGATGTAGTTCTAGAATTTGTTGATACTTTGCACCAATTAGTAGATATCTTCACAAAACCTTTAGACAAGGAAAGATTTTGGACACTTAGGAGAGAATTAGGTTTGACCAACCTATCTTCACTAGTAATTAAAATAATTTTAGCACTTTTAAGAATAAATGAAAAATGCTTATAATAGTAATTTTTGATTGCATTCATTGCTATTAGTTAGGAGGAGTTTATGATTCTTGATGAAAAATTAATTTTATGTTCAAATATCATTTAAAGATTAATTTAATTGTTTGAACATGATTAATTTTCAATATATGAGTTTCCAATACCACTAGAAGAAATTAATTTAGCATTTTGGGTGTTTAAAATCGGATTTTAGCATTTTGGTGCAGAGGAAATCGATCCCCCCCATGAGGGAACCGATTCCCCTTTTGAAGGGGAATCGATTCCCCCCACAGGGGAATCGATACCCCCTGGGGTTCTGGATATACACGGGCAGAACCCTTCAAAACTTCAAACCTTCTTCTTTTCTCTTCCTTGCCGCCTATCACTCCTCTACTCTCTCAAATCTCCATTTTTGCCTCAAATCAACATTCTTAATCGGAATTCACTTCAAATATCATCTTTTAAACCTGTTGGAATCATAAAAAACGTGCAAACTTCATCTAATCTCACTCAAATCCGAAATCATTCAAGGTATTTTTCCAAAACTTCTATTTCATCAATTGTGAACATAGAACTAGTTTTAATTAGTTCTAGGATGAACTTTAGATCGGGCATTGATTGTTTAGTGATTAGAAACTAGATATCACAACTAATTTCATCAAAAACATAAGAATTTTTCCAATTTTTTTTTAAATTTTTGAAATAAAAAAATGTTGATTTTCAAATTATTGTGTTTTGATTGAATTATGTTGTTTCTCAAAACCGTATTTTTCAAAAGTTTTCAAAAAACTTTGCCCATTAGGATTGATTTAGAGAACCTTGAAATATTGAGGACTCAATTGAGTTTTGGGATTGATTGAATTGCATCCATGTGTTTTCTAAATTACAGGTTATCCATTCTATTCCGATTTCCTAAACCATGTCCAATCCTAAACGTGCTAGGTCATCATCTAGTCGCTCACACCGTTAACCAAATCCACCTCCAAATCCTCAAAATCCAATTCCTAATCCTAATCACATTGATCCTAATTTGACTATCCAAAATTCGTGCTTCAATCATCCTGGTCCTAGAAATCATCGTTTTTGGTATTATCAATATTTCGACTCTTACAAAATCCGGGAAGAACGTATTCCTTCTCGTCAAGCTATGATAGCTATTAATTTTTAATATCTTCCTCTTTTACAAGAGTGGAAATTTGATAAACTCTTTGATCTTGAACCCATCGTTTACCATCAACTTGTTCGTATTTTCTATTCTAATGCCGTTTGTGTTAAAAACCAAACTAAAACCGAAACATAGGAATTCGTTCCTACCTCCTAGGACAATTCTTATATATTGACTCGGCTTACATAGCCAATACATTCGGATTAGATAATGATGGTATTTCAAATGAAAAACATGTTTTAGGATCTCGTTATAAAAGAAGAGATAGTGCGAGTGTCTTAGACCTTCATGAATGTTTTCTTCATCTAATGATTTCTTGGTGGTTTCGACCATCCGGAGGTCGTTATTCTACTCTTAGAGCCTTAGATCTTTGGTGGTTATATTGTTTCGAAAACAATATTAAAATTAACATACCTCAGATTATTTTTGCTAAAATTGTTGAAACCGTAAATCTTGTTCCTAACAAGAAACTCCGTTCATCTCTAGTTTACGGTTGCATTTTGAGTAATCTGTTTTCCAAAGCTGGGCTTAGACTCAGTCTAGATGTCGTTTTTCCCCTTAAGAAACAAATTAATCTTCTTTCCTTAACGAGAGTGGGATGGATTAAGGATAAGGAAACTGGTGAATGGATTCGATCCTCTGCAAATACTTCGGTAGCTAGTTCTTCACGAGCTCCACCATAAGCTGATGACGATTCGAGCTTGAGCAATTAATGCGAGACATCGATGAAGCCGAATATGAGCCTGAGCAGCCCGAGGAGCAAGCACAACAAACGCATCAAATGCCTCCATATTTTCAATCCTTTATGAAGACATTCGATTTCCGATATGCTACCATGGATTCGCGCTTTACTTCTATAGAGTCCCATTTATCCACAATGGGAGCTCAACAATTAGAAATTCTTCGGGAGATGCGTGCAAACAATGAAGCAACCAACGCGCGTATTAATGACCTCACTCACGAAATGACCGCTATGCGAGCTCGTTTTCCTCCTCATGATCCAGATATGTGATTCTGTGCTTAGATTTAAAACTTTGAACTAAACGATTATTGCTTCAACTTTTTGGATTGTTTGATTTTGTGACTTTGGATTTGTTTATTTGAATATTTTCTTTTGATGGTTTAGTTAAATTTATTGCATCATTTACATCATTATAGTAATATGACCAATTTTGCCATGTCACATTAATTATGAATATTGATTATGAAACTAATGGCTAACGTTTCTCTTGCTTGTATCTTAGCAGCTTAAAATATAATCAATTGGCTAAATGATTTCAAAACCTTGTTTAGATTTTTTAAAATGTCTTTTTGATTTAACAAAAAGGGGGAGAAGTGCTAAATGTGTTTTTAAATGATAAATGAGAGAAGTGTTAAAGTAAGAGGGAGTAATTTCAAAACTTGATTTCAAAATCTTAAAATTACTAAAATGTTTTGTTATATCAAAAAGGGGGAGATTGTTGAAAACATTTTGATATTTCGATATAACAAATTAAGTTAAATGAATTTTAAGATTTTCCAAATAATTTTCTAAGTATATTCGATATAACTAATCGAATATGAAAACATTACTCCAAATCTTTCAAAAATGATTTTTAATCCTTACTCAAGTGTAAAATTAAGTTTTAATCTTAAAACAATTTCAAAATAATTTTACAAAGTATTTCGAACCATTTCAAAGCCAAAAATTCCAGATTGCTCAGAGGGAACCAATTCCCCCCAAGGGGGTACCGATTCCCCCCTGAATGGTGTTGCTCTGAGAATTCCAGTATGCTCGGACGGAACCGATTCCCCCCAGGGGGTACCGATTCTCCCCTTGTATAACGGTCGAAATATTTGAATTTTACACTTAGGGAACCGATCCCCCATAGGGGGTACCGATTCCCCCCACGCTCTAAGGTGTTTTATTAATTGTTTTCACACTAAAATGGCTATATTATCTTCTCTAATCATCCCCAACGTTCAGAAGTGATTCAAGGTGTATTTAAGCAAGCTTAGAAGCCATTGATCAACTATAAGAAACATCAAGCAACTAGAATCAAGAGAGAATCAAAGAGAAAGCATCAAACCTCAAGTTTGAGCTTTTCAAGCCTATTTTTCATTCAATATTCATTTTGCTTTCAAGAACACTTATTGTGCTCAATTGTATTTATTCTTGAGTGTTCTTTCTTTGTTCTAGAATTGTGCAAACATATTTGCCTTGTGAGGTTTTTCTTGTAAGTTTGCAAATTTGTATTTCTCTTTGAGAAAAGAGTGTTCTCAAGAATTGGGGTATATTCTTGAGGGAGTTGTAAGGTTATCTTTTTGGCCTCAAAAGAAAGAACAAATTAGTGAATTTGTTGGAAAATCCTTAGTGTGGATAGTTAAGGTAGTGGACGTAGACTTTGGTTGATAAAGTCGAACCACTCTAAATCACTGTGCAATTTCTTTCAATTTTCTGCAAAAGCTTCCACCAAAATTTTATTGCCAATTCACCCCCCTCTTGGCCGATTCCGTCAATCGATTAACTCAACAAATTCCCTGACAAGAAAATTTTATATGCCACGGTAATTCTGTGGTACGCTGACCTTGTTAATTTTCTTGTTAGCGATGTTTTTCCTTATGAACTAAATAACCAGGGCAAGAAGAAGTTTCTGCATGATGCCAAGTTCTACTTTTGGGATTAGCCATACTTGTTCAAGCAATATACCGATCAAATGATTAGGCGGTGTGTCCCCGAAGAGGAGCAACGCAATATCTTATACCATTGCCACACAACAACCTGTGGAGAGCATTTTAGAGGTTTGAGGACTGCTCCAAAGGTCCTCCAATCGAGTTTCTATTGGCCATCATTATTTAAAGATGCCCACAAATTTTGCAAAGCGTGCGACAGATGCCAGCGCACTAGAAACCTTTCCAGATGACATGAAATGCCGCTGTAAAATATTTTGGAGATAGAACTTTTCGATGTTTGGGGCATTGATTTTATGGGACCATTCCCATCTTCTTTTGGGGATTTATACATTTTGCTTGCGGTGGATTATGTCTCGAAGTGGGTTGAAGCAATTGCTACGCCGAGGAACGACTCGAAGACGGTGCTCAAGTTCCTTCATAAGAACATATTCACGCGATTTGGACTATCGAGATCCATCATTAGCGATGAGGGCACCCATTTCGACAATAGATTAATTGCCAAGGCATTGCAGAAATATGGAGTGCGACATAAGATTGCCACGGCATATCACCCCCAGACGAATGGGCAAGCTGAAGTGTTCAATCGCGAAGTCAAGCAAATCCTTGAAAAGGTGGTGAACCCTTGAAGGAAGGACTGGTCTCCCAAGCTCGATGAAGCATTATGGGCTTATAGGACGGCATTAAAAAAACCTCTGGGAATGTCGCCTTTTAAGATGGTATATGGAAAAGCCTGCCACCTCCCAGTTGAATTAGAACACAAGGCATACTGGGCAATCAAGAATCTGAACTTCGACGCACAACTCGCTGGGGAGAATCGATTGCTCGATTTAAATGAAATTGAGGAGTTTCGAGCTCAAGCATATGAAAATGCCAAGCTCTACAAGGAAAAGACTAAGAAGTGGCCTGACAAAAATCTTTTGCCACGGCATTTTCATGAAGGCCAGAAAGTATTGCTGTTCAACTCAAGGCTCAAACTCTTTTTTGGCAAACTAAAGTCACGTTGGTCGGGATCATTTGAAGTTCACCATGTTTATCCATATGGCGCTGTTGATATCAAGAACATGGAAGATGGATCCATTTTTAAAGTCAATGGCCAGCGCCTAAAGGCCTACCAAGGAATCCCACCTGTGCGTGACAAATCAGCGCTGCTCTTGCACGATGTCGACACGGGTCCGGCATCTTAAGGATGCCATGACATTTTAAATTTAATACTGTGTATAAATAATTTTTACTCTTCCATTATTTTAGTTTATCTCCTTTTTAATTAATTATGTTTATTTTATTTTTGTGCAAGATACTTCCCACATGACCATCACGTGAAGAGTATGGAGGAAGCTTGTGAAAGTTGGGCGGCAAAAGTGAATAGTAAAAGGAGGGAACTTTTTCACTTTTACCTAGGATTAAATTTTTTTTAACTTTTAATTTTTGTCTTCTTCCTCCCTAGACCCCACTGTTTCTTCTTTTATCCCCCACATAATCTCATTTCTTGTTTTATCTTCATTTCCTTTTCATTTTTCCCTTAACTTTTTCTATCTTATCTTCTTCTTCTCTCTTTGACCGAAACCGCCATAATCGCCCAAAACCCCAAGCTTTTTCTTTCTTTTCTCCTTTTCTCTTTTAACGATGGTCCATTCCCGTCCCCCTATGCCACCTTCACCACCACGGTTTGTGGATGATTCTGCCCGCGAATGGTTCCAAACAATCAAGAACTGACAATTCTTTTTCAAGTTGGGGTTTGTCTTCTCCGAAGAGGAGGATGATGCCTTAGGGAGTGAGGTTCTCGACGTTGATACCATGCATAAGTGGAAGAAATTTTCCATGCAACCCGCAACTGTTAATGCTACTCTAGTGAAGGAGTTTTACTCCAACATATCCGAGCCAAACCAGCATGTTGTGATGGTTTGCGGCATTTATATTCGTTTTACTCCTACTGCCATTAACCGTTACTTTAAACTGCAGGGTACTGTAGATCATCATACATCTTTTGCGCAAGAAGCTAACAACGAAACTTACCAAGGCATACTGAAGGATCTCTGTCTTCCAGACACACAATGGAATGGGCAGCAAATGAGCCGCAAGACCGTGGATCGGGAGAGGCTCTTTCCACAAGTGAAGTTGTGGAATCATTTCATGAAGCACAAACTTTTACCCACTTCCCACAACATGACCATGACATGCCAGCGAATGCTTCTGCTTCACTCGATCATCTTTGGCCGAGTCATTGATGTAGGGAAGATTATAGTGGAGCAGGCTCATCTGTGCCTGAGGCTCCCTGCAAGTGCCTTGGTATTTCCAAATCTCATCACCATATTATGCCGAAAAAAGAAGGTCCCCGAAGAAATGTTTGATGAGATTTTACCGGGTATTGCTGGGATCACCAAAACAAAAATCCACTTGTTGTTGGGATTGAAGGAAGCAAAGGGAAAGGAAACTGAGGCATCCACATCTCGCGTATCACTATCTCCACATGCCAAGGCAAATTCAGATGCACTGGCACAAGCAGTCCAGCGCACTCAAGATTATGTCGGACAGTTGTATGAAAAACTGATGATATATTTTGCCTATGCTAAACGCCGAGATGAATTTCTCACCACTGCCTTGATGGAATTCCTCATGCACACAAACTTCACTATTCCTGTCTTCCTGGACATTCTCGTGCCACCGAATGAGGATACTGAGGCATCTACAGAAGCACCTCATCCTACCCATACCGATGTCCCTCAATCGCATGGTGTAGAGAGTCCCCAACCTGCTGAACCTGAAGAGCCTGCTGATGCCGAAGAGACCGATGATCTAGACCCAATCCATGTTGTAGCACCTGATACAGATTAAGAAGCCAACCTCAAACTCGCTAATATCCTGGAGCCAACACAACTTGTTGAACCTTTGGCAGCTGAACACCCTGAAGTACCACAACACACTAAGTCAACCGATGAGTCACAATTCGAGATGCCACGACAAGCTCCTTTGTGTAGGAGCCGACGTTGCCTTAGGAAGGCATCTCAGCATCAGGAGCCCCCACTCCCAGCCATTCCAGAAGTACCTAGCACTCCTCCAGCCGAACCTGCGTCTGACTCAGAGCACTCTAGCCCTGCCAAGCTACAAAAGCGCACTCGTCGCGCAACCGCTGCACCACCACCCATTTAAATACAAAGTACCTTGCATTTGCATTGAATTTATAGCATGTAGTTTTATTTTCCTTAGTTTTACTAAGCATTGGGGACAATGTGTCTCTCAAGTTTGGGGGAAGTAGGGTTCTCACATCACTGCATGATAGTAATAGTAAAATAAATATGCCATGACATTAGTAATTACCTTAATAGTTTTTTGGAATTAATTAATGATGCCCGATGATGATGAATTTGATGGCTAGAATAGAATGTACATGACTGGTTGAGGATGATAGAACCAACCCTAGGACTTGCTTCTTTGAAACCTTGAATACACGATTGTGTGTTTTCCATGCTTGAGAAACTTAGAAATTTTTTATAAGAGAATTATTAAAATGTCTTGGCATAACACTTTGACTGGTGAAAGCTGAAAAAATATATATATGAGGTTATGAATAAATGCCTAGGCATATCTGTAGAGCGACACTCCGCTATGCCATGGCATATGAGTGAATGAAAGATGTCATGGGATGTCTCTTTCTACTAGCTCGGGGGTGGAAGGTATGCTCCCTTTTACTTAGAGTGTGGGATGATAGAGTGATGGGCTGACTCCCCTCGTAGCAGAACTAATAAAAGAAAAAAAAAGGAAAGGTGGGAGCTGATTTAGAAAATGTCATGGCAAATTAGGAAAGCTTGCTTAGAAAATTTTTAAGTTTGTTAAGCATGGACTGGATACAAACACGCACACACCCACACAAAGAATCTTGCCCTAGGAGACAGTACTAGATTTCTCGACCTAGTTTAGCATGTTAAAGCCATATGTGCTGAGGGCTGAAATTTTATTCCATGAAACTATTTGGCTTCTGAGCTTGTCATGGTATCTTTGTTTTGCTTATTACTATCCATTGCTTGAGGACAAGAAATAGCTTAAGTTTGGGGGTGTGATAACTCCGTAAAAGGACATATTTTAGGGCCTTTTAACTTAAGTTATTGAATGTTTAAAGGCTCATTTAGGACCATGTAGATGCATTTAGAAGCATTTAGTTGCATGTGGTAGATTTCGGTTTGTCGTGGCATTTTATTTTTACAGCGGTGCTACGTTATGGGAAAGGTACTTGTCTGATGATATACAGGTATTGAGAGCAAGGAAAAGAGGAAAGAAAATGCCGTGACATAAGGAGATTGCTGAGCAAAATGAATTTGCCAAGTTCAACCGGCATTTCGAAAGTACTTAAAGTACGGGAAGATATTTTTGAAGCCAGTTGTCCGAGAGCTCTACTCGAGAAATCTACCTCGAAGATTCGCCTGGAGGGATCGGCGCTCTGCCATCTGGTTCTGCTGATGACACCGCCTGACCCTGCAGATCCTGCCTGTCCTTGTGCTTCTATCATGGGATTATACCGGTCTCTCAACCAGTTTCCTAGGTTGTATCATTACCTGTCTTGCCTGACTCCCAAGCAAAGTTAACCATGGTTTGGGGGAAGTCAACTCTTAGTTCAAGGGTTAATTTTCCCTATAAACAGAGGATGAAACCACATTGTTAGAGAATTTAGTTACACGCTGGTTTGAGCTTAAAAAGTTAGAGTGAGAAGGTCTCACCTCTCTCAGTCAATCCGTCTTGCCGTGGCATTTCTCGTTGATTAGCAAAAGGGAGTGGCGTTCTGAGCATCCAAGAGGAGCCAGTCTGCTGGGAGTAGTTCTTGGTGGCCGAGAGGAGCATTGGGCAGTGCACGTCGAAGGCTTTCTCTACTCCCCTTAATTCTTTGCTTTCATGTTTTGTCGTTGGGTTGTAAGGAACGAATAGAACTTGTATTGAGCTTGTTTATTTCGAACCCCACCCTGAACTAATCCTATTTGGTGGGAGTTCGCTTGGATGTCTAAGTTTTATTTTCATTGAATGGTTGTTTTTTATGTTTTAATCTGTTTTGTTTATAAAGCTTAATTCTTTGAGGTTGTAGGAGCTATGAGAGTAGCCTTTCCTTAGAAGGTGTTTAGGGTTCGAGAGAATACCTAGGCAAAATATCTTTAGTTTTCGAGAGAAGCTAGGGAGGAACTATATAAACAAAGGGGTTCTAGACAGTAACTAAGCCTAATCCATCTTAGAGATAAGAATAGGATTTCATTCGACTAAAAGGAGTAGATCATAACCAATAGGTTAGATGTTAATGCTGCCGCAAAAAGGTATTTCCGAGACATATCCTGTTATCTGAATCAATAGGATCACTGCAGGGGTTTACGCCAATCAGATTTGCCAGGGCATCTTTAATCTGTCGAGTCTCTTCCTAGAGATAGCTGAGGGAACTTTAGTAGACTCTGTCGGGCAGGTTAAGCATAGAGTAAATACCATTCAGAGAAATAGACTTAGGTTTTCCTAGTGACTCCCATCGTTCATTCTCATCACTGCTAGTTGTGTGAGAAAGCTAAAGTCCTATAAATTAAATCCAGTATTTTTATTTTGCCTTGACATTTCCATTTTACTTGAACGTATTACAATTTCATTTTCCACGACATATCCAATTACTACCACACCACCATCATTCCATTTCCACATCAGTCATTCCTTTTTTCCACAGCATTATCATTTGTTACCATCACTAACTTTACTTAGGTGACAAAGTAAAGTGCTTTGACAAACCTATATGATTTCCCTAATTCCCTGTGGAGACGATACTCGACTTATCACTTTATTACTTGTTCGATTGTGTATACTTGCACACATATCCGCACCCATATTTTCTATTCACAAAGAGCGGACAGATCTGTAAAGAAAAAGACGTGTCATTTGAGCCCATGTAGTAATAGAATTTGGGGGTAGGTAAAATAATCACTCCTTAGCCGAATCGACTAAGGAAAAAAGAAATGCTCTTATGTTTAATTTGATCCTTAGTTACTCCATGTGATCTCATGCTAGAGTAGACTATGTGAAATTTCGTGAGATGTTTATGTGGATTCTCGTTGGGTAATTCGCGGAAGGTAGAGTGGAGATGAATAAGGCCAGTTTTCAAATGGTATGGAGTTTCGCCTTGGGGAAAATCAATGCACAAAGCTTCTTGTTTATTAGGTGCCGCAGCTAACTCTCTGACTGTGGGATCGACCATCGGATCTGGTTCTGTATTAACGGATTCACCTGAATTTGATTATGAATTAGATTATGGATTTGATTATTGTCTCCTTCTTTTCTGAAGCATCTGTGCGTGAAGTTTTCTAGCTCTGGCTTCAATTTTTGGGCCGTACCCAACTAATGCGCCCAAATTTGTCCTAGTCATAAATCAAAAGCAAACAAAAATTAGTAATTTTAGCGAAGTCCCCGGCAACGACACCAATTTGACAACTGTCGTTTTGGTGTCAAAATAAATTCCTTCTTCTCAATTAATAAATCAAGGAAATACGTAGTAAAGAGAAGTAAGGGTCGATCCTCGGGGACTTATAAAATTCCAAATTTATGTTTGAATGGTTTAAACCAGGATATAGGTAATAAAATGGGGGGGGTTTGGTAAAAATATATTAAATGGTAAAAATATATTAAATAGTAAAAAGTAATTTAAAGAAAGAATATAGAAAATAAAGATTGTAACTTTGAAAATAAATGTGGTAAAAATAGCCTCAAACCTCACTTTGACTCAATTTCCTTCAGATCATCGAATTAGATTTTCCCTTTGGGTTTCACGTCGGTTACTTTGTCTACAAGGTTAATCCTCGTGACTCTATTTTGTATACCGAATACCCAAGGCTCATATCAATTACCGTTTAAGTTCATGACGATCGTCTCAGATTATTGTTCCAATAGCCATTAATTCCAATCTCAATTCCCTCTTGGCAAGGCTATATCGCCAAGTGTGTTTCGAGGAAGTCGGATGTGCTTTCAATAAGACGATCCTTCCTCCCACACATTTAATCGCAACAACCTATTGAACAAATTCAATCTTTGATTTTGAAAACTGTTTTGATTTTGAAAAATAAGCGCAGAGATTGAGAGAGATATGTTGAAGTTATTAAGGGCATGTTTCAATTCTCCCTTCGGAATTGAGTCATCGCTTCAACTCTCGACTTATGAGAAAGTTAGCTAAGCATGATAAAAGTCATACTTAGCATATTTAAAAAAAAAGCTTTAAAATAAAGAGAAACGAAAACTTGAAAAACAAAATAAAAGAGAGAATTTTTATAAAAACTATAAAGGAAAAGAAAATTGTAATCTGAGTTGTGTTTCTTAAGCTTACTCCAATAGGGTATTTATAGCATCTAAAAACCTAGATATAAACAAAGAAATTAAAATAAAATAATTCTAATGATAAATGTTTTTCTAAATTCAAACTTTAAAATAAGTCTCCTAATGCAACTCTGCTCGTCCATCTTCCAGATGGCGTGCTGACTAGATCTTCTAGAAACTACCGCTGACTGAACCTTATAGAAACTTCCACATCAGACCGTGTCATGCACAGAGTTGTGCCCATGTCTCCAGTCGTGACCAAATAATAAAAAAATTGCAGAATGCGTCCGTTTTACCACTAATTCTAGAAAGTAAGACCCTACATGAAAATAAGCACAACACAACCAAATCAGCAATAATAAATCTATAAGATCGAAGAATTAAAGAGCAAATACTACCGATTCTGAACACTCATCAATCAGAAAGCCTACCAATGACATCTTTCAGACCGCCATAACTAAAACAAACCATAAATGAACGTTGCAGAGATCAATACTGACGTCATCGTAACAGTGGTTTCAAAGGTAATATGGTGGAGAACAATACTGAGTAGGTCATTAATGCCAATGCTTCCATACACACAAAGAATGAGTTTTTCACCGAGTTTGAGAATGGAAACGAAGGTGAATATGTATACTTGGGAACTCTTGTAATATCCCAAATATTGAATTAGGTACTTTAGTGAAATGATTTAAAATATGAGGAAAATTTTCGATTAAATAATAAAAGATGGAAATGATTTGGCTTAGTGAATTAGACTAAATTGTAACAAGGGTTGGTTTAGAGGGCATTTTAGTACCTTAAGGAAAAATGAATTTAAAATTCTTATTTTATAAGATATTAAAGGTAATGGAAAAGGGGAATAAGATTTCAATAAAAGCTCTTTCTTGTTCTTCTTTCACGTGATAAGCCTCTTCCATAGCTCCAAAAGGTAAGTTTCAATTGACTAGTTTTTCTTGTTGATTATGAGTTTCTTTTATAACCTTAAGTGGTTTAGAAGCTTAAGAAAGGATTAAATGAGATTAAAACTAAGAAATGGAAGAAATATAGGGGATTTTATAAAATGGGTTTTTAAATGATTAGTTAATATAGGAGTGTTTGTGGATGTTTTATGGTAGATTTGACTTGTCATAGAGGCAAATGAGAGATTAGAAGCATTGGATATGAGTAAAAACACATTAGAAAAAGTGTTGTGATTCTTAGAACTTAATTTTCTTGGTAGATGTTAGATGTTTTATGAATCAAGTTGAAGAAAAATTTGTATGGATAAGTAGAGAAGAGTTAAATAGCATTGTTGAGAGTTAATATCAAGAAATTTGGTCCCATTTGGGTGAAAATCGGGTTCAAAATTGGAAATTATGGGTAAGGGTATCGATACTGCTAGAACAGTACCGATACTATAGGCTAAAAAGAGATGAAATTTTTGGGTGTATCGATACTGATTTAATTAGTATCGATACCATTAAGGCAATATCGATACCATGGGTAAGGGTATTAGTACCAAGCAAACATCGAATCTAATTTTGATATCGATACTGTAAGGGAGTATCGGTACCATAGAAGGGTAGTATGATACCATGTTAAGGGTATCGATACTATGAATCATCGAACCTAATTTTAGTATCGATGCCAGGAAGGGGTATCGGTACTCTAGTGTAGAAGTATCGGTACTAGGGTAGTAGTATCGATACTTTGGAACTATAAATGTTAAAAATTGGCTAATAATGATATAAAAAGTTAATAATATATTCTTTTCAATATTGTTTAATTACAATGCTTAGGAAATATACTAACATTGAGTATGACACATGCTTTAATGGATGATTGACTAGATCAGAGCCAAACTCCTGAGACAAGTAAAACTAAGGAAAAAGTCAAAGTCCCGGTGTAATCATCCTTACTTTTTGGACACTTAGTGAGGAAAGCCAGGTGAGTACATTTATTGTATGCAGTCTAGATGAAATTGATTAAAAATTGTTCAATATGAATCATTTAAATGTTAATGTATGTTTTACTGAAGTTACTATGTTTTATTGAATACATGGAAATGATATTGTAAATAAGTTTAGAGTATAAATTGCTCTAAAGGAAAGATAATACTAATGCATATGGGTGCATTATCGGCATGAAAGGATGCCATATTTGAAATGTATATGGGTACATTATCAACAGAAAAGTATACTATAGTTGAAATGTATATAGGTACATTATCAATAGAAAAGTATACTATAGTTGAAATGTATATGTGTACATTATCAATAGAAAAGTATACTATAGTTGAAATGCATATGGGTGCATTATCAACAAAAAAGTATGCTATAGTTTAAAGTGCATAATGGTGCCTTATAAACATGAATGGAGGTTACAAATGAAAAGAAAGAATCATGACAAATGATTATGATAACTGTGAATAAAATATTTATGTATATACAAGAGTTTATTTACTATATTACGACTCACTAAGATATACTTAACGTGTGTATTTCCACGCGTAGGTAACAACAAAAATAATCAAGTAAGGAGTGAAACCGTAGCAGCAGATATCATTCACTAAGATTGACTCACCAGTAACATTAGGACGGTAGTAATTGTTTTGTAAACTTGTTGGCATGTAATTAAATTTAACATAACTTTTTGTAATGTGTTTTAAGAAATACTTATTTATTATGTTAATTTATGTGGAAATTAATTTGCAACAAAATTTTAAAGACTTTACAAAATGAGTAAATCGTTTTTAAGGTAATGTGACATTTGTATTCATATATGGAACCGTATATGGCATATGGATATTACAACTCTAGCAGCTCTGAAATGCTAGGCAAAGGCAAGGTTTTACTCAAGCTAATTTTCAGTAAAACGTTAGACCTAAGTAATGCTATGTATGTATCTGCCATGCGTAGAAATTTAATAAGTGGTGAGCTTTTGAATAAGCCATATATTAAACTAGTTTTTTAGGCAAATAAACTTGCACTTTCTTGAAATGGTGATTATGTTGGGAAAAGTTTTTAAATGTAGGTTTATTTGTTATTAAAAATTAGAATAAAACTATCATTTCTGCTTACGTGGTTGAAACTCTTGATATGTGGCATGTTAGATTAGGACATGTGAATATTCACTCTTTAAAGAAACTGATTAAAATAAATATTCTATCTAAACTATACGAAACTAGCTTTTAACAAATGTGAACTTTGTAGATGATTATTCGAGATACACAAAAGTATATCTCCTAAGAACTAAAGATGAAGTTGAGAACTTCTTCTTTATTTATAAGGCGGAAGTTGAGAATCAGTTAGACAAGAGAATTAAACGGGTTAGATTCGATAGAGGTATCAAATTTGTTGAAAGAGGTGTATGAGAAGAATGACATAATTCACAAAACTTCTACTCTTTATTTTTCTCAACATAATGGTATAACCGAGAGGAAAAATAGAACTTTAAAAAAGATGATGAATTCATTGTGATAAGTTCTGGATTGTCTGATAATATGTAGGGGAAGCCATTCTATCGTCAAATCATATTTTGAACCAATTACCTTACAAGAAATTAGATTCTACTTCATACGAATTGTGGAAAGGCTATGCTCTAAATCTGCAATACCTGAAAGTGTGGGGGTGTTTGGAAAAAGTGGGCTAACTGAACTTTAAGAAGTTCATCATCGGTTTTAAAAATATTGATGAAGTGTTTATAGGGTATGCTACAAATAGTGTTGCATACAAGTAATGTTTGTACATAACTACTTTATTTGTGAATCTAAGGATGTTGTTTTCTTTGAAGATACTTTTCCTCTAAAGAAGCCTAGATTAAATGTAGAAACACAAACAAAAAAAATGTCATCCACTTTTTTTAATGTATGTGTTAGGACTTCTCAAGATATTGAATTTGATCTTAGAAGAAGTAAAAGACAAAGAGTTGAAACTTCTTTTGGATCAGATTTTATAAATTTATTTATTTCTGAGATAAATGATTTAGATTCCATATCTGATATAGCTCAAGTCTTTCAATTAGAGGAGGATTCTAAGACTTATAAGAAAGCTATAAGATCTATTGATACTAGTTAATGGAAAAGTGTTATTAATGATAAACTAGAATCAATAATATATAATCATACTTGGGAATTAATGGACTTTCTTAGAGGATTTAAACCTTTCAGCAATAAATTGGTTTTTTGAATGAAACTCGGACCAATGGTTTAATCCAGAGGTACAAGGCAAGGCTAGTTGTCAAAGGGTTCACTTAAAAATTTGGTTTAGACTTATTTGATACTTACTCTCCCGTAATGAAAATTTGAACGATCTGTGCATTATTTGTACTAAGTTACAAGTATATCAAAGATTGTATTTTTCAATAGAGTTCTAGATGAGGAGATCTATATGGAGCAACCTCTAGGCTTTGAGGCACCTGGTATGGAAGGCAAAGTGTGTAGACTTAAAAGGTCTCTTTATGGCATTAAGCAAGCTCTTAAAAAGTGTTATGAGAAATTTCACAAAACTATCCTTAGTTTTGGTTTTGTTGTGAATGGTTCAGATGTATGCATGTATTCGAGAATGTTTGATACTATTTGTATCATCCTAAGTTTATATGTTGATGACATCTTATTTTTTAGTATTAAGATTGATTCCATTAACAAAACAAAAAGTTTCTTCTCCGCTAAAATTGATATGACTGATTTGGTTGAAGTTGATGTAATCTTAGGAGTCAAAGTTACGAAAACTAAAAAGGGATTTTCTTTAAATCAAACACATTATATTGAGTATATGTTAAAGAAGTTTGACAATTTTGATGTCATCGTTGTTCGGACTCCTTATAACCCTAGAATACATCTCTTTAAAAACAAATGAAGTAATGTTTCCCAAATAGAATATGCTAAAATAATTGAAATCCTAAACTTTTTAATGAACTATATCCGGCCTGATATTGTCTACACTGTGAACATACTTAGTAATAACCCAAGTGGTGAACATCAGGTTGTTCTTAGACGCTTACTCAAATATCTTAAGGGTATGATGGATTGGAAACATGAGTTTGTTGGCTATTATGTTGTTTTAGAAGGATATTGTGGCTCCAACTGGGTTTCTGATAATCATGAGGTAAGCTCTATGAGTGGGTATATTTTAATTTAGGTGGAGTAGCGATCTCGTAGAAGTCTGCGAAGCAAACCTATATTTCTCGCTCCACCATGGAGTCAGAGTTTGTAGCTCTTGACTTAGCTGGGCAAGTAGCTGAGTGACTTAGAAATTTATTGGCAAAAATTTCATTGTGGGAAGACCTACTCCTCTAGTCTCCTTATTGTATGATCCACAAGCTACAATATGTGTGGCTAAAAACCAAGCTTACAATGGTATGAAAAAAACACTTTAGTATAAGGCATGAATCTGTTAGACACTTAATATGGAATGAAGTACTCTCTTTATAGTTTGTGTAGTTAGAAAGGAACCTAGTGATCACGTGTAAATATATTGTGTTGTGAAACATAAATCTATGCCAGTATAAACAATCGATGCAAGTAATACAGTAGTGAGCGAGTATTGTCTCCACAGGGATTGGAGGTATTTTAGAAGCAAACTATATCAAATAAAAATGTCACTAAACTAAATCTAAGTATATATTTACGTTGGTATAAACAAATGGAAGTATGGTTGTGGCTGATATAAATGGTAATGGAATATTGTGGCAAGAATGGTGTGAAGTGAGGTGAAATTGTTGAAAATGTAAAAGTGTGCCGAGGTAAAAATTTAAGTAAGATGAAAAGTATGCTAAAGCAGTAAAATAAATTGAACCCTAGGAAACGAGATAATACTGACAACCTCACACAATCAAGCTTTTCTAGAGGTAAATGTCACGAACTTACTATGGCAATAATTGTTTGTGCTACGAATGGTCTATGCTCCTATGAGTATGTTATCTGAAAGGATTTGCTAAAAATGCTCCTAAACTTTCTCAAGAAAGAACCTAATAAAACTAATGCTAAGTCAACACCTATCAGAGTGGATTGCAACACTAGTTTATCGACTAAGTCATATCCCTTTTAGTTGAATGAAACCCTTTCTTTATCTCTAAGGTGTGTTAGAACCTCTCCATACTAATTTGGCTCCCTTATTCATGTATATCAAACCTAGCTCTCTCGATACTATATAACTATACTTAGAAAATGACAATCTCTCAAAAGATCTTTCAAGACTAAACATATTACACTACAATAAATGACAATCTCTTAAAAGCTCTTATAATGCTACAACGCTATAAAGGTAAAAAAAATGAGCAAAACAACATTTTAACATAGAAACATCAAACTATCGATTAACATAAAATAAAATCATCCAACAAAAAGCCAACACCAAATAAGGTAATACATGGTGTGGCTAAGTTCATATGAGAATATTCAAGATTAGTACAAGCCCAAATAGATAGAAAAATAAAATACAAGAAGAAGAAGACTTCCAATGAGCTGTTGTCATGACCCTTAGCTCCATCACATTAAGTAAGTTAGCCTCTTTCAAGGTCTAGCTACTATCTCCTTAAAGCTCGGTTATGGAGGACACCATGAAAATGGGATAAAAAAGAAGAATGAAAAGAAAATTTACAGTCGCCTTTTTCTTAGGTCACCTCCTAAAAGCTCCAAAAGTCCCTTTAAAATGTAAGGTACCTTGGTATTTATAGAGGGGAATATTTCTATGGGTTTGGGCCCTAAAATTCCCTTTGTACTCTAGGTTTCATTATCCTTACGTGAATTGGCGATTATTATGGCATATGGTCCTAAAATATGCAGCAAGGTTAGTGGGTCACGTGTAGCTGGACATCCTAGCAAATATATTTTTGTTATTTTGTCTTTTCTGTGCCAGGTTCTGCTATCCATTTTTTACGGTGACAATTCTTTCAGCTTCATCTCTCCAGAATGCTACAACAGCCAAATCTTATCCTTAAACTTTTCTCATTTTCACCACACCAAAAAGCAAGACCTTTCCTATAGAAGCACCGATTTTCAATAAATATATGATGTAGCAAGACTTTACCACCAAATGTAACCTCATCGCCTAAATGCACACATAAGCTTTAAAACAAACAATAACCTAAGTAAAAAGGCACAAAATAAAGTCTTTTTACAGGGTTATAACACCCCCAAACTTAAGTTATTACTTTTCCTCAAGCAATGGATAATAATTAGTAGAAAATAATGTTATGGCAGAATTTTAGTTAAGGCAAAAGTGTTGAGATAAAATTTCAGCCCTCATAAATAATTGGCTTCAACATGCTAGACAAATCAATATATCAATAATTTTTCCCTAAAGCATGACCATTTACATTGTGTGTGTGTGATTATATCCAGTCTATGCTTAATGAAGTTAGAAAAATTCTAGGCAAGTTCCCTAGTCTACTTTAGCATTTCTTTACTAGTTAAGAATAAAATTAATCCCATTAACATTAACTTAACACACATACACATACACACACATATTAAACACTACTACGAGGGGAGTCATCCTATCACAAATACCATTCACTATTGCTATAGCTGACATTTATTGAAACATAGTATCGAGGCACTGTAATTCAAAACAAATAGGTAGAGTCATCCCATGACTACTTTTATTCACTCATAAGCTAAAGCTTACATTTATTAAAACATGATATCTAGTCACTGATATAGCAAAGAGAAATGTCCCTCTACAGTTATGCTAAAACATTTATTCAGAATTAAATAAAATTCATAAACATAAGGGAGTTCAATCAAGCATATATCCATTAAATACATTATTCATAAATTTATACTACAGCAACCAAAGGTTCTTTAATAAAAAATTTCCAAGTCCCTTAAACATAGAAAACATACAATCATGTATTAAAGGTTCACAAAGAATCAAGCTCTGAAGTTGGTCATATCAACCCTAACAATTATGTACATTAAATTCACAGCCATGGCAAAAATTTATCATCATTGGGTATCCTTAACTTATTTCAGAAAAAGCTAATTTAACCTAACTAAACGTTGTAACATAATTCTACAAATACTATCTATAAAATTACTTAACTATGGATAATACCTCCCCAAACTTGAAGAATGCATTGTCCTCAATGCATGAATACTAAATTAACTAAACTACACTATATGAATGCAAGTGCTAAGAAAAATACCTTATTGTGGTGTTGTCTTGTCCCTATTACGCTTGGTGTGTCTGCTCTTTGGGGGTGGATTCTTCTGGCTTGGTCTGTTGGGTGGTCTTGGTCGGGGTTGTGGTCTCAGATGCCACATCAGATGTTTTAGCTGCACATTTGGCTGACTTCTTTAAGTGATCTCTGGTCATACATGGTTTTACATGCTACGATTGAATAGGCTAGGTGGGTTCTCTTTAGTTTCAGTAGTAGAGTCTGACACTATATCTTCATTGGTCTTGTTGGCATCATCATGGCGGATGAGACTTTGTTTCCCTAGCGAGATAATCTCCTCATCCTCAGCATCAGATGAGGGACGAATATCGAGCGACTCTATATCATTGGGCTCTATGGGCTCGATGGCATTGAAAGTGGTCAACCTCATCGGATTGTTCTTCTTCAGTGGGTAGGGTTGTTGTCTATATGGTCTGATGGGTTGTAGCTAACGGATCTCATTCAGTAAATGTTGCTGCAACAGTTTTCTCATTCATAATTTTATCTGGGAAAGAAGGGAAATTATCGGTGTTTAAGGGTAACATCTCCTTGAAAAAGGAGGACAATACCTCATCTCTTTGCCTAATATAGTCGAAGAAGATATCATTTTAGTCTCTAGCTTCTCTACTCGTTCCTTAGTTTCTCAAGAGAAAGCAATTATAGCCATTATTCTTGTTGCGGTAACAGTTTTTGCACCTCTTTCGAGGGTTTCTTTAGGGGAATCTTTCAATCTTTATCCCTAAACTGCTACATATTCTTAGATGAACTAGAAAACAAAGTAGAGTTAAAATAAAACTGAAAAAGAAAGAAATGAAATAGTTAAGTAAAAATAATTATTTATATACAAACTATGAAATAAAATGTTGTAGAGAAAATTTTAAGGATTAGGCGTTGCAAACTCTGAGACGTCATGAAGTAGAAGTGACGACTTGTATCGAAGTATTGGGTCTCTAGTATACATTTATTCATTTTCCATTCACCTTAAAGATTTACCCATTATCTAGGTTTTTAATGTCCATGGCTCCATGCAGGTGCATGTGATGCGCTTGGAAATGCATAGACCATTGAGACTTAAGTTTTCCCGGAAAAAGCTTCAGCCTAGAGTTGAATATGTGGACTTGGTGGGCTTCATGAAATTGGTATGGAAGAATATTTTTTTCATACCATTGTTTGGTTTTCTCTTTGTACAAGAAGTAATTTTCACAAGCCTGGGCCTAAAATTCATCCATTTATTGAGCTCTAGCAGTTTTTTCTAATCAACAAACTAGGCATCCATTTTGAGCTTCTTAATCGCCCAATAGGCCTTATGCTCTAACTCCACGGGAAGATAGCATGCTTTTCCATAGATTAACTTGAATAGGGACATGCCCAACGGGGTTTAAAGGCTGATCGATAAGCCCAGAATACCTCATCGAGCTTTGAGAACTTGTCTTTCCTCTTGGGGTTCACCACTTGTAATACCCCAAAATTTTGGTTAGTGACCAAAATATAAATTTCAAAGTTTGGTGGCCAAATTAGAAAATTGGGAAAAGTTTCTATTAGCTTTTCAAACTTTGATTTCTCTATCGAACTTTAATAAGTACTGGTTTTTTTTCATAATTCAAATCTGGTCAAATCTCTATTTCCTATGGGGTGATAATATGTGAATGATCTGATTGATACTTCCTGAGCATCGACACGTGAAAAAACATTATGGATGTTGTCCATTTTCGGAGGCAATTCTAGCTAATAAGTCACTGATCAAACATACTTTCTTTCTTTTTTTCTTATAATCTTATAAGGTCCAATAAATCTCAGACTCAACTTTTCTTTGCATCTGAACCTAATATTCTATTTTTCAAGGTGATAATTTAAGAAATATTTTTTATCACCTTTATTTTTCAAGTCTGCGCAAGATTTTTGTCAATCAGTAACTATCTTGAGATTATCTTAAATGATCTTTTCCCATTACAAGGTCCATTGTAACTCGTTCCTGGTCCCACTAAGGGATAGAATTCGGTTACAATAATTCAAAAGGCACTTGATGTGTTACTTTAACTCACTGACATGTCATCCATTTATAAACAAGCTCGATGATAACTATTTTCATATCTATTTATAAACTCTTTCCTCTATAATATAAATATTCATCAGACTTAACCTTAAAGTCTTTAGTTTCACCTTTTCCTTCTTGTTCTATCTTTGACAAGCACGATAATTTTTATCCTTTTTCTGATTATCCTTTATTCGATCTAGAAACATGGGCTTTAAATTTTATTATACAATCAAAACAACATGTTTCTTTAAAGACAATCATGCATTCAAAACTCTCATAATAGAAATGCCTTTAAAGCTTTATAGTATCAGCCACCATATTAGCCTTTCATGTTTCTAGTTGATAAGCAGGTTATCATTCTTTAAGGAATTCAACTAATTTCCTTTCTTTTGACTCCTTCGAGTTAACACATACTTTTGACTTTTGAGATCCGTATAGATATAGCGTCACTCACCATGTAGATAGTGGTGTTATATCAACAAAGTAAAACAAAACTATTGCCAACTCTAGATCGTGAGTCAGATAATTTCTTTCATGATTCTCTAGTTGCCTTTGAAGTACAAACCAAAACTTTTCCTCCTTTACGAACACGCATCCCAAACCATTATGAGACACATTATTATAATTCACATAATTATTTCCAGATTCTAATTATACTAACCTTTGAGCTTATTGTAACATCCTCAATACCAGGTTAGTGACTAAATTGTAAAGTTTTAGAATTTGGTGACTAAAGTATAATAATTGAATAGTTCGATGGCTTACATGGGAAATATGGTGTAGGTTGAATTGCAAAGAAGGAGGAATAGAAGGATAAAATGGTCATTTGCAAGGAAAATAATTAAAATACGGTTATATATTAACCACGTGGGAGGGAGAGGGAAACTAAGTGAGTTTCTAGAGTTCTCTTCTTCTCATTTATTCTTCACGCGTGAAGGCCAAGAGCAAATGTGAGTTTTCCGATTAGTTACTTTCTTGTTGAATTTAAGGTTAGTTTATGATCATTAGAAGATAACTAAGCTTAAGGAAAGCTTAAGTTATCTTAAAATCAAAAGATGATGGAGTTAGGAGAGATTAAAGATTAAGAGTTTTTGAATGAAATATTGGAATAGAGTTTATAACTAGAATTGGAAGTCAAATTTGACTTGTCATCAACTTAATTAAGGAATGTGAAGTGTTAGAATTGGATTTAAAACATGTTGAAATTTGAGTATGATTCTTAAATTTTATAAAGAGGAGAGGATATTGAGGTTAAAGATGGGATAAATGAATATAAATGAGGTTAAGTATGTGTATGTAAGTTAGGAATATAAAAGGGGATGAAATATGAAACATTTGAGTTGAATTGAGTGAGTTTTTGGCTCAAGAGGTAATTTATGGGCAAGATGTATCAGTACACATTCAATATGTACCGTTACATCAAGAGTAAAATACAGAAAAATATTCAGAGTGTACTGATACATAGGAAGTGTATCGATACACCCCTTGTAATGAAAAACATCAAATGGAATTTTTGTATCGATACACACGTTAAGGGATGTACCGATACACTATAGAGTGTACTGATACCTACCTTAAATAAAAGATGAAAGTAGCCTTTCTTTTAGTTTAAGAAATGGAAGATTAGAATATACCAATTAGTGTATTGATATGTATCAATATATTATTATATAGATATAGAATGCAATCCCGTTTCAGAAAAAATAAAGAATTAGGATCAAGTCAAAGCAAGCAAGGCTAAAGTGAGTGCATACCCTAGATACAGTGTATAAAGATAAGACTTGCGATAAGTCTATCTCTTATAGTTGAATTCATGATTTTATATCCATGAACATGCATTTATATATATTATTGTTATAGTGATTTCATGCATAATTCATTTATGTTTAAATATGATATTATATGAATGAATGCTATTACAAGAGAATCAATCCAGGTATGTGAAATAATGAAATTGATTATATGGGTGCATGTGAAGTGAATTATGTGTTTATATGAAAAGAGATGAAAGAGATATGAAAATGGAAAATGTATTCGTATTTAAGCCCATGTTATTTAATATGAGAGTTGTAGGTATAATTGGCATGCCAAGAGTCGACGGATTATTAGTGGTCCTTTGGGACATAGTGGTCATTCAGGACAAATATTCAGTGCCCCTAATGGGAATTATTCGAGCTGTGATGACAGCATTGTGCACAACCTCAGTGTACTCACGTACCTCTTGTTCTCAAAAACGTACATGGACAATCCAAAGATAAATTAAAGTGAAAATGGTATACGAAGATAAGTTTCATATGTGCATGACATGATCGTATATGTTATAGTGTAATAGATACATGCAAGTTGAAATGTCATGATCAAATGGTAAGAGTGCATGTTCATGAATTTATTGATATATAATTCTTATTATGCCTTACTAAGTCTGTGACTTAGCGTGTAAGTGGTTTACACGTATGTACCAAGAAACAAGAAGATCAGAGTTAGTAATTGCTAGGACAACATCACTACTAGAACATCAGATCAGAAGTAATTGACAAAGTATGTGTTTTGTTGTATTTAGTGTGTTGGCATGTAAACATATTGTTAATTATGAATGCTCTGATCGATTTTGTATGGTTCTAGTAAAACTTTTGTAAGTTTACAACTTTTATTTAATGAAAGTTCAAAATTTCCTTGATGTTTTGTAAGAGTCAAAGGTTTAAAAGTCAATGCGACACCTCAGACTTGTATCCGGGTCGAGCACTGGTTAGGGGTGTTACACTTATGTCAATATTCTTTATAACATCTCAAAGATTTCTTGTCACTTAACAATCCAATTGGATAGCACGTCTTTCCTCAATAGCTTGGTCAGAGAGAATATAATCATCAAGTTCTTTATGAACCTTCAATAGTAACCAACAAATCCCAAGAAACTTTGAAATTCGAAAACATTCTTTGGAATTTATCATTCGACTATATCTCATGCTTCCTTGATATATATATTCTTATACCCTTAGCTGAGTCCACAAGGCCAAGGAATAAAACCTTAGACAACTAACATTTACACTTGGTCAACTTAGCATGCAATTTTTCTCCCAAATAGTTAGAAGAGCTATACAAAAACATACTAGTGCAACCTCATATTAGACAGCAGATCTGAACTCTACGAGATGAGACGAATCTTCGTGTAAAATTTGGGGACAAATGGCCACCATTGACAACGGCGATCAACGACCGGACGATGATAATGGGTGGTGGTGGGCTGCTAGACAAGGACCAACTTCTCGAGAGAAGTCAGAGATTCTCTCTCTAAAAAAAGAAGAAGAAACGGAGAAAATGAAAAAAAAAAGTCAAAAAGGGTTTTTATATCCTCCTTAAAACGACGTCGTTTTTTAGGATGAGAGGAAAATCACACCTGCGATCGCTCTGGTTTTACAAACATCCATTTTATTCCTCTTTTACAGTTTTCCTTCTTTAATTTGGTTATTAATTTTAATTTTATTTTATTTTATTTTGGCCATTAGTATTGTTATTATATATTTTTATTTACTTTATGTATAATGTTAATCTTATTTTGGTTTAATCTATTTTTTTCTTTTTGTTAATTTTCAGGACCTTTTTTATGTAGATCTTTTTATTTGTTTGATATGCTCTTTTATCATTATTTTATTATTTAATTGTATTTTCGTTTAATTATTGTTTTATTTCATTTATTTATTTTATATAAGATATTTGGTTTATATTCTATTCTAAGTTTTTCTTATTTTTTCGGGTATATTTTAATTAAGGTATGTTTTTATTTTAACTTATTTCTTTCTTACTCTATTTAATTTTAACGTTAATTTATTTTCTTTAATTTCCTTAAATTTGACCGTTTCCCTCATTGATTCTGTATTCTTCCTTAATTTCCTTCTAACGTGCATGATTCATGGCTCCTTCCTTGTTTTATTGTTTTTAATCCCTATGTACAATTAGTTTCTTAGAATTATATTAATTAACTTATTTTTTTTTCTTTTTTGAATTATTATGAGTTACCTTAAAATCTGTACTTCCTATTTGGTTTATTCTTTTTGATTCCATGTCTAATTAATTTAGTCCTAGATTATGACATTTGATTTAGAATATACTTTTAGGTTTCTTTTTTTTATTTATTAAGTATTCGGTTTAGATCTAAAAAAAATTTATTCGGTTATCACTTACAACTAGGTGAATTTTTAAAATATTCTCCACTTTTCTTCGGGATTTTATTTTTGTTCGATTAAAATATTAAAATTTACTTAAAATTGATGCTTAGAGCCCCTCAATTTTAGATTTAGGTTCTTTAATGAAATAATTTATTATCGACTTAGATGAATATTTAATTTTAAGATTAGTCCTTTTTTAATAAGAATTTTAGGTTTAGTCCTTTTTTAAGTAGCTTAGCCAAGACGATATTGAAATCTTAAGATTTAATATTAGAGCCTCGATTTTAGGATTAGTCTTATTAGGTCCTTTAAAATTCATAATTTGACATTTTAGTTTGATGGATCCTTAATCAATTCATTAGCATAATTAGGTTCAAAAAATGGTTGTTTGATTGCATAATTCGTTTTTAGAAAATAAAAGCGATGTTCATTTATTAGGGTTTTAATATTATATCCTCCGTTTGTGCTTGGGAGTGACCATTATTATCTCCTGAAATAAATCGACATTCTTTCAAATTCTTGCATCATGGTTTCAAAATTAAGGCAATATTTATTTAATGGGATAAATGGTAAATCTTCGCTTGTGCCTGGGGTAATTATTATTTATTCGTAATTATATAAATACCTTTTTCAAATCTTCATACATGACATATCAAAAAATTAAATAAAATCTTGAACTCGTAATTTTCAATTTTAGAACCATGGGTAATCAACTATGTACCAATTTTGGGTTTTGTGGGAGTGTTAATCCTTCCCCGCATGTAATCGACTCCCAAACCCATTTTTTGATTTCGCAGACCAAGACTGGGTATTTTTTATAAAATAAAATATTTTATTTAAAATTACCTGATTTTATGTGGCCCAATCCCACTTTAAAAATTATTGGTGGTGT
Organism: Hibiscus syriacus; assembly: GCF_006381635.1. Lineage (NCBI taxonomy): Eukaryota > Viridiplantae > Streptophyta > Magnoliopsida > Malvales > Malvaceae > Hibiscus > Hibiscus syriacus. The sequence goes on from NW_024062640.1 coordinate 456,459, forward strand.
ATCACTCATAACCAGTATACGTGAACCAATACGAGTTGCATATGTCACATCAGAAATTCAAAACATTTCTTTAATTGTACTGAGTAAAATTTTGTTTCATTCAAACATCTCAAGTTTCATAACTTGACAAATTATTATAAAATAATTATTCATAGAAAAATCATAATATAATATTGTTGGTTACCAATTCAAAACCAATTTCAAGCAGTGATAGAAAATTTTGTTCTATTTTCATAAAATAAATAAGATTGTCTAACACATTTGATTTAAAACCCACATTAATTTTTGCTAAGCATAGTTTAATATCATAATATTTATTCATATTATTAATTATATTTAATAATAACTATATTAAGAAATTGCAGATATTTCATTCTCGTATACATGACGACTGAGGCTTTTAGAACACAGTAGGATGCCATCATTATTACCTGTAAATATTTCCTTGGTGATTGGTGCCAAGCTCAACTCCTTACTCATTTTCCTCATTTTTCCTACACGTGAAAATCATCACACGCTAAGTATACACTTAATGAGGCAATCGTATGAATATTTAATGCAATGCAACAAATAAATTTAAATGAATAACCATATTCAATGCAATATGATCACTTATCTATATTCCAACCATGTTACCATATATTAACATGATATAACCGAATATCAAGTTTCTTACCAATATACTTGCCATTCAATCTACAAGCCCGTAAGCTTATTTGTCTGTTTACCATTTATTAACCACTAAACCATAGCCCAATTTAAACCCTAAGGACCATGGGTATTCGAGTCAAATATATGCACCGTAGTGCTAAACCTGCACAAAGCTTACGCTCTAGTGCTAATTCGAATATGAAACATAAGGTCGTGCCCATCACCTATATTAGGTTTACACTCTAGTGTTGATCTGAATATGACACATAAGGTCATGCCCACCACCTACACTAGGTTTACACTCTAGTGTTGATCCGGATATGACACATAAGGTTGTTCTCACCACCTACACCTAGTGTCCTTACACACTAGTGCTAATATAAACCAGCAGCTGCTATACGTTATGGCATGTCAACTATACCCTGTCCCTCAATGACTTACTTGGACATATAGTCTATTTTTTTTATTTCATCCATGGCAATGTATAGTAATATAATTTTAACATTGGGCAGTTCATACCCGAAGTAACATTCATAATAAATAGCATATATATTCATGATAAAAATCATATTTATAATAACCAATGATCAATGCATTTTATATTCAATATTTGACTTATTTAGAATATATCAATCATATGATAAATGACATAAATATCATGACAATACGAACAAGGTAGACTCATCACAAGTCTTCCTAATGATGTATAAAACATCCATGTATAATGTCATGCATGCATTGCACTCACTTTGAAACTTTATATACAAATCAAAATATAAGCCTCAATAATCTTTAACTTGATCATTTGCTTCTAATTCGGTTAAATCCCAAAATTTGTCATAATTTCATATCCTGACAGCTTGAACTACCTTTAAAGAAATATTATTATGTATTAATATACTCCTTTAAAAATTATTCCGTTTGTACCAATGAAAATAATACTCAAATAAGAATCTATCCATATAAGGCAGTCCTTCTAGTTCAATTTGTACTTTTTGGGTAAATTTTTAAAATTGACCGACATAATATGTTTTGAGCAGAATCTGCTGCCCCGTTTTCTGACTTATCCTCGGTTAAAAATTCATATATTTTTTATATACCCCAAAATCAGTTTTCGTTTATTCTAAACAAAACTAAACTGATATAAGAATCCAATGATATAATAATCATTCTCTAATCATATTTTTAGAATTTATAGTGATTTTCTAAACTTACTGTCCAGGACTAAATTTCTAAGCAGACTTCACCAATTTACATTTTCAACTTGTTCACTAATTCTATTAGCTCGCCAAATGCACATATATGCACGCATCACATAAAATTTTATGAGTCACTTCTTACCAATGTTTTTAAAACCGAACCCGACCTTAAACCAGTGAATGTACTGGTTCAACCGGGTTAAACCGCGGTTGAACTGGTTTATATAAAATAATATATTTTAAAAAAAATTACATAATATTCAAAGCAATATATATATATAACACTCTTTTTAAGTTCACAAAATTAAATGGTATCAAAATATCACAAGTCATAACATATATAAGTTAAATACCATAATATCAAGTGAAACAAAATGATTCAAATCAACTACGACATAATATTTAAGGTCAATACCTAATGAAATTCATCAACAACTAAATAAAAAAGTACATAATTGATACAAGTATCAATCATCATAATATTCATTGAAATTGATTCCCTCAAATTCCAAAATATTGGGAAAAGCTTCTTCATTAGTTGAACTACCACCGCCATCACCACTTTGAACTTGAAACTCCATAGCATCACATTGAACTTGAAAGTCTACAGCATCAAGATCTTCATTACCTAGCAATATGATAAATAAATACAAAGTTAAATTTAAATTCCCAAACAATATTTAACAATTAAAAGTAAAAGTGTAAAACATATTAAATAATAAATATAATTATATAACTAAAATAAACAAGCAAAGATTAACCTTCATTGTTTTTTGATTTTTTGGGGTTGAAAATAAATTTGAGGCTGAAAAAAATCATAACAAACGACGTCATTTGGTTTAATTTAAAAAAAATAGAACCGGTTGAACCGCCGATTCACACCGGTTTTGCCGGTTTCCAACCAGCTCTTTAGCGATTCACTACAAAACTGGTTTTGGAGGCTGACCGGACCGGACAGGCAATCGGTTCCTTGTTCAACCGGTCTGATTTTGATAACATTGCTTCTTAAGATAGTAACTTCGTCACTAGATCATCGCAAGCCAATGCTTGTTCGATAACATAAGTACAAATTAAATTTGCACTCACCTGGTCTCTTTAGCTTGCAACCTTCCTTAGAATTTATCATTTCATCCTTAAGCTTATCCTTAGCTTTAATAATGTTTGATTTTGATTCTAAGCACTCAATAGCTATGAACATCATTACCAAACATATACAAATTCAAACCAAATGTTAGAATCTTACTAATATACACATACTTTGGAAAATAAATTCCTAACAATTTTTTCGATGCTTATTCGATGTAATTTCTATGTCACAACATAAATGTTGACCTTAATACTTATAATTGACCACTCAATTCCTTTTTATCCCAACGTCACAAAATATTTTCACATTTATGATTTAAACCTCAACTTTTACAAGCTTTCCAAAATAATCCAATTTCACATCCTAAGTTAAATTTCAACACTCAAACATTAATTTCCAGAAGAGTAAATCAACTATTGAACAATTACACAACAACCCACAACTTTTCCAAAATTGTCAATTAGGTTCCCAAACTTTCATAAAATTATAGAATGGTCTCCAAATTTTTCTAAAGCTTGTAGAATACTTCTTACATCATTTCCAGGCCCTAACTAATTTTCCCATAATTTTTTTCATCCTTTATAGTCAAGGTTGATTGCTTTGTATGTTCAAGATTATAGTTTTCATGATTTTACTTTGTTTTGATTTGATTCAAACATGAAATCAACTTCAATTCAACCTTATAAAAATCTTTATAATAAAAAACCTAACTTAATTTAATCAAAACACATATTTCTCCCAAGATTAGGTTTAGGCTAAAACTTCATATGTTGATATGATCATGTACAAGCGATTTTAATCATCAATCATGCTTGGAAATTATTCTACAACCTCAATAACATCAAAATCCTTCATCAATTCCATAAACCCTAATGTGAACATAATCTTTAGAATTTGGGATCTTTGAACACAAATCAAATTAGCAAACGACAATGGTACCAAATGATTGGTTTTTAAAATAGAACAATTTTCTATTTAGCGACATGATCCAAAATGCAAAGGAAATTGCTCAAAAATGAAAAATATAAATTATCTTACCTTGTTCATGGGGAGCACGAAATGTTGGCTGAAAATGGCTAAGTTTTCATGAAATTTCTAATGAATTTCATGTTAATTTAACCTTTATTTAAGCTTAAATGAATAAAATATTCATTTAATGAGAAATATCCATTTTGCCATTAATGAAACTTGATATTTATAATAATACCAAGCCACATCAACCTTATCATCTTCAAAAGTCAAATATGGACAAAATATTTTTTCCTTTACAACTTTGCCTATGCCATTTTCCAAAAATTTCAATCTTGCCATTTTTCATCCAACGGTCCAAATTGAACATGGAAATAAATTTCTCAAATCCAATGGTCCATATTATTTCCCATAATTTTAAAATGTGGAAATAATATTTATAAGCTTAGTTTATCATCCTTCAAATTTTGTCAAAATTTATATTCGATCAGATTTACCAAATTTTTACTATATCAAACTTTCTAGTTTTTAGCAAAATTTCCATATCAAGAATTTGATTTCAATAAAACCTCACTCTCAATATTAAGCTATCCATTTATGGAATAAAAATTATTTTTTGGAAAATTACCATTTAGGTCCCTAAATTTTTCTAAATTTTCTACTTTGGCTATCAGACTTTAAAAATTTACATTTTTGTCACTAACCAATATTTTGGCATGTTAAACTTCCTGCCAAACTTATATTCTAGATTTAGTTAAGTACCACTCGGCGCGCACTGCATTACTTCTTTTCATGAGATTTAGTGACCTCAGTATCACTAGGGAGACTGCCTTGTGGGCAAACATGTAATGCGATAGAAATTTAGCCCATTGGTTCTCCAGTCCTCTCAAAGATGAGATATGGATTTGTAACAAAGCTTCTTGATTATGCGAAAGTTTGACTTAGCTTTTAATAGTTGTCAAGTGCCCATGCAGCAAAGACTTAGTAGAAACCATAAAACAATGAAATGCGGTTTCAAGAGAATTAGCATTTGAAGTAGATGTTGAACCTTTTTTGGCATTCTGCCATGGAATATGTTGCTGTTGAAAGCTTGAAGGTTCAGTAATATTTTACTGCAGTCTATTTGAATTGCCTGCATTGTTGTTGTTTGCTCCTTGATTACCCCATGAGAAGTTAGGATGCTGACGCCATTCTGGGTTGTATGTGTTAGAATAGGGGTTGTTATTTCTTCGATTAAAATTTCCCAAGTATTTTATGAAATCTTGATTGTCAGGGTACTCACTCTTATGGTGATTTCCACGGCATAAGAAACATGCAGAGCTAGCCATCTTTACTTCATTCACCTCGTTGGAACTCTGTAGATTTTTCAACATATTTGTTATAGCAGAAAGTTGGTCGGACATTGAATCCTTAGCATGTAACTGAATGTCCTTATAATGATATAACATGAACTTTAAAACAAACAATAACCTAAGTAAAAAGGCACACAATAAACCTTTTTATGGGGTAATCACCTAGTAGATCTTCTTACCAAAAGGTTAATAGGAATCTAGTCCTAGATTCGTCGAGGGGGATGTGTTTAAAGCCCATTGGTTGAGGAATTCATGGTGGATACCCAACTTAGTTATCTAAGTTCAATGTGGTCAAACGAAGTCATGGAAAGACTCATAGTTTACGTTTCTCCTAATATATCCTTGTGACGAAAAAATGTACATACAGAGGATGAGCTCAATTGCTATTAATAAATTCATAGCCCAAACTTAGGATGGTCTTAGTGAGAAGGATTTGATAAATTTACCAAATTTTGGCTTAATATTTATTCTTAATATGTTCATAACTCAGTGTTCAGTGGGTAGTTCTATTGTAAAGGACTATATGAGCTTACCGCTAGAGAGGATGACTTTTCTTAAAACTCTTAATGAATTCAAACCCAAGAGTACTTTGTGTGTTCTTAGTGAGAAAGACATATTGAATTCACTGATTAATGATGCTAAATATTTATTCTTAATGATTTCCTATCCCAGAGCTTGGTTGGATTATTTAAAATCAACTCGAAGAAATTGACCATACCCATTAAGAGGTTAAGGTGTTGTAAAAGCTCTTAATTATTTCATAGCCCGATTTTAGGGCATTTATGCTGAGATAAACATGATGAAAGAACCTATGTAAGTGAGAAGGATTAGCCACATTTAATGGAAAACGTTGGCATATTTTCTAGTTTACTTACTAAAATCCTAAAATAAGATAGCCAAATATATACTTTCGTATATATATATATATCTTACACATCGAGGACTTCGGTGGATGAAAGGGTTAGTTATTTGTTATGAGTTTACCACTATCTTAGAAAGTTCAAGACTAGTTTCACTTATCTAAGAGAATGATTGTTCATCATCACTATGTACAAGTTCAAGATACGTTCACTAATGCTTAATTAACTAATCTCGTTATTGCTCTTCTAAAAAGGTTATTTTTGAGTTTCGAAAGAATTCTTTGACATTAGTGGGGGAATGTTGGTAATTCTTTAGACATTATCCCACATGAAGTGGGAGGTCGAAGTCGTGGTTCGAAGCTTGAGGCTCGAGGCTCATGGAAATACTTGTATTCTACACGTCTGCACGCGTGTTACCTTTTTGGAGAAAAATTGTAAGAAATTTTCAGAGTATAAAGACTGTGAAATAATTTTTTTCTGAGATTTATAGGCTGAATAGAGAGATGTTATTCAATGAAAATTTTACAGAGGTGTAACAACTGTATTAGTTGTCGTTTAGAATTCTGTAAATTAAGTCAGTAACAGTCAGATGTAATTGAGAAGCATCATTTTTGGAATTATGTCTTGTCTAAATATATGATGTATATGGATAGTATTTTAGCGATATACAAAATAAATTGGATAATTGTTATGTTGATTCAGTTATGGGGGCTTAATTGCAGGTTAATTAGTTGTTGTAACAACTATCTTCGAATTATGAACCTAAACAGCTTTGAGACCAGGTTCATTCATTTATGACAGACATAAAATCTGAAAATATTAAAATTAGAATTTAATCTGAATTTTACTTGGCTGATTTTGTCCTTGAATCTTACGTATAAATAGAAAAACATTTTCAGCTTCTCAGATCATCCAACAACTCGAAAATCATCTCAATTCCTATCTAAGGCTTCCTAAGCTTTCTACATATGCTACAGAAAAGCAGTACCACTGCAGTTCACTCTGGTTTCGGGTGTATAGATTCTTGGAGCGACCGTGTTAACCTCGAGGGAAAATCTGTCTATTGCAACGATTATACACATCGGGACAAATTTGTTTCTATGGCAGTGGTTTTACCACAACATGGTTTTGGATTTCATTTGCTGATTTTATTTTTAATCTGTCCTGTCAGTGCTAACGGTGTGCTTTTGCAGTATTTATTTCCAACAAATTTAAGTTGATGGAATCTTAGATTTTTCCACGATAACAAAATAAGTAAAAACCTAAAAATGTTATGAATATCTATGATAAATACGATTATGCCCAATAATTTCATGGTTCACTAAGAAATTAGGTTGCGATATGAAATATTAATATTTTTATTAATAAAATGTGTTACGCCTAAAATGTTACCTTAACTTTGAACAAAATATGTTAAATGCTAAAAATATTATGAATATCTATAATAAATCCAATTGTACCCAAGTATATTATCAATGAAGAAGTAACGATGCTTAATATATGATGATCGATACTTTTAAATATTGAAAAAGTTGATAAAAATATCAAAATTTAAAATATCAATATTTATATGATGATGTTCAATACTTTTATATATTGAGAAAATTGATGAAGATGATCGATAGTTAAAATATCTATACATATATCATGATGTTCAAAACTTGCTATGGTATTTTTAGAAAAATCCAATATCTTACAACATTTTCATTTTTCCATATTCTTTTAAATTCGAAATTATCGATATTTTCTAAATTTTCCTAATATTTCTTTCTGGATGCAATGTTTGCCTAATTTTAGGCTCACTTGCAAGCTAATATCTAGGAAAAATAAATAAATGATTAGCTAACTTCAGCTCACAATGAAAAAGTCTATGGTGTCTGGGTTCGGCTAATGACCTAAAACTTAAAAGCTTGTTTCTTGACATTTAAGCGTTTTGAATTTTAAGATTAAGACCAGTCGGCTAAGGAAAAAAGGCTTCTATATATTTTGTATTTAACATTGAAAATATATATTTTTAATTAAATGAATAGATATTGCATTCTCAAAATAAATATTAAAATTTAAACCTACAAAAAGTAATATAAAACAAATATTCTTAATTATTCGATGAATTAATAGATCTTACATTGAAAATATATTTAATATTTTTATAATACTTTTACGACTAATAATGAATTTACACATATAATTTATAAATTTCATATATTAACATAGATGATTTTATATTATTTTTGTTATATCAAGTATTATAAACATTTTTAAGATTATTTTTATGAGAAATCAAATTAATATAATAAAAATTTTCACATTATTGTTTATAAATAAACTATAACCATGTATATTATTTTAAACTATCAAAGAGAATTTATATAAAAGTTATTATAAAATATAGAATAATATTGAAACATGTGGATGTAGAACAAGTGGAGGTGATTGTTCACAGCGATACGTATGCTTTGATATTTGTGTAACAGTCTAATATTTTACAGCATTTTCATTTTCCATATTTTTAAAAAAAATTCGAAATTATCGATACTTTCTGCATTTCCCTTGCAATATTTGCCTAATTTTTGGCTCACTTGCCAGCTAATATCTAGGAAAAAGAAATAAATGATTAGCTAACTTCAAGTCCCAGTGAAAAGTCTATGGTGTCGGTTCGGCTAATGACCTAAAACTTAAAAACTTGTTTCTTGACATTTAAACGTTTTGAATTTTAAGATTTAAGACCAGTCGGCCAAGGAAAAAAAGACTTCTATATAATTTTTATTTAACATTAAAAATATAAATTTTGAATTAAATGAATAGATATTACATTTTCAAGGCAAATATTAAAATTCAAACTTACAAGAAATAATATAACACAAATATTTTTAATTATTCGATCAGTTAATGAATCTTACATTGAAAATATATTTAATATATTTATAATAATTTTACGACTAATAATGAATCTAAACATATAATTTATAAATTTCATATATTAATATCCATAATTTTATATTATTTTTGTTATGTCAATTATTATAAACATTTTTAAAATTATTTTTATGAGAAATCATATTAATATGATAAAAAATTTCACAATGCAATATGTATGAGAGAAATTAAAATAGCATAAATTAAACATACATAACAAATAAACACAATGCAAACAAAATATCGAAAAAATATTTTTGATCAAATAAAAGTTGTGCCATCTAAACAAATGTCTTTGTGGAGTCGCCAAGCTGTACGCACCTTTTTTTACCTGGGAAATAAAAAGTTAGGTTTTGTACTTTAAAAAGTATTAGGATTCGCCACCAATCTGTTTAAGTGTGATTGAATCGCCAAACATGTTTAAGTCTGCGTAACCCAAAATCGGGTTTGGGACACGGTTACGTGTGAAGAAGGGTTAGCACCCTCACCACGCCCGTAAAAATGGCGCTTACTTGATCATAAATATTTTATCTCGATTTATGCATGCAATTGATGTATTTTTATATTAATATAGAATTTTTAAATTCTCAAGAATGACATTGAATTCCTCAATGTCTAAGAGAATCAAAATTATGCTCGAAAACACTAAAAATTCACAAATTGGTATGTGTAAAATTTTGAGGGCGAAGTATTTCGTAAGTGATTTCAAGCATTCTTCAACGTCTAGAAGAATATTGAAAGTTAATCCCATTCAAGAAGACACATCGATTTTTATGAATTGTGTTAAAACTTGGGACTTACAACTCTTTAGAACACCTCACCATTTTCTAACGTCTAAGATAATTAGAAATGTTCATCAAAGTCAGAAAGTTCTCATGATATTGTTTTTATGATAAAAATCAAAGATATATTCTCTCTTTAAATAACTTCGAAATCCTCCAACAAAAAGATATTGAATGTCCAATTGATTTGAAAACATTTCCTATTTATTATAACGTGATAAGAGTATTGAAAATTTATGTCATGTTTCTTTGATCTAAGACAAATTAAAACAAGTATAAAATATACATACTATACATGTTTATTAATTGTTAAAGTTATAATAAAAAGAGAAAATAACCTCAGTGACCGAAAATTCCTTATAATATACGATTTTGACCAACTTTTTTTCGATTTGCCAAAATGACCAACAAAATCGCAATGCGATCTCTAAATCGCAACGCGATCTCTAGTATCGTAAATCAGTTTTCAAATTCGCAACGCGATTTTGACTATCGTATTGCGATTTTCCAAATTCGCGTTGCGATTTTGTAAAATTGCAATGCGAATATGTAAATCGCAAAGCGATAATACATAATCGCAACGTGATTCTGACTATCGCAACTCGATAATACATAATCGCAACGCGATAATACAAAATCGCAATGCGATTTTCAAAGCGCCATTAGTATCGCAACGCATATTTTATTTTCAAATTCCAAACACGAATATTAATACATCCCGTAATTATAACTCTTAACCTAAAACCCTAAATCACAACTTAGTCCCATCTCATTCTCACTCTCTACGGCGACATCCGTCCCCATCTCCGACGAAATCTATCCCCATATCCGGCGAAATTCGTCTATCTCCATCTCTCAGAGCCACCCTCACAATCATTCACGATCAGAAATGGAAAATCAACCAAATCAACCACCGAGGGTTAGTTTTTTTAATTATTTTTATTTTGAAAATTTTGCATTATTATTAGGTTTTTCATATTGAAATTGATGATAAGTTTACTGGTAATTTCAATAATAGATTAACCATTTTACTTAGATTGCTTATTAAATTCATTTGATTGCTGCCAATACTGCTAAACTGTTTAGTCTTTAACCCTGTAAAGTTAGTATTTGTCTTTGTTTTGTCTTTTGGTTGAAGTAATGCAATTCATTCAAGTTTCAATTTTATACAATGACTATTTGAAACCGAGGATCGCAACGCGAAATGAAAATCGCAACGATAGTTAAATCCGCGTTGCGATAGTCAAATTCGCGATGCGGTAGTCATTTTCGTGTTGCGATTTTAAGTTTCAGAAACTATTATTCTTCTGCAAATTGAAACTTGAATGAATTGCATTACTTCAACCAAAAAACAAAGACAAATACGAAATTCACAGTGTTGCAAATTTAAGTTTGAAGAATAAACAACTACTACTCTTTATGTTTATTATTGTTTTTGGTATATCTTCACAGTGTAGTTTTTAATCTAACTTGGTATGTTTATTGTTTTTGTAGAACTTTTTTTTGGCTCAATTGATCTTAAGGAATAAAATAAGCCTAGTCACTACAATTGCGTCGAAGTTTTCACTTGTACAAAGAACATTGTTTGAGGATACTTACTTTGGGCCATGGCTGAAAGTACAACATCCGGGTGGAGATGCTATGTTGACCCATTTGTGGCTTCAGACCATGACTAGCGATCTACCCGAGAGTATAAAACGTGGTAATAAAGAGATATGGTTTCATTTTCCACCGGCGTATACGTGTTTTGGGCGGGAGGAGTTTTGCTTAATCACTGGTCTACGCTTCGGACACGATGATGTAGGTCGATACACTAGTCATATTACCCGCCCATCATGGTTATCACGGGTTTTTCCTGAGCTGTCAATGGAGAAGCTGAATTTACACGTCGACGACTTGATGAGATTATTGAATAAGAAAGATGGTTTTACTCGGATGGATGATGTCGATGTTGTCCGAGTATGCCTTTTAGTACTTTTGCATGCCGGCTTTTTAGGCAGAGAGGTCAGACAACCTATTCCTAAGGACCTAATATTATTGGTAGAGGACCTAAATGCATGGAACCTATTTTCGTGGGCACGGAAATCGTATCTATGGAAAGCTACCTGGAATAAGTTGTCGTCTGCCTTTGATGACCGCAAAAGTTTGCGTGGCGATGGTTCCAAATACACTCTATCAGGCTTTATTTGGGCCTTTAAGGTAAGAATTTCTATATAATGTTTCCAAAATTATAATTAATTATTTAACAATTACTAATGTTTGTGTATTATATTGTTTTTGTAGATTTGGATATTTGAGGCTTTTCCCGACATGCAGACATATGCATTAAAAACTTCAAATGATATTCCTAGAGCTATTTCCTGGAAGAGGAAACGACGGCTGTTGATTTGGGAAGAGTTACTACGGTATACGACAATAAAAGATGTAAGTTAACACAAATACTACTATATATATAAACAAGTTATTACTAGTACACGTTTAACTTTGTTTGAGCTTTTATATTGTTAGGAGGCCAACACTCCATTACAGAGGCTAACACCCACGGAGGCTGAGCTTGCCACTGATTGGTGGCAAGCTAGTAAGCATTTTTTTGATGGCACAGATGATGAGCAACCTCCACTTCGAAAGCCGTCACCTCACCTAGAGCCATCACCTGATCGACCACACTATATACCTCTACAACGAGAGCCATCACCTATTCCATCACATCATCGAGCCTCTTCTCCACCATCACCTATTCCGTCACATCATCGATCCTCTTCTCTACCATCACCTCATGATAGGCGACCGACAAAGATGCCACGACATTTATCTCCCTGTTCTCCACATCCACGGGATGAGTTAGGGGAGTTACGTGATGAGGTCAATGCCTTGCGTGAGGAGGTCAGTACTTTACGCGATGACAATGGTGCATGGCGTGACGAGGTATCTACTTTATGTGGTGAGGTAGCGGCTCTACGTGAGATGGTAGCATCGTTGCAGAATGAGGTTTATACTCTACGCAACGAGGTAAGTTTAAGATTTTTCATATTTAACTTGATTTACTCGTAATTTCACTTAGATTAACCAATTCACTTAGATTGCTTAGTAAATTCATTCGGTTGCTGCCAATACTGCTAAACAATTCTAAAATAACCCTGTGAAGTTAGTATTTGTCTTTGTTTTATCTTTTGGTTGAGGTAATGCAATCCATTCAAGTTTCAATTTGCAGAAGAAGAATAGTCGCAACACGAAACTTAAATCGCAATGTGAAAATGACTATCGCAACGCGGAAATGACTATCGTAACGCGAATTTGACTATCGCAACGGGATAATCGCAATGCGAAATAAAAATCGCAACGTGAAAATCACAATGCAAAAATGACTATCGCAATGCGAATTTAGTTTCGCGTTGCAATTTTCTCGTTGCGATTTTTATTTCGCATTGCGATTATCCCGTTGCGATAGTCAAATTCGCGTTGCGATAGTCATTTCCGCATTGCGATAGTCATTTGCGCGTTGCGATTTAAGTTTTGTGTTGCGATTTTAAGTTTCAGAAACTATTCTTCTTCTGCAAATTGAAACTTGAATGGATTGGATTACTTCAACCAAAAGACAACGACAAATACTAACTTCACAGTGTTGCAAATTTAAGTTTCAAGAATAAACTACTACTCTTTATGTTGTCCTTGAACATGCACTAAACCTATATGCTGTCCTTTTAAATGTTTATAAGTGCTTACTTCTGGAATGTTATCTGATGCATTTTGTGAACTATGATAGAATAATGACTTGGGTGAATACCGTGCAAGTTTGAAACATATTTGTCTTTGTTTTCACTGTTTAATATCATGTCTATTTATTTACTGATTTATGTATTAATAATTATTTTTAGCGGCCCGATAAGGTGGATGCTTTACGTCGGGTTTTTCTTGCACGACGGTGTTCACATATCAGACGACGTGCACGTGCCATTACGTCTCCGTTCACTCCAATAGTACGAAGACTCCGTAAGAAGAAGCCCGACTCACCTATCATCATTCAAGAGGCCTCTCCTATCGTTCAAAAGGCCCCTATCATCCCTCAAGAGTCCCCTCCCACAGTTCAAGAGGCCCCTGTCATCGTTGAAAGGTCCCTCCCACCTTTCAAGAGCCCGATTCATACGGCGTAATATGTTGAATTATTGAGAAACCCCCTCACGTGTCGGACATGATGGATGACTATTGGCTTTCATATAAGTTACTGGCCAGTACCATTCTGGCAGATGAAGTGGAAAGGAAACAACTACCGGAAACAATTCTGGATAATACCCTTTGAGCTAAGACTGCAGTTGATTTTTATCTATATGAGCGGAGCCAAGGGTGTTACGTTGGCATATACAAACTCAACGATGATATGCATTTGTTGATTGATCGGTCTTGATGGGGTGTGTTATTAGATTTTGAAGACAAAGGCTATTTCGATGGGGGGTAAGTCTTATATTTCTTCTTATATTTCATTTTGATTATTTTTTTTTAAATTTATGTAATTCACTAATATGTCTTTTTTTGTAAAATAGCATATTGATGCATGGGTGTCACGTCTTCTAATAGTAAGGAAATTGAAGAAAAAAAAATATGCGATATAATTATGTCGACGTCTTTTCACGTAGTTCACTTGAAGAATCAACGACAGGAATCATATGTGTTGGCTAATGGACAAGCTAAACTTTATCTTGCATGGTGAGAGGTCGATAAGGTTAGTATTTATTTATTTTAAATATTTTAAAGGTGTTCATAAATAAGTGCGCAATTTGAATTATTACTTATGATTGTAGGTGTTTATCCCTATTTTGGAACGTACTCATTGGCTTCTCGTCGAGCTTCAGCTCCCATCCCTGAATACAATAGTATATGACAGCATGATAAATTACATATCATTGTCTGATTTGAGAGATATTATTAAGGGATGGAGCTCTCATTTGGCTAAATTCTTGGATGCGATTAATTATTGGACTTATTCTGGAAACAAGAAGCCAAAGAAGTTTAATGTTACAGTTATCAGAGACGAGACCGTGTCACAACAAACGTAGGAAGCCAGAGGGGATTGTGGTCCTCTCGTATTCATGTTCTTGGAGCGTTTGACGATAGGAAGTACACAGTTTCTACCTCCCACCGATAGAGATAGAGGTGCAGTAGGCTTGTGGTTTCGGCATTTTATGGCTAGAGCGATATATGCGAGACGCTGCCTACCTGCATCCGCGTTTGATTGTTTAATTGATTCTTAAAAGTCTGATTTGTTTAATTGATGAGGAAAATAAGAATTATTAGCATTTTTTGCTTTTTTAATTGATTTGTAAAAATTGATTTGTAAAAGTTGATTTGTTTAATATTGATGTGTAAATAATTCTTATTTGTGCTTGTTTAATTGATTTCTAAAAGTTGATTTGTTTAATTGATGTGTAAATAATTCTTATTTGTGCTTATTTAATTGATTGAAATGTAAAAGTTGATTTGTTGATTTCAATCTGCATCATATTGAAGGCAAATGACCTGTTGAAGGTACACTTTCGCAACGCTAAACTCAAAATCGCAACGCGAAAGTCAATTCACGTTGCGATAGTCTAATACGCTTTGCGATTTTCTCGTTGCGATAGTCAAATACCCGTTGCGATAGTCAAATACCCGTTGCGATAATCAAATTTGCGTTGCGATAGTCATATTCGCGTTGCGATAGTCAAATTCGCGTTGCGATTTTTGAGTTGCGATAATCAAATTCGCGTTGCGATATTCAAATGAATGTGTAATAAGTGATAACAAGTGAATATATCATAGCAATGTTCAAACTCAAGTTACTAATATGCCTAACTGAAAATGTTAAAAGTTTACACATAAAATACACATAATACAACGTTTGCATTTAAAAATCACCTAAGTTAATAGTCCCAAAAGGTGAAGCTGGTTGTGATTGGGATTTTGATTTTGATTGCAATTTTGATTGCCTTTTTCTTGACACCATATGAGCTTTGGATTTTGATGAGGATACATATTTTGGTAGAGGAAAAGATGATTGTGATGGCACTGGTAATCCACATGTCAACCTTGTATGACCACTTTCCTTGCACCGACTACATGTCGATCTCTTCTTCTCTTCACCCTTAGACGGTATACGATCGTGACTTTTTGGTCGGCCAGGTAGCCTTCTGTCCATGGCTGGTGGAAAAACTGTTTGTAAGTCATCTGGTATGTCCCACTCAGAAGGATGTGGAATAGGGTAGATAATCTCGACATAAGTCTGTCGATATACTTCTGTAGTGTAGAAATCCATAGCGTATGCGCTTGAATCATCTTGGTTTAGATGAAGAGCAACTTTTATAACATGGCCACACGGATAACCATATGTTTGCCATTTCATACAACTACACGTCTTTGCATTTAGATCGACAAGCCCATTTAAGTTATTATCCAGTACTTCAAACAAATTGTTTGAACATGGTTCAACTCTCCATGACGTTGACTTCACAACACGTTTCGTTATCTTTTTTTCAGTCCATGGTGTAACACGATGTTCCTGTAAATTTAAATAAATAATACTTAGTAAAATATATGATAAGTTACGAATTTAAAGAAATAATACCTGCATGGTTTCTTTTCTTGTAGTACCACTGTTGAATAGAGGCTCGAAAAAACTCCATTAAAATAGTAATGGGTAATTTCCGGGAATGACGACTTAGAGCGTTGATTGATTCTGCACTATTAGACGTCATGAAACCATATATTGCTCCAAGTTGATGTACTCTTGACCATCTTTCAAACCCGACATCTTCTAGTGTTTGAGCACACTGAGGCAAAACACGTCTTAAACAATTTATATGCTTATTAAAATCCACTTCCCGATAAGCTTTTACAGTCTTCCAGTATGTCCATTTGTGATTTTTTATACCAGTAGACCTTGATTTTAGATTTCTATACAAATGAACACCACAAAGTCCATGAAAAGCATCTGGGAAACACCTTCTAACAGCGTTGTCAATTGAGTTTGCCCTTTCGGATATGATTGTCAGATTGCTAATAGGACCTATACAATCCCTAAGATGCCCCATAAACTATGTCCATGAATAAGAGGTTTTAGATTTGCCAACCCCGTAAGCTATTGGCAATATCCCATTGTTAGCATCCATGGCTACTACTAATAAGTTTACTCCAAGGTATCGACCTTTTAAATGTGCTCCGTCAACTATAGTAACTGGGCGCATGCAAGTAATAAACGAACGAATCTACAAAATCATATACACAAGAAATATAATCATTTAAATGTGAAATGCATGTAACTAACAAAAATGAGTCAACAAAATTATATTGATTTACTAACCGCAGCACCAATGGCGATAAACAACAACTCAAAGCGTCCATCTCTATCTGTTTTGATATGAGTTACCGACCCAGATTTTTTAGCTTTAAATTGTGACAATAAGCCGGCAGTTGGGCAAACGATGCTTCTGGCGACCCCCTCAACAATTCCAAGGCATAACATTTGGCTCTCCAAGCTTGAGAATATGAGATACTAATCTTGAACCGAGCATTCATGTCAGTCATAATTTCATGTCCCCGATATAGCCTGCCATTCAAAAACATTAACTCAGCCAGAAAACCACCCAACACCTTTTTGTTTGCCTGTCTATGGTGAGGAAACACTTGGGTTCTTGAACATGTATGTTTATCATTAAAAGTCTAAACTTGAAACATTTCACAATCTTTTATCCTCTTTGTAATCATACGCCACGTACAGTTTTTTTCAATCATACCCTTGTTTCGAAACGATCTTTGCTTGATTTGTTAACTTTTAGTTGATAGCCATCTTCCACACATTTCGTATACAAAGCTATCTTTAAGTCTTCCTTTGTATCAAAACAATCATCTTTCTTGATACGAATAATTTTGTGTAATAATCAACTGCTATTTTTACCAACTCTTCTTCCGGTATCTGAAGTAATTCTGGCATATTCCAGTTATACTCCCGTGGCATTTTCTTCGGGGACTTTTCTTCGGGGATTTCTTATTCTTCTTTTTCTTCTTTCAGGGTTATATGTATTACAGAATGGATGTTCAACATGTTCATTCACAGTCGTTACTTCCTCCTCATTATCATTAACAACATCTTCCTCGGCAACGGCTGTTTCATCATAAAAATTCGGGTATTGACGAATATCAAAATCATTATACGCAGGGTCTGTTTCTTCTTCTGAAACATCATCAAAATCCGAGTATTGACCAAGATCAAAGTCCGGGTATTGACCAAGATCAAATTTTGAATACCGACTAGTACTCACAATTTTTTCTGTTGGCTCATCACCGTCTAACTGGTTAATACGAAAACTGGAATTTGGTGTTGAAAGTTGATTGGGATTTGGATTAGGGAAAGGTTGTGGGTTTTGAGATTGTGTTTGGTATTGGTAATGCGGTGAAACAAAATTTGCTTGGTGATGAAATTGTGGTGGAACCATTAAATTTTGAGCATCATAAACTGGGGTTGAAAAATTTAGTTGATTACTACCCGCTACTGACCCAACTTCACTACTTCTAGGTTCAACAACATACAATGTAATATCATCTTGTGAAACACTAATGTAAGCAATGAATCGTTCAACATCTTCATTGTCAGTTAACAAATAAACTTTACCTTTTCTCTGATAAGATAGCCTAAATCCACTTAAGGGCTCTAAATTCAATTTATTTGCAACACGTAACATTAGAGTTTAATAAGTTAACTTTTTTAATGACAGTTTTAGTTGAAGATTCATGGGTAAAGGCATATATTGTAAAATACCATGAACATTCTCCCATGACCCTCCAAAACACAAATCTATCCAAACATGATCAAAATTAGATGATTTCATTATTTTAAATTAATTTACTAAACAAACGAGCTGCGAAACTAAAACCTGTTGCTGGAATGGGAAGGATGTCGTTGGATATATGAACGGATGTCGCCGGAGAGAGTGATAGATGGAGATGGAATGAGTTGCAATTTAGGGATTTAGGTTATGAGTTGCTTATGCTGCGTAGTTATATACCCAAAACATTTGTGTTGCAAAACTAAAACCTGTTGCGAATTTGAAATTCAGTGTTGCGACAGTCAGAATCGCGTTGTGATTATGTATTATCGCGTTGCGATAGTCAGAATCGCGTTGCGATTATGTATTATCGCGTTGCGATAGTCATTATCGCGTTGCGATAGTCAGAATCGCATTGCGATTTACATATTCGCAATGCAAATTTGGAAAATCGTAATGCGATAGTCAAAATCGCGTTGTGAATATGGAAACTGATTTGCGATACTGGAGATCGCGTTGCGATTTAGAGATCGCATTGTAATTTTGTTGGTCATTTTGGCAAATCAAAAAAAAGTTGGTCAAAATCGTATATTATAAGGAATTTTCGGTCACTGAGGTTATTTTCTCTAATAAAAATTACACTACAGTACACACACAGATTCATATATAATCACAGCTTAGACTTAAAAGCAAACATGGAGACGTAGCAATAACGTACATAACAAATATGTACGTCAACACATTTAATATTATATTATAATTAAATAACATAAACACAAAAGTAATCCTTACTAATAAATAAATAGATACTAAATGGAGTTTATATTTAATAAATATCTATATAATAGAGTAAATTAATGGAAATGTTCATTGTGATTGTAATCACCATTTTTACCTCAACAACATCCCCTCCACGTTTTAGCTCCAGCCGACGATTCCAGCAAGTTCCAGAGGAATTCAGCTGTCCCTCCACCACAACAGTATTCCAGCAGCTTCCGGCAACAACAGTTGTTCCTCGCTCCATCCAATAGCTTCCAGCAAGCAACCCAACTGTCCCTCCACGTTCCAGTAGCTTCCCACAACTCCACCCGTGGCCTCCCGAGTACCATCACGTCCTTAGCATCCTCATCAACAAATCAGAAAAAACAACATTAAATTTAGATTTTTATTTTCATAATTGTAAAGGATTATAAAAAACCCCAATCAAAATGTAAAATGGGGGGATCTCGCTCTCTTCTCTCAGCCACCATTTTTCGAAGAGAACAAATATGTAACAGAGGGATCATCCTCTCTTTTTTTTCTTTTCAAAGCAATACCAAAGCAGCAGTGAGTTTTTCATTGAAATTTTTTATTTTCTCAGCAACATTCGAACCAAAAACAGTAAAAAGGAGAGTTGTTTACCTTTCATTAGTGGTCTCGACCGGCGGTGGTTTGGGACCCATTTCGGGTTTTGTTTGGCTTCGGGTTGGGTATAATTTGGTTGGACCGGCTGTGGTCATCAGAATGAGTGGCCACCGGTTCTCGGTGGCAGGCGTTTGGCTTAGCTATTTGGGGGTCGGCGGCCGGGTATGAAAGAAGAAAGGAGAAGTTTATTTCTCTCGGTTGAGAGAAAAGAGAGAAGAAGAGAGGGCTGGAGAGATAGTGTGAACACGGGGGTATTTGTAACACCCATAACCCGTATAATTATACCTATACAGATTATAGATGTCACCCGTATTTTTCCAAAACCATTTCAAAATTTGAGAGCAATTTAAGATTTATTTTCTCAAAATGGTAAATGATATTATAAAATTATCATATCATAAAAATTTCGTTTCGTTGTAACCAATTTAATTCAAAATATTTTTATTTATGAATAGTGAATAGTACCCTAACAGTGAACAGTGAACAGTGGGGAAATCGATTCCCTGTAGCAGTAACTTCCGAAAATTTACATATAAATTCATAAAAATTAACCTTTAATCACTATAAAAATTTCCAAAATTAATTCAACAAATAAATTGAACATTTTCAAATTACATGCCACTATCTAAAATCAAATTTCACAATAGGATGTCTTACTGATATTGAAATATACCTCACGATGCTTGATGTCATTCTGAACTCTTTATTCTTATTCTTTGCTTTTTACCTACGCGTGAAAATCATCACACGCTAAGTATAAACTTAGTGAGGCAATTAAAACAATATATAGTGCAATACAATTCATGCATGAATTTAGATTTCAAATCCAATGCCATAAAACCATGCTAATAGCATCTTCAATATTTTACCATGAACAAAATAATATAAATTTCTTACCTTTTATCCCATAAGCATAAGCTTATTTTTACCAAAATACTTACCATTTAAATTCCATAAGCTCGTAAGCTTATTTTTTTTCAATATACTTGCCATTATTCTGTAAGCTCATAAGCTTATTTGTATGGTTACCATTTATTAACCAATAAAACATAATCCATAGCCAATAAACCGTAGACAATAGCCCAATATAACACCCTGAGGACCCTGGGTATACGAGTAAAATACCTGCACCGTAGTGCTAAACCTGCACTAAGCTTACGCCATAGTGCTAATCCGAACAATACACATAAGGTCGTGCCCACCACCTACACTAAGCTTACGCTATAGTGCTAATCCGGATATAAACCTGCACTTAGTGTCCTTACACACTATAGTGCTAATATAAACCTGCAGCTGCTATACTCTATGGCATGCCAACTATACCCTGTCCCTCAATGACTTACTTGGGCATATAGTCTATTTTATTCGATCCATCCATGGCAAAGTATATTATCAAATTTAACATTGGGCAGTTCATACATGAAAACATTCATGGTAAAATATCACATTTTTTTTCATGATCAATGCATTTTAATTTCATACTCTGACATCTCAATGTCAATTTATAAAAAATGATATAAAATCATGCCGATATAAACAAGGTCAACTTATCGCAAGTCTTCCTTATGATGTATAAAACATCCATGTATAATTTCATGCATGTATTGCACTCACCTTGACACTTTATGTCTTTCAAAATATATAAGCCTCACTATTGTCCACCATAAGCCATTTTATATTTGATTTCCTTCGATTACAAATCAATAACAATCTGTATAAATCATCAATTCATAATAATCCATATGTTAGTATTTTACTAACATAAATACATTCCACCATATCTCCATAGTATATTTGAAATTCATCATCTATCAAAATATTTACTCTTAATAATTCCTTATAACATTGGAACCAACTTTTCCCATTTACTCAAAATGGTCTTCACCATTTTACCACTTAAATTCTTAATACCAATAATTCCAACATTGAAATTATTTCCATTCAAATGCTTTTACAAAAGCATAAATACATTTAAGTACCCCAACTATGCAATTGTTGTACTTAAATCACCAATCATTTCAATCTTCCCAAAATAATCAATTTCACATTTAACACTCATTTCAATTCTCAAACAACAATTCCAACATAGTACACCAATTATACAACACTTATACAATAACCCATCAATTTTCCAGAATTCAGATAACTCGTACTACCTTTAAAGAATCATTAAACTGTATTGATACACACACTGGAATTTAATTCTTTTTTTTCCATTGAAAACTAGACTCGAATACGAATCTATCCATATAAAGAAATCATTCTAATTCATTCTGTACAATTTATGGTGAATTTTCAAAGTTTACCAACAGAATCTGTTTTGTTATAAAATTCTGCTGTCCGACTTTTCTGACCTTTCCTCAGTTAACAATTCATATCTATTTGTATACAACTTGAAATTGATCCCCGTTTGTTTTAAACGAAACTAGATCCATATATGAACACAATATATAAAAATAACCTCCAAAATATTTTTATATATTTTCTGGTGAATTTTCGAACCTACTGTAATTCCCAAAATCTACACTGTTTTTCTTTAACCTCATCCTTATGTTCTTCATCAATTCTTACAACCTCAAAATCATCAATAATCATCATCAAGTTAACAACCATAGTATAAACCCAAATTTCCAGATTTGGGGATATTTGAATCAAGCAAGATTATCATGCAATATTGATATAAAATGATACCATTTTTCGCAAATAACCATTTTCTATTTTCATCATACTCATAATCCTAAAGAAATTGCTTGAAAAATGAGTTGAAGATTTCTCACTCTTTGAAGAAACCCACGTCTGGTTTGAAGAAGAAGAAAGCAAATTTAGATGACATTTTGAGTGCATTTCATCTTAATTAACATAATATCTCACTTTAAATGAATATAAAATTCATTTAATTGGGATAAGACCAAATCACCCTTAATGAATCTCCAAAATCACCATAAAACCATGCCATCTGATATTACAAAGTCAAATATAATTTAATTTGACTTTGACCTACGAAAATGCCCTAAAATTTTCAAAACTTGCATTTTAGTCACTAAATTCCACTGTTTCGGTTAAATCTGAAAATTTGCACATTTCCAGACCAACTTTCTCTGATCTAAAATATTACAATAATATTTCCAACCATTTTATAACATCCTTAAAATTTTTGTAACATTCCAATTCGATTCGAATTTCCGATTCCTTATCGGCTTTAACCCTTTCTAATTTTTCTTTACTAAAATTCCAAATCCATAAATGTGATTTCCATAAAACTCTAATCTCAAGAGTAAACCATATATTTATGGAATAAAAATCTTTTTAGGAAATTTATCACTTAATTCCCTAAACGTTTCCCAAGTTTTAACTTTGACCATCAAACTTTCAAAATTTGCATTTTGGTCATTATCTAAATTTTTGGGGTATTACAATTCTCCCCTCCTTAAGAAAATTCGTCCTCGAATTTTAAACTTTCTATGAAAACCATAACTTCTCTTTTATGAGGATTGCACTTTCTATTGTAGATTCATAACCCTAATTTAGGGTTGTACAAACTGGTAAGACATAATCTCGTCTCATACAAAAACCTTGTCAACTTCTTGAATTTCAAATTTTTTTTTCCTCTTTACTTTGAGAATTTTGTAAAGATCATGCACATCATTATATTTTGAACTTGTTTAATCAAATTCTTCAATCTGATTTAAAAATATCTACATATTTTCATGTCATCCTCTCTATCCCAAGTAACGTCCTCTACATTATGATTTTTCTGAATCACTTTAACTAGAGAAATCATCTTGTTACGTATTTCTTTGATTTCTCAAGCTAATATCTGAACTGGTTCTTCTTCATAAGTCAAATCCGTTTGTATCTTAATTTCCTCTGATGAAATAACATATGAAATATCCAATCGATACTTTCTAAGCATCAACACATGAAAAATATTGTATACTTTGTCCAACTCTGGTTCCCAATTACCTCCAGAGTTAATGTTAACTGATAATCCATCAGTCCAACTCTTTTTAATATCTCATATATTCCAATGAATCGTAGATTTAGTTTTTCTTTGCATTTTAGGCGCAACATCTTTTTTTTTTCAATTCAAGTCTATATAAGACTTTTGTCGATCCAATATCATCTTGAGATTATCTTTACTTTATCTTCAACTTAATTCAATAAATCTGAGTGAACAAGATTATGATCTTTTAACTCGAACCCATTCATTGGTGTTCGGTATTTTCTCCCATATAAAGTTTCATACGGAGCCATCCTGTTATTCAATTTATAACTGTCATTGTAGAAAATTTCTACTAAAATTAAATACTTTTCCTTTCCCATGATTCCTTGGAATCAATCACACATGCACTCAACATATCTTCAAATATATGAATAATACTTTCTGACTTACCATCCATCTGTGGATGAAAGATCGCACTGAAATTCAATCAAGTACCCAAACTTTATGCAAATATTTCCAAAATCTTAAAGTGAACTTTGGATCTCTGTCCGATATAATGGAAACTGACATTCCATGTAGTCGAATTATCTCCTTGATATACAACTCTGTATATTTATCCAATGCATAGTCCATCCACATCAGAATTAAATGTGTCGATTTAATAAACCAGTCACTATCACCCAAATGGAATCCTTTTTATTTAATGTCAAAAGTAGTCTTCTAACAAAATCCATAGTGACTCTTTACCACTTCCACTCTAGAATAACAATCAGTTGTAATAATTCCGAAAGCACTTGATTCTCAACTTTTACTTGTTGACATGTCAAACATGTAACAACAAACTTAGTAATGTTTTTTTTTTCATACCTTGACACCAAAATAACTCTTTACATCTTGATACATTTTGTTCCCACTTGTATGCATAGTCAGTAGACTATAATGTGCCTTAGAAAGAAAATATTTCTTCAACTCATCATTATGTGGAATACAAATTCTTCCTCAATAATTTCCATCAAAGTTGACTTCAAAGTCTTTAGTCTCGCATTTTTTTCCACAAGTGAAATATTTTTTTTTCATCTCTCATTTTTTTCTCTTTTTCTTTTCTTTCTCGTTTTCAT
Source organism: Hibiscus syriacus (assembly GCF_006381635.1). Lineage (NCBI taxonomy): Eukaryota > Viridiplantae > Streptophyta > Magnoliopsida > Malvales > Malvaceae > Hibiscus > Hibiscus syriacus. The sequence goes on from NW_024062640.1 coordinate 481,532, forward strand.
TTTTTTCTTCTTCGTTTTCATTTTCTTTTTCTATTTTTTTTTTCTTCTGTTTTTTCTTCTTCTTATAATATATATTTTTTAGCTCTTATGCCATATGCTGAGACAACATGACTAAGAAAATCAACTTCTGATAGCCAAAACTCACTCTTTGACAGTTTAGTATATACCTTTTTATCCTTAAGTATTTCGAATATAGTACGAAGATAAGCATCATGCTCTATCTTTGTATTCGAGTATACCCGGATGTCATCAATACAACCACCTCAAATTAATCCAAGTAAAATTGAAATACTTGATTCATCAAGTCTATGAATGCTACCTGAGCATTTTCAAACCAAACGGATTTACTACGAACTCGTAGTGTCTATATCGTTTCTTGAAAACTATCTTTGGAACATTTTCCTCTTTAAAATTTAACCGGTGATATCCCATTCGAATATTAATTTTAGAAACATTATTGTTCCTTTTAAGCTGATAAAACAAGTCATTAATCCTCAGAATAGGATATTTGTTCTTGATAGTTACTCTGTTTAACTATCAATAATATTTTCAATAATCTATGCATAATTGCATATATCCATTTTTTTATAACCAATACCTGTTTACCCAAGGTATAAAATATTCAATCTAATGCATCCTCCATTTATCAGCTCTTGCATTTGTTTATTTATTCTTTTAGCTCAATCGCAATCATTCGATATGAACCCATAAATACAAGATTAATGCCTTAATAACCATTAATATTAAATTCCACCTCTCAATCTGGAGGTAACCCATAATAATAAATCTAAAAAGACTTATGTAAATTCCCAAATTATGGAAATATCATATGATCTTACTTCAGATACTTGAGTATCCATCACCTTAGCTAGAAAAGCTATGCATCCTTTTTACATCATCTTAATCGTAACCATTGTTGATATCACCTATTGATGATTTCACTTTTTTCATCAATCATTAATTTTTTTTCCTGCATTTTTGTAAATTAATCGCTTCTTGCGATCAATAACCCGACCTTAATGCAGAGACAACCAAATCATGATCAAAATGATCTTAAACTTGTTAATGATAATCCTATCAGATTCATCAATAACATAAGCTCCTGAATCTTTACTGGACATTTATTAATTGTCTTCTAACACTTGTATCATAACCGTGACCATGACCATGACCTATGGGTTTTCCGTTATAATATTACTCGATATCAAGTAGAATTGAATATTTCTACTTTATAATTCCTTAATTCATTGTAGCATGGAAAGTTGGACAATCCATTTTCACATATTTACCTTCACAAGGTAACTCTATCCAATTTTATGGACTTGATATCCATTTTCAAACCAACTCATAACCATTTGATTTACTAATAATTCAACTTTCTTTAAACGTTTAGCGGAAATCATATTACCGCTTATGTATTTCCTCTTGCTCAAATCAACAATGCTTTAAATAATTTAATGCTTAGCTTAAATATTTCTCACTTATTTAAGCTTACTTGGATAAACCTCAGAATCATCACAGATTCAAAAATCTCCTTTGGATCCTCATCCGATTTGACTTTTCTTGTAAGTCATTCAAACTTTTTAATCGATTTTTTTCCATTTAAAAACTTCGTTGAAACTGAAACATTTCTTCCATCAAATGGAGAAAAATCCCTTACAATAACCACCCTTCTAAGGTGTTTTACATAATTCATGTCGGTTCCCTTTTTAGTCGATTTCAATCTCGACTTTCTTTTCAACATTTTCAACTTTATTACCTTTGTCTTTAATTTCAACATCTGAACATAGTCAGAATCATCATACATTATTAAAAGTAACTTTACTCCCAATAAACATCATCACAGTATATATACAAATATCAGTAACTTTTGACATCCTAGTGGCATGTATACACTTTTTAACTCAAAAACAACCTTGATTTAGTCCTAGAATCGGCTAAACCTGTAGCTCTGATGCCAATAAATGTAACACCCATAACCCGTATAATTATACCTATACAGATTATAGATGTCACCCGTATTTTTCCAAAACCATTTCAAAATTTGAGAGCAATTTAAGATTTATTTTCTTAAAATGGTAAATGATATTATAAAATTATCAAATCATAAAAATTTCGTTTCGTTGTAACCAATTTAATTCAAAATATTTTTATTTATGAATAGTGAATAGTACCCGAACAGTGAACAGTGGGGGAATCGATTCCCTGTAGCAGGGGAATCGGTACCCCTTTAACAATGTGGAAATTTAGCTTAAAAACCGTAGTTACTGTTCATGCTACAGTAAATTCCGAAAATTTACATATAAATTCATAAAAATTAACCTTTAATCACTATAAAAATTTTCAAAATTAATTCAACAAATAAATTGAACATTTTCAAATTACATGCCACTATCTAAAATCAAATTTCACAATAGGATGTCTTACTGATATTGAAATATACCTCTCGATGCTTGATGTCGTTCTGAACTCTTTATTCTTATTCTTTGCTTTTTACCTACGCGTGAAAATCATCACACGCTAAGTATAAACTTAGTGAGGCAATTAAAACAATATATAGTGCAATACAATTCATGCATGAATTTAGATTTCAAATCCAATGCCATAAAACCATGCTAATAGCATCTTCAATATTTTACCATGAACAAAATAATATAAATTTCTTACCTTTTATCCCATAAGCATAAGCTTATTTTTACCAAAATACTTACCATTTAAATTTCATAAGCTCGTAAGCTTATTTTTTTTTCAATATACTTGCCATTATTCTGTAAGCTCATAAGCTTATTTGTATGGTTACCATTTATTAACCAATAAAACATAATCCATAGCCAATAAACCGTAGACAATAGCCCAATATAACACCCTGAGGATTCTGGGTATACGAGTAAAATACTTGCACCGTAGTGCTAAACCTGCACTAAGCTTACGCCATAGTGCTAATCCGAACAATACACATAAGGTCGTGCCCACCACCTACACTAAGCTTACGCTATAGTGCTAATCCGGATATAAACCTGCACTTAGTGTCCTTACACACTATAGTGCTAATATAAACCTGCAACTGCTATACTCTATGGCATGCCAACTATACCTTGTCCCTCAATGACTTACTTGGGCATATAGTCTATTTTATTCGATCCATCCATGGCAAAGTATATTATCAAATTTAACATTGGGCAGTTCATACCTGAAAACATTCATGGTAAAATATCATATTTTTTTTCATGATCAATGCATTTTAATTTCATACTCTGACATCTCAACGTCAATTTATAGAAAATGATATAAAATCATTCCGATATAAACAAGGTCAACTTATCGCAAGTCTTCCTTATGATGTATAAAACATCCATGTATAATTTCATGCATGTATTGCACTCACCTTGACACTTTATGTCTTTCAAAATATATAAGCCTCACTATTGTCCACCATAAGCCCTTTTATATTTGATTTGCTTCGATTACAAATCAATCACAATCTGTATAAATCATCAATTCATAATAATCCATATGTTAGTATTTTACTAACATAAATACATTCCACCATATCTCCATAGTATATTTGAAATTCATCATCTATCAAAATATTTACTCTTAATAATTCCTTATAACATTGGAACCAACTTTTCCCATTTACTCAAAATGGTCTTCACCATTTTACCACTTAAATTCTTAATACCAATAATTCCAACATTGAAATTATTTCCATTCAAATGCTTTTACAAAAGCATAAATACATTTAAGTACCCCAACTATGCAATTGTTGTACTTAAATCACCAATCATTTCAATCTTCCCAAAATAATCAATTTCACATTTAACACTCATTTCAATTCTCAAACAACAATTCCAGCATAGTACATCAATTATACAACACTTATACAATAACTCATCAATTTTCCAGAATTCAGATAACTCGTACTACCCTTAAAGAATCATTAAACTGTATTGATACACACACTGGAATTTAATTCCTTTTTTTCCATTGAAAAATAGACTCGAATACGAATCTATCCATATAAAGAAATCATTCTAATTCATTCTGTACAATTTATGGTGAATTTTCAAAGTTCACCAACAGAATCTGTTTTGTTATAGAATTCTGCTGTCCGACTTTTCTGACCTTTCCTCAGTTAACAATTCATATCTATTTGTATACAACTTGAAATTGATCCCCGTTTGTTTTAAACGAAACTAGATCCATATATGAACACAATATATAAAAATAACGTCCAAATTATTTTTATATATTTTCTGGTGAATTTTTGAACCTACTGTAATTCCCAAAATCTACACTGTTTTTCTTTAACCTCATCCTTAGGTTCTTCATCAATTCTTACAACCTCAAAATCATCAATAATCATCATCAAGTTAACAACCATAGTATAAACCCAAATTTCCAGATTTGGGGATATTTGAATCAAGCAAAATTATCATGCAATATTGATATCAAATGATAGCGTTTTTCGCAAATAACCATTTTCTATTTTCATCATACTCATAATCCTAATGAAATTGCTTGAAAAATGAGTTGAAGATTTCTCACCCTTTGAAGAAACCCACGTCTGGTTTGAAGAAGAAGAAAGCAAATTTAGATGACATTTTGAGTGCATTTCATCTTAATTAACATAATATCTCACTTTAAATAAATATAAAATTCATTTAATTGGGATAAGACCAAATCACCCTTAATGAATCTCCAAAATCACCATAAAACCATGCCATCTGATATTACAAAGTCAAATATAATTTAATTTGACTTTGACCTACGAAAAATGCCCTAAAATGTTCAAAACTTGCGTTTTAGTCACTAAATTCCACTGTTTCGATTAAATCTGAAAATTTGCACATTTCCAAACCAACTTTCTCTGATCTAAAATATTACAATAATATTTCCAACCATTTTATAACATCCTTCAAATTTTTGTAACATTCCAATTCGATTCGAATTTCCGATTCCTTATCGGCTTTAACCCTTTCTAATTTTTCTTTACTAAAATTCCAAATCCATAAATGTGATTTCCATAAAACTCTAATCTCAAGAGTAAACCACATATTTATGGAATAAAAATCTTTTTAGGAAATTTATCACTTAATTCCATAAACTTTTTCCAAGTTTTAACTTTGACCATCAAACTTTCAAAATTTGCATTTTGGTCATTATCTAAATTTTTGGGGTATTACAGTATTGTTTTAGGTTTATATTAAAGTTTTGGGTTATTTTCCCTCAAGCCCCTATAGTTTAGATGCATATTTCCGTTTTGATCATTAATTATGGGGTAATCACCCTTTTAGTCCTCCTTTGCTACGTTTTGCGTTTATGCTTATTTAATTCTAATACCTTGTATTATATCCTCTCATGATTACATTAATACTCCTGTCACTCACATGTTTTGCATATACATATATATATTATTATAAATATATACGTATTATATAAGTGTTTATAACACTTTTAATTGTGCAATGTATATAACATAGTTAGTTTTATATATATATAGGAATATTAAATATATGTTATACGTATGTTAATATACATATGTACATGCTTAAATATGTTAGTTTCTCTTTTCTTTTTCTGTGAATATATATAGAGAGAGAGATATAAGTTATTCATGGTATGTACGTGTGTTAATATTAAATGATATGCCTTTAATTTGATTTTCCATTTTATTTTATTTCTCTATAGTAAGTACTTATATATATATATATATGAAATTATGACTTTTCTTTCCATTCATCATCTAGCATAATTAATATAATTTGGATTAGTTGGCTTAATTTATTATTTGGTTAAATCAAACTATTTTAATATCAAGTTTTTTTTTGAGAAATTATATATTTTTATTTCAGTTGGAAAGAGAAATATTCGTCCTAAAGTATTATAGAGATTATTTTATCTTCGATTGGAAATATTAGAGTATTTTCTATTTCTCCTTAAAATTTTCCGTTAAATAAATATTATATGGTTGAATTTGGAATAATAGGATCGTAACTTAAATTTATATTCGACTAGATTTTCACTACTAAAGACAATTTATAATCGATGGGGTACCAATTTTGGGCGTTGTGGGGGTGCTAATCCTTCCCCACGCGTAATCGACCTCGAATCCCTTTTTATTATTAAAAATAATAAATTTCTGGTTACACGTAGACTGATTTATCTTTTAAATGATGTTTTCTTAAAAACTCTTTTAAAAGATGATTTTTAGGTATTCGACCTACATAACCTAAAAGATCGATGGAAACTCCAATACATTTAATTAAAAACAATTTATTTACTTGTTTTCTCCAAGAAACATCGTACAGAACAAAAATCGGTTATGACAGTGATTTGAAATGCATGCAATAGAAAGTCAATTTACAATACCAATCAAAAACAAATAAAAGGAAAATAAAGCAAGAATGGAAATAAAACTTTGACTAAATTAACGATAATAAGTACCAAAATATAAATATTAAATTAAATAAGCAAGCAATAAATAGACACTAAAAGTTGAACGTTGCAGAAATTAAAAATGCATGGAAATAAAAATACTATAATTAAAGGACTAAAAAGTAACTGTAGAAAGTTAAGAGCGTAAAAGAAAAGATGAAGAAAGTTAAATAATCATCAAACAAATACATATAAAGGTAAATGAATAATCAAAGGTAATTACAAATCAAAGGAAATAAAATTTGACTAAATTAAAATTATAATCTAAAGTAAAAAAACATGGAAAGGACAAACATGAATTAAGCATATATTAAAAGAAAAATAAATTGAAAAGAAGAAATAAATTCAAGATACAAGATCAAATTGCATGAAGTGAAGGAAACACAAAAACAAAACTAGAAAATAGCAAAATCAGTACATCACATTGCAATTAATAAAATAAAGCAAACAATCAGTGACTTGAATATAAAAGCACACTTAATTGCAAAGGATTTAAAGGAAAATTTTTCTTTTTACAAGAGAACACAAAATGGGAAAATCACACAAACGATGCTCATATATTTAAAGTGGTTCGTGAAATCAGAAAAAAGAGGGACCAAAATGAAAAAACATGGCAAAGGTTGGAGGACCTGAAAGAAAATAACACCAAAAGTTAATATTTAAACATAAAGATGGAAAATAGCAAAGAGAGGATATCAATTTTAAAATAAAAATGAATTAAAATGAAATTATGGACTAAAATGCCATTAGAGAAACTTAGGATGGTTGCGGAAGAAATTAGACCCCTCAGCCTGGGTCCCAAAACAGTGTCGTTTTTTTAGCTATAAAGTCCCTTAATTCCTTCTTTTCTTTATTTTGTGGTTATTCACTCTCTCTCTTCTTCATAAACTCTCTCCCTTCTCTATAAGATTTTCAGAAGTCGGCGACGAACGCCGTCGCATCAGCCACCTTCGAACGTCGCACCAGTTGCATCAGAAGTGAAGATTGAGCTCGATTGATTGAGATTCGGCATCTAACTCCACAAAAATGACCAAGAACGTTTCGACTTCTACATGCTGATCTCCTCCGTCAGTCGTCGGATTAAGCTAGTTTTTTAGTATATTTTTCCCCTCATTAGTAGCTCCTCCCCTCCGTTTGGTTTGGCCAAAGGAGATCTTGATTGCTGGTGAAGTTTTGGCTGAGAGGTAAAGTGCTCTATTTCTTTTCTATTTTAATTTTGGTTCGAATATGTTGTGCTTATGGAAAAAATGAAAAGATCACAAATTAAAAAAAAAACTCTTCAAATCTTTTCAATTGTTGAACATGGGGAATGCTACACTAATTTTTTTGGATCGAGAACCCCTTTTACAATCTATTTTATTTTTTTTAATGAAAGAACCCTTTTTTTTGCTTGTGGGTTTATATAATACCCTAATTTCTTTACATATTGAAAAGAAAAATAAAAAGAATGAAAATACAAAATTTCATTTCTTTTATCTACATGTGATCTGCTGTAGATGAGCTGGAATCGGTTGGTGGTACAAAGATAGTAGCAGGGGAATGGAGATGGAAGGGAGATGGTGCAATAATATTAATCGGGAAGTTGAATGCCCTGAATATTCAGGGATTGCTTTGCCCTCTTTTTTAAATTTTTTATGATTTTTGGTAATAATAGTAATTTTATAATAATATATATATTTTTTGGATAAAAATAGTGATTACAGCTGCCACTCTTTGCTCATTTTTGTGGAACGGGAAAGAAGCAAAGATAATAAGTACCATTTTTATCTGGCCTAAAATGATGAAGTTATTGAGCTACAAGTTCTTATTAAGAACTCTTCATTCTCCTTGGATGAGTTCTTCTCATTATTTACTGTACACTGGAAATGCTCATCCACTTCCTTATGCGATGGAATCAAGAAAATGTGATGTTAATTCAACTCTTTATATGATGGGATCGAGCGAAATGCGATGAAATTGATTCAATTCCTTATGTGATGAATGAGCCAAGGTTGAACAAGTTCTTCTCATTATGAACTTCTTCTTCCTCATCGGATGAGTGCTTCTCATTATAAACCCTTCCACTAAAAATTTTAGTTTATCTCCTTCTGTGTTGGATTTAAACCATCATCTAAACAATCTTCTTACTTGATCTGTCCCAATCTCTTGAGTGTTGATCATTCAAAAAGACAATTACCTTTAATTAGCAATTATGAGGATTAATTAATTTAGAAACAATGATGTCTCATGTGAGACTGAAAATGATATTTTTATCTCAAGAGAGATGAAATCTAATTTTCAAGTGAAGTTATTTCATGAAAATTTCAAAAATTGTTTTGTGTAAAGAAAACATTTTGTTTTAAGAGAGACAATCTTTATGTTTATGTTTTAGGGGAAACTTTCCCAAGTGAGATAATGTTGATCCAACTCCTTATATGATGGAATTGAGTGAAATTTTTATGTTTATCCAGCTCCTTATGTGATGAAATCAAACGAAATGTTGACGTTGATCCAACTTCTTATGTGATGGACGACTAAAGGTTGAACAAGTTATTCTCATTAGGAATTTCGTCTCCCTCATCGGATGACTTTATTCTCATTATGAACTATTCCATCGGAGATGCTGATCCACCTCCTTCTATGGTGGACGAGCTAAGTTTGAACAAGTTCTTCTCATTGGAAACTTCTTCTCTCTCATCGGAGAAGCTTTTCTCATTATGAACTCTTCCTTTTGAAATGTTAATCCACATCCTTTTTTGACGGACGAGAAAATGTTAAACAATTTTTTCTCATTATGAACTTCTTTTCCTTTATCATATAAGTTCTTCTCATTATGAACCCTTCCACTAGAAATATTGATCCACCACTTTCTGTAATGGACAAAACAAAGTTGAATAAGTTCTTCTCATTACGAAATGATTCCCCCTCATCAGACGAATTCTTTTAATTATAAACCCCTCCACCAGAAATGTTGATCTATTTTCTCTTTGAACAGTTTTAACCTGTAAAATATTATCACATGTCAATGATATGTATTTAAAGTACCTAAAGGTCCTCAATTCTTTATCGAAATCCATTTTTTCAATGGTTAAAATGTTAGACTGAATCTTTGCTAAAATCCTATTTTTGTGCACGAAATCATAAAATGAAATATTTTTTAACTCTTGTCGATCATTCAAGACTTTAATGAAATAATGAATGCATATGCTCCTATTGTGTAAATGCCTAAATATGCATGCATGATATCATTTTATTATTGTGACTATCTCGTTAATCTTTGCTTCATTGTCTTTTTTGAGTGTTTATCTTTGCTTGAGTCTTCATCTCGTGACAAAAAATTCCTCTTGCGTCAAATAGTATTGCCCTTTAGCATTCAATTCTTTTGCCCCTAGTTTCATATTCTAAGCCTTTAAGTTTGGGTTACCTTTTCCAGCTATCAAGATCTATTCCTAAGAGATTATATTGTTTGAAAACATTTTTCTTCCTTTTTCATTTTCCAAAATGTGGAAAAGTTTGACGAAGAAGTTTTGAAAAATAGTGCCACTTATTTCGGTCTCACAATTAAAGAAAATTTTAAAACAAGATTTCATTGAATATAAAATAAGTCAACTACTCTTTTCATACTTTAAGAATTATAGCTCTTTGACAAGTGTCAAGACTTATGCTAATTTTGAGGCTTAGGTTGATTTGGGAAGGTTGAGTGTATTAGGTTGGCTTCTTTGGTTAAGATCCAACATTCTTGGTTCTGGTGTTCATTGATCTGATGAAAAGTCATTACGCTCATCTTCTAGAAATGTTCTATGGTTCCCAACTCTCGTGAATACTTTCAGGTGGTACGACGCTTCATCAAGAGATGTATAAGACCACCTACTATGCAACAATTATGCAATCTTCATATTCGAGCTGCCTTTTCAGGTTTTTAACTCGAACCCTTATTTGGTTTCAAAATGTGTTTTAAAATTTACATCTTGAACCCTGCTTTATTATTTTTCCCTATCATGCATTAAAGGTTTTAGAAAGCCATTTTTTATGAATAAAATGATTAATCCTAATAGTCAGAATGAAATCTAGAGATATTCTATTCTACTTATAATTTTGTGTATGATTAAAAAGGACTTTTCAAGTATGTAACGTAGGCCATGTCTCATGATTATGAAAGAAATGGATAAATAATCCCAAACAAGTGTTTAAGGGTGATCGAACCAAGGATTAATTTGTTCTGATGCCATCAATCTTGCCTTGCTTGATTTCAATATTTTTTCACATGTCTTAATCATTTTATTCAAATCGCTCTAGACTACCTATTAATGAGCTTTCACCCTAAAGTTTACTTCATTCTTCTTTCTATCTTTAAGGATTTATGACCTTTGCACGAATGTCATATTCAAAACTCTGAACAAGTTGAATGTTTCGCTTAAAGATCATCGAACTCAAGAAAGTTATCTTTGATGAGAGACTTCATGCACATGCTTCTCATTCTATTCATCTCATGTTTCTTTCTCTTTCTCTCTCTCTCTTTTTCTTTCCATTTTCTTTTTCTATTTTCTTCTATTTTCTTTTCTTTTCTTTTTCTTTTATGAACTCAAAACTTCAATTTCATGAGAGCAGAAATCCCTTTATATGATTGAAACATGTCTTCTTGTTCCTCGCCTATAATTTATAGGGCTTAATCCTCGTACTTTGACTAGAATCTACTGTTCGTGTGAGCATACTTTTTCTTCACCTATGTCCTCAATTTGGAAGGTGATCCTTGGTTAAGGTTGAATCAAAAAAAAATATTCTAGGCTAAAAGTGGGACAACAATAGATATATTTTCTCTTTTTGTGAAAGGATAATGAAATAAGGTCGTTTATCATTTCATACACAAAAGTCCTTGCAAAAGAGGTATCCTATGGGGATAAATATTTGAGATTAACTTTTATTCATATTAAAACAATGCAATTAATACATGATAGAATTATTTCAATTATTCTTCCTTTATTTCTTCTTCTTCTTGCTCCTGGTAGGGCCCGATATCTTCGAAAACGTGATCTCGAATACCCCATCTTTTTTATCCATGCAGGAAGAATTACGCATGGATTGAAATCTTGTACTCAATGTGTCTGGAGTTTTATTGAGATTAAAAATGTTGGTTTTGCATCTGGAAAGACAATGGTGCGACATTGAATTTGTATCTTTGGGAAGGGTAGTGTTATGAAAAGATCGGCTCTGCCTGAAAAGGTAAAGTTATGAATTTGGTGCCTTTTTAAAGATAATGGCATGACTTTAGGGGTCTTAAAGAGAGGCAATGTTAGGATTTAGCCTTTGTAGTGATTATAAATTATTTGGACAATGATTCGAGTGATTTTTCTTTTGGCTTTGGACAACATACGAAAGGTTTAATCTTGTCACTTGTCAAAGATCAATAACTATTGAAGAATTGAAAGAATCTTTAATTCACTTGATTCTCAGAGAACTACAAAACTAAAAGTTGTTTCATTGTTCATAACCTTAGAAAATGGAAAAAGTTCAAGTATCAAATGATTTACAAAATATTTAAACAAATAGAACAAAAACAAATTCAAACATGATAATGCAAGTGAAATAAAGCTTCATGATGGATGGAATGATCTCTTCTTAATTCGCATTAAAATGCCCCATTACTCACTAAAGGTTCATGGCCCTGAATTAATTACATTCTAGATCAGGCTCTTCGGTGTCCCACGGTTCTCAATGGTATGCCCTGAGCTTCACACGCAGTGTTAACATCATACCCATGTCTCTTAATTCTTCTCTAGGTACAAACGGGGTGACTTCAATTTACTTTCAAGATTTTTGTCACGGAATCCTCCACAAGGTATTCTCACACTAAATGATTGATGTATATGGAAATGCTTAAATATCATGCAATATATAATGTAGAGATACAAATGCACATATGCGAAGATACAAATGAAAATGTAAAATGCAAAGACGAATATAAATTACAAAGATGAAAATGCAAATGAAGATGCAAATAAGGTATTGATCCCTAAATAATTTTTTTAGAAGAATTCTAAAAGAACTAACAATGTCTTGGTACTATGGGAAAGTGAAAGTCAAAGATTATCTAGCTCTATCTCATAGATGTTCAGCTCTTGCGAGTGGCTAGATGATGTATTGTCCTTCGTTAGATGTGGGCACATTGAAAAGCTTCAAAGCTTCTATTTCCTCTCCCATGGCAAAAAATCGTCGAGCTAGTTCGTGACCTTCAGCTATTGGCTTTACCATTGAATCTTTTTCAGTCTAGCTTATCTCCCCAGTAGGTAAAAATCTCCTAATTCTCATTGCTTTGCATTATACATAGAGGAATCTTTGAAATTCTATCTAACACAACAGAATGCATTTTTATAGGCATTGTATTTCAAGAACCTTCTAAATGACCAACTATTTCAAAGATCAATACCCTTGATGAGATGTCATGTTATGCAGAAAATAAGTATAAAAAAACACGTAACAAGGCAAAAGGAAATCAAGTTAGTAGAAATGATAATCAAAATAATGTAAAAAAATAAAAATAATTAAATATAGCTCATAGATAAGGCTACAAACAAAAGGAAATTATAGTCCTAACTGCATGCATTGTAGTTCTCCTAGGGCTTCCACCTGGCTCTAATGGGGGAGGCTTACTAAATTCTCTATATGATGGTTTGGTTCTAAAGTAAAGGGTACTCGAATTGTCATTGTTGGTTCCCTCTTGGGCCTGCCAAACCCTCAATTCTCACCCTTTACAGGCTTATACGATTCAAAATCAATTATAGGGGATGCATTTCCCTATACCCAATAAAGAGGGTTACTCACGACGGTATAGGTACTTTGTATCCTGTAAGTGGTTTACTAGCCCATGAAAAGGGTTATTTACGAAGGCATACAACCATCTCCCACTTAATTCGATCAAAGCTCGGGTAGAGAGCTTATGTTATGCACGTGCAATACATATGAGAGAAAGTAAAACAACATAAATTAAACATACATAACAAATAAACACAATGCAAACAAAATTATAGAAAAATATTCGTGATCAAGTAAAATTTGTGCCCTCTAAAAAATGTTCCCAGTGGAGTCGCCAAGTTGTTCGCACTTTTTTTTACCTAGGGAATAAAAAATTGGGTTTTATACTTAAAAAATATTAGGAGTCACCACCAATTTGTTTAGGCATGATTGGATCACCAAAAATGTTTAAGTATGTGGAAACCAAAATTGGGTTTGCGAGCACGGTTACGTGTGAGAACACCCTCTCTACGCCCGTAAAATTATGCTTATTTGATCACGAATATTTTATCTCAATTTATGTCACACTCCAATTTTGAGGCTAAATTTTATTTATTTATTTTGGATTTGATTATGAAATTAATCTGGGATTATATTTTTGTGAAGGTACCCATGATTCAGTTGATCGATGGTCGACCAAATCAACTACTTTTCATCCAGTAACTCAATACGGTCCACGTTCTTCGAGTGTTACTCATAGGTTTCAATAAATTGTTTACTTAAATTTTATTATTTATTTTTTGTTAGGATTTTGAGATAGTTTTTCCAATACGTAGGGTGTAGGATGTCGCCGACCGTGATAGGCAGACCCGAGAGTAGGCTACCTTCATAGACTTCTCAGATCGATTTAGGTGTGTTCCTAATGGTGTTATAGTACTATTTTAAACTATATATTTGTATTGTTTTGAAAATTTAAATATTTTAGCATGATCTCTGGTTAATGTATTTATGTATCTAATTTTGAAAAATAGCATGTTTTAATGTGTTATTAAATTAAACCATTGTTTTCACTGTTTTAGGGTATTATTGGAGGAAGTATCTTAGGCTTAGTCAATGACTTGTTGGACCTTACCGCAAGCTTCACTTGCTTTGTGCATAGGGTAAGTCCTTATTGTAGCCTCTTATGCTTTTAGTACAAGGTCCTTATCGGGCGTACATGCGACTGTATGGTTCAAGGGACCTATATATTCTAGTGTTCAGATGAGTGTATTGTTCTTGTTTTTAAAAATCATGTTCATAAAATAATTTTACCGAAATATTTTATTTGTATGCTTTTATACACCGTAAGGAGCACATTGGGGTTTTTAGCTTATTCTTTAATTTTTAACATTTTTGATATTATCCTAAAGTAGGTTAGCAGACTTGGCATTAGGAGGGTTGACTATTCTCTATTTTTATACCACTGTATATTTTCTTATGCCCATTTATTTTATATTTTGGTGACATGTGTTGTTACTGTCATTTGTATATATATATATATATATATATATATATATATATATATAAATATTTTGTTATGACCACGTTTTCATACATATTTATGATGATATGTATATATATTTACTGTTATATATTTTTGTATATTATCGTTAATCGTACTTATTTAGTGAAATAGATTTTAAATGTGTTTTGAATCAGAAAATGATATTTGAATACGACATGTGACCGCCTAGATTCGATCTGTCGTCTAGGCTAGGTCTAGGGGGTTATATTTGGTGGTATAAGAGCTTTCAGTTTTAAACACTCGGACTGTGGATGAGCTTTATTATATTTTCCAAGAACAATTTTTGAAGTTTTCAAACACCGTGTCACCTTGTTTTACAAGTTTTAAATGGATTTGAGATTTTTTATGACAGTTTAATTTAGGTTCGAGTTCTTTATGTGGAGCCTATTTGATCTTATATGATGGTGTTCTAGGTCGTAGGACAGGTCGTTGCCTTGGTCATGGGCGAGTGACTCAGCCTTTTGTTTCTTTCGAGGATCTGCCGTTAGCCAGATATACTCATGCTCTGTGTGTCCATCCATCTACTCCACGAAAGGATCCGGTTACACCTGAGAGAAAACCTCCTTTACTGAGGACGAGTTTGCTGAGATAGACGAGGGTGACATAAATAGAGCTATTTATTGCATTTCAGAGGGCAGCTATAGCTCTTGCCAATATGTCTGTTGTGAATATATCTATGTCTTTAGTGGCTTCTGGAGTGGTTCCGTTTGAGGGCATTACTGGGGGACCTCCAAACAGATGTTGAGTACTGGTTGGAGTATACAGAGAGGATTATGGACGAGATGGAGCTGAGGCCCGACCAAAAGTTGAAGGGAGCGCTAACTTTACTTAAGAAGGAAATGATGAGGTGGTGGAATTTAATTTCCAGAAGTATCCTAAGGGATCAGATGACTTGGGATCTTTTCAAGGGACGTTTCTAAAGTTGCTATATCAGATAAAGATACTTACATGAACGAGGTTAGAAGTTTCAGAGTTTGGAGGAAGGTGATATGTCTGTTATGGATTATGAGATTGAGTTTATCAGACCGAGTCGATATGCTCCGAGTTTGGTGGACACCAAGGTGGAATGGTGCTTGAGGTTTTAAATGGATTAAGGTATGAGATTAGGGATAGGATTGCCACCCATTGGGAGAGGGACTTTGATACCTTGGTAGAGATAACCAAGACTGTTGAGGAGTTGGAGCGAGTGGGTATGGAGAGTATGAGGGATGAGGACCGAGACAGAGATAGAGATAGAGATCTAGATAGAGATAGAGACTGGGGATCTTATGGTTCTGGAGATGTTTCTGAATGTCCCAGCAAGAGAGGTAGAGACGATTCTTCTCAAAGAGGTAGTATGATTTTTAGACATGTAGTGTCATATACTTCAACAGTTCCAGTTTCTAGTCATGGTGGTTCTTCTATGAAATGAATGTTGTATATTTTTAGCTTTTACTATTGTAACTGTTGCTTTCTCTCACTCTGCAATTTCCAAAGACTAATTTTCAGGTTACTTCAACAACACAGAGGAAAATAAAATAACATTAGATGAAAAGGGTTGGATTCATACAAGAGATCTTGGTTACTTCGATGACAATGGATATTTGTATGTCGCATAGTATTAAATTACGGTCGCAACGTATCGTAATGGTTGTTTCGTAACAGTTTTGAAGGTTACCACGATGCAATATCGGTGCAATGTGAGGAGGAAATTTTTAGAAGCATTGTGATTTTTGAGGAAGAAATCACGCCCGCGACAGTCGCGACACATTACATAACATCCGCAGTATCCGCAACCTCGACACTGGAACAACTACAAATTCCGCAACCACAATGTGATACTATGGTATGTCGTTGATAGACTTAAGGAGTTGATCAAGTTCAAAGGTTTCATGGTAACTTATTTCACTTTGCATTTTCCATCAAATGTAAGTTATGGTACCTATGCTGCATTTTTTTAATTTTTCATTCGGTTTATAAATACTCACCAGGTAGCACCAGCAGAGGTTGAAGGGTTACTTTTATCTCACCCTGAAATATTGGATGTTGTTGTTATCTCGTAAGTTATACCCAAAACTCTTAATCGTTTACATCATCTTAATCTGTTTAGAGTGAAAACATTTTGGCACACTACAGATATCCTGATGATGAAGCCGGTGAGGTTCCAGTTGCATACGTTGTTCATTCACCAAATAGCTCACTAACTGAACAAGATGTTCAAGATTTTATCGCTAAACAGGTACGATATCGCTAAATATGTACAGGAATTGGATGAAGGTGTTTCCAATTGATAAGGCCTTACTTTATCTTCCTTCTTCGTAGGTGGAACCTTTCAAAAGGCTAAGGAAGGTGACATTCATAGACAGTGTCCCAAAGTCGGTTTCAGGGAAAATCCTGAGGAGAGAACTTATAGCCAAAGTACGATCCCAAATGTAAAACTCTAGTTGGTCATATAACGAATACAAACTAGTGTTTAAGTTAAAGCTGTATTTGTCTAAATTTGTAACGATGGTAAAATTATAATGAACAACGGATTGTTGCTAAATTTTATCACGATTGTCGGGCCAATAAGTGTTTCAGCTCCTCAAAAAAATCATTGTGTACTTCTCAAAAAATAATTAATAAACCATTTTACGAATGGATATGGAAGATTTAAATCATTGTGGAGATACTTTATACTGATTATTGCAATGTCAAAAGCAAGCTATGTGCGAGGCCATGATTGTAAGAATCGACCATACGACGGGATTTCCGGCAGTCTAGTTGGCACGAAGCATGCCAAAAAAAAAATCAGGAACTGAAACCGTAATTTAAATCTGACTCCTTTACTAAAACGGGGAGCTAAAGTGGTTAGGGTAAGAGTTTTTGTTAAATCTATAATTGCATAATGGTTAAAGGGGTGGCAAACGCAGTCAAGGAAGGAATTAGGATGAAATTATGGAAGGGATGGGAAACGGATATGGAAGACAGTACATTCATTACTGACACTCTTGGTGCAGATTACTGCATAGTCCAAAATAAACTATATGGTGACGCCATGATTGTAAGATTTTAAATTATGTTTCTGGCCATTCTATTATGCTCAAATTTGAGATTTGACCCTTGTACTTTAGTTTGGTATAATTGGGTCCTCTGTTAGAATTTGTGACTTAAGTCCAAGGTTTTGTCCTGCAATACGAACCTTGGCATACACTCGGTTTGTACAAGATTATACTTCTTTTACTAATTTTTTTTTGTTAGAAGTATGAACTGATATCGAATAGGATTCATTTTCCTTGTAATATGAGTTTTTTCATTAAGTAATTAATCTTGCAAATTAGTAATAGTGATTAGAGTTATTCGTTCACCGTTAAGCATTGTAATTTCAATATTATAGTGGACTTATATTATCTATTTTTTTTTAAAATATTTTCACAAATCTTGATTTTCTTATTTTCAATCTTATTTGTTATATTGGTCATTAATCATAACATCTCCGAATTTTCTTGTAACGGAAGAAGCAGTACTTAACAAATTCTTTGCATACAGTCTGAATAGGGTTTTTATTTATTAGAAAACCCCTTTTTATTAATTTATTACAAAATAAATTCATTTAGCATTATTTGAAAAAATAATGCCTAAAATGACCCACGTAGGAATACCTAGCGTTCTGCAGAAAACGTTTAAGGACCTTGCTACCTGCATGGCGTGAGATTTATCTGACATGGAAGAACTTTTAAGATAACCCAATTTAATATTTGGATAAAGAACCTCACTTTCTGCAGGTAGTGCATAGTTTTGGTTGTCAAGTTCTTTCTCGATGTTCAACCAAATCCTCGTCACAGTAAATCCATGTTGATCATGGATGACTCTCTTTTTTCACGTCATAGTGCGTAATCTTATCGCATTGTAGGTTCATCATCAACTTCATCCATATCCAATCCATTTCCAGTAGGAGGAAACTCATATTTATAAATCTTGAATACAATTTCAAGTAAGAATACTGGATCAATGAATGTCATGTAGTGAATCCGTACAGAAGAACAAGTATCAATGACTTGCGCACATAGGTATTTGAATGTTTGGAAGATTCCGCACTCGTAGGTTTTTTGTCATCGATAAACCACGTATGCCTTGTGTTTTATGCCTTCCAATGACCTCGAATATTTTGAAACAAAAAATTCATTTTGTTCGCGAGAGGAGTATGTCACATTCATCGCATTTGAATACTGCACAAATGTTTGAAATTTTGTGAAGAGGTCTGGGTGGACAACATAGTCACTTGCTATCCAGTCAACTGTTTGTTTTCCCAAGGTTGCAAAAAGGGTTGCCAACCGATAATATGTTGCTTTGGCAATAGAAGTATTAGACAAATGTTTCACTCCCTTTAGTGATGAATTGATTTCCTTAGCCAAGTTCATTGTCATGTGATTATATCGTTTACCCCCATTAAATGAGCGATACCAGCATTGTACATTTTTGTCTTTCACTTTTGAAGTAGCTCCTCAACCTCACGTACGAAATGTGTGTGGCCTATCTATTAAAAATGGAACAATTAATTATAAATAATAAATGGAAAGATATCTGAAACTCAAAAGAGTGAAAGACATACCAATTTGAAGCTTCATTAGGCATACATCTTCACTCTTAAACTATTGTAATTTACAACAATGTCACGTAAACAATATCAACGATAAATAAATGGAGGTTACTAAGACTAGCCCATACTTTGGATAACGTATTTGACCCATGTACCTCTGTGAGAAATAAGACATATCCCTTCATGTCTATCACGTGTAGAATGAGATAGAACATGTCTTCATATTTTTTTAAGGAAGAACTCCCAAGAGTCTATATCATCATTTTCAACTATTGTGAATATGATGAGAATATTTTTTATATTTTCTTGTGTAACAACTAATAACAATATTTGTGTGTATCTGTCGTATAATCAAGTTTCGTTAATCTAAACTATCGGCTTGCACTGGTAGAATGCATTAATGCATTGTGGAAATATCTAAAATATTTTGTATAAATGCTACTCACCTTCTACGACATGATCATTTTCGTACGCTACAATTTCTAATTTCACAGCCATTCCTGATATGTGTTTCTACATCCTACATCATTTTTAGCCATGTCCGTAACTCTTTGAATAATTCCACCCATTGGCCATACAATTTTTATTGGGCCCAATACCTCACATAACATACTTTATGGTAGTCAAATGTATTTGTATTGAGATGTAACTGCAGTAATAAAAGTGGCAAATTTTATACGTGGATTTACTTTAACCAGTGGAATGAAAACATAACAAATCATGTGCACATCCAAGTTATGATGATCCTGATTAAGGCTATTTGCAGTGCATGTATGAGGTTGGACGTATTTAGTGAGCTTCTATATGTTGTTCATTGTCTTTAAGCACGATATATGAATCCTCAAATTACATCCCTAATTCTTGTGGAAACATTCAATAATGTACTTGTTCGTTGTTGGTTTTTCATAGTCGAAGTAACTGAGTGATGTATATTGTAGTTCTTAATGGCAACTATAACAAGTTCTTTTGTCTTAAAGGTCATTCAAATATAGAGTTCAGCATCACCATATTGGTTGTATTGCTCAATTTATGAGAATTACAAAAATTTTGGACTTTTAAAGGCTTTTATATCAATTATTGTAAAATGGTATGGTGGTTGGTAATAAGCAATATGAGTGGTAGCATATGAAACATTTCGTTACCTTAGACATCATCATCTGTTCCCACTGCATTGTCAAGGTCTTCTAGTTCTTCATAGAAGAGGCCTACCTCGTTACCATTGAGGTTGGTCCCCCTTACTGGTTATTCTGCATAATGATCCCTCTCAAATCAAAATAATTCTACGTAGTCAAATGCTACAATAACATGTGTAGTAGTTGTACGTCGATAACGAGACCGCTCATAAACCGTATTGCCAAGATCAAAGTCGATAATACCAACACAATAATATCTCCATATAGATACTGACACATAATTTGCACTAGGGATGTACGTTGAATATCATCTAGATAAGAAATCATCGAACGAGTTAAATATTTCCTGGTCTAGCATATAAACATTAATAAGGTGTCACATTAACTTTTCAAAACATTTACTTGTATAAAATAAGGTGTAATTTAAAACTTTTATAACATATAAACGACTAACTTACATCAAATACATTTACATTATTGTAAAAATCGATCAGAGCATGCATAATTCACTTATTCATCTACATATAACTTATTCAAAACGTTTACAAAACTTTTCAGAGCTTATACAATATATTCTTTTGAATACATGCCAACTAGAACTTTATATACAAAAAGGCATATTATTCACCTCTTTTTTGATCTGACATTCGGTAAGGAGAACTGACCTCTCTTGTTCCACATTGCTCTTCACTCCTCTTGAAACCTACGTGTAAATCACTTACACGCTAAGTCTATGACTTAGTGACGCAATAAATATATAATGTAAATTATAATTTGTATTCATGCATGAACAATTACTTCTATCACATCATACCCAAACATATATCCATTCCACACATGCATATAATTATCTTCTTTCCTATCAATATCATATTATTACCATTTGTATTTATATTCTCTTGTTTATATGATCTATTATGTTCATATCATATATCTTATAATATATACAATAATCATTAACCCACACATATATCATATCATATAATTCATATCACAAAACATATATATATCACATACATTGTATTCAATGTTATCTCTTATTAGCACATGTACACATGTGAGAACTGTAGATATGTGAGTCTATTGAGGTTGTGTACTATGCTATCACCACAGCTCATATAATTCCTACTAGGGGCGCGTAGAATTTATCCCGAAGGACCACGTAGATGTCCCAAAGGACTACATATAACACATATGTCCCGAAGGACCACTATGTCCTGAAGGACCGCGTAGACCCTCAACTCTTGGCATGACAACTATACCTCTAGCTCTCAATACACATAACATGAGCATTTTCACTTATCTCATTTCACTATACATTTTCATATCACATGTTCATATAAGCTCATAGCTTCTTTCACATATACATGTAGACATATGGCTTATTTTCATGTAATTCATATCACTTTTCATATAATTCAATTGTTCACATATCTCTTTTCATATTCTCATAGGACCACATAGCTCATATATACATCACATAGCACATACTTCTCATATACATATAAAACATAGATCTTCATCACATCACTTATATTACTTGTTAATATAATCTTTTATATCTATACCACATGGCTTATATCACTTTCTCTTGTCATTACATAAGTCATTATTATTTACATAGTTTATGATCATATAATTTATATCACAGAGTCACATCATCACATAAACCATATCACATAGAAAAGAACATAACAATACATATTCACATACTAACGGCTACCAAATATACTTATTTTCATGCATTCATAAATTCAGAACATGAAAATAGACTTATCGCAAGTCTAATTTAAATATAATCATATACTATAATCATATGCACTCACCTGGCCTCACTAGTCAATACCGCTTTTATGATTTCCTTTCTTTTGATCGAATCTTGACTTGATAATCGCTCTGGAACTTGTTCGTTCTCGATATCTATATAATCATACATTGATACATATCAGTATCCAATTGATATATTCTAATCTATCATTTCTTAGACCACAAGAAATGTCTATTTCAATTTCCTCTTGAAGTGCATCGATACATTCTACAGTGCATCGATGCATTATTTAACATGTGCATCGATGAACTACCCATGCATCGATACACCAATCACCTTCGATGTTTTCATTTTAAGGGGGTGCATCGATGCACTCCTTATGCATCGATGCACTAGCTGCATTTGATGTTTCTATTTTTTAATGGGTGCATCGATGCTCTTCCTGTGTATCGATACACACTGAACAATTTCTAGATATACCCTTGATGCATCGGTACACATTGAATGTGCATCGATGCACATAGCCCAAAATTCATTTTTATGCCCTAAAATCCACTCTTTTCAGCTTAATACATCTATTTTAAGCCCTTATCATGTCATTAAACTCAATTACCATTACTTAAACCAACTTATATCCATATAAACCATATTTATCTTCCATATCTCATCATGATTTTTAAATTTTAAGAATCTTGCTAAACTTTCAACTTTGTTATTAATCCTTTCTAACTTCATATATCTCTTATTCTTAGTGATGACAAGTCAATTCCTTTTCAAATTTCACTTATTAACTCCTTTCCAGAAATTCATCTAAAAACTCATTTTCTTTAATCTCTTCTATATCTTTAATCTTGTTATTTTAGAACAAATTAAGCTTTCCTTAAGCTTAATTATCATCTAATGATCATAACCCAACCTTAAAATCAATAATTAATCAACAAACAAAGATACTCACATTTGAGTCAAGTCTTCACGTATGAAGAAGGAAGAGGAGAAGAGAAGAGAACTCTGGAACCTTTCTCTCTTCCCACGTGGTTTCCTTATCTTATAAGGAAAATAAAAAAAATATTCCTTCTCAAATGACCCTTTTACCCTTCAATTCATCTAATAATTACTAACAACTTTTATGATTTATTTCCAAATAAATCATTGATCTAATCCATGGTTCTACTCTAGTCACCAAATTCTGAAACTTTACAATTTGATCACTAACCCGGTATTGAGGATGTTACAAATCTCCCCTCCTTTAAAGAAAATTCGTCCTCCAATTTTCACTGAACATATCAATAAGAAAGTATCTTCTAATGTTCTCATGCTACTTCCTTTACTTAATCTTTCATTCATTTATTTCATTATTCCTTTATTTATTCCTTATACACAAATCATATATTTCCTTTCATGTTTACATACTCTTGTCTTATCATCTATACTCATCTCTATGTACCAATCTTTATTGCATCCTTATAACTTTGATAACCCATTTCTTATACAGAACTTTATTCTTTATCATTTCTTATACATGTATTTTCCTTCCTTTAGGTTTCATGCAAATACTTATCTCCTTTTCTACATCATGGCTATCTGATCAAAATACACAACTATATTCAGATTCACATCATAATTGATTTACTCCACTTTATCTTTTCCTCCAATCTTATAACTCTATCACTTTTACTCTGATATCTAGTCAATAACATATGTTCAATCTAGGGCACAAGCCCTAGTCAATCAATCATATGCATCCTTTCCAATCGAAATTATCTCAAAATTCGTTTACTTAAGTTGTCAATTTCACCTCTATTCTCATACATCCTGAAATTTCCATTGTTCAAACTCAACATTATGACTTCCTTTGTCTTATAAACTAATTATCAATATACACATTCTCAAACTCTTCTCATCAATCCTCAGCTTTACTCAAATATACAACTGTATCCAGATCCATTTCATATTTGGTTATCATATCCTGACAATATCTTACAATCTTATACTTCCAGTACATTCCCATCACATATTCTTGTTAGCCAATGCTAACTTTTTCCTTCTAAAATGCAATCTCTTATCATATCCACACTTTTGCTTATGTACAACACTATTCTTTATTTCAACTCATAAACTATGGCTTTCTATATCTTATACTCTTGTCACTGATGCACTTATTCTTGAGCTCTTCTATAAGTACTCACCACGTCATTTGATCTTTTTAACGTTCTTATGGTGACACTTGTTCACCTTATTCTATCTTATCCACATACTAACAAAACTAATTCATATCGCTTTCCCGATTCAAAACAATAAAGATCTTCTATTAATATTTTAATATAATTTCAACTTTCTGAAATCAACCTTTAATCTTATAAGACACTTTCTGAGGTTTCCGCTCTTCATCCTGCCTGGCCAGGGCAGGTGAATTGCCATCACCATCAGATTTTTCAGCTATCGATTTACTTTACTTTGACAATTTTTATAATCAATTCATACTATATCATACAAATCTTATTATATTAGCAAGACATCATACTCTTTACACTATCATATCAGAAATTTTCACTTTTAGTTGGCATGTACACATTTTTAAACCTCATTTGACTTCAATTTAAACCTAGAATCGACTAAACCTTAGCTCTGATACCATTAAATGTAACACCCAACCCGTATCCGACCCGAATACGAGTCCGAGGTGTCACATTGACTTTTTAAAACATTTACTTGTATAAAATAAGGAGTAATTTAAAACTTTTATAACATATAAATGACTAACTTACATCAAATACATTTACATTATTGTAAAAACCGATCAGAGCATGCATAATTCACTTATTCATCTACATATAACTTATTCAAAACGTTTACCAAACTATTCAAAGCTTATATACAATATATTCTTTTGAATACATGCCAACTAGAACTTTATATACAAAAAGGCATATTATTCACCTCTTTTCTGATCTGACATTTGATAAGGAGAACTGACATGTCTTGTTCCACATTTCTCTTCACTCCTCTTGAAACCTACGTGTAAATCACTTACACGCTAAGTCTATGACTTAGTGAGGCAATAAATATATAATGTAAACTATAACTTGTAATCATGCATGAACAATTAGTGCTATCACATCATACCCAAACATATATCCATTCATATATAAAATCCACACATGCATATAATTATCTTCTTTCCTATCATTATCATATTATTATCATTTATATTTCTATTCTCTTGTTTATATAATCTATTATGTTCATATTATATATCTTATAACATTTACAATAATCATTAACCCACACATATATCATATCATATAATTCATATCAAAAAACATATATATATCACATACATTATATTCAATGTTATCTCTTATTAGCCCATGTACACATGTGAGAACTGTAGATATGTGAGTCTAATGAGGTTGTGCACTATGCTATCACCACAGCTCGTATAATTCTCACTAGGGGCGCGTAGAAGTTCTCCCGAAGGACCACGTAGATGTCCCAAAGGACTACATATAACACATATGTCCCGAAGGACCACTATGTCCCGAAGGACCATGTAGACTCTCAACTCTTGGCATGCCAACTATACCTCTAGCTCTCAATACACATAACATGGGCATTTTCACTTATCTCATTTCACTATACATTTTCATATCAAATGTTCATATAAGCTCATAGCTTCTTTCACATATACATGTAGACATATGGATTCTTTTCATGTAACTCATATCACTTTTCATATAATTCACATGTTCACATATCTCTTTTCATATTCTCATAGGATCACATAGCTCATATATACATCACATAGCACATACTTCTCATAGACATATAAAAACATAGATCATCATCACATCACTTATATTACATGTTCATATAATCATTTATATCTATACCACATAACTTATATCACTTTCTCTTGTCATTAAATAAGTCATTATTATTTACATAGTTTATGATCATATAACTTATATCACAGAGTCACATCATCACATAAATCATATCACATAGAAAAGAACATTAACAATACATATTCACATACTAACGGCTACCAACTATACTTATTTTCATGCATTCATAAATTCAGAACATGAAAATAGACTAATCGCAAGTCTAATTTCCATATAATCATATACTATAATCATATGCGCTCACCTGGCCTCACTAGTCAATACCGCTTTTATGATTTCCTTTCTTTCGATCGAATCTTGACTTGATAATCGCTCCGAAACTTGTTCGTGCTCGATATCTATATAATCATACATTGATACATATCAGTATCCAATTGATATATTCTAATCTATCATTTCTTAGACCACAAGAAATGTCTATTTCAATTTCCTCTTGAAGTGCATTGATACATTCTACAGTGCATCGATGCATTCTTTAACATGTGCATCGATACACCAATCACCTTCGATGCTTTCATTTTAAGGGGGTGCATCGATGCACTCCTTATGCATCGATGCACTAACTGCATTCGATGTTTCCATTTTTAATGGGTGCATCGATGCACTTCTTGTGCATCGATACACGCTGAACAATTTCTGGAAATACCCTTGATGCATCGGTACACATTGAATGTGCATCGATGCACATAGCCCAGAATTCATTTTTATGCCCGAAAATCCACTCTTTTCAGCTTAATACTTCTATTTTAAGCCCCTATCATGTCATTAAACTCAATTACCATTACTTAAACCAACTTATATCCATATAAACCATCTTTATCTTCTATATCTAATCATGATTCTTAAATTTTAAGAATCTTGCTAAACTTTCAACTTTGTTATTAATCCTTTCTAACTTCATATATCTCTTATTCTTAGTGATGACAAGTCAAATTCCTTATCAAATTTCACTTATTAACTCCTTTCCATAAATTCATCTAAAAACTCATTTTCTTTAATCTCTTCTATATCTTTCATCTTGTTGTTTTAGAACAAATTAAGCTTTCCTTAAGCTTAATTATCATCTAATAATCATAACCCAACCTTAAAATCAATAATTAATCAACAAAGAAAGAAACTCACCTTTGAGTCAAGCCTTCACGTATGAAGAAGGAAGAAGAGAAGAGAACTTTGGAACATTTCTCTCTTCCCACATGGTTTCCTTATCTTATAAGGAAAATAAAAAAATCTTCCTTGTCAAATGACCCTTTTGCCCTTTAATTCATCCAATAATTACTAACAAGTTTTATGATTTATTTCCAAATAAATCATTGAACTAATCCATGGTTCTACTCTAGTCACTAAATTCTGAAACTTTACAATTTGATCATTAACCTAGTATTGAGGATGTTACATATTGTTTGGATTGTACGTTGAATGTTGCATTGGTGGCATGTTCAATTCAAAGTCGAAGATAGATATGCAAGAATGCCTATGCGTCAAAGACGATGATGTACCCTAGTCGTTGCATGTATGTGTGTACTTAATAAGTTGAATTTATTTCGTAAATTGGTTGTCGGACGCTGAACATTAGGATCAAAGTCAAAATTTATTTGTCAATTTGGGACACTAGTAGCATCATCATCATATAAAAAAAACATTACATACAGCTATAGGGGCCTTCCTGATGAATACTGTAAGTGGGATTCAATCATCAATTCCACATCACTATTGTTCGTAACGTGGTATACTGAGCAGGTTAATTATTCTAACAACGTCAATAGTCGATACTTCAATGGTTCCAATTTGTTTACGAGCAGGTGGACCATTATTTTTCACTTCCTTTATCAACTTCTTATACGTTAATTTCCTCGGTAGCAATATCGTAATAGTCTTTGAGGACTAAAAGACAATGCTGAGAGATGCATCACCGATCATATTACCATCTTAGTTATACCAAAGTAGTAATAGTTCCTCTTCTTGGCATATTTTTTAGAATATCTACAATCATCCAGAGAGAAAGAACAACCGTTAATGAAATTGGAATAACTTCAAACTCGAGAAGTCTCACATAAACTTACAATTAAAAAACTTATCTAAAAATGACATCTAACGAATTAAGTTGGTGATCTTCACTTCCCTTGTGCTTGCCTTCTACGGTTGGTTTATTTTCCTTTATTTTTTTATGATGTAAGCATGTACCTCGCTTTCTTCTTAAAGTAAGTTCTTTTTAGATTCATGATGTGGTAAAGAACTTGCGTTATATAGAAGGCGAGTTATGAACAAGATTCCTGACGTGGAAGCACTTGTGTACGCCATTTATGTGATATGTCAACAGGCCTCGCATTTTGTAAGTCGCGAGTTTCTTATAAAATTTTCAAAAAATCTATATTCCTCCAAGTTTTCATACATCAACCAAACACTAATGGTTTAAATTAGCTTGGATTTGCACCCCATACACCTATTCATTAGATACAATATGAACCTAAGTCATTCAATAACTAGTAAGTTGGTTGATGTATATAAACCATTCACATGCTTGTTATCCCACCAATGTGGGATATGAGTTTTCCCATTTTTCTTACACAACAAAATTCAAATGTATTTCACTTTGAGCATCAATTTCCCATTCATCACTCAATAGTTTTGGGTATATGAGATACTGTTGTAAAGATCTCATGGAGTAGAATACGAATCAATGAATTCATTATTCGAATCTCCATCTTTACTCTTATAAAATATGCATCAAACTTTTCAATTTATCACAGCTTTTCTAACACATTAAACCTTCCTGAAAGATTTAGTAGTTGTGTTGCAAATCAAGAAACTACTTCTATATGATTCACAGAGAAGCAATCCATTGAAGATTGTAGAATCTTGACATCAGAGTTGTTGATGTAATGAAAGAAAATGAATATACTATAATGCTTAGGAAAATGGAGAATTCAGAGGGAGTGGTGAAATGGTCACCTTTTAGGAGGAAAGAAATAGGGGAGAGGAACCCATGGCGGTGGTGACAACGGGTGTGGGGTAAACAGAAGTTGGGGTCTAAAACGATGAGCTGCCATAGTTTTGAAACGCACTTAACTTGATGAGATATTTGATTGGAAATTTGAGGAGGATTAGAGTAAAAAAGGTCTCGATTATGAGCAATTTTCTCAAGCTGCTAAGACCGAGTTGAACATCATGAAAATCGTCCATCTTCTTGGAGTTGTTGTTTACATCAGTCCAAAAAAAAAAGGATTTATAGATAAGAAGATGATTTGATATAGACCCATGTTTCAAAAGGATAAGAAAACCATTAAAAGTGAGTTCAGGTTTTTCCGGTGTGATGCCGCCATGGAATTTAGTTTGCAATGTTTCAAAAAGAAAGAAGATAAACTGACGATCCAAGTAAGCATTTAGTTTTCAATGTTTCAAAAGGAAGAAAATGAGCCGACGGTCCAGGTAACCATTTAGTTTTCAATGTTTCAAAAGAAAGAAGACGAGTCGATGGTCCAAGTAAGCAGATTAACGACCAACTAAGCTTTTTGTAACTCATGTTAATAACGGTTAACTATAAGTATTTAATTTGTCATAAATCAATAATATTAGTGATCAATATATTACTTTTAAAATTTTGGTGAAAAAAAATTTTACTTAAATATTAGTGATCATTTGTGTAGTTTACCCAAAAATAGATTGCATATGAATTATAAAAAACTTCTATTTAAAAGTAAATATACATAAAATTTTAAGTTATTAATATAATTAATAATTAATCGAAGAAAAAAAATTAAATTTAGAGTACACGTATGCCTGTCAGAGTAGTTAAGCTATGCCTACATGCTATAGGCAATAAGAAATAAACAAAAGAGAGAGATAAGCTTAAGCAAGAGGTGAAGAAAGTCGCAAGCAAGCAGAGGTAGCTACCATTAAGAAAGTGAGCAGAGATCGAGAGATGAGCGAGACAAGTGAAAAGCTTCACTTTGTGATGGTGCATGGGTTTAGCCATGGAGCCTGGTGCTGGTACAAAATCAGAAGTCTACTGGAAGCATCGGAGCACAAGGTCAGCTGTATTGACCTTAAAGGTTCTGGCATAGATCCATCCGATCCCAACACCATCTTCACTTTCCAAGACTACACCCAACCCTTGATTAACCTCCTCTCCAACTTACCTCAGAATCAAAAGGTAAACATCACCACCACCACTACTGCTCTAAAAGAATTTGCTAATATGTATATAGTTGGTTGATTAGTTTTGGCAAAGTCAGGTGATACTGGTCGGACACAGTTCTGGAGGTCAAAGCTTAACCTATGCCATTCACAAGTTTGCTAACAAAATTCGTATGGCCATTTATGTCGGTGCTACTATGCTCAAACATGGGTTCGTCATCCCCCAAGATTATGAAGATGTAATCACATTTCTACTCTTGTTTTATAGATACATCATCATATTCATTCTCTCTTGTTTTTACCCATCTTCGTATGCATATATTTATATCAGATAGGTTTGCTTCTTCATCAGCTTTATCTCTAACTAATTTGTGCATCCTTGAGTTGTCATCAATAAGAAAGTGATTACCACTACTTAATACACAACATCTGTGGATAGATTCAACTTTCCTGGCCAGAGAAGATTCGAGTAGTGTAGGATGATTTGAGAAATTTTATGTTACAGGAATCAAGATTATTTCATAAATTTCTAAGGTTTATATTTTTAGATATAAAGTTTTTTTTTTTATAGTCTAGGTAATATATGTTACAGGAAAGAGTGTCAAAGTCCCGGCTTTCACTCCTGCTATACATGTAGTATGGTATATAATAAGTTATTAATGTCCAACATGCATGTGTATCGTTTTAAGTTTCCTTTAATTCACACTTTTACTATGCATATATTTTATGTTTAAAAGATAAATTAATAGTCGAAAACTAATGGTGATATATAAACTGGAACATGCAGGGAGATCCGGATTTATCCATGCATGGTGATGTAAATGAGAAAATATATGGTTTAGGAGCTGATCAGCCCGTTACCAGCGTGATAATCAAGGAGTTTCAACGCAAAATTCTTTATCATTTAAGCTCTATAGAGGTGAGCACAACAACATCATCATCATCATCATAATGATAGTGAGGGACTTGAAATATGATCATCATCATCAGGACTCGACTTTGGCGGCGATGCTGGTGCGACCGTGACCTTTGAGACCATTTGCCGGTCTTCGGTTTACTGAGGGAGTCGACGCGGAGAGTGTGCCAAGAGTGTATATAAAGACATTGCAGGATCGAGTGTTGGAGTGAGAACAACAGGAGGAGATGCTGAAACGGTGGCCGCCCTCTCTAGTGTTTTCTTTGGATAGTGATCACAGCCCATTTTTCTCCACGACTACTCATCTCTTTGTCTTTCTACTCAAAGCGGCGGTTTCCGTCAACGCTGCAACTTAATCTCTACTCGATTACTCACCATCCATCTGCTATTTTTAATTGGATTGTGATTCTCTCTTCTTCAATGTCTTTAATAAGTCTTCAATAATATTTGATGATCAATGTCATTATTATGTAGCCGTTGACATCCAATCTACAATGGGAAAAAAATCTGAATAGAATATCTACTTTTTTTTATTAATCTGGCTAGGTTTTTTGAGTAGTGGAAAGAGGGGCATTGCCCAGACTCCTTTTTGCCCCAGGCTCTTTTATGCTTGGGGTCTAAAATTGTGAAGTTAATATATAATTAAAAAAGATAAATTATTTATTTAGTCATTTATCTTTCTTGTTTTATTTTTGTTTTGGTCATTCAATTATTAATTCTTTTTCAAAACTAAACCTAATATTATATTTAATTTTTTTTGTTGTCCATCGTTAAGAAGAAGCAACAAGTTGGTGTGACATTTTTAAATTATTTTTACTTTCTATTTAATTATTATTTTATTATTCTTTTTAACAAGATGAAGAAGGTTAAAATCGAACTTGGATCATCTTAAAAGAGGGTCATCTTAAAAGAGGGTCATGCTCATTTTGTGCAAGTAGTTTGGAATTTAATAAAACAAATTGATATTTTCTATTTAAAATTTGATGTATTTATTAGATAGTTTATTAAGCGTAATAAAAAAATAATTAAAAAAAATTATTTATTTTTCTTGCTCTTACAATTCAATTTTTTTATTACTTGTTATTAGAGAACTAATTTCTATGTTCTTCTCGTGCCACTTAAATATCATAAACGGGCCTGATTACAAGATAATATATTCTTAAAGATAATTGTCAACTATTTGATATTGAATGCTTAAACTCTTGACATTTATGATACTCGAACTTGAGACATGGAATAAAAACAGACAAGATCGCTTGGTTCGTGCAATATATATCTTTTTTTTAATTTACATAACTGATGAGGTTTTATTTTTTTTAATTTATATTAAAGTTCATTTATCATGCCAGAACAACAACAAGCCTCTTTTATTTTAGACACGTTCTCGTAATGAATAATTTTAGTACAACCTAAGGTATATCTTCAATCACATGTTATAATTGTCGTTATTTTTCATCATAACTGATCGAATATTTTTTATTTCTTTAAGATTTGAGATGACTGAGACGATCATTGCAACTCAATTTATTCAATTCTTAAACGTTATGATTCAAACTCTTGTGCCTCTTAACATCCATTTCGTAACATCTTTGGACTTTGAACTTCTTCTAGATTGTTAATTTCATGTAATTTTTATTGAAATCACGTGAAAACAATAACATCCCAACAAAGTTGCACCTCATAATTCTGATGGAATAATTTTGAAACTGATGTATGATAGGTTGATTTGAGGAAATTGCTGTTAACTGGGTTGTTTTGTTTAGATTTTCTTGTTCTTGTCACAACCGTAGATATCTCATATATACCTCAGTATGCTCAAAATAACAAAATTATATTCCTCATATCAACTATGTTCTCCAAGTTAAGACACTCACCTATTAATTTGGGGAAGGGGGTCTTAACCAAACCAAGAACAGTCTAGCATATTAAACACATGGAGAACTGCAGGTTATTCAGTGTGTGGATTCTCCTCCTTCTGCTTCTGCTTGGTCATGCTGCAGCACAAATTAAGTCTTATTTGTTCATAACCATTCCAAATACAACATTAATTACCCCATCATTATTTAGCATTACAAATGTTATGTATTTTATCACATGAAAAATGTAATTAGTTAAAGTGGTTTCCATAATCTAACGGATACATGTTTCTGCTTGCAGACAGGACAGATATCGGAAAACAAGTCACTTTGAGTCCATTCTGGGGCTGGAGAGTTGCAGCCGAGTGCTTAATCAGATACCAGGTTCTCACCTTCCCATCCTTGTCTATGTATTTGTTTTGGTTTCTAGGATGAATCGATATCATATCATGGATCCAAAACTACTTGTATCGGTAACTGAGGTTCAATTTTTTATTTGGGTGAAGAACCATAATTATTATTTTCTGGTTTGGGTGGATAATCACAGTCGATATAAAAATGATCATTAATCAGTTATTCTTTATAAAAGAAAAAGAGAGAAAGATAGCGTGGGAGAAAAGGTAAATTATCTATACGAGAGGAACAAAGAGCTCCTTTCTTCTCGGGGTTCAAGGACCTCGGCTATAGGGTGACGTGTCAGATCTAGAGTTACTATGTTTGTTAATAGGCTGACAAACTATACAAATTGACTGTTACATGTAGAGGTGAATAAAATTTGACTTGACTAAAAAAAATCGATTTTTTTAATTTAGAGTTATTCGAGTCGACTTGAATTATCAATTTAGTTTTAAAGTTTGGGTTGTGTTGAAATTTTGAGTTACTCAAAAAACTAAAAATTTGACAAAATATTTTGATAGTTTTACGATTTAGTTATTGATTTCATTATTTATTCAATTTCTCATTCATTTCAAGTTCATTTTTTTTACCAAATTTGAACCACGTTCTCCTAAACCATCGTAGATTACAGATGTGCTTTCAATTCCTCTTTTTGATAACAAATTTTCTATTTTTCAATTCAGTCTTTCAATTTTTCATAATTTTCTTATTTTTCAATTCATACTTTATTTTAAGTCTTTTTTACTAAATTTGAATCACATGCACGTATACCACAATAGTATACCTATGTAACTTTAATTCTTAATTTTTCACCAAAATATACTATCTCTTTTATGTATAACTTTGCATTTTACTCAATTTGGTCTTTTGACTACAATTGTTTGTAAATTCTTTATTCTTATTAATTTCTTGATCATTTATACTCTCAAAATATTTTACTCTCAAAATATTTTCTTTAAAATATAATATTATGAATACATTTTATAATTTTAGATTGTATTTGATATATTAAATAATGTTATAATGCGAAAAGAATACAAAATATATCGAAGCTCGAATAATTCGGCTCAACTCAAAAAGAATTTCAAGTTAAATTCAAGTTGTAAAATACAACTCGTCAACTCTAGGGCCGATCCTGACTTTTTCTTGGCCCAGGGCAAAATTAAAAAGTGGGCCCTAATTTAAAAGAAAATTAAAAAAATATGCAATAGAAAATTTTAATTAGTTTTTTTATTAAATTAAATAAATATTAATTCATTACAATATCAAAAATGTCGAAAACATATTTAAGCATATGTTTTCCTTTCATATTAGAACCATTGTCATATCCTTGGCCCCTCACATCATCAACGTTTTGCAATGTATTTACTAATTCATTGAAAAGCCCCAATCTAGATGTATCATCCACTTTCAAGAACTCTAAAGAGTACTCTTCTATTTTTACTTTGTTATTTGACATATTTACGCATCGCACTATTAGAGTCATTTGTTCTTGATGACTTACATCAGGGTACAGTCAAGAATAACAGAGAAATACTTTGCCTTATGGATGATCTTTAGAATAGAAGTTCTAATACTATGGGCCAAGAGAGAGATTAGTTGATTTTGAATGTTATGACCAAGATAATGATAATGAATATTTTCATTTTGAATATGTCTAATATGGTCTTGCATAGGCAAATCAAATTAAAAAATCATTTCAATTAATCCTAAAAAGTTTCCATTATTCTCATCGTAAATTTTCTCACTAGATCCTCGAAAAGCTAAATTATTTTCAGCAAGACATTTTACAACACAAACTATTCTTATTAACACTTGTCTCCAACGTTCTTTCTCTTTTGAAATTCCTTGTTGTAAATCTTTATCAAGTGTTTGATTAGTTTTTAATCTCACTCTTAATTCACTCCAAATATTCATGTTAGTCATATGCTCAATACTATTTTCATGTTGTCCGAGTCTCTCACTAAGATGCTTCCAATCATTTACTCCATCATTTGCTAAATAACTCTTATTGTTTTGCTTTGTAAACAATTTACAACAAAAACAATAAACTTTGTCCACATGTTTAGAATAGACCAACCATTTTCTATCGCTAATCTCTCCATTACTCGACTTTCTAGAAAAATAAGCATATGAAAAATGCCTAGAATTATTGGCTAAGGGAAATTTAAAATTCAATTATCTTATAGGCCCATTTTCAACTAAAATATCTCTAGATTTATTATCAAGATTACCCCAATTTCTAGGATCATAAATGTCCACAGCAGGGACTAAGTGTTGATCAATCCCAACATCTTCAACATTAGACTCATTTTGTGGATGATTATGGAAATTTAAATTAGAAATGTCACCATCTATATGATTTAGGATATCACGGTAATTTGTATCAGTAACACCTAGATTGGTAAAATTTGAAGAACTATCAAGATTATTTAAATTCCCAGCAATATCATTTAAATTTTCATTAGAAGGCTCTCCTACTCCACTTTTAAAGAATTTATCAAGAGCTCCCTTTTGTGATTATATTAAATCATCTATTTTTTTTTCTTTTTTCACTACCAGACAAATGTTTTTTAGGCAACATTATATAACAATGCAACTAATGTAGAAAAGAACAATAACACCTGTAAATGGGAAGATCCTCAATCGAAGTATTTATACACCAAATTCACAACACCGTAGTGATTGAACTTAGAAGGAATATGAAGTATTTGCATATCCACATTTGACATTTCATATCCAAAATTTATGAAACAAAAAAAAGAGAGAATAAGTTTATATATAATTTAGAAATATATAAAAATAAAAAGAAAAAGAATTTGGAAACACGAACTTACTTAGGATTTTAAAAATATCTTCAATGACCACAATTGATGATAAGCAATTGTGATTTTGTATTTGTGAATTGTGAGAAATATGAGAAATTGAAAATTGAGAACAATAAGAAATAAGTTAATTTTACTTCAATGTTCTCCTATCATTTATAAGGAATAAAAAGTAACCGTTATAAACATTATGATTAATTTAGTTTTAAAGTTATGATGAGAAAAATAAGTCAATAAAAAATAAGTTTTTAACGTTATTTGTGACCCTCTTGTAGTAAGAAAATAATATATTAATATTAATGGGCCTGCTTTTAATTTAGTTTATTAAAGTATGATAAATTAATATAAATTAAAATTATGGGCCCTGGGCGGGTGCCCCTCTTGCCCTTACTCAGAGTCGACCCTGGTCAACTCGAATAACTTAAATTTTTTTACTCGATCGAAGGGTCACCCCTAGTCAAATATTATATTAAAGATTAGTATATACATCGAAAAGCGATCCATACTAAGGATATTTTCAGAGATGATGTGGTGTATCCGAAAATTCTTATTGACATAAAATTAGTAATTTCCGGAGGATATCTACGAAGGTGTAACAGTTATATATAATGTTACTCCTTCAGGTAGACACGAACGTATTAAATTATAATATATTTGGGGTGTGGCAGAAAAGTAGCGGATGCACTGGAAAGGAGATGCTAACGCTGAACGGGGTGATAGAGGTGGACGAAAGCCAAGTGAAAGACTACTGTTCGGAGCGAGGGTGCGGTGATCACACCAAGGACGTGCTTCAATGCATTCATTCTGTCAAACGAAGCTTCCACTTTGCCAACAGAGCCAAGCCTCTACCCATCTATAACGCCATTACCCAAGCCTGCAACACTCTCTCAGGTAACCATTTTCTCTTCCTGCTTCCCAAACACAAAACCAAAGCTAACAAAGTGAGGCTGTTTGCAGCTTTAAACCAGACCAGCTACACTAGTAGTGCAATGAGGTCGTTTGCATCCAGTTGGATTTCGTTTCTATCGGCGGTGATTCTTCTCATGATGATGAAGCTCTGATCATGATGCATGTATGAGTCCCACTAAATCTACTCAAGTTATAATCAGATGCTTGCTGCCACAAAATAAAGCCTCGTACTATAGATATGTGTAAGTCTATCTGTATGGATCATGGCTCGTATGTTTTATTTGTCGAGGCTTTTGGTATATCTATGCAATAGTTTAATCTTATGAATATATATACGAGGGCAACTTTACGGAAATTTTAGTTTTTTTTAGATAATATATTAATAAAGATTATATTTGATGCATGAGCAACGTTTAAATTTCACCATTTCATGCATTGTTGATGAACTACAATGTGCCACTTCATTAATGAATAAAGGCTTAATACAAAAAGTGTGTTGAAATTTTTAATATTTTTAATTAATATGTTTAGGTTATTATCATTTTAAATGTTTAGATCGTCACGGCTATTAAAAATCTGTTAAAATTATTTAATCAATTCGTATTTGACAAATGATCTAATTTTTATTTTTTTTTAATTTAAAAAATAAAATTCACTTATTTTAAAACAAAACCTTCTATTTTTTTTAATTTTTCAAAAAAATCTCAAAATTTATAAAAATCCTACGCAACTCTTTATCTTCGTCGATTCACATCACCGCTGCCAAACGACCACCTCATCAGTGCCCACTAACTGACCACCGTCTTAGCTCTCCCCAGTCGTCCAATCCCTAACACTAAGTTGACCGCAATCGTCCAAACCATTAAATCGCTCAATCCCCAATCGTCCAAATCATTAAATTGATCGCAAACGCTACATTAAATATTAGGAATTTACTTATCCAAAAAAAAATATATTAGGAATTTGAAATGGCCAAAGCATGAAATTGAAATGGCCAAACTTCAAATGTGCATATACGCAGGGCCGTGGCTAGGTTGTCGGGGACCCTGTACAAATTCTTATAAAGGGGCCTCTATTTTCTAGATATATTTGATTTCAGGGCAACAATAATGGCGTTTTTTTGACAAACGCCGCAATAGGTCCATCTTTATTGGCGTTTTTTTAATAAAAGGCGCAACAATAGTGGCGTTTTTTTAAAAATGTCGCAATAGGTCCATCTATAGTGGCGTTTATTGGAAAAACGCCACTATAGATATACTTTTTTGGGGCCCAATTTTTTGGGGGCCCTTCGCGGTCGCCCCTTTTGCACCGCCTCAGCCACGACCATGCATATGCGACTTAAAAGGGAATAAGTATTCGGTGAGAAATTTCTAATAGAAGAAAAAGCGACTGATGAGAAATAGATTAACTATTAGGGATTTGAGTATTAAGGATTTAGGAATTTGGGGCGACGAAAAATGATGGTAAGGGCAATAATCGATCAGTGGGTGAGTGATGGTAGGTGGGTATCAATTCAGGGGTGGCAGTGGCGGTCGGTGATAGTCGGTGACGAGAATAGAGGTTTAAAAGTAGAGATTTTAAGGATTTGGAGTTTTTTTAATAAATGGATTGTCATAAAAAAATATTTTTTATTTTAAATAACATTTTCAAAATAAAAATAAAAATAAAAATAAAAACAAACTTTACATATGTCAAATAATTATTTTTTTAACGGTTTCTTTGACCTAGGCACTAAAAATGGTAATGTTTGCAACATTAGTTAGACATCTATATTGACCGAAAAATAATCTAGACACCTAAATGGAAAAAAATATATAGTTTGAGCACTTTTTTTAATATTAAGCCATGAATAAAATATTTTTTTGACAAGATAGAAGTTACTAGTTTTATTTAAATTAGAAAAATATTAAAATTGTAATGAAGGGTTACAATCAAAACAATAAACTAAACTTATAATAAGAACATTTATAATTAGTTATACAAGAAACTACCCACTTAAGATCATACAAGAAAAATATTACAAAACATAACCAAATAAATTCGAATAAACGGTAGATACGAACAAATCTAATCGTATAGACAAACAAATCATAAAAGAGATCATATAATGTCTGAATGGAAAGAATTGTAATACCCCAAATTTTTGTCTAGTGACTAAAAGATAAGTTTTGAAAGTTTGGTGGCTAAAGTGTAAACTTTAAAAGTTTAGGGAACAAAAAATGTAATTTTGAAAAGTATATATTTTACTTAGCCCGTAAATGAACAACTTGGTATAAAACAAGGATTTTTGTGGAAATCATATTTTCGATACGAGATTTGTGTTAAAAGCTATAAAGTGAAAAAGTTCGGTATTGGAATCATATAATCGGATCGAATCGGAATTTCATGAAAATTTGAAGTATGCTAGAAAATGGTTGGAAATATTATTTTCATATTTTATATCAGATAAATTTGGCTCAGAACAATGTAATTTTTCAGATTTCATCGAATAATGGAATTTTAGTGACTAAAATGCAATTTTTAAAAAATACATTGCCTAAGTAGAAGGTCAAAGCCAAATTGGTTCATATTTGACTAAAGAATATTTTAATGGAATATATTGTAATGGAAATTGGTAAATATTAAGTTTTATTAATGATATTTTGGGGATTTTTCATTAATTGAATTTTAAATTCAATTTAATTGGTTTAAATGCCATGTGTATCATGAAAATTGCTAGAAAAATCAAGAATTCTTCTTCTCCATCAGCTTGCTGCCATGAACCCCTCCAAGGTGAGAAAAAAAATTATTTTCCATTTTTTGAGCTATTTTAGAAGGATTTTGGATTAAGTTGTGAAATAGGAAAATATTCTACACTAAATTCTCTATATTTTGGTATAAGAATTCTCGCTAAACATGCTTGGATGTTGAGATTTGATGACTAGGGTTTATGAAGGGTTTATTGATTTTATGGATTTAATGAAAGATTTGTATGTTAGTGGAGTTGGAGATTAATTTTAAAGCTTGTGTAATGACCAAAATGATGTGTAGGCGCTTATATATTACTTGGCCATGGCTAAGGTTTTAAGAGATAATTGGATTTGCATTAAATTTGATGTTTTAATGATTATAATAGCATGAATTTGTTTGTAAGGAGCTTGAATTCATGCTTAAAATTGAACAAAAAGTCCCCCTAAAGTGACATGGGGTATTTAGCCATAGGGAAAATATTAAGGGAAAAATATTGAAAAATTTCCTATGGTTTAGAAATGATATTAGAAGTATTCTATGTGAATTGGAGATTGATTTGGATCAATTTAGAACTTTAAAAGTGAAAAAAGGGCTAGTTTACAAGTTTTAAGGATTGTGGGACATTATTGTATAAATGTGATATTTGGAGTATTCAATGATAATATTTAGTATTAAGATGCTGGAAAATTAAGTTGCAAAGTTGGTTGGATCCAAATTGCAAGTTTGGTAAAATTTAGGGGTGGAATTTAAAAAGTCAAAGAAATATAGGGACTTGATTTCAAGTTTTTAAATGTGAAAGTACCATTTGGGTAAAATAGTACATTGCTGGAAATTTTATTTATGTGCTGCTTTTTGATTTTAAATGTTTAGTTGGGATCGAATTTCAAGTTTATCAAGTTGTGTGGTTGAAATTGAAAAGTTTCATAAAGTTAAGGATTAAATTGGAAGTTTTAAATGTTCAAGTGTTGATTTGAATATTTTATTAAGGTGTTGAAAATTTTATGTGATTAATGTGACATGACCATAACAGTGAAATGCTATTATGAATTTAATGGGAAGTTAAGGTAAATTCTAGAAAGAATTCATGATTAGTGGTTTGATTGTGCAATTAGCAAAAGTTGAATGGTGGATAATGGATATATATATATATATATTTGGAATTTAAGGAAATATTTTGAGAAGTTTGAAATTTTGATGGGAGTACGATTTAGTTTTATATCGATTTAAGTATCGATTTTATTTCTATCGAATTATATATTTACGCTTAGATTATGTTAGTTTATACTAACATATACCTTGAACATTTTATGTTTTTATATGATGTCGTTAGACCTCAATAAA
The DNA here is from genome assembly GCF_006381635.1 of Hibiscus syriacus. Taxonomy (NCBI): domain Eukaryota; kingdom Viridiplantae; phylum Streptophyta; class Magnoliopsida; order Malvales; family Malvaceae; genus Hibiscus; species Hibiscus syriacus. The sequence goes on from NW_024062640.1 coordinate 522,713, forward strand.
TCTAGTCATCCAAATAACTCGAAAAAGAAGGAAAAAATGAAAATTGAGAAGATTATCGAGGGGGAGATTCGACTGGAAGGCAAAGGCAAGTGCATTTAATTCGTGTTTGTGTTATCGTACAAATATTGGCTTGTGAAGAGCCAGTGACGGAGCTACTACGATAAGGAGTGACTCCTAATGTTACGTGAATTGTGATTCTAGCCTAAAGGTTCATTTATTAAAGCTTACAGAATTATGAAATTAAGCTAAGGATGCTAATTAAGGAAAGTTGTCTAGAAATTAGGATTCGAACAATGAGTTTAGAAATTCACCATAAATTATAAAGAACGTATTAGAGGATGATCTCTACACCGTTAGATTCATATGTCAGTTTAGCTTCCTTTAAAACAGACGTTGATCTCTACACAAAAAGATATGAATTTTTAATTGTGAATATGTCAGAAAACAGCTCAAAATAACTTATGTTAGTCAACTTTGAAAATTCGTTATTAATCGTACAAGTTGAACTAGAAGAGCTTCCTTATATGGTTAGATTGTATTCGAGTCTAGTTTTTAGTGATGCAAAGGGACTAATTTTTCAGTATATATATTAATACATAATAATATTTGTTTGAAGGTAGTGCAAACTGTCAGAATATGCAATTTTGATAAATTGTGTATTGAAATTAGTATAAGGCAAATTATTTAGATTGGGTTTGGTTCGCAAGACGTCGGGGAGCAAGTGGATGATGGCGGTGAGGCTTGACAATGACTAGATTGGTCAAAATTTGTTGATAACAGTGTGGTAATTTTGAGTTCACTAACGGAAATTCGATGAGCTTTCCACGTCGAATGAAAGTGGCTCACAAGGCACTCTCAACGGGGTTTTGATCGCGGTGGTCAAGAGCTCACGATGGCATTGGCCATGACTATCAGTTGCGACCGAATGATGTCGGGAGATCGATGGAAAGGTAACGGGATTAAAAAGAAATTTGGGGGTTTTGATTTTAGGGATTTTCCCTTCTGATTTGGGAAGAAAACATATGGGAGGGGTAAATTGTTATTTTATCGCTAAACTATTTTGAGTTTACAAAAAGACCCATAATTAGTAATTTATCTCAAGTTTAAGGGTTCAAATAAAGATTAAACATTTTTACTAACGTGTCACGTCATCATACTCACAACAACTAACGTCTCAATAACCATATCTTAATTAAAACAAAAGAAAAGTGACCATATATTATGTTTTTTTAATTGAGTGACCATACGATTATAAAATTAAAACAAAAATGACCAACTCTGTAATTTACCCTAAAAACTAATTCCCTTTCAATTTCCCTCTTCAATTCTCAATCATATTTTTTAGCCAAACACATTCTCCATTGATTTTTCTCAAAAAAAAAAAAAATTAACCGACCTCATATCAATTCATCCAAACACCACAATTCCTTCCAAAAGTTCCAACAAACTATCAAGGATTCTTCAAATTTTCTTACCATTTATAAGCTTGTTTCAAAGGGATTTTTATCGGTTCAACTTCTAGTTTATTTCTACTCCAACCAAGGTAAAATTCTTCTTCCTAGTCATGAACTTAAAAAATTCACTTTTCTAAATCAAGTTTTGATCCATGAAACTCATATTTCCAAAAATCAAGGGAGTTCATGTTAAAATTGAGAACTAAAATGGTGAAATCTGATTTATTTTTCAATCTAAACTTTGATTTCATAATGTGTGGCAAGTTTATTTTGTTCTTATTCTTGATATAGTGCATCCACCATAAATCCCTAATATGAAGAGTGGAGTACCTACCTCCAGATGGTCTAAACCACCAAGAGATCATCAAATAAAGAAAACGATCGTGATGAGATCGTAGAGTACTAACACTAGTATTTGGAAAATAGGGATATTCCACAGTTTCTTTCTCATTCTATAAACCATCGTCATCTAGCCTAAAATGTGAAGCGATAGACTCAGAGTCAATATGAATATATTGTCCTAAAAGATAGGATCTAATTCCTATAGTCCCACATTGAGTCTTGTTTTGAATACATACCGCATTAGAGTAGAAAATGCAGACTAATTGATGATAGACGATAGGTTTTAGGGAAAATTATCAAACTTCCATGTTTTGAGAATCAGAAGGTATTCGAAGTCAATATCAATCATGGCTTGAACAGAAGGAATACGCTCTTCCCTAATTCTATAAGATTGGAAGGAGTTCATATACTTATGGTAAAGTTCATCCCTACTATGCTCAGGCATATTAAAACAAGCACTTTTAATGTTTTGGTCATTCGAGTTTAGATTTTGAGGAGGAATGGGAGGTCGGTTTGAACGACTCGATGAAGACCTAGGGCGTTTTGGGTTTGACATGATTTAGGAGACGGAATTAGAAATGTAACCTAAAATTTTGAAACACATGTATGCAAAATAATCAATTCCAAAGCTTAATTGAGTCTGCAATAATTCAAAGTTCTCTAAACCGAATCCTAATGGGCAAAGTTTTTGAAAACTATTTGAAAATAACATTTAGAGATATTATAATTCATGTAGTTTTTTTATGAAAATAATTAAATAAAAAACAATGATTATCGAAAATAGCATTTTTTTTATTTCGAAAATTCAAAGACAATATTGAAAATTTGCTTTTTTTTTACGAAATTGATTGTGAAATCTAGTTTAGAAACATAATATAATCAATGCCCGATACAATGTTCATCCTAGAACTAATCAAAACTAGTTCTAAGTTAGAAAATCAATAAAATAGAGGTTTTGAAATATTACATTGAAAATTTCGAATTTGAGAGGAATGTGATGTTGTTTTGCATGAATTAATTATATAAGCAGGATTTGGAGTTGAGGAACGATTCAAATCCATCAAAAATACGTTGATTTGAGACAAATGAAGAGTGAGAGAGAGAGAGGCGACAAAGAGATGTTTTGAGGGTTTGAGACAAAGAAGAGAAACAGGGTTTTTAATCAAAACCCGACAGATGCATCGATGGATGGCCTTGTGCATCGATGCACATTCAAGGAGTGCATCGGTGCACCTTCATGGTGTATCGATGCACATTCAAAGGGATGCATCGATGCACTGTTAAGTGTATCGATGCATTAAGCACAAAAATGTCAAAAATCCATTTTAAACACTCAAAATGCTAAATTAATTAGCTCTAGTGGTATTGGCAACTCATATATTGAAAATTAATCATGTTTAATCAATCAAATTAATCCTTAAACTACACTTGAACATAAAGTTAATTTTCACCAAAGAACATAAACTCCCCTAACTAATAGCAAAAAATGCAATAAAAAATTATTATTATAAGCATTTTTCATTTATTCTTAAAAGTGCTAAAAATATTTTAAACACTAAGTGAAGATAGGTCATTTAAACCTAATTCTCTCCTAAGTGTCCAAAATATTTCTTTGTCTAAAGGTTTTGTAAAGATATCCACTAATTGGTGTAAAGTATCAACAAATTCTAGAACTATATCTTCCTTAGCGACATGGTCTCTAATGAAGTGATGTCTAATTTCAATGTGCTTAGTTCTAGAGTGTTGGATGGGATATTTAGTGAGACAAATAGTACTAGTATTGTCACACTTGATAGGAATGGTACCTACTTCAATTCCATAATCAAAAATTTGTTGTTTCATCCATAAAACTTGTGCACAACAACTACCGGTAGAAATTTATTCCGCTTCAGTGGTAGATAATGCAACACAATTTTGTTTCTTTGAAAACCAAGAAATCAGTATATTTCAAAGGAATTAGCAAGTACCAGAGTTTTTTTTCCTATCTAATTTGCATCCTCTATAATTCGCATCAGAAAAGGCATGCAAGTTAAAGCTAGAGTCTCTAGGATACCAAAGTCCTAAACTAGGAGTGTCTTTAAGGTACCTAAAGATTCTCTTAACAACTAGTAAATGTGATTCCTTAACAACTAGTAAATGTGATTCCTTAGGACATGATTAAAATCTAGCACATAAGCAAACACTAAACATAATGTTCAGTCTACTAGCAGTTAGATAAAGCAAAGAGCCAATCATTGACCTATATAATTTAACATCCACACATTTACCTCCTTCATCAATGTCAAGCTTTGTTGATGAGCTCATTTGATTGTTATGTGGTTTCCCATTTTCCAGTCCAAACTTCTTGAGCATATCTTTGACGTATTTAGCTTGATTGATGAAGATGTCATCCTTTCTTTGCTTGATTTAGAGTCCCAAGAAAAATGAGAGCTCCCCCATCATGCTCATCTCAAATTCACTTTGCATTAGCTTAGAAAATTCTTGGAAAAGAACATCATTAGTAGAACCAAATATTATATCATCAACATAAATTTGAACTAATAATAAATCTTTACCTTTATGTTTTAAAAACAATGTAGTGTCAACCTTCCCTTTTGAAAAACTTTTTCGATTAAAAAGTTTGACAATCTTTCATACCAAGCTCTAGGAGCTTGTTTTAAACCATGAAGTACTTTTTCAATTTAAGAACATGATCTGGAAATTTTGAATCTTCAAAATCAGGAGGTTGTTCCGCATACACTTCTTCTTTTATAAAACCATTTAAAAATGCACTTTTAACATCCATTTGATATAATTTGAATTCATTGAAACATGAAAATGCTAATAACATTCTAATTGCTTCCATCCTAGCTACGGGAGCATATGTTTCATCATAGTCTTTGCCTTCTTCTTGAGTATACCCTTGAGAAACAAGTCTAGCCTTGTTTCTCACTATATTACCACTTTCATCAAGCTTATTCCTAAATACCCATCTAGTACCTACAGTAGATTTATTAATAGGCCTTTCAACTAATGTCGATACTTTACTTCTCTCAAATTGATTTAACTTTTCTTGCATAGCCAAAATCCAATGTTCATCTTTTAATGCTTCCTTGATATTCTTAGGCTCTATGCATGAAATAAATGCAACATAATTACAAATATTTCTAAGAGAAGATCGAGTAGTTACCCCTTTGGATGGATCACCTATAATTTCACCATCCTTGACAAAGTTGTACTCTCTTGGATAAGATACTTCCCTTTCTTCAATGGTTGGATTCTCGAGAGGATCATGAGTTTCCTCATCTTTTGTTTCTACTTTTGATGATGATTCTCCAACGTCATGTCTAACTTCATTTGCTTGTACAATACCTACATCATCATTAACACAAGAATCCTTCCTCGGAAGGGGATTATCATAAACAACATGTATAGAATCTTCTACAACTAAAGTTCTTTTATTAAATACTCGATAAGCTTTAGAATTTAAGGAATAACCCAGAAAAATTCCTTCATCACTTTTAGCATCAAATTTGCCAAGATTTTCTTTATAGTTGTTTAAAACAAAACATTTACATCCAAATGGATGAAAATATCTAATGTTAGGCTTTTATATTTGAAAATTTCATATGGAGTTTTCTTTAAAATTGGTCTAATCATTACTCGATTTACAACATAACAAACGGTATTTATGGCTTCCGCCCAAAATATTTCTGCAATTATTTTCATAAAGCATGGTTCTAGCCATTTCTTCTAAAGTTTGATTTTTCCTCTCAACAACTCCATTTTGTTGTGGGGTTCTAGGTGCTGAAAAATTATTACTAATATCATTAGAATCACAAAACTCAGTAAATCCAAGATTTTCAAATTCAGTGCCATGATCACTACTAACACTAGTTATAGAATATCCTTTTTCGTTTTGGATTATTTTTGAAAATGTGATGAAATGTTCTAATGCTTCATCTTTAGTACTTAAAAATAAGACCCAAGTATATCTAGAATAGTCATCTACCAAGACAAATGCATATTGTTTTCCACCCAAGCTAGTAGTCCTAGTTGGCCCAAAAAGATCTATATGGATCAATTGTAATACTCTACTAGTTGATACGTCATTAATGGATATAAAAGAAACCCTCTTTGTTTTCCTTTAGCACAAGCATCACAGATTTTATCATTATCAAATTTTAGTTTAGGCAACCCTCTTACTAAGTCTCCTTGAATTAGCCGTTGCAAAACACTCATACTAGCATGTCCTAGTCTCCTATGCCATAACCACCTATCATGCTCATCCTTAGAAACTAGGCATGAATTAGTCATATCTATAGAATCTAAATGCACCATGTAAATATTTTATATTCTATGACCAACAAGCATAATCCGATTAGATGCAATGTCAATAACTTTACAACCCTTAGTTTTAAACATGGCATTAAATCCCTTATCACAAAATTGACTAATACTCAAAAGATTATGCTTTAATCCATTCACATATAAAACATTCTTAATTTGTATGGAAGAGGTATTATCTATAGTGCCTATACTTTCAATGTGACCTTTTGAGTTTACACCAAAAGTCACTTCTCCTCTATTTTTGGCGTTGAGCTTTTGTCTCCGGTCATGTGTCTTGAGCATCCACTATCAAGGTACCATGAGTTTGAGTTTGTCTCCGGTCACTCCTTTTCCTACAAACATAGATTAATTTTTGATTTTTGGTACCAAAATTCTTTTGGGTCCATATTCATTAGTTTTCAAATCCCTAGTCCCCTTAGGTATCCATTTGTGTAGGATATCCTTATCTTTTGTAGTAATGAGTTCTTTAGGAACCCATATACTTCTAACGATTTTTCCATTAGAGGTTCTTCGGGGACCTCAATGATTGTAGTTTCTAAAACTTTTTCTAACAAAGTTGATTTTTGAATTTTCTCTTTTTTCAAAACGTTTTGATTCAACTTTATCAAAAGAAGCTTTAAGATCATCAATTTCCTTTTGATGATCATCATTGACTCTTGAAAGTAAATTTTGCAAATCAGTATTTTTCTTTTCAAACTCTATTAGTTTGATTTGTAAATCTTTGATTTTACTTTCAAGATCATTGTTGGTCTTGGATATGAGATTATTTTTATTTTTTAATTTTTAAATATAATTTTTGTATTTTAAAAACAATTTCTCATAATCCGAAGCCAACCCATTATATTCCTCTAATAACTCATCATAAGATAAATCATCTAAATCAAATGAGTTAAATGTTACCTTAGAATCTTTCACGAATGCCATTAAGCACGAGTTTGCTACTTCTCGTTCCTCTTCATCGGAACCTTCTTCATCTCTCCATGTAGCTACATGAGCCTTGTGCTTTTTCTTTGATTAACCATTTCCCTTCAATTGTGGGCAATCATATTTGACATGCCCCAGCTTTTTACATTCATAGCAAATGATCGGGTCCTTCTCTTTAGGTTCATCTTTGAAGCCTTCATTTTGTTTGAATTTTCTTCCTTTGTTAGGCCTCATCATTTTTCTGAACCGTTTGGCAAACAATGTCATTTCCTCGTCATCGTCATCTTCATCCGAATCACTCTCATCTTTTGTGGATTTAAGAGCAACTCCAATGTTTTTCTTCTTCTCTTTATCCTTTGGTGTCTCGTCAATCTTATCGAGGTCCACATCATCTTCAAGCATCATTTCATGATTGAGGAGGGAACCGATTAGCTCTTAAAGAGTTAAGGACTATAGGTTCTTAGCCTCGATGATTGCCGTCTTCTTTGATTGCCATGATTTTAGAAGTGGGTAAACTAACTTCCTCACAAGCTTTTCGTTTGGAATGATCTCTCCATATGATTTGAGACCATTGACAATCGTTGAAAATCTATCCATCATAGCTTTGATATCTTCATTTGGTTTCATCCTGAATTTTTCATAGCTATGTGTTAGAAGACTAATTTTAGATTCTTTTACCTTGTCCGTGCCTTCATGAATGACTTGTAGTTTATCCCATAATTCTTTGACTGTTGTACAAGATGAAACCCTTCCGTACTCATCTGGTCCAAGAGTACAAAATATGATATGAATGGCTTTGGAGTTGAGCTGGAACATTTTTGTCTCTCCTTCACTCCAAAATCTTGGATGAGTGAGAGGCTTGATATATCCGTCTTCTATAACATTCCATGCTCCCGTGTCACTTACTTGAATGAAATACATCATCCTATTCTTCCAATAGGAATAGTTAGCTCCATTGAAGAAATGAGTCTTGTTGACGGGCATCGAATCGAGACCGGAGTCTAAGTTTGAAGTGGAGGCTATTGATGACTTGATTATCGATGTAACTCTTCCCGAATCAACTCAAGAGACGATTAAAACTTCAAATGAGTGATGCTCTGATACCAATTGTTGAGTTAATTGATCGACGAATATGGCCAAGAGGGGGTGAATTGGCAATTAAAATTTTGGTGGAAGCTTTTACAGAAAATTGAAAGTAATTGCACAACGATTTAGAGTGGTTTGACTTTCTCAACTTAGCTATCCACACTAAGGATTTTCCAACAAATTCACTAATTTGTTCTTTCTTTTGAGGCCAAATAGATAACCTTACAACTCCCTCAAGAATATACCCCAATTCTTTAGAACACTCTTTCTAAAAGAGAAGATTACAAATTTGCAAACTTAATGAAAAAATATCACAAGGTAAATGTGTTTGCATAATTCTAGAACAAAGAAAAGAACACTCAAGAATGAATACAATTGAGTACAATTAGTGTTCTTCAAAGCAAAATGAATATTGAATGACAAATAGGCTTGAAGTACTCAAACAATGAGTTTAATGCTTTCTCTTTGATTCTCTCTTGATTCTAGTTTCTTGTTATTGATCAATGGCTTCTAAGGTTGTTTAAATACTCCTTCAATTGATTCTGAACATTGGGGATGATTAGTGGAGTCAATAGAGCCGTTTAAGTGTGAAAACAATTAATAAAATCAGTTGGGAGCGTCAGTGCATCGGTACATACACAAGGTGCATCGGTGCATCAAGTGTAAAATTCAAATATTTTGACCGTTGGAACACTTAGTGCATCGGTACACTAAGTGTGCATCGATGGATAAAATGCATTCGATTTTTTGAATAAGCCTAAGTGCATCGATGCATGGTGTGTGCATCGATGCATAAAATGCATTCAATGTTTTCATTAAAACCTGAGTGCATCGATGCATGGAGAGTGCATCAGTGCATAAACTGCATTCGATGTTCAATTTATTCATTGGTGCATCGATGCATGGTTTGGTGCATCGGTGCATCCCTTTGAAAAATTGATTTTAGGCTTGATTTCGGTTCAAAATACTTTGTGAAAATTGTTTCATAAATATATTAAGTATAAAACACAATTTTACACATTTAGTAAGGTTTGAAATTGATCTTGAAAGACTTGGAGTAATAATTTGATATTCGATTAATTGAATTGAATATACTTATAAAAATCTTTGTAAAATCTTAAAATTCATTTATACTTAGTTTGTTATATCGAAACATAAAAATATTTTCAACACAAAACCTTTTAAAAACTATATATTATACATATTCAAAATGTTTTCAAAACTATATATTTTAAAAAAAAATTCCAAACTATATATATATTTTCAAAACGTTTTAAAACTATATATATATATTTTCAAAAATGTTTTCAAAACTATATATATATATTTTAAAAAATGTTTTCAAAACTATATATTATATATTTTCAAAACGTTTTAAAATTATATTATATGTTTTCAAAAATATTTTCAAAACTATATATATATATTTTCAAAAATGTTCTCAAAACTATATAATATATGTTTTATTTTTAAAATATTTCAAAACCTATTTTGTTTAAAAAACCATATATTGTATGTTTGAAAAATCGTTCTCTAAAAACTATGTATTATATTATTATATATATATACTAAATAAACCCCGAACGAAAATATGTGTCTACAGATGTAGTGAAGGAGGTATGTTGTATTTAAAACTAGTCTACAAAGACATGGTTAATAGCACTTTTAATGATACAGAAAGAATGTGAAATAATAAAGATGCATAAGTGCTAAGTTGCAAATGATATGATGCGTATGGTTAATTAGAAACTTGTTAAGAAACCAAATTATGCCAAATTGAAGTTAACTTGAAAATTCGTTTTCAATTTATTATAAGACAAAATTAAATAAATAAAATCTTAAAACTAATAATACTTTTTTTATAAATTTAAATTTATATATTTGCACTAGATTTGAACTTTAAATTTTTTTAAGGTTGAATTTAAAAAATAGTGAACAATTTAAAATCATAAAAACGAACTAAAAACCACGATTTTTATGTCATTCAGTTTCAGTTTCAACTTTTGAAAACCTTATAAGTGCGGTTCAATTCATATTTTAGTTAAAAACTGAACCAAACCGAACCAAATACTCCACTACAATTTAGTGATCAAAATGAGACGGATCGAAAATAAAAGTAACCAAAACCAAACGTTTTCAAAACCAATAACGAAAACCGAACAAACAAAAAATATAAGATACCACCAGTTTAATTTTGTAGTTAAAAATATGAGGGTGGAATAGGAAAAGGAATGCAGCCGAAGAGTCCGTTGTAAGAAGAGGCGAAAATAAATAGCATCAAAGATACACTAAAGAAGAGAAGCTAAAGTAGTATACCACAGCGGAAAGAGAAGAGAAAGAAGCAAGGGAGAAAAGATTGGGGGAGGAATGGAGGCAAACAAAAACCGATTCATCGAAGATTGGAGCTCTGCGCGAGAGAATTTGGAGTACAATTTTCGCTGGACTCGCCGTAACTTGACTCTCGTCGGCATTTTCGGCATCGCTATCCCTGTCCTTGTCTACAAGGGCATTTTTCGAGAATTTGTATTCTTCTCTTTCCATCTCTCCTTTAATTTTATAGCTTTTACCCCTCGATTTATCGATTTAACCTTTGATTTGTTTATTGCGTTCTTAATTTTTTTAGGGTAAAGTATAGTAATGGTCATTCAACTTTTCTAAGCTTGCATTTAGGTCTCCCAACTTTTAAAACTTGTAATACAGTCCTCTAACATTTAGTTCGTTTACAATATGGTCCCCGACGTAACTGACCGTTTGACGCCGTTACATTGCCGTTAGTACGTTTTCAATAAGGTCAACGAACTTTTTAGATGCTTGGATTTAGGTCCCCTAACTTTTAAAACTTGCAACATAATCCTCAATTTCATTCTAAACCCCAAATTCCTTTTCGATCTTGAATTTCCTTTTTCTCTTCTCTCTTCTCATTTTCAGCGTAACTTTTCAGTCAGGGATGCATGGGAAATTCTAATCTAACTTTGAATTTTGTGGAGGTGTTAACTTGAATAAGGGTTTATTAAGAAAAGACCCGACCAAGGAACTATCGGGACCATCAACGATTCAAAGTGTAATGTTAGATACAAGTCATCTCAGGTGAAGCATAGATGTTCGATGAAATGCTTGTGAGAAAAAAATGGGCTTAGAAATGCAGAGTTGACAAATACTACTAAGATGAACTAAGTATAATTGTTGAAAGTCAACAAAAAAGCTGGAATTATTTTGTATAAATGACATATAATAATTTCTTTGTTTAATCCTTGTGGTTAAAGATTTCCCAACATATGATCAAATATAATGAAATCCCAAATAGTTCTTTCACCTCTCAGTCTCTTTCGCTCACATGCACTCTCGTTTGGTTTGTGTTCTTCAGTTTTCCTCCATGTAAAATTGTAAACCCAAGTTGTGCTTTGTCTTTCAGCTTTTTATTTACAAAGAAAAAAATGGAGGAAGAATTGCTGGAACACAACATCGATTGAGTTTATTTCTTAGCCTCTCCCCTCACTTGCAAGAAGGTATTTATTTTCTCTTTTGGGCTATCCAGAAGTAAGCTTTTCCTCTTTCGCATTTTCCCATTTTCAGCTTGCATTGTGTGTTTTTTGTTGAAATTTTTATGTTTCTGGAACTGCATTTCAAGGATCTGGATATTCAGTGTTAGTTTTGAACCAAAACCATATAATTTTCTTTATTTCTTCTTAATAAAAAATTTTAGTACTCCTTATGAAAGATATTTAGTCCATCAGAATAGAAGTGAAAAAGGGCCCTAGGCTAAATTTTTTTGATCTTCTTGTTTGGTTTTTCTTTAAATTAGGGAATTGGTTGTGAGTATCGACATAGTGAAATCTCTAGGCTCAGTCTAAGAGACCGTTGGTACTAGTTTACTGGAATTATATTAATCCGACTTGTGGTTTTTGGCGTCCTGTGAACTCGTATTCTTTTTAATAAGTTCATGTTAATTATGAGACTGATATATCATGGACGAATTGGATTTTTTACATGTTTTGGAAATTTTACAGTTGAATATGTATTGAATTATAGCTTTAGAAGACAATTATGCATGCACGCAACTCGAAAGGCATCATGACAAGGTAATATATTTGGAGCAGCTACTTGATATGTTGCCCAATCATTGCACATTTGTACCTTCATTTCTGGCATATATATGTTTGTTGCAATGTCCTCTATGTTTTATAATGTCTTTTATTGCTGACATGCCATGAATTTACAAGAATTATGGGTTCTATGATTTTAGTTCCGTTATCTACTTTAGATTCTCCTCATGTTTGGCTATTGAGGAACATTAAACATGGATCATTATAAGCAATTATATGTTAAAAGGGTATTCCATTAATGCATTTACAACTAGTAATGTTGTATTTGACATCTAATGTCTATATTAAACAGCCCATTTGACGCCTTAGCTTTTGGAGTAACTATGACCGAACCTTTTTCCCTTTATTTATTAAGTCCTACTTTTGAATAAGTTATTAATTGATATTCTTGGTTTATTTTAGTTATTGCTTGGTTGTATGTTGTAGTCCTATGAACTAAAACTCCTTACTATTTTCGCAGCCGTTGGATGTGCATGCTCAAGTTTCATCCAAACCTATTGGATTGTCATACCAAAGTACGACAGCTACGAACAAGACAAATTGGCCTTGTTACTTTTACTTCAACGGTTTATGCAATAAACGTGATAGGTGCACTTTTCATGTTCAAAATGCAGCAGCCGTTGGATGTGCATGTAACAAACCTCAAATTTATATTGAAATAAACACTGTCAAATAGAAAATTCATGTTCAAAATTTCAACACTTCAATTATATTCTAAACCTCAAATTCCAAAATATTTTAATTATATTTTAAACCCTAAATTAAAGTATTTTAGAATTTAAGGTTTATAATGTAATTGAATTATTTTAGAATTTGAGTTTTAGAATGAAATTGAGGATTATGTTGCAAGTTTTAAAGTTGGGGGACCTGAATGCAAGCGCCTGAAAAGTTCAGTGACCATATTGCAAACGGACTAAATGTTGGAGGATTGTCTTGTAAGTTTTAAAAGTTGGGGGATATAAATGCAAGCTTCAGAAAAGTTCAGTGACCATTACTATACTTTACCTATTTTTTATTGCATTTTAAAAGTGGTTTAATTTGGGTGTTTCGGTTTTTATTTGATTAATTGAATAAGGGCATGCACCAATTTTGTTGAGATCCACTGCCTGACTGCAACTGTTATCGTTTTAGTTGATTTCTGTTTATTAGGTTCCCGATTGATTTCCTTAGGGTTTCCGGTTTAAAAAAGGGCTTTGAAAATTGAATATTTGTCCGACTGAAATATTTTGTGGAGTAGATCCTTGGGTTGGCTTGATTTCATTTAGTTAGCTAAATTATTTATGCTGAGATGTATTGCTTTGGTTAAAAAAAAAAAACTGGTGATGTGCCCTACGAACTACGACGTAAAAGAAAGACCTTTCTCCTTTATGGAACCATGTTTCGTCTTACATTTGCTAGACCATAATTTGTAAAATTGATTTGGGGCTATATGATTCCTGTCAAGACTGACTGCTTGATTGTAATCATTGTCGTTTTGATTGATTACTGTTTATTGGGTTCTGAATGATTTTCCTTGGGGTTTCTTATTTTGAAGAAAGGCTTTAAACATTGGTTTTTGCCTGACTGAAACTTTTTTTTGGAGTAAACCCTAGGGTTGGCTTGATTTTAGCCATTACTGCAGTAAAATTTTCTTATGCGTTGGTAGAAAAAATGGTAATGCATTATAGTGTAAAAAAAGTTCTTTTTTACTGGCACTATATTTTTTCGAACTTGTGGTAGATCATAATTTGTAAATTTTTACATGGATTTATATTAACATGGACTTCTCTTTTTATCCTAACATACGTATTCCCATAAAAAAATCAACAATCATATAAATGAAGTGTGTTGCGGAGCAAGAATACACCAAAAAAATGCACTATAGGATTCTTCCCATAAGAACATTTTTGTTCTATTGTTGCCTATAGGATTCTTCCCATGGAAGTGTTACTATTTGAAACTGTGGTGAACTATTCTTTGGTATTCACTGGTCAGCCATAGAACAGGTTAACAGTTTAGCAAGGAAACAAGGCGTAGAGAAAAATGATACAAAAAATTCTAAAGGTAGTTCATGGAACATTGAATATTGTGTTTTGGTGATAGGAGAATAACAAAATGTGGACTTAAATGGTAAATGTTTGATCTATTATGGTATTTGATTTTTAACATGGAAGGTATTGGTAGATGAAACCAAGCCACTTACAAATTCCTTTTAATTCAGCGGCTTTGATTTAACAATTTCGGTTGTTGGTTCCCATTTTTGTGCTGCAAGATCATGTTTGATTCTTGTCTTGTGTTTTCTGCGAGAACATCTTGCAATAGAGATGTAAGGTGTTTCCTTTTTTTTTCATTTTTATTTTCCTTTTATGCATTTGTAATGATTTGGTAAATTTTCCTATAGCATATGCAGGATGAAGATAATGGTAGGCCATACAGGAAGTTCCTGTGAGTTATTCTCCGCGATGTTTGATAATAAAGGTTGATGAGTTAAACTGGGTTTTATCTTGGACAACAAATTGTGTTAACAACTAGGTTTCAAAACTCATTGTTCATCACTTCATCTTGATCAGTATCATGTATTGCTCCTTTTAAGTTTTCGGTGTACTATTTTAACCTATCATTTGAATATTTGGTGCATATATAATCTGGGTTTTCTTCTGCCCTTTTCGATCTAATATTTACAGGTTAAAATGCTATGCTGGTTCAGTTTCCCCCCATTTTTACATTCGCCTCGTAACTTTTAAGAGAAGGTAAAGAATACTCGATATCTCTTCATTTTTTTGGTTGTTTAAAAGAAAAAAACAAAACGAAACAAGGGAAAGGATGATTCTTTCTATAGGGTTACAGTCTATAGTAGGGGTGGACTCGACTCGACTCGAAAAGCTGATTTTTTTTATTTAATTCGACTCGAATTAAGTTTGAATTGTAATTTCATAAATTTGATTAAAAAGAATTTAAGTTCAAATCAAGTTATAAAATACAACTCAAATAACTCGAAAATTTTATTAATTAGCGTATTGAATTTTAAGTTTGAGTTGAATCCTTCGACTCTGCATGATATATGTATATCGTATGTGAAGAAAAATATATAAATAAACATATATGTATTGTATAATGTATATGGTTATAGAAAAACAATTAAATTGTAATCAAATAGTAATATAATATATAAATGTTTATAATTTAATTTAAATAGAAAGTTGAGTAATTTAACTCGACTAAAAATTTTATGTTAAATTTGAGTTATAAAATAAAATTCGTTAACTTAAATAACTCAATTTTTTTATTCGACTTAATCAAACGCTCATCCCTAGTCTATAGACTTTGTTTATATGTAAGATATACTCTTTAAATTTAGCAAAGTTTAGTATCTTATTATATTTTAATAAATACAAATTTTTTTATTTTTTATAGTTATCGGTGTCCAATCTATTAATTGATTAATTCAGATCGAATATCTATTCCTTATATTTATAAACATAAATTTAAAGGAAGAATTCTACATATTTTAAATTAAGAAAATAATATAAAATTTTATATTTATTATTCTATTTCTATTGTTATTTTTTTACACAATACTTTATTTTCTTTATTTCAAAACAGTAAATTTATTTTATAGCATTGTTCACAATTTTTGTAACATCCCAAAAAGTGGGATAATGACTAAAATGCAAAATTTGAAAGTTTGATGGTCAAAGTAGAAAATGGGGAAAAGTTTAAAGACCTAAATGGTATTTTCCCAAAAATAATTTTATTCTATAAATGGATTTAGTTTAGTGACCAAATTATAAGAATTTGTAAAGTTTGGTGACCAAAATATAAACTTTGAAAAGTTTAGGGACCAAAATGATAATTTTAAAAAGTTACAAATTGGTCACGAAAATAAGGAAATAAATATATTTTTTCACATTTTAAAATTTTGGAAAATAATATTTAATAGTTTAATTTCATGTTTAATTTGGACCGTTGGATTAAGGTGACTGAATTTTAAGTTTTGGAAATTGCAAGGGAAAAATGGTAAAGTGGGAAAATATTTTGTCAGTCTTTGACTATTGAAAGATGATAAGGTTGTTGTAACTTGGTATTAATATAAATATCAAGTTCATTAAGGATAAATTAATATGAATATTTTGATATTAAGGGTAAACTAGTAATTTGACATTTAATTAATTTTTAATTCATTATTAATTAAGAAAGATGAAGAAATATCATGCCAATGTTCATCTTTTCGAGCAGCTTCATGTGAGTTCTTCCAAGGTAAGAAAGAAATTTTGTTTTCAATTTTTGAGTTAATTTCTTTGGAATTCGAGTTATGTCGTGAAATAGGAAAATGAGCTACGCGAAAAACTCTATCATTTAGTAGCAATATTTCTTACTAATCTTGTTGGATTTCAAAGATCCCAAATCTAAGGGTTTATGTTCATGATATGATTCATGAAATTGATGATAAATCTTGATGATTTAGAGGTTGTAGATTCATTTTCAAGCTTGATTTATGGTTAAAACATGTTTTATATGCATCACTAAGTCAACGATTTAGCGTGTGATTGTTTCACACGTAAGTTCCGAGAAGAGGAAGAATGATAAAAGTTAAGCAAGACAGGTCAGTTTCTCCTTTCCAAAGATCAGATCAGAAAAGAATTGAATGGTATGTATTTTGTAATATTGATTGTGTCGGCATGTAACTAAAGCTTTAAACCGCTTATGCGCTAATAAGTTTTATAAATTGTTTTAAGATAATTTTTATAAATTATTCAGTTTTATTTAGTGAAAGTTTTAAAATTATTCACTATTTTGTACAAGTAAATGTTTTGAAAAGTCAATATGACACCTCGGAGGTGTTACAATTTTTATAAGGATAAATTAAGTGTTTAGTATCTAAACTATTAGTTTTGGTTTGTTTTAGTACCAATTTTTTTAAAACTATACCTAAAGCTTTAGTTACATGCCAACACAATCATAGGCACATGCCATGGAACAATCATGGGGAAAGTGTTGGTATGATGTTTTACAGATTTAAGTTAACATTTCTGTTCTGCTTATATGCTCTTTTAATCATGGGAAGAACGGTATTATCAACCTGTGTAACTTGTTTTTCTCCAGTATTTCATTTTAAATTTATTCAATCTAAAGTGTTTAATTTGCTCATTGTGTTCTAAGTTTTTGATGAACTACTTGTTTCTTAGATTCATTCTCAATAATTTGTTTATAATTCTGAAAATTTTGCAGCAATTGCCCGTACAGTTGGCCATTTGTCCTAGAGTGCTGAGGTTATGAAGCTTGTCAATAACCTTATGAAGGCTCCAGAAGTGGCTGTCACAATGCAAGAGTTCAGCAAAGAGATGACTAAGGTTTCTTTATTACTTTTATCATTTAGGTATCAAGGAAAATATTGTCTTATAATTGCCCTTTACTGTAATTGGCGTCAGTCTGAGCTGTTGTTCTCCCCTCTAGCTTTGTTTGCTACTTGGAGTTTCCGTTGCTAATTTTGACATGGTTGGGGACTCTCTGATAGCTTAAACCATCTCTTTAATGTGATTATGAGTATGGCGGCTATCTTAAACGAGACAACAGATAGTTATTCTTTAATGTAGGCAGGTGTTATTGAGGAGTTTGTCAATGATGCCCTTGACAATGCACTGGATTCCGAGGATATAGAAGAGGAGACAGAAGAAGAAGTTGACAAGGTTTTGATAGCAATTGCTGGTGAGACAGCTGCACAGCTTCCGGAAGCAGTCAGGAAGGAGAAGATGAAGCAGCCAGTTCAGGCTGCAGCACAGGAGGTATGTTTGGCTCGAATGCTTTATAATGTACCTCTGGCTAATATTTTCTCGTTAAATCCGAAGAGTCCAATTTGCTTTCCTTTTCCTTTTCCTTTTCTCGGAAGCTTACACGGAATATGTCATGTGATGCTAACCTGTTTCTTGTTGACACAGTGTTCATCATCAATTCTTACAAAGTCTATCAAAGTTTGTATCAAATTATATTCAATCTTTATTTATGTTAATGTGTCACGTCATTAATGTAGTGCTAGAAAATTGAATGATAAAAAAAACTAAAGTAAAATGGAAAGTGTAATTTAACTTTTGTGTATATATGAGATTTCTCCATTATTGAGCCATGTTTTTTATTGACGTTTCCGGAGATGCCGTTCATTATACTGCTAATTTCCTTTTAAGGATTTTTAGGATATAATTAATGGAGTAGTAATAATAATAACATGGGTCAAGTATGATTATGAAATCACCTATAGGGCAAGGAGGGACGCAGAATTTTATGTTAGAGGCGAATTTGAAATTTTAAAATTTCAAGTGTGAACTCGAACTTTAAAATTATAAAGGGTGAAAGCATATTGAGTTGAAAATACATAGAAAAAAATCTAAATACAAAAAAATTTTAAATTTTCAAGGGAACGATTGCCCCCTTCGGTCCATCCCTGCATATGGGTAAGTGCTTTTCATTTCATTGTTCCATTAAAACATTGAGTGAAATCATGCATGATGGCACTTTCTTTACTTATTATGTTTTTGATATCTTGTAAGCAACATTGTTGTTATAAGCTTGTCTTGAAAGCCCAATTTCCATCATTGGATGACGAAAAAGAAAAAGGAAATGGGAGAAAAGCTGTTACATAATTATGTTTTTGAAACAAGAAAAGAAGTTAACAATCACAAGGAAAACAAAATAACTTTTTACAAACTTGTTTTTAATTAAGTTAAGGTGGTTACAAAGTAGTATTTGTTCTAAATATTCTCAACCATTTGACAGCAAGCAGTCGTTAATGCTTGAACCTATGACTTCTAGGAACAACAACAATTCCTTCAACTATTGAGGTACATTGGTTCGTATACTCAATAAATGAATTTTTATAATGTTTTAAAGATTATAATATAATTATAAAGTAATATATGTGTGTAACTTTAAATAAAGATGAATTCGCACACACCACACACATAAATATAAAAAATTAGATTACTTAAAACATTTTCTTTACCATCATTCAATTTTAGTCATTGGAGAAATAGAGGGGTTACTGGGGGGAGTTTATAGTTATATATAATAAATTAGCTTTGTTTGTTAATGAGAAAATATGTCATACAAATGATTAACACTCTGTTAATGTAAATTATTAATGTTCTTATTAATAATTTTAAACTATCCATAACCATAGCCTCTAATTAATTATTCTTGAGACTAAAATAGTTCTAAAGGATGCAAGACATTCATCATTTTTCTTCACAACATTTAATGCAATATTCTCAAAGTAAAAAATTATTACATTTCCCTAAAAACAATTTTGTTTTTCATAATACTTTGTAAAAGAAAGACTTGTCTGGGTATTTTTTAAAGACATTTTTTAAAAAAATAACAATGTTAAGTTAGAGACTTGAAGCATGCAAAATCAATGGACATTGTCCCCGAGTGGGGTCCGTTAGACTCTATTATAAATCAAACAAATAAACAGAATTTGCAGCAATCTCCCACAAAACATGGCCTCAACTTCCTTTCAGAAACTCCTTTTGCTTTCTCTGTTTTTGCTGGTTTCACCAATCTCGGCCAAGGCTATTTCCACCCCCGCAAAACTACAAGCACAAAAGCTCATAAGAGGACTTAATTTGTTCCCAGCAGATGATGCTAATGAAGGTACCAAGGACCTAACGGCTGAGAATTCAAAGGTTGCTGAAAGGCAATTTAGATTCCCTTTGCTTTGTGCTCCTGCCCCTTTTGACAAGTTTGCTCACCATGCTGGATACTATAATCTTCCACATTCTAAATCTGCTAGGTAATCCTATGTATGTATGTATGTATGTATGTATGTATGTATGTATGTATGTATGTATGTATGTATGTATGTATGTATGTATGTATGTATGTATGTATGTATGTATGTATGTATGTATGTATGTATGTATGTATGTATGTATGTATGTATGTATGTATGTATGTATGTATGTATGTATGTATGTATGTATGTATGTATGTATGTATGTATGTATGTATGTATGTATGTATGTATGTATGTATGTATGTATGTATGTATGTATGTATGTATGTATGTATGTATGTATGTATGTATGTATGTATGTATGTATGTATGTATGTATGTATGTATGTATGTATGTATGTCATGGTTCTTATATGTTGCTACCACAAGTTTGAAAATGATGGATGAACAATCCAGAAACTGATGGGCATATCAGTGTAGACAATAAGTGTATTAAATCTTTGCATACAACTAATTTTGGGTTATTGATCTTGTTCACAAAAATTAGCAGGATGTTTTACTTTTTCTTCGAATCTCGGAACAGCAAGAAAGTCCCGGTAGTGATTTGGTTGAATGGAGGTCCAGGATACAGAAGTGAATTGGCATTGTTTTATGAAAATGGTCCTTTCCATCTAGCTAAGAACTTGTCACTTTTATGGAATGACTATGGCTGGGACAAGGTATCTAATAAAATCCCATGATTTTCTTCGACACTCTCATGATATATATATATATATATATATTTATATATCTCTCCTTTCATCAAATCACATTTTTATTGTCCCTTGGTAGGTATCGAACATTCTGTTCATAGATCAGCCGATTGGAACCGGTTTAAGTTATACTTCAGATGATACCGACATTCGTCACGATGAAAATGGTGTCAGCAACGATTTGTATGACTTCTTGCAGGCCCTTTTCATGGAGCATCCTCAGTATGTTAAGAATGACTTTTACATAACCGGAGAATCGTATGCCGGGCATTACATTCCTGCTTTCGCAGTTCGAGTTCACGAGGGAAATAAAGCTAAAGAGGGAATTCATATTAACTTTAAGGTTCATATTACCTGAAACTTCATATAAGCCTCATTTGAATATGGACTTTTTTCATTTAGTTCAAACTTGAATGGATGAAACAGGGTTTTGCCATCGGCAACGGATTAACGAACCCTGAAATTCAAATATCAAGCATACCCAGATTATGCTTTGAACTCCAGTTTAATTTCACAATCTGATTATGTTAATATCAAGAAGTCGGTTCCATCATGCATGGAGGCAATTAAAAGCTGTGGTATTCCCTCTTAGCTGTAAATGACTAATGTCAATATCTCTATATTTTTTCCTTTGCAAATTGATACTCATTTTCAAATACCGTTCCAGGTACTGATGGTGGAGATGCTTGTGTTGATTCTTATGAAATATGCAACAATGTATTCAATCTGATCATGAGAGTTGCTGGTAATGTAAATGTAAGACAGCATAAACTTTTATCTTTTGTTATTATATATATTGCAGAAATGGTTTAAGATTCTTACAAATTTCAATTCTTTGTTATTAATTGTTCAGTACTACGACATTAGAAAGCAGTGCGACGACGACTTGTGCTACGATTTCTCAGACGTGGAGACTTTCCTGAACCTGAAATCAGTTAGGGAAGCACTCGGGGTTGGAGACATAGATTTCGTGTCTTGCAGCAGCGTGGTGTACGAAGCTATGATTATGGACTGGATGAGAAATTTCGAAGTCGGCATTCCTTCTCTTCTTGAAAATGGCATCAAGGTCCTTATATATGCTGGGGAGTATGATCTTATATGTAACTGGCTTGGTGAGACACTCTTCTTCTTCTTCTTCTTTTTAGTGCCTTGCTCTTCTAAACTCGTGTTTTTCGGACGGTTAGGGAATTCGAAGTGGGTTCATGCGATGACATGGTCCGGGCAGAAAGATTTCGGTGCATCGCTTATCGTCCCGTTCATCGTTGATGGTATCGAAGCAGGGAAACTGAAGAGCAATGGTCCTCTCACTTTCCTCAAGGTCTGAACTCTGAAAAATGCAATCTTTATAATCTGCAATTATCATTCATCCGTGTGCTTTCTCTAATGGTACTTAATTGTGCCCATGATGATGACAAATTGCAGGTACATGAGGCAGGTCACATGGTTCCAATGGATCAACCAAAAGCTTCATTACAAATGTTGCAGAAATGGATGCATGGGGAAATAGCCTCATCTGAAACAGCTGAGAGAATTGCTCCTATATAGTGATCTAACAATTTTTTTTATTTAATCAATATGGGGCACTAAATTAAATGAATTTTTAAGATTGTTTCATTGTTCTCGACTGTTGCATACCATAAGAAAGAAATGAGCTTACAGTGTTTGACCAAACTTTCTCAGATCTGAGTTTACAAAGAAACAAAATTTAAAGTAGTTCAAGGCAAATTCCACCTTAATAATTTTATTGTTCTTAAGTGGTCTAATTTTGATTTTAGTCCCTCTATTGTGCAGAAATTCGAGATTTAATTCCCCTTATTTGGTATAATTTAGTCTTCATATTTGTATAATATTATTAGTAGGTCTAAATTGATTATACCGCAGTTATTACAATTAAGGTACTCCAAAGTTGTGAGCTTGAAATATTGTGAGTTTTGAGTTTGATCAATGATAAAGAAAAGGCTTTTTCTTTACCCCATTCCAAACTTCTTGTTAATAAAGAAAAGGGATAATATTTGATAAATGGTTTAAAGTTTTAGTGCTTTCGTCATTCTATTTTTTCCACTTCATGCTTGACTTGGTAAGCACATACATGGTACATAGACATGAAATTTTAGGAAATTTAAGCTGATTTTATTAAATTTCAAGGTTCAGTTTCTCCTACAAAAATATTTATTTTCACTTTATCCTGTCTGGTATATACATATCAGACTTGCAGAATACATATACTTGAATAAAATATACATATAATATTTCACCGAGTTCTTCCATCGAGAAGTTCCGGAAAGCAGAAGATGATGTATAGGACTACACACCGTTGAACCGAAATGAATGAAACCTGTAACATATGCCATCCTCGTTTCCTGGCATCAACACCTATGTATCAGATACATTTCCAATGATCAAAGATACGTCACGATAGAAGAAGTCTCTGATAAATACTCCAAAAGCTACCTGAACTTTGTGAAGCGCTAACTCAGGCAAAACCCTTAACCACGTTTATGATATTAACCAAATCAAAGATTTCGATCCAATAACCATCGGGATCTTTGATTAATGCATACCCTGCAAATCAGATTGGTAAATCAAGGCATGAGAAAGCATTTTCAAAGAAATCAGAAAGCAAATATTTCAGACATAACTTTCACTATTAGTATCATCCACAGTGATGTCTTACCATCCTCTGGTGTTTTGACAAACTCTACTCCATGCCTTGCAAACTTCTCACATGCCTTGAATGTATCATCAACACTGATGCCAAGATGCCCTGAAAAGGGAAAAAGGACAGATTACTACCTAAAATATCCCAAAAATTCCTCAAATACAAAATTCGCATATTTAGAAAAGAAAAAGGAAAAAAAAAAGCCGGTCTTCTATCGACTTGAACATAGAAGCAGCATCTGTTTGATCAATTACAGAATAGTTGTTTATAAAGCCGGAGACTTTATCGTAAAGAAATAATCATACTTTTAAACTACTCTTCTTTGAAGCACAGATCATAAGACACTAGAAGAAATGAACATTATAAAAGATACAAAAGCTGTTCATACCAAGGCCTAAAGGTTCTGAATTCCCAGTGTGGTATCCTTTGAACTCGGTGTCACTTTCGGTACCCCATTTGCTGTAGGAAACATTAAAACTGTTAAACATGGTACAAGTCAGAAGAATGATGATTTTGTCAAAACAAAAGGCGGATTGATTTTTCCTCCAACCCCCCCCCCCCCCAAGAAATAATGTATTCTTACTGTTTTAGTTCTATGGTAGCCGGTTTCGTAAAGGTCCAAGCTGTTCTATCAATCGGGTCGCTTGGAGCTGTTGAAACATCCTACATCCGAGGTAAATAAGCATTTAGAATCAAACATCATTATTATTTCCGAAATGGTGACACCTCGAGCAGGATAATTTCTTGCAGTATAATTATATGCATTATACCTCATAGCCCATGAAGTACAAGGTAAACTTCAAGTCTGGAACATCAATTCTCTTAAGCAACCTGGAGATGATGATTTCATTGCTTCTATTAATATCAAATTATTTTTTTAAAAGGTAATAAAAAAGAGATATGAAATTAAACTTACGACATGCCCAATATGCTAGAGTAAAAATCAAGACTGATTTTTGGATCCTTAATTCGAAAACACTGCAACCCAAAGGAGAACGAAAAGAAAATAATTACACATATTCATTGAAAAACATAATATTTACATATTATAAACACCAAAAAAGAAATTTGCTGCATGAAGTAGCCTTTGGCGATTTCAGGGGGAGTTTGGAGGCCAGGGTTATTGGCAGCTGATTCTTTTGGTCCCGAGGACGCCATTGAATATAAACTAAACTGGGTTCGATTCAACAAAAAAACCTAAACTTTTCCAACTAGAATTCTCAAAACAAGATGCTTTGAGAGTTGGGTTTTAGAGTTTAGAGAAAGTACAAGGTATATTTGCTTATATAGGGGTTTTGAAATGTAAGAAAATGAAAGTGACGAAGGTGACGTGCAGGGATCACTAGTTAAATGAAGCAAATCTGAGAATGGAGACAAGTCGGCAGCCATTAAAATAGAAGCCATTTTTTGTCTGACATTAACAATCAAAGAGGACATTCTTCAAAAAAAAAAAAAAACAAAAAACTTCTTTTCCCCTTTCAAAAGTTAAAAGACGTCTTTTATTTATCTTTGAATAGTAAGCGTAGGATAATTATGTGCGGTAATTTTAATATACGATTAAAAAAAGTGTTATCGATTTTATTATTATTGGACGTTTTATCAGTTTTGTTATTTTTTTATCGATTTGGTTATTATTAGGCACTTTATCATAAATGTTAAAAAATATTGATGTTTTAAGTAAAAATAATAATATTTTAAGTAATTTTTTTATCGATTTTGTTATTTAAATAATAACAAAACCGGTAACGCTTTATTTTAACCTTATAATAAGGGTGCCGCACTGTAGAACTTTCCACGTCGGGGGAGCTTCGTTGTTAGGCGGTTAAAATAATATTACTAAATGATGTAATCAATGAAAAATGTGATAGGTTAAAAGTGAAACACACAGTATTATAATTTAAAAATTAAAAAGTTATCAAATTTAGTAACATAATAGTTTCTACATAAAATATTATAACAATAAGAAAATAAGTTATAAATAGTACATGTTAGGAGTATTATTAAAATTTTAGGTTGTGTTTAAAATATTATCAAAATTTAAGCTGAAAAGATATGATTTTCATACAATAACAAAATATGTTAAAAAACTAAAAATGTAATGAATATCTATAATAAATACAGTTGTACTCAAGAATGTCATGATTCACTATGAAAGTATGTTATGATCTGGAATGTTAATATTTTCATTAATAAATGAGTTGTGCTAGTGGAGTCTTAGATTTTCTCACAATAACAAAATAAGATAAAAATTGAAAATGTTATGAATATCTATAATAAAAACAATTGCACCTAAGAATGTCATAATTCATTAAGAAAGTGGTTATGTTCTGGAACATTAATAATTTTTATTAATAAAATGGATTACGTCTAAAATGTTACCAGAGTTTAAGGTGATAAAACCTTAGATTTTCTCACGAAAACAAAATAAGTTCAAAGTTAAAAATGTTATAAATATCTATAACAAATACAATTGCACCCAAGAATGTCATGATTCACTAAGAAAGTGGGTTGCGATATGAAATGTTAATATTTTTATTAATAAAATGGATTGCACCTAAAATGTTACAAAAATTTTGTTGGTAATGCTTTAGACACTATCCCACATGGAGAGGGAAATACCACGTGCAAGGGTATTTATAATGTTCACACTTCTCTCCCTTGTTGAGTGATAGAGAACAAGGGCCTACCTTATGCGCCGTTGCCACCAATGTCTCATCTCGTGTCAGGGTTTTCTCCAAAGAGAAAATTCATAAGAAATTTGTGGTCGAGGTCGAGGGTCGTTATTAGTATAAAGATTGTGAAAGAATATTTTCTTTGAGATTTATAGGCTGAACTGAGAACTGTTATTCGATTCAAAATTTACATAGGTGTAACAACTATATTAGATTTCATTTTGAATTATGTAAATTAAGTCAATAATAGTCAGCTGTAATTGAGAAGCATCATTTTGGGATTCTTTCTTTTCTGAATATAAGATGTATTTGGACAGTATTTCAGCTATATGCAGAATAAATTGGATAGATGTTATGTTGCTTCAGTTACGGGGGCTTAATTGCAGGTTAATTTGTTGTTGTAACAACTATCTCTGAATTATGAACTTGGACAACTTTGAGACCAGGTTCATTCATTTATTAAAGCCATAAAATCTGAAAAATATTAAAATCATAATTTAATCTAAATTTTACTTAGACGATTTTGTCCTTAAATCTAGCATATAAATAGAAAAGCATTTTCAACTACTTAGATCATCCAACAACTCAAAAATCTTCTCAATTCCTCTCTAAGGCTTTTTAATATTTCTACACATTTTTCGATACTACAGAAGATCAATACCACCACAGTCCACTCTTGTTTTGGGTGTATGGATTCTCAGAGCGACCGTGTTAACCTTTAGGGATAATAAATCTATCACATTGACTACACATATCGGGGCGAATTTGTTTCTAAGGTAGTGGTTTCATTACGGCACAATTTTGGTTTTCATTTGCTAATTTTATTTTTAATCTGTCCTATCACTGCTAACAGTGTACTTTGCAGTATTTATTTCCAACAATTTAGAAATAAATTCATTTACTGGAAAAAATGCCGACACCATTTAGCAAACTTATTCCTGATTTGTCCAAGCTTAATGCACTAGATAGGTCCACTTATTGTAGGTGGTCCTAGCGTATCTTATTTTCTTCAAGCAGTTTGACTTAGATTATGTACTGCTTAAACCATCACCTACCACTCCGACGACCAGTTTTGTTACAACATACATCACTGTAATCAGTGATGAAGTTCTTCCTGATGTCACCTTTGTCTTCGTCGTCATAGCAGTTGAAAAATTTGATAAAGTTAACAATTTGGTGTGTGACCATCTCTTTAGTCACAAGTCAAACAAGCTTTTCGACATGTTTCTCAAGGAAAGAAGTTCTAAGACAATATGGGACACACTTGAAAAGAAGTATGGCTTTGATGATGCATGCATCAAGAAATATTTTGTTATTAGAGATCAAGTCCATGATTACGAAAATCAAATCTCTAACATCTTTACTGTGTAGATGTGTGAAGTGTTGCAAGCCAATGTCCTGATCGAGGAGATGCACAAGTCTTGGTTTGACCAAATTAACTCTCTCAAACACAAGAAGATGAACATTTCACTTGAGAAGCTGATGAGCCACATGAAGATAGAGGAAACTATCCTTTTGAAAGACAAGGTTGCTAACTCTTTTGGTCAATTATCGTTTAAAGCTAACTTGATTGAATATGGTGCTGCCTCAGAGTCTAAATTAAAAAAGATCGGTAAAATAGGAAATCAGAACAAGAAGACAAAACCTCAAAAAGGGACCAACTTTAAAAAATCAAGAAACGCCAAAATTGAAGGAAAGTCTATCAAGTGTTATGTGTGCGGTCAATTCGGTCACAAAGCCTATCAATAACATCGTTTAGTCCGCCAGAAATAAAACAAACCATAAATGAAAATTGCAGAGAACAATACTGATATCATCGCAATAGTGGTTTCAGAGGTAATATAGTGGAGAACAATATTGAGTAGGTCGTTAACACCAATGCTTCCAGACATTTCTACACAAAGAATGAGTTTTTCATCGAGTTCGAAAATGGGAAAAAAGGTGAATGTGTGTAATTGGGAACTCTAGCAGCTCTGAAGTGCTAGGCAAAGGCAAGGTTTTACTCAAGCTAACTTTCGGTAAAACTTTAGCCCTAAGTAATGCTATGTATGTATCTGCCAAGCGTAGAAATTTAATAAGTGGTGATCTTTTAAATAAGTCATGTATTAAACTAGTTTTTTAGGCAGATAAACTTGCATTTTCTTGAAATAGTCATTATGTTGGGAAAAGTTTTTTAAATGTAGGTTTATTTGTTATTGAAATTGAGAATAAAACTACCACTTATGCTTATACGATTGAAACTATTGATATGTGGCATGTTAGATTAGGACATGTGAATATTCACTCTTTAAAGAAACTGATTAAATTAAATATTCTACCTAAACTATACGAAACTAGCTTTATGAGATAAATGATTTAAATTCCATATCTGATATAACTCAAGTCTTTCTGTTGGACGAGGATTTTAAGACTTATAAGAAAACTATAAGATCTATTGATACTAGTTTATGGAAAAGTGCTATTAATGATGAACTAGAATCAATAGTATCTAATCATACTTGGGAATTAATGGACTTGCCTAGAGGATTTAAACCTATCAACAATAAATGGGATTTTTTGAATGAAACTCAGATCAAATGGCTTAATCTAGAGGTACAATGCAAGGCTAGTTATCAAAGGGTTCACTTAAAAATTTGGTTTAGACTTATTTGATACTTACTCTCCTGTAATGAAAATTTGAACGATCTGTGCATTATTTTTACTATGTTACAAGTATATCAAATGAATGTGAAGATTGTATTTTTCAATAGAGTTCTAGATGAGGAGATCTATATGGAGCAACCTCTAGGCTTTGAGGCACCTGGTATGGAAGGCAAAGTGTGTAGACTTAAAAGGTCTCTTTATGGCATTAAGCAAGCTCTTAAATAGTGTTATGAGAAATTTCATTAAACTATCCTTAGTTTTGGTTTAGTTGTGAATTGTTCGGATGCATGCGTGTATTCGAGAATGTTCGATACTAATTGTATCATCCTAAGTTTATATGTTGATGACATGTTGATTTTTAGTATTAACATTGAGTCCATTAACAAAACAAAAAGTTTCTTATTCACTAAAATTGATATGACTGATTTGGGAGAAGTCGATGTAATCTTAGGAGTCAAAGTTACCAAAACTAAAAAAGGATTTGCTTTAAATCAAACACATTATATCGAGTATGTGTTAAAGAAGTTTGACAATTTTTATGTCATCCTTGTTCGAACTCCTTATAACCCTAGAATACATCTCTTTAAAAACAAAGGAAGTAATGTTTCCCAAATAGAATATGATAAAATAATTTAAATCCTAAACTTTTTAATGAACTATATACGACCTGATATTGCGTACACTATGAACATACTTAGTATATATACTCATAACCCAAGTACTGAACATCGGGTTTCTCTTAGACGCTTACTCTAATATCTTAAGGGTATGATGGATTGGAAACATGAGTTTGTTGGCTATTCTACGATTTTAGAAGGATATTGTGATGCCAACTGGTTTCTGATTATCATGAGGTAAGCTCTATGAGTGGGTATATTTTACTTTAGGTGGAGCAAAGATCTCGTAGAAGACTGCGTAGCAAATCTTTATTTCTTGTCCCACCACGAAGTCAGAGTTTATAGCTCTTAACTTAGCTGGGCAAGTAGTTGAGTGACTTAGAAATTTATTAGCAAAAATTTAATTGTGGGAAGACCTACTCCTCTAGTCTCCTTACTGTAAGATCCACAAGCTACAATACGTGTGGCTAAGAACCAAGCTTACAATGGTAAGAAAAGACACTTTCGTATAAGGCATGAATCTGTTAGACACTTAATATGGAATGAAGTACTCCCTTTAGAGTATGTGTAGTTAGAAAGG
Source organism: Hibiscus syriacus (assembly GCF_006381635.1). Classification (NCBI taxonomy): domain Eukaryota; kingdom Viridiplantae; phylum Streptophyta; class Magnoliopsida; order Malvales; family Malvaceae; genus Hibiscus; species Hibiscus syriacus. Next base: position 552,579 of record NW_024062640.1, read on the forward strand.
AACCTAGTGATCACGTGTAAATATATTGTATTGTGGCATGTAAATATGTGCTAGTATAAACAATCAATGCAAGTAATACATTATTGAGCGAGTATTGTCTCCACAGGGATTGGAGGTATTTTAGAAGCAAGCTATATTAAATAAAAATGTCACTAAACTAAATCTAAGTATATATTTACGTTGGAATAAACAAATGGAAGTTGGTTGTGGCTGATATAAATGGTAATAGAATGTTGTGTCAAGAATGGTGTAAAGTGAGGTGAAATTGATGTAGTTAAAATTATTGAAAATGTAAAAGTGTGTCGAGGCAAGAATTTAAGTAAAATGAAAAAGTATGCTAAAGCAATAAAATAAATTGAACCCTAGGAAATGAGATAAGACTGACAACCTCACACAATCAAGCTTTTCTAGAGGTAAATGGCACGAACTTGGTATGGCAACAATATTCTGTTCTACGAATGGTCTATGCTTCTATGTGTATGTTATCCGACAGGATTTGCTAAAAATGCTCCTAAACTTTCTCAAGCAAGGAACCTGATAAAACTAATGCTACGTCAACACCTCTCAGAGTGAATTGCAACAATAGCTTATCGACTAAGTCATATCCCTTTTAGTTGAATGAAACCATTTCATTATCTCTAAAGTGTGTTAGAACCTCTCCATCTCGATTTGTCTCCCTTGTTCACGTATATCTAACCTAGCTCTCTCGATACTATATATCTATACTTAGAAAATGACAATCTCTCAAAAGCTCTTTCAAGACTAAACATATTACACTACAGCAAATGGCAATATCTCAAAAGCTCTTACAATGCTACAATGCTAGAAAGGTAAAAATAATGAGCAAAACAACATTTTAACATAGAAATATCAAACTATCGATTAACATAAAGTAAAATCATCCAACACAAATCCAACAACAAATAAGGTAATACATGGTGTGGCTAAGTTCATCTGAGAATATTCAAGTTTTGTACAAGCCCAAATAGATAGAAAAATAAAGCACAAGGAGAAGAAGACTCCCAATGAGTTGTTATCGTGACCCTTAGCTTTATCGCATTAAGTAAGCTAGCCTCTTTCAAGGTCTAGCTACTATCTCCTTAAAGCACAGCTATGGAGGACTCCACGAAAATGGGATGAAAAAAGAAGAAGGAAATGGAAATGTGCAACTGCCTTTTTCTTAGGTTACCTCCTAAAAGCTCCAAAAGTCCTTATAAAATGTAAAGTACATTGATATTTATAGAGGGGGATATTTCTAGGGTTTTGGGCCCTAAAATTCCCTTTGTACTCTAGGTGGCATCATCCTTACGTGAATGAGCGATTATTGTGGCATATGGTCCTAAAATTTAAAACAAGGGTAGAACGTCACGGTAGCTGGACATCCTGGAAAATATATTTTTGCTATTTTGTCTTTTCTGTACCAGATTCTGCTATCCATTCTTTACGGTGACAAGTCTTTCAGCTTCCTCTCTCCAGAATGCTACAATAGTCGAATCTTCTCCTTAAGTTTTTCTCATTTTCACTACATCAAAAGAGCAAGACCTTTCCCATAGAAGCACCAGTTTTCAATAAATATATGATGTAGCAAGCCTTTACCACTAAATGCAACTTCATGGCCTAAATACAACCTAAATTTTATAACATAAGCTTTAAAAAAACAATAACCTAAGTAAAAAGGCACAAAATAGAGCCTTTTTATGGGGTTATAACACTCCCAAACTTAAGATATTGCTTATCCTCAAGCAATGGATAGTAATTAGCAAGAAATAATTCTATGGAAGAAGTTTAGTTAAGGCAGAAGTTTTGAAATAAAATTTCAGCCCTCATAAATAATTGGCTTCAACATGCTAGACAAATCAAGATATCAAGAACTTTTCCCTAAAGCAGGACCATTTGCATTGTGTATGCGTGATTATATCCATTCTATGCTTAACGAAGTTAGAAAAAAAGTCAAGGCAAGTTCCCTATTTTGCTTTAGCATTTCTTTACCAATTAAGAACAAAATCAATCTCATTAACATTAACTTAACACACACACACAGAAATACATATATTAAACACTACTACGAGGGAAGTCAGCCTATTACAACTACCATTCACTATTACTATAGCTGAAATTTATTGAAACACAGTATCCAAGCACTACAATGCAAAGCAAATAGGTAGAGTCATCCCGTGACTACTTTTATTCACTCGTATGCTAAAGCTTATATTTATTAAAACACAATATCTAGGCACTATTATAGTAAAGAGAAGTGTCCCTCTATAGTTATGCTGAAACATTTATTCACAATTAAACAAAATTCATAAACATATGGGAGTTCAATCAAGCATATATCCATTAAGTACATTATTCATAAATTTATATTGCAGGAGGCAAAAGTTCTTTCATAAAAATTTCCAACTCCCATAACATAGAAAACATACAATCGTGTATCAAAGGTTCACAAAGAATAAAGCTTTGAAGTTGGTTATATTAATCCTAACAATCATGTACATTCAATTCACAGCCATGGAAAAAATTTATCATCATTGGGCATCCTTAACTTATTTCAAAAAAAGCTAATTTAACCTAACTAAATGCCATAACATAATTCTACTAATATTATCAATACAAATGCTTAAGTATGGATAATACCTCCCCAAACTTGAAGAATGCATTGTCCTCAATGCATGAATACTAAATTAACTAAACTACACTACATGAATGCAAGTGCTAAGAAAAGTACCTTATTGTGGTGTTGTCTTGTCCCTATTACGCCTGGTGCGTCTTCTGTTTGGGGTGGATTCTTCTGGTTTGATCTACTGGGTGGTCTTGGTCGGGGTTGTGGCTTCGGATGCCACATCATATGTTTTAGATGCACATTTAGCTGATTTCTTTAAGTGATCTCTGGTCATACATGGTTCTACAGGCTACGATTGAACATGCGAGGGTAGGTTCTGTTTAGTTTCAGCAGCAGAGTCTAACATTGTATCTTCATTGGTCTTATTAGAATCATCATGGAAGATAAGACTTTGTTGCCCTAGTGAGATAATCTCCTCATCCTCAGCATCGGACGGGGGGTAGGTATCGAGCGACTCAATGTCATTGAGCTCTATGGGCTCGGTGGCATTGGAAGTGGTCAGCCTCATCGGATTGTTCTTCTTCAGTGGGTAGGGTAGTTGTCTATATGGTCTAATGGGTTGTAGCTCGCGGGTCTCATTCAACAAATGTTGCTACAACAATTTTCTCATTCAGAATTTTATCCAAGAAAGGAGGGAAACTGTCGGTGTTTAAGGGCAACATCTCCTTGAAAAAGGAGGACAATACCTCATCTCTTTGCCTCACATAGTCGAAGAAGGTATTATTTTAGTCTCCAGCTTCTCTACTTGTTCCATCGTTTCTCAAGAGAAAGCCATTATAACCATTATTCTTGTTGCAGTAACAGTTTTTGCACCTCTTTCGAGGATCTCTTTGAGGGAATCTTTCATTCTTTATCCCTAAACTGCTATGTGTTATTAGATGAACTAGAAAACAAACTAGAGTTAAAATAAAACTGAAAAAGAAAGAAATGAAACAATTAAGTAAAAATAATTATTTATATACAAACTACGAAATAAAATATTATAGCGAAATTTTTAAGGATTAGGTGTTGCAAACTCTGAGACGTCATGAAGTAGAAGTGATGACTTGTCTCTAAGTATTGGGTCTCCAGTATACACTTTATGCATTTTCCATTCACCTTAAACATTTATAAACTGTCCAGGTTTTTGATGTCTACAGCTCCATGCAGGTGCATGTGATGCACTTGGAAAGGTATATACCATCGGGACTTAAGTTTACCCGAAAAATCTTCAGGCTAGAGTTGTATATGAGGACTTGGTGGGCTTCATGAAATTGGCATGGCATAATATTTTTGTCATACCATTGTTTGGTTTTCTCTTTGTACAAGAAGTAATTTTCACAAGCCTCGGCCTGAAATTCATCCATTTCATTGAGATCTAGCAGTTTTTTCTCACCAGCCAACTGGGCGTCCATGTTGAGCTTCTTAATCACCCAGTAGGCCTTATGCTCTAGCTCCACGGGAAGATGACATGTTTTGTCATAGATTAACTTGAACGGGGACATGCCCAATGAGGTCTTAAAGGCTGTTCGATAAGCCCAGAATGCCTCATCGAGCTTTGGGACTAGTATTTCCTCTTAGGGTTCACCACTTGTAATACCCCTAAATTTTGGTTAGTGACCAAAACATAAATTTTGAAAGTTTGGTGACCAAAGTAGAAAATTCGAAAAGTTTCTATTAGCTTTTTCAACCTTTGATTTCTCTATCGAACTTTAATAAGTACTGGTTCTTTTTCATAAGTCAAATCTGGTCGAATCTCTATTTCCTATGGGGTGATAATATGAAAATGATCTGATTGATACTTCCTGAGCATCGACGCATGAAAAACATTATGGAACTTGTCTATTTTTGAAGGCAATTCTAGCTAATAAGTCACTAATCCAACCAACTTTCTTTCTTTTTTTTCTTATAATCTTATAAGGTCCAATAAATCTCGGACTCAACTTTCCTTTGCGTCTGAACTGTAATACTCTTTTTGTCATGGTGATAATTTAAGAAATATTTTTTATCACCTTTCTGGTATTCAATCACCTTTCTTTTTCAAGTCTGTGCAAGACTTTTATCAATCAGTAACTATCTTGATATCATCTTAAATGATCTTTTCCCATTACAATGTCTATTGTAACTCTTTACTGGTCCCACTAATGGATAGAATTTGGTTACAATAATTCAAAAGGCACTTGATGTGTTACGTTAACACACTGACATGTCAGCCATTTAGAAACAAGCTCGATGATAACTCTTTTCATATCTGTTTATAAACTCTTTCATCTATAATATAAACATTCATCAGACTTAACCTTAAAGTCTTTAGTTTTACCTTTTCCTTCTTGTTCTATCTTTGACAAGAACGATAATTTTCATCTTTTTTCTGATGATCCTTTATTCGATCTAGAAACATGGGCTTTAAATTTAATTCTACAATCAAAACAATATCTTTCTTTAAAGACAATCATGCAATCAAAACTCTCATAATAGAAATGCCTTTTAGCTTTATCATATCAGCCACCATATTAGCCTTTCATGTTTGCAATTGATAAGCACGTCATCATTCTTTAAGGAATTCAATCAATTTCATTTCTTTTGACTCTTTCGAGTCAATAAATACTTTTGACTTTTGATATCCGTATAGATATAACATCACTCACAATGTAGATAGTGGTGTTATATCAACAAAAAAAAAACACAACTATTGCCAACTCTAGATCATGAGTCAGATAGTTTCTTTCATGATTCTCTAGTTGATTTGAAGTATAAACAAAAGCTTTTCCTCTTGTACGAACACACATCTAAACTATTATAATACACATTACTATAATTCACATAATCTTTTCCAGATTCTAATTATACTAACCTTTGAGCTTATGTCAATATTCTTTATAACATCTCAAAGTTTTCTTGTCACTTAACAGTCCAATTGAAGAACACGTCTTTCCTCAATAGCATGGTCAGAGAGAATATAATCATCAAAAAGTTCTTTATGAACCTTCGATAGTAACCAACAAATCCCAAGAAACTTTTAAATTTGAAAACATTCTTTGGAATTTATCATTCGACTATATCTCGTGCTTCCTTTATATATATATTCTTAAACCCTTAGCTGAGTCCACAAGGCCAAGGAATAAAACCTTATACAACCAACATTTACACTTGGTACACTTAGCGTGCAATTTTTCTCCCAAATAGTTAGAAGAGCTATACAAAAACAGACTAGTGCAACCTCATAATAGACGGCGAATTCAAACTCTACGAGATGAGACGAGTCTCCGTGTGAAATCTGGCACAAATGGCCACCATCGACGACAGCGATTGACGATCAGACGTTGACAATGGGTGGTGGTGGGTGGTTAGACGGGGACCAATTTCTCGAAAGAAGTCGGAGCTTCTCTTTCTAAAAAAAGAAGAAGGAATGGAGAAAATGAAAAAAAAATAAAAGTCAAAAAGGGTTTTTATATCCTCCTTAAAACGACGCTGTTTTTGAGGTGAGAGGAAAATCACACATGCGATCGCTCTGGTTTTACAAACATCCATTTTAGTCCTCTTTTACAGTTTTCCTTCTTTAATTTGGGTATTAATTTTATTTTATTTTATTTTATTTTGGTCATTAGTATTGTTATTATATATTTTTATTTACTTTATGTATAATGTTAATCTTATTTTGGTTTAATCTATTTTTTTCTTTTTGTTAATTTTTTGGACTTTGTTTATGTAGATTTTTTATTTGTTTGATATGATCTTTTATCATTATTTTTTATTTAATTGTATTTTCTTTTAAATTGTTTTATTGCATTTATTTATTTATTTATTTTATATAAGATATTTAATTTATATTTTATTCTAATTTTTTTTTTATTTTTTGGGTATATTTTAATTAAGGTATGTTTTTATTTTAACTTATTTCTTTTCTTACTCTATTTAATTTTAACGTTAATTTATTTTCATTAATTTCCTTAATTTGACCGTTTCCCTCATTGATTCTATTTTCTTCCTTAATTTCCTTCTAACGTGCATGATTCATGCCTCCTTCCTTGTTTTATTGTTTTTAATCCCTATGTACAATTAGTTTCTTAGAATTATATTAATTGACTTATTTATTTTTTTTTCTTTTTTGAATTATTATGAGTTACCTTAAAATCTGTACTTCCTATTTGGTTTATTCTTTGTGATTTCATGTCTAATTAATTTAGTCATAGATTATGACATTTGATTTAGAATATACTTTTAGGCTTATTTTTTATTTATTTATTAAGTATTTGGTTTAGATCTAAAAATATTATTCGGTTATCACTTAGAACTAGGTGAATTTTTAAAATATTCTCCACTTTTCCTCAGGATTTTATTTTTGTTCGATTAAAATATTAAAATTTACTTAAAATTGATGCTTAGAGCCCCTCAATTTTAGATTTAGGTTCTTTAATTAAATAATTTATTCTCGACTTAGATGAATATTTAATTTTAGGTTTAGTCCTTTTTTAATTAGAATTTTAGGTTTAGTCCTTTTTTAATTAGAATTTTAGGTTTAGTCCTTTTTAAGTAGCTTAGCCAAGACGATACTGAAATCTTAAGATTTAATATTAGAGCCTCGATTTTAGGATTAGTCTTATTAGGTCCTTTAAAATTCATAATTTGAGATTTTAGTTAGATGAATACTTAATTAATTCATTAGCATAATTAGGTTCAAAAATTGGTTGTTTGATTGGATAATTCGTTTTCAGAAAATAAAGGCGATGTTCATTTATTAGGGTTTTAATATTGTATCCTCCGCTTGTGCTCGGGAGTGACCATTATTATCTCATGAAATAAATCGACATTCTTTTCAAATTCTTGCATCATGGTTTCAAAATTAAGGCAATATTTATGTAATGGGATAAATGGTAAACATCTGCTTGTGTCCGGGGTAATTATTATTTATTCCTAATTACATAAATACCTTTTTCAAATCTCCATACATAACATATCAAAAAATTAAATAAAATAATGAACTAGTAATTTTCAATTTTTGAACCATGGGTGATCAACTAGGTACCAATTTTGGGTTTTGTGGGGGTGCTAATCCTTCTCCGTACGTAATCGACTCTCAAACCCATTTTTTGATTTCACAGACCAAAACTGGATATTTTTTTATAAAATAAAATATTTTATTTAAAATTACCTGATTTCATACTTTAAAAATTATTGGTGGTGTAACACCCATAACTAGTATACGTGAACCAATACGAGTTGCATGTCACATCAGAAATTTAAAATATTTCTTTAATTGAACTGAGTAAAATTTTGTTTCATTCAAACATCTCAAGTTTCATAACTTGACAAATTATTAAAAATAATTATTCATATAAAAATCATAATATAATATTGTTGGTTACCAATTCAAAACCAATTTCAAGCAGTAATAGACAATTTTGTTCTATTTTCATAAAATAAATAAGATTGTCTAACACATTTGATTTAAAACCCACATTAATTTTTGCTAAGCATAGTCTAATATCATTATATTTATTCATACTATTAATTATATTTAATAGTAACTATATTAAGAAATTGTAGACATTTCATTCTCGTATACATGACAACTAAGGCGTTTAGAACACAATAGGATGCCATCATTGTTACCTGTAAATATTTTCTTAGTGACTGACGCCAACCTCAACTCCTTACTCATTTTCCTCATTTTTCCTATGCGTGAAAATCATCACACGCTAAGTATACTCTTAATGAGACAATCATATGAATATTTAAAGCAATGCAACAAATAAATTTAAATGAATAACCATATTCAATGCAATATGATCACTTACCTATATTCCAGCCATGTTACCATATATTAACATGATATAACCGAATATCAAGTTTCTTACCAATATACTATCCATTCGTTCCACAAACTCGTAAGCTTATTTGTTTGTTTACCATTTATTAACCAATAAACCATAGCCCAATTTAAACCCTAAGGACCCTGGATATTCGAGTCAAATATAGGCACTGTAGTGCTAAACCTGCACAAAGCTTACGCTCTAGTGCTAATTCGATATTAAACATAAGGTCAGGCCCACAACCTACATTAGGTTTACACTGTAGTGTTGATCTAAATATGAAACATAAGGTCATGCCCACCACCTACACTAGGTTTACACTCTAGTGCTAATCCGAATATTACACATAAGGTTGTGCTCACCACCTACACCTAGTGTTCTTACACACTAGTGCTAATATAAACATGCAGTTGTTACATTATGGCATTTCAACTATACCCTGTCCCACAATGACTTACTTGGGCATATAATCTATTTTTATTTCATCCATGTCAATGTATATTAATATAATTTTAACATTGGGCAGTTTATACCTGAAGTAACATTCATAATAAACATCATATATATTCATGATAAAAATCATATATACAATGATCAATGCATTTTATATTCAACATTTGACATATTTAGAATATATCAATCATATGATAAATGGCATAAATATCATGCCAATATGAACAAGGTAGACTCATCACGAGTCTTCCTAATGATGTATAAAACATCCATGTATAATGTCATGCATGCATTGCACTCACTTTGAAACTTTATATAAAAATCAAAATATATGCCTCAATAATCTTTAACTTGATCCTTTGCTTCTAATTCGGTTAAATCCCAAACTTTGTCATAATTTCATATCCTGGCAGTTTGAACTACCTTTAAAGAAATATCATTTTATATTAATATATCCTTTAAAAATTATTCCGTTTGTACCAATGGAAACTATACTCAAATAAGAATCTATCCATATAAGGCACTCCATCTAGTTCAATTTTTACTTTTTGTGGTAAAGTTTCAAAATTGACCGACTGAATCTGTTTTGAGCAGAATCTGCTGCCCCGTTTTCTAACTTATCCTCGGTTAAAAATTCATATATTTTTTATATACCTCGAAATTAGTGTCCGTTTGTTCTAAACAAAACTAAGCTGATATAAGAATCCAATGGTATAAAAATCATTCTCTAATCATAATTTTATATTTTATATTGATTTTCTAAACTTACTGTCTAGGACTAAATTTCTAAGGAAACTTCACCAATTTGCATTTTCAATTTGTTCACTAATTCTATTAGCTCACCAAATGCACATATATGCATGCATCAAAAATCACATAAAATTTTAGCATTCACTTCTTACCATAGTAACTCCGTCACTGGATCATCACAAGCCAATTATTGTTCGATAACATAATAAGTACAAATTAAATTTGCACTCACCTAGTCTCCTTAGCTTGCAACCTTCCTTAGAATTTATCATTTCATCCTTAAGCTTATCCTGAACTTTAATAATGTTTGATCTTGATTTCAAGCATTCAATATCTATAAATATCATTACCAAAATATACAAATTCAAACCAAATGTTAGAATCTTACTAACATAGACATACTTTGGAAAATAAGTTCCTAACAATTTTTTCGATACTTATTCGATGTAATTTATATATCACAAAATAAATGTTAACTTTAATACTAATAATTGACCACTCAATTCCTTTTTATCCCAACGTCAAAAATATTTTCACATTTATGATTTAAACCTCAACTTTTACTAGCTTTCCAAAATAATCCAATTTCACATCCTAACTTCAATTTCAACACTCAAACATTAATTTCCAGAAGAGTTAATCAACCATTGAACAATTACACAACAACCCAAAACTTTTCCAAAATTGCCAATTAGGTCCTCAAACTTTCATAAAATTATATAATGGTCCCCAAATTTTTCTAAGGCTTGTAGAATACTTCCTACATCATTTCCAGCCCCTAACTAATTTTCCCATAATTTTTTCATCCTCTATAGTTAAGGTCGAATGCTTTGTATGTTCAAGATTAGAGTTTTCATGATTTTAATCGATTTTGATTCGATTCAAGTATGAAATCAACTTCGATTCAACCTTATAAAATCTCTACAATAAAAAACCTAACTTAATTTTATCAAAACACATATTTCTGCCAAGATTAGGTTTAGGCCGAAACTTCATATGTTCATATGATCATGTACAAGTGATTTTAATCATCAATCATGCTTGGAAATTATTCTACAACCTCAATAACATCAAAATCATTCATCAATTACATAAACCCTAATGTGAACATAAACTTTAGAATTTCGGATCTTTGAACACAAATCAAATTAGCAAACGATAATGGTACCAAATGATTGTTTTTTAAAATAGAACAATTTTTTATTTCACGACATGATCCAAAATCCAAAGGAAATTGCTCAAAAATAAAAAATAAAAATTATCTTTCCTTGTTCATGGGTAGCATGAAATGTTGGCTGAAAATGGCTAAGTTTTCATGAAATTTCTATTGAATTTCATGTTAATTTAACCTTTATTTAAGCTTAAATGAATAAAATATTCATTTAATGAGAAATATCCATTTTACCATTAATGAAACTTGATATTTACAATAATACCAAGCCACATCAACCTTATGATCTTCCAAAGTCAAATATGGACAAAATATTTTCCCGTTTACAACTTTGCCTATGCCATTTTCTAAAAATTTTAATCTTGACATTTTTCATCTAACGATCCAAATTGCACATGGAAATAAATTTCTCAAATCCAATGGTCCATATTATTTCCCATAATTTTAAAATGTGGAAATAATATTTATAAGATTAATTTATCATCCTTCAAATTTTTTCAAAATTTCTATTCGATCAGATTTACCAAATTTTTACCAGATCAAACTTTCTAGTTTTAAAAAAATTTCCATATCACGAATTTGATTTCAATAAAACCTCAATCTCAATATTAAACTATCCATTTATGGAATAAAAATTATTTTTGGGAAAATTACCATTTAGGTCCATGAATTTTTCTAAATTTTCTACTTTGCCACCAAACTTTCAAAATTTACATTTGGGTCACTAACCAATATTTTGGGGTGTTACACTTCTTGCCAAACTCATATTCTTGATTGAGTTGAGTACCACTCGGCGTGAGTGCACTGCATTGCTCCTTTTCATGAGATTTACTAACCTCAGTATCACTAGGGAGACTGCCTTGTGGGCAAACATGTAATGCGATAGAAATTTAGCCCATTGGTTATCCTGTTCTCTCAAAGATGAGATATGGATTTTCAACAAAGCTTCTTGATTATGCGAAAGTGTGCCTTGGCTTTTAATAGTTGTCAAATGCTCGTGTAGAAAAGCCTTTGTTGAAAACATTTTGATGTTTCGATATAACAAATTAAATTAAAAGAATTTTAATTTTGAAAATGATTTTTCTAAGCATATTCGATATATTAATTCAAATATCAAAATATTACTCAAAGTATTTCAAAGTTCATTTTAAATCCTTACTAAAGTATAAAATTAAGTTTTAATCTTAAAATAATTTCAAAACAATTTTACAAAGTATTTCGAACTGTTTCAAAGCCAAAAATTACAGTTTGTCCAGAGGGAACCGATTCCCCCTGAATGGTTTTGCTCCGAGAAATAACAGTGTGCTCGGAGGGAACCAATTCCCCCCAGGGGGTATCGATTCCCCCCACTGTTCAACGGTCGAATATTTGAATTTTACATTTAGGGAACCGATTCCCTATGAGGGGGAACCGATTCCCCCACTCTCCAAGTAGAAATATTAATTGTTTTCACACTTAAACGGCTCTAATAACTTCATTAATGATCCCCAACGTTCAGAAGTGATTCAAGGTGTATTTAAACAAGCTTAGAAGCCATTGATCAACAACAAGAAACAACAAGCAACCAGAATCAAGAGAGAATCAAAGAGAAAGCATCAAACCTCAAGTTTGTGTATTTCAAGCCTATTTTTCATTCAATATTCATTTTGCTTTCAAGAACACTACTTGTACTCAATTGTATTCATTCTTGAGTGTTCTTTTCTTTGTTCTAGATTTGTGCAAACAATCTACCTTGTGAGGATTTCCTTGTAAGTTTGCAAATTTGTAATCTTCTCTTTGGGAAAGAGTGTTCTCAAGAATTGGGGTATATTCTTGAGGGTGTTGTAAGGTTATCTCTTTGGCCTCAAAAGAAAGAACAAATTAGTGAATTTGTTGGAAAATCCTTCGTGTGGATAGCTAAGGTAGTGGACGTAGACTTTGATTGAGAAAGTCGAACCACTCTAAATCGTTGTGCAATTACTTTCAATTTTCTGCAAAAGCTTCCACAAAATTTTAATTGCCAATTCACCCCCTCTTGGCCTATTCCGTCAATCGATTAACTCAATAATTGGTATCAGATCCTAACTCATTTAAAGGTTTAATCACCTCTTGAGTCGATTCAGGAAGAGTTACATCGATAATTAAAGTCATCAATGACCTCTACTTCAAACTTTGACTCCGGTCTCGATTCGATGCCCGTCAACAAGCCTCCTTTCTTTAATGGGGCTAACTATGCCTATTGGAAAAATAGGATGATGTACTTCATTCAAGCAAGTGACATGGGAGCATGGAATGCCGTAGAAGAAGGATACATGAAGCCTCTCACTCATCCAAGATTGTGGAGTGAAGGAGAGACAAGAATGTTCCAACTCAACTCCAAAGCCATCCATATCATATTTTGTGCTCTTGGACCAGATGAAAGTGGAAGAGTTTCATCTTGTACAACCTCCAAAGAAATATGAGACAAACTTCAAGTCACTCATGAAGGTAAAGAAATCTAAAATTAGTATTCTAATGCATAGCTATAAAAATTTCAGGATGAAACCAAATGAAGATATCAAAGCTATGACGAATAGATTCTCAATGATTGTCAATGGTCTCAAATCATATGGAGAGATCATTTCAGATGAAAAGCTTGTGAGGAAGTTAGTTTACTCCCTTCCAAAATCATGGCAATCAAAGAAGACGACAATCATCGAGTCTAAGGACCTAACGTCCTTAACTCTTGAAGAACTGATCGGTTCCCTCCTCACTCATGAAATGATGCTTGAATATGAGGTGGACCTCGATAAGATTGACGAGACACCAAAGGAGAAGGATAATAAGAAAAACATTAGAGTTATTCTCAAATCCACAAAAGATCAGAGTGATTCGAATGAAGATGTCGATGACGAGGAAATGTCATTGTTTGCCAAACAGTTCAGAAAAATGATGAGACCTTACCGAGAAAGAAAATTCAAACGAAATGAAGGCCTAAAAAATGAACCAAAAGAGAAGGACCCAGTCATTTGCTATGAATGCAAAAAACTGGGGCATGTCAAATATGATTGCCCACAATTGAAGAAAAATGGTCAATCCAAAAAGAAGCACAAGGCTCATGTAGCTACATGGAGCGATGAAGAAGGTTCCGATGAAGAGGAACAAGAAGTTACAAACTTGCTTGATGGCTATCGGGGAAGATTCTAAGGTAACCTCGAACTCATTCGATTTGGATGAATTATCTTATGATGAGTTATTAGAGGATTATAATGGGTTGGCTTCAGATTATAAGACTCTATTTTCAAAATAAAAAAAATGATATTTCAAAATTGAAAAATGAAAATAGTCTTATATCCAAGACCAACAATGAGCTTGAAAGTAAGATCAAAGAATTGCAAATCAAAATTAATGATTTTGAAAAGAAAAATCCTGATTTGCATAACTTACTTTCAAAAGTTCATGATTATCATCAAAAGAATATTGATGATCTTAAAACTTCTTTTAATAAGGTTGGAACAAAAAGTTTTGAAAAAGGTGAGAATTTAAAATCCAACTTTGTTAAGAAAAGTTTTAGAAGCTACAATCATAGAAGTCCTCAACGAACCTTGAATGGCAAAATTGTTAGGAGTTTATGGGTTCCTAAGGAATTCATTACTACTAAAGATAAGAATGTCCTTCATAAATGGATACGAAAGGGGACAAGGATTTTAGAAACTAATGAATATGGGTCCAAAAGAATTTGGGTACCAAAAATTAGAAATTAATCTATGTTTGTAGGAAAAGGAGCATTGCTACAAGGCACGGGAAACAAATCTAAATTCATGGTACCTTGACAGTGGATGCTCGAGATATATGACCGGAGACAAAAGCTGATTCATAGAGATTAAAGCCAAAAATGGAGGAGAAGTGACTTTTGGTGATAATTCAAAAGGTCACATTGAAGGTATTGGTACTATAGATAATACCTCTTCCATACAAATTAAAAATGTGTTATATGTGAATGGATTAAAGCATAATCTATTGAGTATTAGTCAATTATGCGATAAGAGATTCAATGTCATGTTTGAAATTAATGGTTGTAAAGTCATTGACATTGCATCTAATCGGATTATGCTTATTGGTAATAGAATAGGAAACATATACATGGTGCATTTAGATTCTATTGATATGACTAATTTGTGCCTAGTTTCTAAGGATGAGCATGATAGTTGGTTACGGCATAGGAGACTAGGACATGCTAGCATGAGTGTTTTGCAACGATTAGTTCAAGGAGAATTGGTTCGAGGGCTGCCTAAACTAAAATTTGATAATGATAAAATCTATGATGCTTGTGCTAAAGGAAAACAAAAGTGAGTTTCTTTTAAATCCATTAATGATGTGTCAACTAGTAGAGTATTACAATTGATCCATATAGATCTTTTTTGGGCCAACTAGGACTACTAGCTTGGGTGGAAAACAATATGCATTTGTCTTGGTGGATGACTATTCTAGATATACTTGGGTTCTATTCTTAAGTACTAAAGATGAAGCATTAGAAAATTTCATCACATTTTCAAAAGTAATCCAAAACGAAAAAACCTACTCTATCACTAGTGTTAGAAGTGATCATGACACTGAATTTGAAAATCTTGGATTTAATGAGTTTTGAAATTATAATGGTATTAGCCATAATTTTTCAGCACCTAGAACCCCTTAACAAAATGGAGTTGTTGAGAGGAAAAATTGAACTTTAGAAGAAATTGCTAGAACCATGCTTTGTGAAAATAATTTGCCAAAATATTTTTAGGCGGAAGCCACAAATACCGCTTGTTATATTGTAAATCGAGTAATGATTAGGCCAATTTTAAAGAAAACTTCATATGAAATTTTCAAAAATAAAAATCCTAACATTAGACATTTTCATCCTTTTGGATGTAAATGTTTTGTTTTAAACAACGGTAAAGAAAACCTTGGCAAATTTGATGCTAAAAGTGATGAAGGAATTTTTCTGGGTTATTCCTTAAATTCTAAAGCTTATCGAGTATTTAATAAAAGAAATTTAGTTGTAGAAGAGTCTATACATGTTGTTTTCGATGATAATCTCCTTCCGAGGAAAGATTCTTGTGTTAATGATGATGTAGGTATTATAAATACAAATGACGTTAGACATGACGTTGGAGAATCATCATCAAAGAAAGAAATGAAAGATGAGGAAACTCATGATCCTCTCGAGAATCCAACCATTGAAGAAAGGGAAGTATCTTATCCAAGAGAGTACAACTATGTCAAGGATGGTGAGATTATAGGTGATCCATATAAAGGGGTAACAACTCGATCTTCTCTTAGAAATATTTGTAATTATGTTGCATTTATTTCATGCATAGAGTCTAAGAATATTAAAGAAGCATTAAATGATGAACATTGGATTATGGCTATGAAAGAAGAGTTAAATCAATTTGAGAGGTATTTAGGAATAAGCTTGATGAGAGTGGTAATATAGTGAGAAACAAGGCTAGACTTGTTGGTCAAGGGTATACACAAGAAGAGGGCATAGACTATGATGAAACATACGCTCCCGTAGCTAGGATGGAAGCAATTAGAATGTTATTAGTATTTGCATGTTTTCATGAATTTAAATTATATCAAATGCATGTTAAAAGTGCATTTTTAAATGGTTTTATAAAAGAAGAAGTGTATGTGGAACAACCTCCAGGTTTTGAAGATTCAAAATTTCTGGATCATGTTCCTAAATTGACAAAAGCACTTTATGGTTTAAAACAAGCTCCTAGAGCTTGGTATGAAAGATTGTCAAACTTTTTAATTGAAAAAGGTTTTTCAAAAGGGAAGGTTGACACTACATTGTTTTTAAAGCATAAAGGTAAAAATTTATTAGTAGTTCAAATTTATGTTGATGATATAATATTTGGTTCTACTAATGATGTTCTTTGCCAAGAATTTTCTAAGCTATTGCAAAGCGAATTCGAAATGAGCATGATGGGGGAGCTCTCATTTTTCTTGGGACTCCAAATCAAGCAAATAAAAGATGACATCTTCATCAATCAAGCTAAGTACGTCAAAGATATGCTCAAGAAATTTGGTGTTTGTTTAAGTGCTAGATTTCAATCATGCCCTAAGGAATCACATTTACTAGCTGTTAAGAGAATCTTTATATACCTTAAGGACACTCCTAGTTTAGGACTTTGGTATCCTAGAGACTCTAGCTTTAGCTTTCATGCCTTTTCTGATGCGGATTATGGAGGATGCATATTAGATAGGAAAAGCACCTCCGGTACTTGCCAATTCCTTGGAAATATGTTGATTTCTTGGTTTTCAAAGAAACAAAATTGTGTTGCATTATCTACCACTGAAGCGGAATACATTTCGGCTGGTAGTTGTTGTGCACAAGTTTTATGGATGAAACAACAACTTTTTGATTATGGAATTGAAATAGGTACCATTCCTATCAAGTGTGACAATATTAGTGCTATTTGTCTCACTAAAAATCTCATCCAACACTCTAGAACTAAGCACATTGAAATAAGACATCACTTCATTAGAGACCATGTCACTAAGGAAGATGTAGTTTTAGAATTTGTTGATACTTTGCATTAATTAGCGGATATCTTTACAAAACCTTTAGATAAGGAATATTTTTGGACACTTAGGAGAGAATTAGGTTTAACTGACCTATCTTCACTAAGTGTTCAAAATAATTTTAGCACTTTAAAGAATAAATGAAAAATGCTTATAATAGTAATTTCTGATTACATTCATTGCTATTAGTTAGGGGAGTTTATGATTCTTGGTGAAAAATTAACTTTATGTTCAAATGTAGTTTAAGGATTAATTTGATTGATTGAACATAATTAATTTTTGATATATGAGTTGACAATACCACTAGAAAAGATTAATTTAGCATTTTGAGTGTTTAAAATACAAATTTTTTGAATTATAGGGCAGAGGGAATCGATACCCCCTTGAAGGGGAACCGATTCCCCCTTTGAAGGGGAACCGATTCCCCCTAGGGGAATCGATACCCCCTGGGGTTCTGATTTTTAACACGGGCATAACACCCAAAATTTTTAAACCCTCTCTTTTTCTCTTCTATTCACCGTTCTCCTCCTCTCTCTCCCCAAATCATCACTTTGAATCAAAAACAACATTTTTTATCGAAATTACTTCAAATACCATCTCCTAAACCTGTTGGAATCATCAAATTAGTGCAAAAATCATCACATTCTCACAAAATCCGAAAATCTTCAAGGTATTTTTCTAAAACTTCTATTTTATCAAATTTTGAACATAGAACTAGTTTTAATTATTTCTAGATTGAAATAGTGATTGGGCATTGATTTTTTAGTGATTAGAAACTAGATTTTACAACTAATTTCATCAAAATTTCAAAAAATTTTCCAAAATTCTTTGAAATTTTCGAAATAAAAAAAATTTGTTTTTCAAATGATTGTGTTTTGATTGAATTGTGTTGTTGTTATGAAAACTATACATATATTGATTTTCAAAACCTTATTTTTCAATAAGTTTTTCAAAAACTTTGCCCATTAGGATTGGTTTAGAGAACCTTGAAATATTGATGACTCAATTGAGTTTTGGGATTGATTACATTGCATACATGTGTTTTATAATTGCAGGTTATTCATTCTATTCCGATTTTCTTAAACCCTGTCAAGTCCTAAACGTGCTAGGTTTTCATCGATTCGTTCAAACCAACAACCAAATCCACCTCCAAATCCTCCTCCTATTCCTGAAATTCCTATTCCTAATCCCGTTGATCCTAATATGACTATCCAAAACTCGTGCTTCAATCATCCTGGTCCTAAAAATCATCGTTTTCTTCATCTAATGATTTCTTGGTGGTTTTGACCATCCAGAGATCGTTACTCAACTCTTAAAGCCTTGGATCTTTAGTGGTTACATTGTTTTCAAAACAATATTAAAATAAACCTACCTCAGATTATTTTTGCTGAAATTGTTGAAACCGTAAATCTTGTTCCTAATAAGAAACTCTGTTCAACTCTAGTTTACGGTTGCATTCTGAGTAATCTATTTTCTAAAGCCGAGCTTAGAGTTGGTCTAGATGTCATCTTTCCTCTCAAAAAACAAATTAATCTTATTTCCTTAACGAGAGCGGGATGGATAAAGAATAAAGAAACATGTGAATGGGTTTGATCTTCTGAGAATACTCCGGGAGCTAGTTCTTCGCAAGCTCCACCAGAAGCTTACGATGATCCTGAGCTTGAACAGTTAATGCAAGATATTTACGAAGCCGACGATGAGCCGGAGCAGCACGAGGAACAAGCTCAGTAAGAAGATCAAGTGCCTCCATATTTTCAATCATTTATGGAGACATTTGATTTCCGTTATGCATCATTGGATTCTCGCTTCACTTTCATAGAATCTCACTTTTCGACTATGGACACTCAACAATTGGAAATTCTCCGGGAGATGCGTGCAAACAATGAAGCAACCAACGCTATGCGAGCTCATTTCCCTCCTCCCGATCCTCCTACGGATGCTTAAACTTTGATCTTTGCTTTGCTTGTTTGGATTGAACTTGGATATTTGCATTATTGTTAAAACATTTTGAATGCTTTTGGATTGCTTATTTTTGTTTGTCCGAACTTATGTTTAATACATTTGATTTGGATTTCGTGTTTATTTTGCATCTTTAGACATATATGACCAATTATCCATTACATGTTTATGAATATTGATTATGAAACTAATGGCTAACCTCTCTTTTGATTATGATCTTATCAGCTTAAGCTTTATATTAACAAATCAATTGGCTTATGTTTTTCAAAATTCTTGTTTAAAACGTTTTTATAGGGTCTTTTTGATTTAACAAAAAGGGGGTGAAAGTGTTAAAGTAAGGGGGAGTAGTATTTTTCAAAATCAAAATTCATTTTGAAATTAGAAAATCTTAAAATGTTTTGTTATATAAAAAATGGGGAGATTGTTAAAAACATTTTGATGTTTCGATATAACAAATTAAATTAAAAGAATTTTAATTTTGAAAATAATTTTTCTAAGCATATTCGATATATTAATTCAAATATCAAAATATTACTCAAAGTATTTCAAAGTTCATTTTAAATCCTTACTAAAGTGTAAAATTAAGTTTTAATCTTAAAATAATTTCAAAACAATTTTACAAAGTATTTTGAACCGTTTCAAAGCCAAAAATTACAGTTTGTCCAGAGGGAACCGATTCCCCTGAATGGTTTTGCTCTGATAAATAACAGTGTGCTCGGAGGGATCCAATTCCCCCTAGGGGGTATCGATTCCCCCCACTGTTCAACGGTCGAATATTTGAATTTTACACTTAGGGAACCGATTCCCTATGAGGGGGAACCGATTTTATCACTTTACATCTCTTAATTTAACCCTTGACAAGTCAAATTCAACTTCAAAATCTATTAACTCCTTCTATTTCAAAAATTCACTTAAAAACTCATTTTCTTTAATCTCTTCTATATCTTTCATCTTGTTGTTTTAGAACAAATTAAGATTTCCTTAAGCTTAATTATCCTCTAAAGATCATAACCGAACCTTAAAATAATAATTAATCCAAAAGCAAAGAAACTCACCTTTGAGCTTGGAGATACGGGAGGAAGAAGAAGAGGACTGAAGAATGCTCTGGAGAAATTATCTCCTTCCCAAATGCTTATCACCCTTTATAAAGGGAAATAAAAATCTTTCCTGAAAAATGACCATAATACCCTTGTTACTTCAAACTTGGTTATTTAAATCCAAAATCAATACTTTTCATTTAAATCCCTAAACTTTCAATCTCTTTTGATATTGGTCACTAAATTACCAAAAATTCTATTTTGGTCATTGACCCGACTTTTGAGATGTTATAAAAAGGTTAAATAGGAAATTGGTCCTAGATTCGTCGAGGGGATGTGTTTAAATCCCATTGGTTGAGGAATTCAAGGTGGATACCCAACTTAGTTATCTAAGTTCAAAGTGGTCAAACAAAGCCATGGAAAAACTCATAGTGTACGTTTCTCCTAACTTATCCCTGTGACGAATAATGTACATACACATGATGAGCTCAATTGCTATTAATAAATTCATATCCCAAACTTAGGGTGGTCTTAGTGAGAAAGACTTGATAAATTTACCAAGTTTTGGCTGAATATTAATTCTTAATATGTTCACAACTCAATGTTGAGTGGGTAGTCCTATTGTAAAAGACTAGATGAACATACCGCTAGAGAGAATGAGTTTTCTTAAAACTCTTAATGAATTCAAACCCAAGAGTACTTTGTGTGTTCTTACTGAGAAAGACATATTGAATCCACTAATTAATGATATTGAATATTTATTCTTAATGATTTCCTATCTCAAAGCTTGGTTGGTTTATTTAAAATCAACTCGAAGAAATTCACCATACCCATTAAGAGGTTGAGATGTTGTAAAAGCTCTTAATTATTTCATAGCCCGATTTTAGGGAGTTTATGTTGAGATAAACTTGATGAAAGAACCTATGTAAGTGATAAGGATTAGCCATATTCTATGGAAAATGTTGGGATGTTTTCTAGTATACTTACTAAAATCCTAAAGTAAGATAGCCAAATATATACTTTCGTATATATATATATATATATATATATATTTTACACATCGAGAACTTCGGGGGATGAAAGGGGTAGTTGTATGTTATGAGTTTACCCCTATCTTAGAAAGTTCAAGACTAGTTTCACTTATCTAGGAGAATGATTGCTCATCATCACTATGTACAAGTTCAAGATACGTTCACTAGTTCTTAATTTACTAATCTCGTTATTGTTCTTCTAAAATGGTTATTTTTGAGTTTCGGAAGAATTCTTTGACATTAGTGGGGGAATATTGGTAATGCTTTAGACACTATCCCACATGGAGTGGGAGGTCGAGATCGTAGTTCGAGGCTTGAGGCTCGAGGCTCATGGCAATACTTGTATTTAACACGTTCGCACACGCGTTATCTTTTTGGAGAAAAATTGTAAGAAATTTTCTGAGTATAAAGATTGTGAAATAATTTTTTTTTCTGAGATTTATAGGCTGAACAGAGAGTTGTTATTCAATGAAAAATTTATAGAGGTGTAACAACTGTATTAGTTGTCATTTAGAATTCTGTAAATTAAGTCAGTAACAGTCAAATGTAATTGAGAAGCATCTTTTTTTGAATTCTGTCTTGTCTGAATATATGATGTATCTGGATAGTATTTTAGCAATATACATAATAAATTGGATAGCTATTATGTTGCTTCAGTTATGGGGACTTAATTATAGGTTAATTAGTTGTTGTAACAACTATCTTCAAATTATGAACCTGGACAGCTTTGACACCATGTTCATTCGTTTATGACAGACATAAAATCTGAAAATATTAAAATTAGAATTTAATCTGAATTTTACTTCGATGATTTTGTCCTTGAATCTAACCTATAAATAGAAAAACATTTTCAACTTCTCAGATCATCCAACAACTCAAAAATCCTCTCAATTCCTATCTAAGGCTTCCTAAGCTTTCTACATATGCTATAGAAAAGCAGTACCACTGCAATTCACTCTTGTTTCAAGTGTATGGATTCTTGGAGCGACTGTGTTAACTTTGAGGGACAATCTGTCTATTGCAATGATTATAGACATCAGGGCAAATTTGTTTCTATGGTAGTGGTTTTACCACGACATGGTTTTGGTTTTCATTTGTTGATTTTATTTTTAATATGTCATGTCAGTGCTAATGGTGTGCTTTTGCAGTATTTATTTCCAGCATATTTAAGTTGATGGAGCCTTAGATTTTCTACGAAAACAAAATAAGTAAAAAGATAAAAATGTTATGAATATCTATGATAAATACGATTATGACCAATAATTTCATGGTTCACTAAGAAATTATGTTGCGATCTGGAATATTAATATTTTTATTAATGAAATGTGTTACGCCTAAAATGTTACCTTAACTTTGAACAAAATATGTTAAATGTTAAAAATGTTATCAATATCTATAATAAATATAGTTGTACCCAAGTATATTATCAATGAAGTATCGATACTTAATATATGATGATCGATACTTTTAAATATTGAAAAAGTTGAAGATAAGATATAAAGTTAAAATATTACTTATGCAGTAATGATCGATACTTTAAAATATTGAAAAAGTTGATACAAATATCAAAATTTAAAATATCAATATTTACACGATGATGATCAATACTTTTATATATTGAGAAAGTTGATGAAGATGATAATAGTTAAAATATCTATACATATATCATGATGTTAGAAACTTGCTCTGGTATTTTTGAAAAAATCCAATATTTTACAACATTTTCATTTTCCATATTCTTTTAAATTCGAAATTATCGATACTTTCTACATTTTCCTAATATTTCTTCCTGCAAGCAATATTTTCCTAATTTTAGGCTCACATGGAAGCTAATTGTAAAACACATCTCCCATATACCATTTCGTATACGAGATATGGATGTCACCTTACTTTTAAAACAATTTTGTCATTTCAAAACCCTTAAAAATTTGTTTCAAAATTTAAATTAAAACATTTTAGCACAGTGATAAAACAATCATCGAAATATACTACCAAAATGTCCACTTTATATACGTTACAGAACATTTTTCTTTAAAATTGATTATATGCCAGCAATTGTTCAAAATAAACATAATTTTCCTACCGTTATTGATGAGATTCAACCTAAACAGATGACATATGTTGCTACTGTTGCACTCCTTAATTAATTTATCTATACTTTTACCTACGTGTGGAAACAACACACGTTAAGTATTTACTTGGTGAAACATAATATTGTAAAGTAACCTTTGTGTATACATATGAATGTCTAATTTATTTAGTTTGTACTAAATCGTATATTCTTTAAGGATCTTATAATCCTCCTCGGTAAAACCTTATTCCATTCACAATTATCTTATTTATTTTTAGTATGCTTAGAATACCTATCTTTCTTTATATTTTTCTTCTTTTTTTCATTTATATCTTTAGTCATTATTCCTTATTTTTATTGAGAGCATCCATTCATACTTATAATGCACCATTATGCATTCTTTCATACCAAAATGCACTCATATGCATTTCATTGATAGCATTCTTTCATGCCCTTTATACACTATTATACATTTCATTTTTGGCATCCATTCATACCTTTTATGCATTGTTTACGTTTTGCCTTTATGACATCCATTCATACAAATCATGCATTATTGTAAATTTTATATCTATATGACATCCATTCATACCAATCATGCATTATTATACATTTTATATCTATATGACATCCTGTCATACTACTTATGCACCGTTTATATCAAATTACATTATAATTTCTTCAGACTTTTACCCAAAGGCATTTAACCTTTCATCTAACTTGCATAATTAATACTTTTCTGCCAAATGCACAGTTAGGTCATTTATCTTATACTCAACGGTCTTTAACCGTTCATCTAACTAGCCTAATTGACACCTTTCTATCAATGCACAGTTTGGCCTCAAAGAAACTTAGCCTTCATCTAATTGGCATGATTGATACATGTCTGTCAAATGCACAGTTAGGCCTCAAAGGCACTTAGCCTTTCATCTAACTGGCATGATTGACACATTTATGTCAAATGCATAGTTAGGCCTCAAAGGCACTTAACCTTTCATCTAACTAGCATGATTGACACATTTCTGTCAAATGCACAGTTAGGCCATTAATATTGTATTTTTGAACAGTTTCTACTATAATAATTATTCATAATATCAATGAACTCTCTCTCACTCATTATAAACTCTATAGTTTACATTGGTAGTGCTAATACCGTCATTTCTTAACCCTTACTATAATTTAGGTGAGTTACATATCCACTACTAATACGAAAAATTCACCTAATTATTATGAACTTCTTATATTTGTAGATATATTTCCCATACGAAAATTCATACCTTTAGTATCAATTTCTTAGTTCTGCACACATAGTGCCCATACGGAAATTCATACACTTAGTATGAATTTCTTAGTTTTTTGCACACAAAGTGCCCAATACGAAAATTCATACACTTAGTATGAATTTCTTAGCTTTTGACACACAAAGTGCCCAATACGGAAATTCATGTTATTTGGTTAACATGTCTTCTAGATATATGACAGAATGTCTCTTATCTTTCCAAGGGTTCTTGAATTGCATCAATATGATATCGAGAAATTAAGATATGATCATTTTAGTGAAGACAACGTGTGTAGAAATCCTTATAGAAGATTATACAGGATTTTTGTAAATTTTAATATTTCCATCTTAGGAATTAAGGTTAGAAAGGTAATTTGCTTGTCCCTAGCAGCCTCATCTTATTCTCCAAGCCACCACTGTCTAGAAGCTCAATCTGGACCCTTTTTCATATCAAACGGTTAAAGATCAAGTCATCCATTCAAGTTCCTAGTTTCCATCTCTACCACCGGATCAAGCACTACATCAAGGGCCAAGATTGATGTTTCCCACTTCACATGGATTATGATAGTATTTTATTATTGTTTTATTATTAATTAATTAGTTAGTCATGTTACTACAAGGAATCCTCTAAGCCTATATAAGGAGGTCCTTCCCCCTTATTGTAATAAACAATTATCAACTTTTCTTCTATTATATACAATACAATGAGAGATCATTTTTGTAAGAGCTGATTGCCTTGTGCCTTCGAAGCATCTTTTTCTTTAGTTCTTCATACTTCATGAGAGAGATCTTCACACTCCAATTTGTCTTTTCATTGCGATTAGGAGAGCTGGTTAGAGCAATATTATCTAGTTTGCCTTTTCATTACGACTAGGAGAGTTCGATAGGACATATCCATCTATATTTCATCAAGCCATCACTATTAACCTCTATCTTCATCATTAAATCCATTTTCACCATAAACCCTAGGGTTTGCGACATTATACATACTACCGGTGGTAAAATTTCAAATATGTTTTTCTCTTAATTCGACCATTTGATCTCATTTCCGTTTTCACCATTTTATTTATCTTTTCATCCTTTTTCCAACGAGAATTCATCCATCCAAATACAAAAAGTACTACCTTAGACAAAATCTTTAATAGGGGAAGATCCATTGTTTCCTTTATTACATATTTATCATTTTGTCTTTAATTATTACTTTATTTTATCTTGTCTTTAATTATCTTTAATATTATTACTCTTGTTCTTATTCTCTTAATCTTATCTTATTTGTCTATTTTCCAACAAATAAATTTCCTCTAAAACCCTAATCTTGCCACCCATACCAAAGCACTGAATGATAGCCATTTGTTTCATCGTCGAGTCTAAAACCTTCCTAGGCTTGTTCCCTCGACGAAAGCAATGATCACATCATCCGCTGCCATTTCTCTATCAATTGTTATCAGATTTGGGAATATTCTTCGAATAATCAAATATATTTGAGTTATTATGCACGAATCACTCGTCGAAGTACCCCAACAGAGCTAGTTCGCAAAGTTTCATTGTTTTCAGGTTCTTTTTAAATTTTTTTAGTTTAGTTTTGATTCCTTCTTGTTAGTTTATTGTTTTTATGAACTCTGATTCCAATTGATAGAGAAGCGGTAGTGAATGATATGAATATTGCTTTTGTTGAGGGAATAAACCTAGGAAAGTTCTAGACTCGATAAAGAACCAAATGACTTTGAAGGCTACTTTGGAAAATGACATCAAGATTAAGGTTTAAAGAGACTTTTAGTTGCTAGAAAAATAAACAAAAAGATAATATTGAGACAATAAAAGGAAGGATAATCAGATTGAATAAGAGACAAGAGAATAATGTAATATATTAGGGCAAAAGATAAAACATGTAAGAAAATAAATGATGTTCCTATCTTCCCTTTTATTATGCGCTAAATATATTTATGATCTGATCTTGACAAATAATGGCTCGTTAGAAAGAGAATAGAAAGATGAGAAAGATAGTGAATACAAATTTGAAATCGGATTGAAAGAAAAACGTAATTGAAAATTTACGACTCCTCTTTTTAGGGGTTATCACAAACCTGATAGGTTATATGGGGGTGGCGTCATTGATGGATAAGTTGATGATTATGTCGTGTGGATGACAAAGATATATGAATATGTCCTAACGAATACTCCTGGTCGCAATGAAAAGGGAACTTGATAATACGACTCTAATAAGCCCTCCTAATCGTAATGAAAAAGAAAACTAGAGTGTGAAGATCTATATCTCAAGAACTTGGAAGAACTAAATAAGAAGATGCTTCAAAAGCACAAAGCAATTAGCTCTTGCAAAAATGATCTCTCATTGTATTGTATATAAGAGAAGAAAAGTTGATAATTACAATAAGAGGGGAAGACCTCCTTATACAGGGGTTGGAGAGTCCTCATTCTAACATGAATAACAAAAAAATAGTAATATAAACAACAACAAAAATAAATAAAACTCTCCTAAATCTATGTGTAATGGGCAGCATTGAATGGTGGCCATTGATGAAACTTTTGATCCAACGGTACAGATGAAAGATGACTTGAAAGGAGTCTTGAACTTGATGCACAATTCAGATTTCCCTTCTAGAAGATGAATAGGTGGAAATGGTGATATGGGCTCTTGATAGGTGCTCAAGCATGTGATAAGTAAGGACAATGGGTCTTGATAGGGCCTTTGGGCATGATGGGCTTGCTTGGAAAGAATGATAAAATATTAAAGGTTAAATTTCAATGGCTTATTGGGCCTAATCCTAAATAAAATAAAGTAAAATAATTATCATTAAGTCTATGAGTTAGCCCATGTTTTATATATGCAACACTGGGTAACTTTACAAAATATTAGGCTCAAGGTGGTTCAAACTCAGTTTCGTACATGTCTTAATGGGCTTCACAATTTGGGTCTGGAAATGATTTAGGTTCTTGAAAACCAAGTTGATGAGGGGGAAAGGAGAAATGGTTTTCCCTCCTTGAACTTTTCTAATTCCACGTATGCTTGAACGCCCTTGCTGACGAGGCCTGGATTATAGTTTGGCCCATCCTCTGGTGATAGGTCCTGGAGAAAAAGTAAGACCATCTTCTAGGCGTGTGGTGCATGTACCATTTCCCTCTTTCTGATAAGGATTCATCCACAAATCTAGAAGGTCAATATGATAAGCATTGTCATTGATTCACTCGAGCACTTGGAATGGTCCATCACCTCATGGGCCTAGTTTTGAATTTCGTTATTTAGGAAATCATTCTTTCCTCATGTGCACCCAAACCCAATCTCCATGTTCAAAGATGAGGTGGCGCCTGCCTTTGTTTACCCTATTTACCATGGCTTCGTAAGTTTTCTCCTTTTTTTTTCGTTTTGCCTTGACGTGGAGGTCCTTAACAAATTTAACTTTTTGGTCACTATCCAAACTACTGATATGTTCTAATGGAAATGGAATAAGACCCAATGGCATTAGTGGATTAAATCTAAAAACTAATTTAAAGGGAGAATAACTTATTATGGAATGAATGGATCGATTATAAGCAAATTCAACAAATGGTAAACATTATTCCCAATTTCTAGTGTTTTTACCTACCATGGTACGCAGAAGAGAACCAGGAATTCGATTTATTACCTTAATTTGCCCATCGATTTGTGGATGACAAGTAGTGGAGTAAAGGAGTTTCGTTCTATCTTACCCCAAAATAACTTTCAAAAGAGGCTTATATAAATTTTGTGTCTCGATTGAACATAATGGTATGATGTATGGCATGAAGTCGTACTATCTCTTGGAAGAATAAATTCGCGATGTTTGTTGCATCATCAGTTTTGTGACATGTGATGAAATATGCCATCTTAGAAAATCTATCAACAACCAAAAATATACTATCTCGACCTTTCTTGGTTCGAGGTAAGCCCAAAATAAAATCCATAGAAAGATCAGTCCACAGAGTAGTAGAGATGGGAAGTAGCGTGTAGAGCCCATTGAGATTTAACTTGGATTTTGCTTGTTTGTATGTAAAGCATGTAGCACATACCTTTTCTATGATTTTGAGTGTATGGCCAGAAAAAATGTTCTTGGATCATGTTAAGTGTTTTATTAACATCAAAAGTGTCCCATGTGTCTTCCCAAATGAGATTCATTGAATAGAAGTTCCTACCATGATCGTTGTGGTATACACAACCTGTTTATTCAAAGAAGAAAGACATTTACAAGATAAAACTTGTTAAAAGCACCTTTAGTACAATTGTTGTATATTTCAGATAAATCTATGTCAGAAGGATAAACATCTTTAATATGTTCATAACCTAAAATAATAACATGCTTTTGTGTAATAAGTGTGTACCTTAAGGATAATGCATCAGCTACAATGTTATATTTCCCTTGTTTATACTTAATCACATGAGGAAAAGATTCAATAAATTCAACCACTTCAATGATTCATGGTCTTTGAGTATGAAAAAACTATTTATGAAGAAGGTAATGCTACCAAACTTGAGTGCACGAACAAGAGTAAGCAGTTCTTTGTCATAGGTGGAGTAATTCAATTATGCAACTTTCAACTTCTCACTAAAGTAAGCGATATGTTGTTTTTCCTGTATGAGTATTGCGCTTATGCATATTCCTTAGGTATCACATTCTAACTCGAAGGGTTATAGAAATAAAGAAGACGAAAAATGGGTGCCAATCATAACTTACCTTTTAAGAAGTCGAAGGCTTCTTCTTGTTGTGGACCCCATTTGAATCCAATTGATTTCTTGATGATTTCCATTAAATGTGAAGTGATAACTCCTAAAAAATATTATATATTTTAGGTCTTTTTACTTAAGTTATTGTTTGTCAAAAGTCATTGTCGTTGCATTTCAGTTGCATTTAGGACATTTCATGCATGTGGTGGAAATGTTTTGCCTCAGCTAGTTATTCTTTATAAAATTAGTGCTGCAGATGAGAAGGGTTGTGTGCTGGTTGTGATGTTGCAGGTGATAGGAAATGACAGAGGAGGAAATATTTTTCGTGACAAATTTTGTGCAAGGGAAAATGAACTAAAGATAATGACCATGAGGAAGTTTTTGTCGCGACAAGTTTTATCTTACAAGTCTGACGCAATACGAGATAAAATTACTGACGTCGCGTAGCCAACTATCCAATACACCTCACGTGAAACTCTGCCCCTACCAAGGTTTTGAGACCACTGTCAGCTACCATAGTATTCACGAAATGGGCATGAATTCAAGGGTAGATGGGGAAATTTCAAGGGAACTAAAACCTAGAAATTCCCCACTATAAATAGCACATTATGCCTACCATTTAGAGGATCCCACTCTCACCTACCCTAAAAAGTCTTAGAAAATATTATTGCAGTAACTTCCCCACCATTCCCCTCTCGTGCTTCATTTGTGTCCTCCATATCTTGGCTTAACTAAAGTAGCGGCTAGGCCCTCGAGAGAGGCTAGCGTACTGAAGTAGTCATGGTGATGGTCTAATGTCACAACAACATCTCTATTTTTGGGAGTTTTCTTCTCCTTGTTCTTCATTTCTTATCTTTTAAGGGCTTATACTTAATGAATATTATGGGTTGATTTTAGCCGCCCCATGAATTATTTTATTTGGTGTTGTAGATGTTTGGATGATACATTATTTTATGTTTAGTGGATGATTAAGTATATTTATGTTTATTGTTTTCTTGATCACTTTTTTAATCTTATGTCTTAACACTGTAAAAGCTTTTGAGAGATTGATTGGTTCCTTGGTATAATATTCCTTGTCTTCATAAGAGCTGTTGAGAGATAGTTGTTTTTATAGAAGATGACACCTAATATTAAGAGTTATCGAGAGATTGCCTTAGAGATAAGGAGAGGGTTTCAATCGACTAAAAGGGATAATACTTAATCGATAGTCTAGGGTTATAATTTACGCTGAGAGGTATTGTCGTGGCAATTCTATTATAAGGTTCCTTATTAAAGATAGCCTAGGAACACTTCTAGTAAATCCTGTCGGGCAGTACAGACATAGTGTATTTATATCATCCTAGGCATAGAATAATTTCTCGTCGTAGAAAATCCAACCCTAATGCTCCGTTAAAAGTCTGATTGTGTTAGGTTATTAGTCTATATTCAGAACTCAAACATTCTTAGCCTTAACAACTTTTATTTACTTACTCTTGCAATTAATTTTTGCCTTTGCAAATTTTATTTGTTTACTCTTGTATATTTTTCTTGCCACAACAAAAATTATATGCTCATTTCACTACACATAATTCTTGCCTAAGCAAACGTTTTTCCATCTGTTCATACCATCTTCCATAGAACATTTCTTCATTTGTTTATATCATTAGATTTAGGCATTAGAGATTAGTTAGTGACACCTTTTCCTAGTTGTAGCAATCTTTAAAGAATTCCCTCAATCTATGTGAAGATAATACTCACTCACTACTATATTACTTGCATCAATTATGTATACTTGCATAGACTTGTGTGCCACAACACACACATTTACACGTGATCAAGTTTTCGACGTCATTACGAGGGATTTACAACTGCAGGTATTTTTAAAGTTTTTCCATAGCAAGTTTTTCTTGCTAGTTTCTTGTTTTAGTTTTACTTGTTTGTTTTCTTTATTTCTTTTGTAGGTTTTTGTCTTTGCATGACCAGAAGAACTGTCAGATAACCACTATTACCCATTGAACCTAAAATCAAACATTTTTCAGACAAATGTGACGAGTTTAGCTTACCCGAAGAAACATGTATTGATTACCATATCAGGCTAGTGACCCAATAGGTAATCAGGAATATACAAATGCCACGGAAAATAATCTTCCCAGAAATATTGCATGACCATGAGTTATATGAGATCACTTAAACCCTATTCTTGATGATCTCAATCCTGGAATCTTGGCACCGGAAATTCAGACAGCCCATGTTGAGCTCAAACCAGTAATGTTCAACATGCTAAATTCCATCGGTAAATTTGGTGGTTTGCCTAATGAAGATGCTAGGCAACATGTCCATGCTTTCCTTAAAGTGTGAGTCTCATTTAGGAAACAATTAGTGCATGATGATGTACTGAAGCTAAAATTATTACCCTACTCTTTGCGTGACCAAGCAAGAACTTGGCTCAGTGGCCAGCTCGATAGAGTCTTTGGCTAACTTATACAAAAATAATTGCTAAGGTATAATCCACCCAACATGCACATATAAATTGCAATGACATCGTAATTTTTTTCCAGGGAAATGAAGAATCTATGTATGAGTGTTGGGACCGATATAAAATTTTACTTCACAAATGCACCAACCACAGATTCCACGATTGGATGCAAGTCATGATGTTCTATAATAGAGTCAATGCACCCACTTACATGGTATTGGAAGTCTTGGAAAATGGTACATTGCTTGATATGTCACCCGAGGAATGTTTTAATATCCTTGATAGGATAGCAAAAAACGATTATCAATTTCTGATTAGAAGGCTTAGAACTAGAAGAAAGGTATCTATGTCATTTGAACTTACCGCCAAGGATTTTGTGTCTGGCCAACTTTTTGCCATAAAAAAATTGTTTAAAAACCTGCAACTTTCCAATGAGGTAAAGGAAGTCAAAGAAACCAACTCGACATGTATTTTTTACCGAGGTAACCACCATGAGAGTGAATTCTTAGAAAATCAAGAGTCTATCCATTTCATGGGCAATTTCAATAGAAGCAACAATAACCCCTACTCTAACACTTACAATTCCATATGGCGTTAGCATTCTAACTTTTCTTGGGTTAATCAAGTGGCTCACAATAACCATGCTGGCAACTTAAATAGGCCACAACAAAATAATTATGAACCTTCGAATTTTCAGCATCAACAGATGTCGTGGTAAAATATTTACAAAGGTTTAGCATCTTCCTCAAATAATAATTCCCTTGAAGCTTATCTACAAGAATTTATGGCTTCGACAAAATATTTCATGGCTTTAACAAAGGCCTTAATGCATGAAGATTCATCAAAAATTAAAAGTCCAGGCACACTTTTACAAAGTCAAGCAACATTATTGCAAAGCCATATCTAACCTTTAAGAGCATTGGAGAATTAAGTGGGCCAAATTGACACATCATTACATGTTTTCCCACAAGGATGCCTCCCTAGTGATACTGAGGTCACTAAGCCTCACAGAAATGAGCAATGCAGTGCACTTACATTGAGGAGTGGTACACAGATGAATGAAGAAGACTAGTTTAGGGGTAAGAAACAAGAAATTTCTTGACATAATGTTATAAAATAAGAATAAGAAAGTCATGACGAACTTGTTGAACAAGAATAATTGCCTATGGAGAAGGACAATACGAGGGTTCAACCAATCATCCTATTGATAGAGGAAAATTTAATGCCACAAAAAGTTTCACCTCTACCCGAAGCAGCTAATGTCAGACCTCCTCTACCCTTTCTTTAATGGTTGAAAAAACACAGTCATGAGATGCAATTCAAAAAGCTCATTGATGTCCTTGATAACTTGTATATCAACGTCCCACTGCTCAAGGACATTAATCTAATGCCTACCTATGCCAAATTCTTAAAAGAAATAGTCACGAAAAAGAGAAAGGTGGAAAGACAGGAAAATATTGACATAATGAAAGAATATTGTTCTGCACTGAGTAAAATTCAACCAAAGCGAAAAGATTCTGGCAGCTTTGTTATACCTTGTTCCATCAGTGAAAACTATGTTGGAAAAGCCCAATGTGACTTGGGATCAAGTTCGAATCTGATGCCCAAGTCCATATTTTTGAAGCTTGGAATGGGTAATGCTCGACCAACCACTGTGACCTTGAAACTAGTTGACCAATCACACGTTCGTCCAGAGGGCAGGATTGAAGATGTCATCATGAAAGTGGACAAGTTTTTCTTTCCATCAAACTTCTTCATTTTAGATTGTGAGACAGACGAAAAATGCAACTATTATTTTGTGGCATCCCTGCTTAGCCACTGGGTGCATCTTAATAGATTACGAGAAGGGAGAGTTCACGATGAGGGTGGCCGATCAGAGTGTCAGTATCAATGTTATTAACACCCTGAAATATATTGACGAATCTGAAGAATGTCAATGCATTGAAGACATGGATTCAATGCAGAAAGCTAAAGTAGACATTTTTTGCCATGGTAAATTTTTACATCTGTTAGAGTATGACAATTTCTACCAAGGTAATATTTTTGAGCTTAAGGAGTATGAAAACTTTGGCCACGGTGATAATATACAGCCTGAGAAGCCTGACAATTTTTCAAAGATAAAATTTTTCAGAATGAGGAAAATATTTCTGACTGACGCAGAAGACATACTTATTAAAGATTAAAAAAGTGCAGAGATTGAGAAATATTCATTAGATATGGAACAGTCTAGCTTGCTTCAAGCTAGACCAGGTATGAGATTCAAACCCCTTGACTTTGATGAATTCATACCTCAAAAACCTTCACTGCATCATGCACCTACCTTGGAACATAAACCCTTGTTATTACATTTAAAATATGTTTATCTAGGTAGTGATGATATTTTACCGGTTATTATATCTGCTAGTCTAACCCCTAAGCAAGAGTGTAGTTTGTTGAATATTTTGTCGTAGCATAAAAAAGCTCTCAGGTGGACTATGACAGACCTGAAGGGAATCAACCCTACCATATGCATGCACAAGATCCAGCTAGACAATTTTCATGGCAATTTTGTGGAACCCCAAAGAAGACTCAATCTAATAATGAAGAAAGTGGTGAAGGAAATAATCAAATGGCTAGATGCTGGGGGTGATATATCTCATATTCGAGAGCTCTTGGGTTAGCCGAGTTCAATGCGTGCCGAAGAAAGGTGGCAGACAATGGTTAAAAATGAGGATAATGAACTCTTAACGATGAGGACCGTTACGAGTTGGAGGATTTACATGGACTACCGAAAGCTTAACAAGGAGAAAAAGAATGACCATTACCCCCTCTCATTCATCGATCAAATGCTTGATCATTTGGTGGGCAAGGTATTTTATTGTTTCCTCGATGAATATTCTGGGTATAATTAGATTGTCATAGCACTAGAAGATCAGGAGAAGACCACCTTCGCCTACCCATATGGAACCTATGGCTTTAGGAAGATTTTGTTTAGACTATGTATTACCCTGACAACTTTTCAGAGGTGTATGATAGCAATATTTTATGACATGGTGGAGGACTTCATGGAAATTTTCATGGATGACATTTCTATCTCAAGTGATAACTTTAATAAATGCCTCAACAATTTATCTAAAGTACTGAAGCGATGGGAGGAGGCCAAACTTGTTTTTAGCTGGGAAAAGTATTACTTTATGGTGAT
Organism: Hibiscus syriacus; assembly: GCF_006381635.1. NCBI lineage: Eukaryota > Viridiplantae > Streptophyta > Magnoliopsida > Malvales > Malvaceae > Hibiscus > Hibiscus syriacus. The sequence continues at coordinate 587,608 of NW_024062640.1, forward strand.
AGAGGGAATTGTGTTGGGCCATAAAATTTCTCACTGCGACATCAAGGTTGACAAATGTAGAAGTGATTGAGAAGTTGCCTTCACCCATCACTTTGAAGGGCATAAGGAGTTTCCTGGGACATACGGGATTCTATAGGTGTTTCATCAAAGATTTTTAAGCCTATTTGTCTTTTGTTGCAGTAAAATCAACTTTTTTTTTCAACGACGACTTCTTCAAGAAGCTAAAAGAAAAACTTGTCATGTCACCAATTTTTATTCCACCCAACTAGGATGCACCTTTCGATATAATTTGCGATGCGAGTGACTACGCAGTAGGGTCGATGCTAGGGAAAAGAAAAGGTAGAATTTTCAATGTCATTTATTATACTAGTTGTACCCTAAATGATGCACAACTTAACTATAAAACAACTAAAAAAGAATTGCTTGTCGTTGTATTCACTTTCGATAAGTTAAGGGAATACTTTATAGGCACTAAGGTCATTGTGTACACCGATCACTGAACCATTAAATAATTAGTGAATAAAAAGGATGCCAAGCCTAGGCTTATTAATGGATACTCTTATTGCAAGAATTTGATTTAGTGGTGAAGGATAGGAAGGGTACCGAGAACCAAGTAGAAGATGACTTGTCTAGGCTAGAAAACAAAAAAATTACCATGAAATGAAAGAAATTTAGGAGGAATCCCCTGACGAGAAAACATTATTTGCCCGGACAACATTGTGGTATGCTGACATAGCTAATTTTCTTGTTAGTGGTATTATACTGCCAGATTTATCTTGTCAAGGTAGAAAAAAGTTCAGACATGATGTGCACCATTGCTATTGGTATGGACCATTCTTAATCAAGCAATTTGTTGATCAAATAATATAGAGTTGCGTCCCCGAAGAAGAACACAAGGAAATTCTATTTCATTGCCATACATCCCCGTGTGAAGGGCACTTTGGTGGGGTGAGGACTGCTGCAAAGGTCCTACAATCTGGTTTTTTTGGCCCACCTTCTTTAAAGATGTGCATGACTTTTATAAGTCATGTGATCATTCCCAACGCACTGGGAATATATCGAAAATAAATGAGATGCCATTAAAAAATATTTTGGAAGTTGAACTCTTCAATGTATGAGGATTGATTTTACAGGATCATATTCATCATCCTTTGGTGATATGTACATAATTTTGGCTATAGACTACGTGTCCAAATGGGTCAAGTTCGTTGCAACTCCTAGAAATGACTCCAAGGTCGTACTAAAATTCTTGCACAAAAATATTTTCACGTATTTTAGAGTACCAAGAACAATTATCAGTGATGAGTGTACCCACTTTGATAACAAATTAATTGCCAAAACGTTACAAAGATATGGGGTGCTTCACAAAATTGCCTTGGCATACCACCCCTAGACCAATGGACAGGCTGAAGTCTCCAACCACGAGATCAAGCAAATACTTGAGAAGGTTGTCAACACAAGAAGAAAAGATTGGTCACCAAAGGTAGATGAGGCACTGTGGGGCTTACCTCACAACTTTTAAGATGCCACTAGGAATGTCTCCATTCTAGCTAGTGTATGGAAAGGTATGTGACTTACCCGTGTAATTGGAACACAAGGCATTTTGGACCATCAAGAAACTTAACATGGATACACAACATGCTAGGGAAAGGACGTTGCTGGAACTAAATGAGATGGAAGAGTTTACAACTCAGGCTTATGAGAATGCCCGTCTCTACAAATAAATAAAAAAGTGGCATGACAAAAAAATTTATCCACGATGATTTTTTCCTGGACAACAAGTGCTCCTCTACAACTCCAGATTGAAGTTGTTCCCGGGCAAGCTGAAGTCAAGATGGTCAGAGCCTTTCCCAAAGCATTAAGTGCATAGTCACGGCGCAATAGAAATGAAGAATTTGGATGATGGAACAACATTTAAAGTAAATGGCCAAAGGTCAAAGGCCGATAACTGAGCACCTATCATGCGCGACAAGTCGACGCTACTACTACATGACACCTGAGAGTTTTCTCCTATGCTTTGAAAATGTTTGCCTCGGCAAAATATTTTTTCTTTATGTATAAAAAATAAATTAACTTCATTTAATTTGCACATGTTTTATTTACAATTATTAGCTTTATTTTATTCTCTAACTTTTTCCCTTAGTTTTCTCTTGACAGGTGGCAGCCTATAGAGAGGTCTCATGCTTTAGAAGATGAAAAACCCTAAACTATTGGGTTTGGGGGAATATTTTATTTTATTTTATCAAATCCCCTCATTTATTGCCCATTATCCTTACTTTTTACTTTTCATCTATTAACCCTAAAAAAATAACCCCACTTACCCACATTTTTCTCAAAAAACCACCATATTTTAATTTTCTATCTCTTTCCCATTTCTCTTCCTCTCTTATCTTTCATTTGTGTTTATTTTCTTTTTTCACTTTTCTTTTCCCTTCCTTGCTCCCCTAAAAAACCATAGCCATTGTTCCAAACTTTCAAACTTTCTTATTTTCATGTTCAACTCCTACTACAGCAATAACATGGTTCACTCAATACCCAACCCCAGTGCATCAACTTCCTCTACCAAGGCCAAGAACTTCCAGCGTTTTCATAATAAAGAGACCAATAAGAGTTTTCAAGTGTCATAGAGATGACAAGTTTACCTAGAGGATGGTTTTGTGTTTCTCGACGAGGATGAGGAGCCATTCAGACCTAAGGTAATGGATATTGTTAAGAAACACATATGAGATAAGTTTGTGAGACACCCAAAGGCTGTGGCACCAACAATGGTAAAAGATTTCTATGCTCACCTAGGAGACCAGTCCCAACAATCAGTGTACGTCTGAGGCACACTCATCCAGTTTTCCCTTCAGCTATAAACCACTACTTCAAGCTTGGGAAGGTTGAGGACATGAACAAGAAATTTTTCGTCGAGGAAAATTTTGAAAAATATGATGATGTACTCAAATACATGTGCTTTGGCTGGCCCAAATTTAAAGAAAATGCTCCGAACCGCAAGCGAGTTGATCGTCGTGACCTCAAGCTTGTTGCCAAGCTATGGAACCATTTTCTCAAGGGTAAGCTAATGTCCAAATCCCATAATTCAAATGTGTTGCTAAGGCGATTAATGCTCCTTCACTCTATAATATACGGACAATAAATCAACATCGGTTATTATCTTTGAGCAAATCCATGAATATACCAACAGACCTAGATGTAGTTTAATTTTCCCAAATTTAATTACTGCCCTGTGTAGGAAAAAGAAAGTCCCCAAGGAACCCGTTGAGGAATCTATCAAGCCAAAGGAGGGCATTAGAAAGAAGAAAGTACATGAGTTGATGAGCTTTGATGATGATGCCTCGGGTGAAGTGTTGGAGCTAGGTGTGAAATTAGTTACCGCGATAAGGATGGCTGTTGTGGTGACTTCCAATCAAGAAGCCAAGGAAAGTTTGGAGAATTTGGAGGGCCACATGGAGACCTTCTTTACATATGTCAAGGTGTGGGATGCTCAACTGAACGCATTCTTCAAAGAGTTGTTACCAATCTCCAATGAAGACCTGCAACCCTTCCCCAATGAGATTTTGCCCAAGCCAAAGCCAACAGTAGCACCAAAAGGTAAGAAAACATGTTTTACCTCAGTAAAAAATGTTTGGCTCATCTCTCTAATAAATGCCACCCTTCCCCATTTTCCTTGGAGCATACTCAGGTGTTTCAGCCAGAATTGTTTGATAAAGAAAATGCCCAACCTGAAGACATAGTTGAGCCTGTTACTAAAGACACTGCATTGAGGATAATGCATCGCTCAAGTTTAGGGGAGGTATTATGCTCGTACTTTTCATTTGCATTTATAAAGTTAGCAATAAAATTTTGTTATGGCATTAGTTAGTATTATGTTAGCTACTTGGAATAAGTTGATGACTCCTAATGATGATAAAATATTTTTTCCATGACTAGTACTTAATGTACATGAGTGATGAGGAGGATAGAACCGACCCCAGGACTTCATTCTTTGAACATAATTGTATGTTTTCTATGCTTGAGAACTTAAAAAAAATTTATGAAAGAAATTTTGCGTGCAGTGGCATAAAATATTGGTAATGAACTAAACTGCTAAATTAATGCATTAAAAGGCTAAGTTAAACTCCTTAGTATTGATGTTTGAATTGTGTTGTAAATAAATGCCTTGGCATAACAATAGAAGGACACTCCTCTATTTGTCAACATTGCCTAGAAACACCATGAATAAATGGCCCTTAGCACAAGAGTGAATGAAAGCAGTCACGGGATGACTTTTCTTGACTAGCTTGGGGATGGAAGGTATGCTTCTATCCATCTAGAGTGTGGGATGGTAGTTGTGATAGATTGACTCCCCTTGTGTAGTATAAAAAAACTGAAATGAAAATTTGAAAAAAATAAAAAAGTTTAAATGTTGAATAAACGATAGTAATAGTGTGCTTAATGAATAATTTTATGCCATGGAAAAACAAAAGAACTTACTTAGGAACTTTCTAATTTTGGTAAGCATAGACTAGATACAATCACACACACACGCTTGCAAAGGATCTTAGCCTAGAGAAAGGTGTTTGACTTCTAAATCAGTCTAGCATGTTGAAACCAAACTTTTTGCTGAGGGCTGAAATTTTAGACCGCTTAACTTTCATAATTATAACTTTATCATAGCATTTTTTTTCTGTTGTTCATTATCCATTGCTTGATAACAAGAAATAATTTAAGTTTGGGTTGTATGCTTTTTAAAAGTCATTGTCATCGCATTTTAGTTGCATTTAGGACATTTCATGCATGTGGTGGATAAGTTTTGCCTCAGCTAGTTTTTCTTTATAAAACTGATGTTGCTGATGAGAAGGGTTGTATGCTCTCCGTAATGATGCATGTGCTAGGAAATGACCAAGGAGAAAAATATTTATTGAGACAAATTTTGTGCGAGGGAAAAATGAATTGAGGACGATAACCGTGAGGAATTTTTCACCGCGACAAGTTTTATCTTGTAAGTTTGACGCAACAAGAAATAAAATAGCTGACGTGGTGTGGCTAGTTGTCTAATGCACCTCACTTGAACCTCTGCCTTACCAAGGATTTTGGACCACTTTCAAGTACCATAGTATTCATGAAATGGACATGAATTCAAGGTTAGTTGGGGAAATTTAAGGGCACTAAAACATAGAAATTCCCCCACTATAAGTAGCACATTATGCCTACCATTTAGAGGATCCCACTCTCACCTACCCTAAAAAGCTTTAGAAAGGCGATTGCAATTACTTCTCCACCATTCCCTTCTCGTCTTTCCTTGGTGTCCTCCATAGCCGGGCTTCACCAGAGTAGTAGCTAGGCCCTCGAGAGAGGCTAGAGCGCTGAAGTAGTCATGGTGATGGTCTAATGTCACAGAAACAACTCTTTTTTTGGGAGTTTTATTCTCCATGTTCTTCATTTCTTATCTTTTAAGGGCTTGTGCTTAATGAATATTATTAGTTGATTTTAGTCGTACCATGAACTATTTTATTTGGTGTTGAAGATGTTTGGATGATACTTTATTATATGTTTAATTGATGATTAAGTATATTTATGTTTATTGTTGTCTTGTTCACTATTTTAATTTTATGCCTTAGTACTGTAAGAGCTTTTGAGAGATTTTTTGGTGCCTTGGCATAATAGTCCTAGTCTTCGTTGTTGAGAGATAGTTGTTTTTCTAGGAGTTAATACCTAATATCGAGAGAGTTAGGTTAGATCTTAACAAGGAAACTAATCCAGGATGGTGAGGGTCTAGTCCACCTTAGTGATAAGGAGAGGGTTTTAATCGACTAAAAGGGATAGTACTTACTTGATAAGCTAAGATCACGATTTATGCTGGGAGATATTGTCGTGGCAATAGTTTTATCAGGTTCTTTACTAGAGATAGCCTAGGAACAATTCTAGTAAATCCTTTCGTGAAGCATAGACATAGTTTACTTAGATCATCCTAGGAATAGAATAATTTCTCGTCGTAGCAAATCCAACCCAAGTGCTCCGTTAAAAGTCTAATTATGTGAGTTTATTAGTCCATATTAAGAGTTTGAACATTTTAGCCTTAACAACTTTTATTTACTTACTCTTGCAATTACTTTACCTTAGAAAATTTTATTTGTTTTGCATATTTTTCTTGCGACAACAAAAATTATCTGCTCATTTCACTTCACATAATTCTTGCCTCAGTAAATTTTTTCCATCTGTTCATACCATCTGCCATAACAAATTTCTTCTTTTGTTTATATCATTAGATTTAGGCACTAGGGATTAGTTAGTAAAATCTTTTCCTAGTTATAACAATCTTTAAAGAATTACCCCAATCCTTGTAGAGATGGTACTCACTCACTATTGTTTTACTTGTACCGATTGTGTATACTTGCGCATATTTGTATGCCATAACAGACACATTTACATGCAATCATACAGCTATGGTAGAAAAGTCTTTGATGAAACGTCGATAAAAGCTTCCTAAACCATGAAAACATCTTACCTCAGAGATGGAAAATGGTGTGGGCCATTCTTGTATGGCTTTGATCTTTTATTCAACGACATGGATTCCCTATGCACTAACTATAAAGCCTAAAAATATAAGCTTATCACTACAAAACACACACTTGTCCATGTTAGCCAATAAATGTTCTCATTTGAGAACTTTAAAGAAATATCGAATGTTCCCAATATGAGATTCAAGATAAGAAGAGTAGATAAGAATGTCATTAAAGTAAACAACAACAAACTTACCTATGAAGTCCTTCAAAACATGATTCATTAACCTCATAAAAGTGATAGGTGCATTCATGAGTCCAAAAGGCAAGACGAGCCATTCATAAAGTCTAAACTTTTCTTGAAAGCTATCTTTCATTCATCACCTTCATTCATTCTAATTTGGTGTTAAATGCTTTTCAAGTCAATCTTTGTGAAGATGCAAGATCCATGACATTCGTAAAACATTTCATCAAGGCATGGAATAGGGTGCCTATATTTGATTGTTTTGTGATTTGCCAGTCTGCATTCAACACACATTTAGAATATACTATCCTTCTTTGGCACGAGAATCACTGGAATGAAACAAGGACTAAGGTTGTCCCGGATGTGGTCTTTTTGTAGTAATGCTTATACTTTTCATTCTAACTCCTTGGTTTCTTCGTGATTACATCGATATATTGGTCAATTTAGAATAATGGATCCCAGAATGAAATCGATTTGGCACTCGATTCCTCTATTAGGTGGCAAGCCATCCGGTGGATCACTTAAGACATCTGTGAAATACTAAAAAAGGGAAACAAACACATTAGGAAAATTTATGAGGTTAGTCGAAATCAAAATTGTGGTGTCTTTGAATCGGATAAGGATGCAAAAATCAATTTGGGAGAATGTTTATGTCAGGTCTTTTGAACTCGTATAAATATTTTGAGACACTTTTTTTTTCACAAGTGAGTTCACTCGCCTCCCGTAGGTCATTCTTTTCGCTTTCATGGGTTGTGACCTCTTTTTTTTGTCTGTTTCTTTAAATTCCTAACTACATCACAAATTCTCTTTTGATGTTGCATGATGTCTTTTGGGTGCATTGGATTGAGCATGTAAGGCTAACCTTTGATGATAATGGAGTATTTGTTTTCTTTACCATAGTAAGTGATGTCATTATCATATTGCCATGGTCATCCCAAAAGGATGTGAGATGCTTGCATCAGAAGAACATCACACCGAACACCATCACAATTCTTGTCTATCTTCAAACTAACTAGGCATTGTTTCGAGACATTCAACTCAGGATTCTTAGTAAGCCACTGTAAACAATATGGATTTGGATGTCTTTGGCAAGGCAAGTTAAGTGTGTCCACCAAATAACTACTGATCACATTGACACAACTTTCATTATCAATGATCAATGAGTATTTTTTTCTTTAATTTTACATCTTGTGTGGAAGATGTTTGTTCGTTGAATATCTTAGTCATCGACGGTTTATATACCAAAAATTTGCTCACTACCATGCAATATGCGTCAAACTCATCACTGTCTGAGTGATTTGACGTATCATTTTCCAAAGTATCAGGATAATCTATTTCGATATATGTTCTTCTTGGATTACTATAGTTCTCTTATTCGGACAATGACGACTGATATGGACATACCCTTTGCATTTGAAGCAAATGGGTTTTGTATTGTGGGATTTTTTAGGGTTTTTAACCATAGTTTTTTTAGGCCCCTTGGGCTTTTCATCCCTCATTTTCTTATTCACGATAGAAGAAGGGGTAGAAGATGAAGAGGATTTGGATGAATTACCAAAGAAAGAAGATGAAGTACCTTAGTAGTTTTCTCGAATTTTGAAGTTGTGCTTCGATTGTTTTGGCTTTCTTCAATTTTTCTTCAAGGTTTACATATTCATGTCTCTCAAGAAGATCATTTATGTTTGTGTTTAAGCCGCTAACAAATCTTGAGGTTGTATCGTCATCATCTTAATTTATGTTTTCTCTTTTCAACAAGGATTACATCTCCTTATAGTAGTCTTCAACTGAATTTCTTCCTTATCGAAGTCGGTTAATTCATTGTTTCACTTCCTTTGTGTAGTTTGCCGAAATAAAACAACTTCGCATAGCATTCTTCAATAGTCCCCATGAGACAATATTCTAGATTCAGTAATTTTGAATTACTCTTTATGCCTGTATCCACCATGTGTAAGCATATGATGTGAACTCCATGGTTATGAGTACTACATGTTCTTCTAGAGGACATTCATGGAATGAGAACATGAGATCAACTTTCCATTCCCAATCAATGTAGTCGTTCGAATCTTATTCTCCATTGAAAGATGGAATTGTGAATTTTGGCTTTACGAAATTTTCTGGCATTTGGAACCTAGGTATGGCATGTCTAGGAACCATCAAATTATCGTTGGATTGCCTTCGTTAATCGATCTGTGGTGGTTGTTATTATAGTCTCAACGTGGTGTTGAGTTTAGTAAATTGTTCTCTCATGGCTTCCATTGATGCTAAAAGAGCTTGAAGGGTTTGGCCGATGCTTACTTCATTTTATATCATGAGAATTACAACACTAAAAAAAATTTAAAGTGGGAAAAAAATAATAGAAACAAGAAAAACCTCACAAGTCACTCCAAGGAAATAATACAATGAGAGGAAAGAAAGCCAATATTGTACTCTTTAAAACTTTTCCTCTCCAAGAGTATTTCGATGTTTGTATAGGAGTTTGATCACTAATAAAATAATATAAAAAACTTAGGAGTTCTAAGAGGCCAAAGAAAGATAGACTCCAAGTGAACGAGAATGCAAGGAAAAAGAAGTATGCAAACTCTTTGAATCCTGCTAACACAAGGGAGAGAATGTGTTAAATGGTGCAAAGGAACAAGAAAATTTAAAACAAAATAACCTAGATAAAATAGGAGTCAAAGAAAATTTTATGGAAAATCCCAAACTCAAAACATAATCTAAAACACTAGATAAATTTAAGCAATGTTTTTTAGAGGGTTAATGAACTCTAAAAGTTCTGAATTTTTTTAGATTCTCCTCAGTGAGTCTAGTTGTGATCTAAAAATTTTCAATAAGAAATTCTTTCTGGAAAGTGTTGGAAAAATCCAAGACTGTGAACAGCGAAAATCTGTTGAATAAACTTGAATGGTCGATTTGAGGGGTTCAATGAACTCTGATTTGGCTGAATTTTTTAATGCTTCATCCTCTTTCCAATCATCCTTCATTCATCAAAATACAAAAAATAGATCATTGGGCGCCACCTTTAATAAGGGAAGATCCATTGTTTCCTTTATTACATATTTATCTATGTCTTTAATATTACCTTGTTTTATCTTGTCTTTAATTCTCTTTCGCATTATTATCCTCGTTCTTATTGTCTTAATCTTATCTTATTTTTTTTTTGATTTTCCAACAACTAAAATCCTCCTTGAAACCCTAATCTTATCACCACCTTCCAAGCAACCATTCAAAACCCTTCGTTTCTTCATCGAATCTAGAGTCTTCTTAGATTTCATTCCTCGACAAGAGCAGTTCACATCATCCGATGCCACTTCTATATCAATTGGTATTAGATTGGGACAATTCTTGGGAAAAATCAAAGAGATTCGAATTGTTCTTCAATCGTTGAAGTACTCTAACGGATTAGTTCGTAAAGTTTCATTGTTTTCAGGTTCTTTTTAATTTTTTCAATTCCTTCTTGTTAGTTTGTTTTTTATTCATAAAAATAAAAAAAATAAAAAAAATATAGAAAAAGTAAACAAAAGAATTTGGAGCTGATTTTTTACAGGATCATACCTCATACAAAGAAGATACTAAAGTCCAAAATTAATCTAAATTGGAGTTCATTCAACCCTTCAAATCAACTGTTCAGGTTTTTTCGGTAGATTCACGTTATTGATATTTTTTGATTTTTCCAAAATTTTCCATAATTAATTTGGCTCTGAATTTTTTCAGATATCAACTATATCAAATGGAATACATCCAAAAAATTTAAGAGTTTTTGCAGATCAGAAATCCCTGCATAAACATTGATCAAGTTGAACCTAGGTTTGTTTGACATATTTGAGTTCTTCCTATTATTGGATTTTTCCATAAAGAATTTTATTCTAAAAATTTCTAGATCAGAACTAGACTCATTGAGGAGCATCCATAAAAATATTTATAATTTTTTTGGATCGAAAATCCCCTAAAAATGTTACTCAAGTTGATCCAACATTTTAGGTTCTATTTTGGTTTTGGGATTTCTTTTCCATAATATTCTTTTACTCTTATTGCTTATAGGTTTTTTTGTTTTATCTCTCCTTGTTCCTTTACACCATATAACACATTCTCTTCCTTGTGTTATTAGGATTAAAAGAGTTTGCATAATTCTTCTTCCTTGCATTCTCATTCACCTGGAGTCCTACCGTTTGTTGACCTCTTAGAACTCCTAAGTTCTCTTGTCTTCTTATGTTAGTGATCAAACTCCGATACAAAAATCGAAAGACTTCTTGGAGAAGAAAGTTTAATGAGTAAAAGATCGACTTTCTTATCTCTCGTTGTGTTACTTCCTTAGAGCGACTTGTGAGGTTTCTTGTTTTTATTTTATTTTTACACTTAAAATTTTTCCTTTGAGTTTTGTGAACTTTCATGATGGCAGAAGTTGTAAAAGTATCAGAGGCATACCAAAACCTCATGGATGTTTTTGCTCAACAAGCAAAGCTACTTCAATAATAATGTATTTAACTCAACACCACCTTGAGATAGCAACAACAAACACAAATTGATCAACCGAGACAACTTAGTGACAATCAAGCAAACAATTTGATGGTCCCTCAGCGTGCTCAACCTAGATTTCGCAAAACCAAATTTCAAAATTCCATCTTTCTAAGGAGAATATGATTTTGACGGCTAAACGGATTGGGAGAGCAAAGTCGACCTTGTGTTCTCTCACTATAATTGTTCCATGGAAGAATAAATACCATTGATTACCTCATAATTCCAAGGTTATGATTGCATTCGATGGAAGAAAACAAGAAAGGCGATACAATATCCCAACACATTACACTCGTGAAGTTAAGTAACAACTTCACCAACTTTTACAAGAAATAGGATAAATAAAAGACTACTACAAAGAGATGACATCCTTAATGAATCACGCATACATATATGAAGCAGAAGGATATACAGTGAATAGATTTCTCACCGACATGCACCCAAACATTGTTTATCTTCTTACCTTAGATGGTTATGAAAGCCTTGAAGATACACTGAAGAAAACAATTGCAATCAAATCACAACTCCAAAGGAAGTATCATTCCAGAGATACTTACCAAAGTACATCACCTATTTACCAAGGTATTTCATCTACTTACCAAGGTAATTCATCTACTTCCACTTCTTCTTACACCTCATCTTGTACCACGGATACTGAATCAGTCGATGACAATGATGAATACGATGGTAGTAGACATGTAATAGAAGATATTGATCTTCATTTACTTCATCCTACACCATTGAAATAAAAAGATTAACTTAAAAGTCAAAAAGATGGAATTTTATGAGGAGGGCTGGAAAACAAAAAAAGAGAAAGTCACTTAAAAGAGGCAAAACAAAAGGCCGTAACCCATAAAAGCCAAGAACATGACTAACGGAAGGTGAGTGATCCTACTTGTGAGAAAAAAAGAGTGACTCAAAAAAAAGATGTGAGCAAAAAAGTATTGAGAGTGAACCTCCTTCACAAAAAGCCTTGCATCCTTACTCGCTTTAGAGAATCAATGGTTCCAATTTCTAACATTAACAAGGATTTTCCTATTGTGTTTATTTCTCTCTTACAGGATTTTGAAGAAGTGTAAGGTGATCCACCTAACAGATTACCATCGGAAAGAGGTAAATAACACCAAACTAATCTAATTCAAGGTTTTATCATACTCCATCAAACAAATAATCTTGAAGAAACCAAAGAACTATATTTGCTGCAAAAAGGCTACTTCTAAGAAAACCTTAGTCATTGTACCATCTTAGTAATAACATACGATTTAAACCACTCCGCATGTAAGTACATTGTTATATATGTTGATGATATTCTTATCCATTCCTTTCCTTTTGACCAGGTTCAAATACTTTATGCTTGGAAACTTGACATACTTTCAAAAAATGTTATCATCTATAGTAACCCTAAAATCTTTCAGTGGTTAAAAGATTGAGATGGGTATTCGTTTCAACTGAACATGTTATGCAATTCAACAAACTCCTCACGAGAGTCATTATTTCTTGAACCATACTTCGAGGATTTCATGTACTACTTTTTGTGAACCACTTGACATGGTTTTTAAACACTTATTCTCGCCACACAAAAGTAAAACCATGAAAATAACATATGAAGCAATTACGAATAAAACCAACACTGGACGGTGCCATGTTGATTTTCAACTGAAACTCCAAATTTTAACAATTATGTATAAAACACAATTTCACAACAACAAGAATTCAATTCCAACAAGAAATAAACCTCTATTGTAGTGCTTAACGACACATCACATTGATTTAGATTCAAGGTTGAATCTTTTTGAAGAGAGAGAGGATGACATGTGCATCACAAGACTCACATCAAAGGAAGATGTACTAGAAGATGGTACACGCATCGCAAGGCTCATATAAAAGGAAGATTAACTAAATCTTCCAATCAACTCACATGATCAAGCCTTGGAAAATAAGAACAATAGATCAGTAGACTTACGACTGTTTTGAGAATAGGATTCAGATGTTATTTGGTCAACATGTCTTCTGGAGGTCTGACCGACTGTCTCTTAGTTTTTCAACGATTATTGAATCACATCAATCCAATATTGAGAACCCAAAATATAGACATCTTAGTGAAGACAACGCCAACATAAATCCCTATACGAGATTATACGAGATTTTGTAATTAATTACAAATTTCCTTTTTTTTATCTTAGGAATAGTATAAGTTAAGGTTATAAGGGTAATTTGCTTGTAATAAAAACACCCTAGTAGTCCCCATCTTATTTCTCCAAGCCTCCTCCTTCCAGAAGCTCAATTTGGACCGTTCATCACATCAAACGTCTAAGGATCAAGTCATGCATTCAAATTCCTAATTTCTAATTCCACCATCAGATCAAACACTTCATCATGGGCCTAGATTGATGCTTCCCATATCACATGGATTAGGATAGTATTTTTATTATTTTTATTATTATTTTATTCATCATTCATGTCCCCACCTCAAACACTATATAAGGAGCCCCTTCCCCTAATTGTAAATACATAAGCTTTTCTTTTATTTTATACAATACAACGAGAGATCATTTTTGCAATAATTGATTGCCTTGTGCCTTTAAATCATCTTCTTCTTTAGTTCTTTAGAGTTATTGAGAGAGAGATCTTTACACTCTAGTTTGCCTTTTCATTGCGATTAGGAGGGCTAGTTAGAGCCGTATTAGCGAGTTTTCCTTTTATTGTAACTAGGAGGGTTTGATAGGACATATCAATCTATCTTAGATCAACCGTATGCCATATTCTTCAATTATCATCATTCACTCCTCCTTCTCCACAAACCCCAAGGTTTGCGACATCATACATACTACCGGGGGTAAAATTTCAATTTTGTTTTTCTCTTAATCCGACTATCTGATTTCAATTTCGTTTTTACCATATTCCTCTTCATTTCATCCTCTTTCCAATAAGCCTTCATTAATCAAAATACAGTAACTACATCATTGGGCACCACCTTTAATAAGGAAAGATAAATTATTTCTTTTATTACATATTTATCTCTTTGTCTTTAATTATTACATTGTCTTTAATTATCTTTAATCTTACTACCCTTGTTCTTATTGTCTTAGTCTTATCTTCTTTGTTGATTTCCCAATAACTAAAAGCCTAATTGAAATCCTAATCTTGCCACCACCTTTCAAGCAACAATTCAAAGCCCTTCGTTTCTTCATCTAGTCTAGAGCCTTCTTAGGTTACTTCCCTGGCAAGAGCAACGTTCACATCATCCGCTACCAATTCTTTATCAAAGAAACAATAAAACCCTCATAAGTTACTACAAGGAAGCAACACAATGAGAGGAAAGAAAGTTGATCTTGTACTCTTTAAAAGTTTTCCTCTCAAGATTCTTTCGATGTTCATATCGGAGTTTGATCTCTAAAAAAAGAAGATAAAAAAAGTTAGGATTCTAAGAGGTCAAGGAAAGATTGACTCCATGTTAACGAGAAAGCAAGTAAGAAGAAGTATGCAAAGTCTTTGAATCCTACTAACACAGGGGAGAGATTATGTTAGTTTATGTAAAGGAACAAGAAAAGGTAAAACAAAACAACCTAGAAGTAATAAGAGTAAAAGAAAATTTTATGCAAAATCCCAAATATGAAACAAAACCTATAAAAATGGATCAACATGAGCAATAATTTTGAGGGGGTTGTAGATCTCTAAAAGTTTTGAATTATTTTGTGGATTCTCCTCAGCGAGTCTAGTTGTGGTCTCAAAATTTTTAGCACGAAATTCTTTTTGGAAAAATCTGATAGTACAACCAGTGCAAGTCTGTCAAATAAACTTGAATGCATAATGAGGGGATGAATGAACCCCAATTTGTTTTAATTTTTGAGTGTTGAACCTTCTTTGTACGATATATAATCTTGTAAAAAATTAGTTCCAAAATCATTCATTAGTTTTCTCTAGATATTTTGAATTTTTTGCCTTTTGATGAAGAAAAACAACAAACTAACAAGAAGGAATTGAAACTAAATTAAAAGAATACAAGAAAAACCTAAAAATGATGATTTTTGTGAACTAGCTCCGTTGGGGTACTTCGGCGCTTGATGCACTTTGATTCTTCCAAAAAATCGTCCTAAATCTGATACCAATTGATAGAAACCTGGGAAAACGGGTGATGTGAATGTTTCTCTCATCAAATAAAGAAACCTAAGAAAGTTTTGGACTCTATTAAGAAGCGAATGGCTTTGAATGGGTGCTTTGGAAGGTGGTAGAAAGATTAGGGTTTATGGAGACATTTAGTTACTGGAAAAATAAACAAAAAGATAATATTAAGAAAATAAAAGGAATGATAATAAGACTAAATCAAATACAAGTGAAAACAATGGATGATACATGCATCACGAGGCTCACATCAAAGGAAGATGGACTAAAGCTTCTAATGCACCCATATGACCAAGCCTTTGAAAAAAAAGAACAATATATCAATAGAATTGTGATTTGAATGGGAACCTGATGTTATTTGGTTAACATATCTTTTGGAGATCTTACCAATTATCTCTTATCTTTCCGACGATTCTTGAACTGCGTCAATCAGATATTAGGAACTCAATATATGACAATTTTAATGAAGACAGCGCTTACAGAAATCAGTATATGGGATTATAAGCAATTTTGAAAATTTTCATATTTTTTCATCTTAGGAATTAAGGTTAGAAAGGTAATTTTCTTGTAATGAAAATGTCCTAGCAGCCATATCTTATTCTCCAAGCTGCCACCATCTAGAAGCTCAATCTGTATTGTTCATCGGATACAATGGATGGGGATTAAGTCATGAATTCAAGTTCCTAGTTTCCATCTCTACCATCAGATCAAGCACTAAATCAAGGGCTAGATGAATGTTGCACACATCACATGGATTAGGATAGTATTTTATTATTGTTCTGTTATTATTTAATTAGTTAGTTATGTTACTACAATGACTCCTTTACGCCTATATAAGGAAGCCCTTCCCACTCATGTAATCACCAATTATCAACTTTTCTTCTCTTATATAAAATACAATGAGAGATCATTTTTGCAAGAGTTGTTTGCCTTGTCCCTTTGAATCATCTTCTTCTTTATTTATTGCAAGTTCTTGAGAGAGAGATATTCAAACTTCTTTTTTACTTTTATTGCGACTATGAGCGCTAGTTAGATTCGTATTATCAAGTTTGCCTTTTCATTACGACTAAGAGGGTACGATAGGACATATCCATATATCTTTCATCAAACCATTAACATTATCCTTTATCTTCATAATTCACACCACCTTCACCATAAACCCTAGGGTTTACGACATCATACATACTACTAAGGTAAAATTTTCAAATTCGTTTTTCTCTTAATCTGACCATCTAATCTCAATTACATTTTCTCCATCTTCTTCATCTTTTCATCCTCTTTCCAATAAGCATTCATCCATCCAAATCTAGCAACTATAACCTTGGGTGCCAGCTATTACAAGGAAAGATAAAAAAATCCTTCTTTGTCTATCTTCTAGCAACTAAAGTTCCTCTAAAGCCCTAATCTTGTAACCCATACCAAAGCACCCAATCAAAGCCATTTATTTCTTCATCGAGTTTATAACTTTCCTAGGTTTATTCCCTTGATGAGAGCAATGATCACATCATCCATTGCCATTTCTCTATCAATTGGTATCTGATTTTGGATGTTCTTGGAAGAATCAAAGAGATTTGGCTTGTTCTACAAGCATCAATCATTGAAGTACCCCAACAGAGCTAGTTCACAAAGTTTCATTGTTTTAGGTTCTTTTTAATGTTTTTTAAGTTTTTTTTTTCAATTCTTTCTTGTTATTTGTTGTTTTTATACATCAAAAGGAAAAAAAATAGAGAAAGCCAAAAATAAAATAAAACAAACGAATTTTGTTTATCATTGATGTATTTCTCCAGAATTTTACAGAAAAAAATTTCGTTCTAAAAATTTATAGATCACAACTAGACTCACTGAGGATAATAAAAAAATGTCAAGTTTTTTAAAATCAAAAACCCTCTCAAAGACATTGCTCAAGTTGATCCAACGTTTTAGGTTATGTTCTGGGTTTGGGATTCTTCGTTAAATTTTCTTTGCCTCCTATTGCCTCTAGGTTCTTTTGTTTTAACTTTTCATGTTCCTTTACACAATCTAACACATTATCTTCCTTGTGTTAGTAGGATTAAAGAGTTTACATACTTCTTTTTCCATGCATTCTCGTTCACTTGGAGTTGTACCTTTTTCTTGGCCTCTTATAACTCCTAAGTTTCTTTTCTTCTTTTGTTAGTGATCAAACTCTGATACGAACATCGAAAGACTTCTTGGAGAAAAGAGTTTTAAAGAGTATAAGATCGAATTTCCTGCCTCTCATTATGTTACTTCCTTGGAGCGACTTGTGAGGTTTCTTGTTTTCTTTGATTATCTTTACATGTTGTTTTGAGTGTTTTGATTTTCAAGATGTTCCACCCAAAAATTTACTTAAATCAAGCATTCCACAATTTTATGGTTTGGAAGACCCACACAACTACTATGAGTGGAAAACTGAGATAGTATTCATATTTCACTACTACAATTGCTCCGAACGAGACAAACTTTCTATAACTATACAAGGACTCCGACACATGGCAAGAGTTTGGAGTTACTCAGTTCTATATGGAATCGATTTTTTCAAAACTTGAGATGAGCTCAAATTTAATATACAAGAACGGCTTGTTCTAGATTCCTACACCGAGGAAATCCTACAAAAAATTTGAAGACTACAACAAGGCAAAAGATCCGTAGAGGATTATTATAAAGAGATGAATCCTTTAATTCGGTGATCGAGAATTCCAAATAAAGATTACCACTGTTACCAATTCATGGAAGGTCTCAATCAAGACATTTTTGATGAACTTGCTGAACAAGACTTCGAATATCTTCAGGGTATACTACAAAAGGCCCTCACAATTTAAAAACAACAAAAATTGTCTCAAAAACACTTTGCAAGGCACTTCACCTACTTTCACATCATCTTCTACTCCACTTCCTATAGTGGATAATGAATCCAATGATGACAATGATGAATACAATTGTAGTAGTCTTGTAATAGAATATATCGATCTTCATCTTCAGTTACTTCATCCTACACCATTAGAACTAAAAGATAAACTCGAAAGTCATAAGATGAAATTTTGTGAGGAGGTTGGGAAAACTAAAAAACAATAAAAAATAATAAAAAGAGTTAGAAACATAAGAGATCACAACTAATAAAAGCCATGAACATGACCCATGGGAGGTGAGTGATCCTATTTGTGAGAAAAAGATAGTGACTCAAAACATAGATGTAAGCAAAAACGTATTGAGAGAGAACTTTATTAACAAAAAGTCATGCATCCAAGTTCGCTTTCAGGAATCATTGATTTCGATTTCTAACATTAACATGGATTTTCCTAGTGTGTTTATTTCTCTCTTACAGGATTTTCAAGAAGTGTTAAGTGTTAGGTGATCCACCTGAATGATTACCACAGGAAATAGGGAAACAACACCAAATTGATCTAATTTAATGTTCTATCATATCCCACCAAACAAACAATCCTTAAAGAAACAAAGAGTTAGATTCACTGTAAAAGGGCTACATCTATAAAAACCTTAGTCATTATGTCATCTTAGTGAAGAATCATGATTTTCATGAATCCAAAGGTAAGTATGTTGCTACTCATTTTAATGATATTATAACATACTCGTTCTCTTTTGTATAGGTCAAGGTACTTGAAGTTCTCTTCTATGTAGATAAAGAAAAGGTAAAAGCAATTCAAGAATGCCACACGCCATCTTCTACGACTTAGGTTAGGTCCTTTCATGACATAGTGAGCTTCTACCACCGCTTTGTCAAGGATTTTTCCACTATTGCTATACCTTTGACAAAAATAATCAAGAAGTTGGTTGAGTTCAAATGGGAACCAAAATAACAAGAGGCATTCAAACTACCCAAAGGTAAGTTAAGTTATACACCCATTCTTTGTCTTCTCTATTTTTTTAACAGTTTTGAGCTAGAATGTGATGCTTCAGGTCTAGGCATAGGCGTAGTTCTTAAACAGAAAAGACAACCTATCGCTTATTTTAGCGAGAACTTAAATGATACACAATTGAATTACACTACATATAAAAAAGAACTTCTGGCATTAGTTCATGCACTTGAAGTGTGGTAACTCTATATTCTTCCTAAAGATATTGTCATACACCAAACCACGATTCACTAAAGTGGTTAAAAGATCGAGGTAAGAAAAACATAGTAGATGATATACTATTCCAAAGGTACAATCTTACATCTCAAAACACGTCCTACTATTCTGAGAATTGAACATATCAAAAACGCATATCATTATAACTTAGAGGTTTTTGAAATATATACCCATTATTTTAAAAGTTCTTTTAATGAGTTCTATTTTGTAGACGGGTTTTCTTTTCAACTATACAGGTTATGTACTCCAAAAAGGTGCTCAAGAGAATTCTCAACTCATGACCTACACTTAGGATACTTTATGGATTATTGTCATGAAGTACAAACTCTTTCTCACTACATACGAGTGAACCCATGAAAGAAAAATATGTTGATTTTCTCACCAACAAAGACAATAGTGGTCGATGCCATGTTGATTTTCAATTGAAACACTGGATTTCAAGACTTGTGTTCAAAGAGGATTTCAAGACAACGAAGATTTGATTCCTACAAGGAAGAAACCTATACTCAAGTGCATAAAGACACATCACATAGATTTTGGTAAGTATTTTCAAGTTTTCCTTTTCTCACATCTAATTCTATTTCTCTTGAATTTTTAGATTATTGGAAGAATCCTTTTGAGGAATGCGAGAATGATATATATACTAGAGTCCATAACAATGGCAACACATACTTTTTTGGACTAATATTCATACTTGAACCTATTAGAAGAAAAAAGTCTCGAAGATTCAAAACATATCTACTCGATAATATAATGTGAATGAATCTTTTAAAGATCCTAATGTTTCTCCCTTTTATATTTTAGATTCGAGGTCAAATACTTTTGAAGAGAGTAAGGATGATAAATGCATCACAAAGCTCACATCAAATAAAGATGGACTAATTCTTCTAATGGACTTACACGACCAAGCCTTGGAAAAGAAGAACAACAGATCAATAGACTTGCAACTATTTTTTGAAGGGATCCTAACGTTATTTGGTCAACATGTATTCTAGATATATGACCATTTGTCACTCATATTTCCAACGGCTCTTAAATTATGTCAATCCGATATTAGGAACTCAATATACGACCATTTTAGTGAAGATAACGTGTGCAAAAATCCCTATACGATATTATACGAGATTTTATAAATTTTAATATTCTCATCATATAAATTAAAGGTAATTTCTTATCATGACAAAATCCTAGCAGCCCCATATTATTCTCTAAGCCACCACCATCTAGAATCTCGATCTGGACCATTCATCACATCCAATGGCTAAGGATTAAGTCATTCATTCAACTTTCTAGTTTCCATCTCTACCATCAGATCATGCACTACATCAACGGTCCAGATTGATGCTGCCCACATCACATAGATTAGGATAGTATTTTATTATTTTTTTATCATTATTTAATTAGTTAGTCATGTTACTACAAGGACTTCTCTAAGCCAATATAAGGAGGCCCTTCCCCCTTATTGTAATCACCAATTATCAACTTTTCTTATTTTATATACAATACAATGAGAGATTGTTTTCACAATAACTGATTGCCTTGTACCTTCGAATCATATTCTTCTTTAGTTCTTCCGAGTTCTTAAGAGAGAAATCTTCACACTCCAGTTTGCCTCTTCATTGTGATTAGGATTACTGGTCAGAGTCGTATTATCGAGATTGCCTTTTCATTGCGACTAGAAGGGTTTGATTAGACATATCCATCTACCTTTCATCAAACCATCGCCATTATCCTCTATCTTCATCATTCACGCCACATTCACCATAAACCCTAGGGTTTGTAACATCAAACATACTAACAGGGGTAAATTTTCCAATATGATTTTCTCTTAATTTGATCATCTGATCTCAATTCTATTTTCACCATCTTCTTCATGTTTTCACCCTCTTTCTAAATATCATCTATCCATCCAAATCCAACAAATACAACCTTGGGATCCATCTATTACAAGGGAAGATAAGAACATACTTTCTTAAACTTATCTTCTTTGTATATTTTCTAACAACTAAAGTTCCACTAAAACCCTAATCTTGAAGCCTATACCAAAGCACCTAATCAAAGCCATTTGTTTCTTTATCGAGTCTAGAACTTCCCTGGGTTTGTTCCCTCAACGAGAGAAATAAATGGCTTTGAATGAGTGTTTTAGAAGGTGGTGGCAAGATTAGGGTTTATGAAGACTTTCAATTGCTGGAAAAATAGATAAAGTGACAATATTAAGATAATAAAATAAAGGGTAATATGATTAAATAAAAGACAATAGAAAACAATGTAATAGATTATGATGTTTGTATCTTCCCTTGTAATAGGCACCCAATATATTTATGGTCAGAACTTGATGGATGATGGCTCGTTAGAAAGATGATGGAAAGATGATAAATATGGTGAAGATGAATTTAAAATCGGATGGTCGAATTGTGAGAAAAACGTAATTGAATATTTACCTCTATAGGTATATGGGATAACATAAACTTGATAGGTTATATGGGGGTGTCATGATTAATGCATAAGTTGATGATGATGGCGTGAGGATGACGAAGAGAGATGGATATGTCCTATTTTACCCTCCTAGTCGAAATAAAAAGGCAAACTCGATAATATGGCTCTAACTAACCCTCCTAATCCCAATGAAAAAACAAATCGGAGTGTAAAGATCTCTCTCTCAATAACTCGGAAAAACTAAAAAAGAAGATGCTTTGAAGGCACAAGGTAATTAGCTATTTAATAACGATCTCTCTTTGTATTATATAAAATAACAAAGTTGATAATTATAAGAGATGAGGGCCTCCTTATATAGAGGTTGGAGAGTCCTCATTCTAACATGAATAAAAATAAAATAATAAAAATAGCATCAAAAATAAATAAAGCTCTCCTAAATTCAAGTGCAAGGGCGGCATTGAATGGTGGCCATTGATAAAGCTTTTGATCTGACGATGGAGATGAAATATGACTTGAAAGGAGTCTTGAATTTGATGAACGGTCCAGATTTCCCTTCTAGAACATGAATGGGCGACAATGGTGATATGGGCTCTTGATAGGCGCCCAAGCATGTGATAAGTAAGGGGAATGGGTATTGGTAAGGGCTTTGGGTGTCATGGGCTTGCTTGTAAAGGATGATAAGCTATCAAAGGTTACATTTAAATGGATTATTGGGCCAGATCCTAAATAAAATAAATTAACCTAATAATTATTAAATGTAGGAGTTAGCCCAGGTTTTATAAATGCAACATTGGGTAGCTTTACAAAATATTGGGCTCAGGGTGGTTCAAACTCAGTTTCGGGCATGTCTTCATGGGCTTCATAGTTGGGCCCAAAAATGATTTGGGTTTTTGAGAATCAAGTTGGTGAGGGAGAAATGAGAAATGGTTTTCCCTCCTTGAACTTTTCTAATTCAACGTGGGCTTGAAGGCCCTTGTTGACGAAAGCATGGACTGTAGTTTGGAGTTGATCTTTCAGTAGATTAGTCCGTCCTCAGGTGATTGGGCCTAGAGTTATAGTAAGCCCATCTTTTGGACGTGTGGTGCATGTAGCACTTTCGAACTCAATATCCTCCATTGTGGAATTGAAGTTGACTTTAAAAATATTTGACTGGAAGATGGTTGCTCGCAACTGAGTTAAAGCCAAAATATAGTCAGTTTTGGATATGTTTACGGGTCAAGTATCCTGCGTCATGAAGTTGAAACTTGGCCTAAGAACTTCAACTAGAAATAGCTCCCCACCGTTGAGTTAAGTTATATTGTACTTGATTCTGAATTTTTCTTTGAACTAACTATCCTACTTTGTAGAATAAAAATTGGCTTTGAAAAATCTACAAAATTTGTACACATGAGTGCAATGCTATTAGAAAATTAGCTCCTCATCGCGAGTTGAGCTAAATTGTGAATGATTCTTCTTTACAAGTTAAATCATTTCAAGAAAAATGTCTCAAGTGAGATTGAAGTTTTCAAGAAAATATCTCAAGTGAGATAAAATTTGTTTCGAGAGAAACCGTTTCGAGAGAAACTGTTTCGAGAGAAACCGTTTCGAGTGAGATAAAACTTTTCAAGGAAAATATCTCAAAGGATATGCAATTTTCTTTCGAGAGAAACTGTCTCAAGTGAGAGAAAAAATTTCAAGGGAAAATATCTCAAGGGAAATGAAATTTTGTTTGAGAGAAATTGTCTCGAGTGAGAGAAAATATTTCCAAGGGAAAATATCTCAAGGGAGATGAAATTTTTGTTTCAAGAGAAAATGTCTCGAGTGAGACAGAAAATTTTCAAGGGAAAATATCTCAAGGGAGATGAAATTTTGTTTCAAGAGAAATTGCATCCAGTGAGATGGAAATTTTCAAGGAGAAATATCTCAAGTGAGATGTAATTTTGTTTCAGGGAGATTGTCTCAAGTGTGACGAAACTTGTTTTTGAGGAAAGATATCTCGAGTGAGATAAAAATTTTGTTTCAAGAGAAACTGTCTCGGGTGTGAAAAAAATTGTTTCTGAGGAAAAACTCTCTCTAGTCAGATAAAACTTTTGTTTTAATGGAATATTTTCCCATATAAGACAAAGTTTGAAGTCAACCAATCTTAAGGATGACAAAAGTTTTTTTTTTTTTTGAAAAATTTAAAAGATATCCTCAAGTGAGGAAAAATGTTTTTAAGAAAATTGAGATACTTTGAAAATTTAAAGACGTCCTCGGGAAAAGGGAAATGGTCTTGAGGAAGATAATTTTTGGAAAATATTTTTACAAAGCCTCAAGAGAGGTAAAATAGTCTCATGGTCTTAAGAAAGACACAATTTTTTTGAATTTTTTTGAAGTTTTTCAATGGAATCCTCAAGAGAGGGAAACAAATAATCATAAGAAAGACAAATTTGAAAGTATTCTCATTAAAGAAAAATGATCTTAAGGAATGAATAATGAATGTTTGATGCTAATATGTCAATGATGCAAGTGAATGCTTTCATGAATGATCATGATGCAAAGGTATGTGGGAAGTGTTAATTCTCGAATTCTTCAATCTTCCTCATTATTTCCCTAGATTTTGTTTTAGTAATTCTTGGCTTGCAAAAATTTGTTCTTCGTGCCCCAATAAACTCCTGCCATATTGTTTCTTTCTTTATTGATCCTAAGTGATGAGTGAGTATCGTCTTCACAGGGATTGGGTGAAATTATAAAAGTCTACCAAAGCAAAGCACTAATCTATCTATGTATAGTTAGTCTTAATATACAAATGTCACGGAAAATGAAAAGTGTATGAAGGTGGATGTGGATGAATGTTCTGATGGTGTAGTGAATGAAAATGCAGTGGCAAGAACAGATGTTTAGTGTTGTAGATGGTTTAATGTCGAGACAATGGAAAATGGTAAAACATTAAATAAATAACAAATAAAATGATAAGAAGATAATCCTCACGTGGCAAGCTTCCAATGGAATGAATGGTTGGGATTGATTTAAGGATGCCAAACTTATCTCTCAGGTAGATTTAAGCTATCTAATCTTTACTTGCTCGACAGGGCTTTCCTAAAGTATTCTCAAAGGAACCTAACAGAATAGGATGCGAAGGCATCTGCTCTTACTCAACGATGTTGGTCAGCCTACCCTATTGACAAAGACACCCTTTTTAGTCGTTGAAATCCTATCCTAGTCTCTCCCGAGATCTAAGGGATTAGGTTATGATTTTCCTAGGTTGGTTCAAAGCCCCTTGAAAATACTATAACCCATTGCTTATTAGGATCTTGTCTTGTGTTTCTCTCGAATACTTACAAGTATTTTTAGCTTAGGTTTCTCTCGAACACCTAACCTTCACCTAAGAAATGGACACTCCCATGCCTCTTACAAGCCTAGATCATGAAGCATTCATAAGCAAAGCAAATAAAGAACCAAAATAAACTTAAATATACCATTAAAATAAAGTTTAAACATCCATTAAACCAACCACCACCAAATAAGTTAGTTCATGGTGGGGTTCAAAATATCCATATAAAAATCCATAAAATATTCATTCCAACAACCCACAAATAAAATAAATAAAATAGCAGCAAAGGAAAATGAGAAAAATCCTTCGACGCGCGTCACCGGAGGTCTCCTCGGCCACCACGAACCACCTTATCTTGCTAGCTCCTCTCGGCACCTACCTCGCCACTCCTTGAAGCTTTATCATTGGAGAAAAACCCCAAGGAAGAAGAAAGGAAAAAGAAGAATAAAAATCTAATTTTTTTGCTCTATGTGTGTGCCTCCTCTCCTTTTTTTGTGTGTTTCTCCCACAAGGTGTCATATATAATAAAAAATATCTAGAGTTAATGATGAGGTTTTTGGGTGCAAAATACCCCTCATACCCCTAGAATCACACCATAAGCGTGAACCTTATCCTTCAGGTGGCAGTGGTCCTCTGGCAGGCAGTTACAACAATCATTTCACGTGCAGTGCCAGCTGTATCTTTTTGTCATTTTTTACGTCGGAAATGCCAAGGCATTTTAATCTACTTCAGCAACATGTGATGTCGCGACATTACTTCCCAAAGAGTCCTTTTTCTTGCTATTCCCTACACACCACAGACAAATTGCACATTTCCCTCAAACAACACCATTAAGAAATAAAATAGCACTACCACCACAAATGCAACTATATGCAACTACATGATCCTAAAATGACTAAAATGGGCTTTTAAACAAACAATAACTCAAGTGAAAAAGGCCTTAAAAGTAGCCTTTTTAAGAAGTTAACACCCCCCCCAAACTTAAGCGATTACTTGTCCTCAAGCAATGGATATCAGTTACATAAGCAAAATGTCATGGCAATGTTCAACAATAAGACAGTAGGACAAAATTGAATTTCAACCCTCAGATAAATAGGCTTCAACATGTTAGACTTATCAAGAAATCAAGTACTTTTCCCTAGGTCAAGATCTTTTGTGGTTGTGTGTGTGCGTGATTGTATCCAATCTATACTTAGCAAATTTAGACAATTTATAATCAAGTCCCCTAGTTTTTTCCAATGCATTTATTCATTTATTAAGAACATTTTCTTTACTCCCTTTTTCTTTTCTGAACTTTTTTTTTAATTGCTGTTACGAAGGGAGTCAGCTCATCACACCTACTCTCCCACAGTCTAGGTAAAAGGGAGCATACCTTCCACCCCCGAGCTAGTTAAGTAGAATCATCCCGTGACTTCTTCCATTCACTCATATGTGCGAGGCTGCCATTTATTAAAGATAGTTCCAGGTAATGCCACTGCAAAGAGGAGTGTCCCTCTATATATATGCCTAAGCATTTATTCACAGTTTCATATATAAGGGAGTTATTTTTTATTTTTCATTTAAGCACAATACTATATTTCAATGCCAAAACTAACTAGAGTTCCTTCATAAAAAATTTCCAAATTTTCTAAGTATAGAGAACATACAAATCGTGTAAAATTTTTCACAAAGCATCAAGCCCTAGTGTGAGTTCTATCATTCTCAACAGTCATTTACATTCAATTTCTAGCCTAACAAAATCATCATCATCGGGTATCCTCAAAACATTCTATCTAATTCTTCTACCATTTACTGAAGCCATGGCATAATACTATGCTAATGGTATCATGCATATGACCTACCAAGAACACTACCTCCCCTAAACTTAAGGGAAGCATTGTCCTCAATGCTTAAAGAGAACTAAACTAAATATAAACTAAATGTCATACAATGAAATGCAACTAAATGAAAATGAATACAAGTGAGGTACCTCAATGTTTACGTGGTGGTGTTACCTTGGAGGTGCTAGCAGCTCCTCGCCTGGTGCACTTGCGTAGGGGTGCTAGACTGGACTCGGAAGAACTAGAGTCATGACGCGCAATGAGCAATACGTAGGGGTTTTTCTTCAACAGGGACATAAGGTGGATATTCAGGGATTTCAGAACGATGCGGAGTAGGATTTGGTTCATCAACTGGAGAATCGGCTAAATCTTGATTGGGCTCAGGAGATGTCTCGGCATTAAATGCTGGCATAATTTTGTCTGGAAAGCCAGGGAAATTCTGTTGACCGTGGGGAATAATTTCTTGAAACATTGATTCCACCACATAATATCTATGCTTCACATATCAAAAGAAGTTATGTATGTCACCGTGTAAAGCATGCAAGTGAGTCTGAGTCTGCATCACAGCTTCCTCAAGAGCAAGCAATCTTGCCTCAGCATTTGATTGTGTAGTTCCTACAGATTGCTCATGAACAGGGTCTTTAGACTTGAGATTTTTAATTCCCAACAGCAATGGTAGTCTGGCCCTAGTAATGCCCGATAATCCAGGTAAAATTTCATCAAAAGCATTTTCCTCGACTTTTTTCTTACGACACAAAGCAGTAATTAAGTTAGGAAACACCAAAGCACTTACCTTTTTACCCAAACAGTCATTAACTTGCTGAACAATAATACGACCAACATCAATAGGACGGGATACCATTATCAAATGTAAAAGCATTAAGCGAGAAAGTAATACCGTCGTATTGTGGGAAGTATCCATAAGTTTATGCTTAAAGAAGTGATTCCATAACTTGGCGCGCGGCTGAAGACTCTCACGGTTAACCGAGTATCGACTCGTTTGGCACCCATTCCACTCGGTGTTTATAAAGCATAAGTCCTCAAGAATGTCATCGTAAGTGTGGCTATCGGCTTCATTTTTAAACGTGGCATGCCCTTCCACTACATCCTGATAATGAAAATACCTATTAATCGTAGTGGGTGTAAAACGGATCTGCTTAACTCGGACGAAAATGGAGTGTTGGTTGGGCTTGGAAATATTAGCATAAAATTCCTTAACCAATGAGGCATTCACTGAACCCGGATGGTGTACGAACTTCTTCGACTTGAGGGTTTCACGATGTCTATTACATCGGGTCCAAATCCACCATCGATCTCCTCAGTAAAAATGAAACCTAACTCGAAGAAGAGTTTACGGTTCTTGAAGTTTTAGAACCGAGCCTTGGCCTCGTCATCCTTGAACTATTGCCAAGCAAAAGAGTCAGTTGAAGCCGGTCTTGAATGCACCATTTTCAGTGTTGTTGAAGCAAGAAAAAATGAAAAAGGAAGAAGCTTTTGAAAACTTTAAAAACCTTGAAGGAGTTTCGGCTATGGAGAAAATAAAAGAGGAATAAGATGAAGAAATGAGAGAGAAAAGTAAAAGTTAAAAATGAAATAGAAAAGCTAAGGATGAAAGAGAAAAGAAAAAGTTAAAAATTTGAGAGGGAAAATGAGTGATAGGACGGTTGAGAAAGGAATAAGTGGGTGGAGGGGGTTATGTGTGTATGGGGAAGGAAAAACTGCCAAAAGGTAATGATGATGATGATGGGACAAAACTGTGGAGAGAGAAAAGTAAATGTCAGAATTAAAAAGAATTAAAAAGAAACAAAATCAAATAATATATTCCCCATTTAATGCTCTGTCTTTTCCTCCATTTGGGTAACCGCTCCCTGAACTGTTTGCATCATTGTGGTCCATACAAATCAGATAAAAAATTATTTACAAAATAAAAGAAAAGAAAATTTAAAATTTAAAATTTTTATTTATGAACAGACAAAAATTCAATGTCGTGGCATCGAATTTTAGTTCTCCTCTGGGCACGCTTCAGTATCGTGCAGACGCAACACTTCCTTGTTGTGCGGTGGTGGAACTCCATTATAGGCTTTGAGACGCTATCCATTCACTTTGAAGATCGTCCCATTGTCTATTCTCTTAATGTCAACAGCTCCATGGGGGTAGACATAATGCACCTCAAATGGTCCTGACCATCGAGATTTGAGCTTCCCAGGAAAGAGTTTAAGTCTGGAGTTGTAAAGCAAGACTTGTTGTCCCACATGAAAATGATGTGGCATCAGTTTTTGGTCATGCCACTTCTTGGTCTTCTCCTTGTATATCCGAGCATTCTCATATGCTTTTGCTCTAAATTCTTCCATTTCATTAAGCTCTAGTAATCTCTGCTCCCCAGCTAGTTGAGCATTAAAATTCAATTGCTTGATGGCCCAATAAGTTTTATGTTCAAGTTCAACCGGGTGGTGACAAGCTTTCTCATATACCAGCTTGAAGGGTGACATCCCCAAAGGAGTTTTGAATACTGTCCTATACGCCCAAAGTGCTTCATCCAACTTTGGCGACCAATCCTTACGCCTTGGGTTCACCACTTTCTCTAAAATCTACTTGATCTCTCGATTGGATATTTCTGCTTGGTCATTTGTCTGCGGATGATATGTCGTGGCAATATTATGTTGAACTCCATATCTCTTCAATGCCTTGGCAATCAACTTGTTATCAAAGTGGGTTCCCTCATCACTTATGATAGCACGAGGTACTTCAAACCGAGTGAAAATATACTTGTGCAGAAACTTGAGCACGAACTCAGAGTCATTCCTTGATGTTGCTATTGCCTCTACCTACTTTGATACATAATCCACAGAAAGCAAGATATATAATTTTCCTTCAGAAGATGTGAATGGTCCCATGAAATCGATGCCCCACACATCAAATAGCTCTATCTCCAAAATATTTTGCAGTGGCATTTCATGATGTCTGGAGATGTTTCCAGTCTGCTGACATCGATCACAAGCTTTATAAAATGCTTGGGCATCTTGAAACATAGTTGGCTAGTAAAAGCCTGATTGTCTAAATCAAAAGGCAAAATTCCACTAACAAGAAAATTAACAAGGTCAGCGTACCATGGCATTGTCGCAACATATAAAGTTTTCTCATCAGGAAATTCCTCTTGGATATCTACAGTATCATGGCATTCAGAATTGTTCTTTAACCTAGATAAGTGATCAGCAACTTGATTTTCAGACCCTTTTCTATCTACCACCTCTAAGTCAAATTCTTGCAAAAGTAAGATCCACCTAATAAGTCTATGTTTGGCATCCTTTTTGTTCACTAAGTATTTTATAGCCGAATGATCAGTGTGAACATTGACTTTAGTGCCTATTAGGTAAGGTCTAAATTTATCAAAAGCAAATACCATGGCAAGTAATTCTTTCTCAGCGGTGGTGTAGTTCAATTGTGCTTCATTTAAAGTGCGGCTAGAGTAATAAATAACATGAAAAATTTTACCTCGGTGTTACCCCAAAACAGCTCCTATGGCATAATCCCTTGCATCACACATCATCTCAAATGGTGATGTACAATCGGGAGGAACTACAATGGGTACCGAGATCAATTGTCGTTTAAGCTCTGTGAATGCGCCGAGGCATAACTCGTCAAACACAAAGGGTTGGTTTTGTTGAAGCAATGTGCACAAGGGCTTAGAAATCTTGGAGAAGTCTTTGATAAACCTTCTATAGAATCCAGCATGTCCAAGAAAATTTCCTTTACCCTTGACCGAAGTTGGTGGTGGCAACTTTTCAATCACTTCAATCTTCCCTTGTCCACCTCAATACCCTTGTGTGAAATTTTGTGGCCTAATACAATGTCTTCAGTCACCATGAAGTGACATTTCTCCCAATTTAAGACCAACTCAGCCTCTTCGCATCTTTTGAGAACTTTTGCTAAATTGTCGAGGCATCGTTCAAAATCGTCCCCACAAATAGAAAAGTCGTCCATGAAAATCTCCAAAAAAATCCTCAACCATGTCTCAAAATATGGCTTGCATACAGTGCTGAAATGTTGTCGGGGCATTACAGAGTCCACAAGTCATCCTCCTAAAGGAAAAAGTGCCATAGGGACAAGTAAATGTAGTCTTTTCTTGGTCCTCTGGTGCGATGGCAATTTGATTGTACCCCGAGTACCCATCCAAAAAGCAATAGAATGCTTTGTCGGCCAATCAATCCAACATTTGGTCGATGAAATGTAGAGGAAAATGGTCATTCTTTGTAGCTTTGTTAAGTTTTTGATAGTCCATGCATATCCTCCATCCGCTAACAGTGCGAGTGGGTAATAGCTCATTCTCCTCATTAGTAACCCAGTCGTGCCTTCTTTCTTCCGAACACATTCGACAGGGCTCACCCATGAGTTATTCGAGATAGGGTAAATCACTCCAGCATCAAGCCATTTTAGAATTTCTTTCATCACCACTTTCTTCATAACGGGGTTGAGTCTTCTTTATGGTTCGATTGAATTGCCGTGTCAATCTTCAAGCAGAATCTTGTGCATGCGGATCGTAGGACTAATGCCTTTTAAGTCGACTATCTTCCAACCAATTGCTTTCTTATGTTGTATCAAAACACTTAACAAACTTTGCTCTTGATTAGCAGTAAGGTTAGCGGAAATAATCACCGGTAAAGTTTCATCGCCACCTAAGTAAACATATTTCCGATGCCCTAGCAAAGTCTTAAGCTCTAAAGTAGGTGCATGCAATAATGAAGGCTTAGGAGGAATAAATTCATCAAAATTCAAAGGTTCAAAATTCATACCTGATCTAGCTTCTAATAAGCTTTATTGCTCCTCCAAATTTGAAAAGTTTTCGGACTCCACTAAGCTTTCATCATCCACCCAATAATCATTTTCTGCTAGCTGAATGAAATTGTTCTGGCAAAGCTCTTCACTCTCTTCTTCAATAACTGAGTTCAATTCAGAAATGCCTTGGCATTCTTCAGTGTCATCGACATATTTGAGCGTTCGAAACACGTTGATAGTTACACACTGATCAACCACTCTCATGGTGAGTTCACCTATTTCACAGTCTATCAGTATATGTCCAGTAGCTAGAAAAAGTCTTCCCAGAATAATTGGTGCCTTGGCATCAACTTCGCAGTCCAAAATTAAGAAGTCGACTGGAAACTCAAACTTATCCACCCGTACTATAACATCCTCGACTCTCCCTTCAGGTTTCACATGGGATATGTCGGCAAGTTGTAAAATAACTGAGGTGGGTCTTGTATCTCCTATGACAAGCTTCAAGAATATCGATTTCGGCATTAAGTTGACACTTGAGCCAAGATCACATAGTGTCTTTCCAATGAAATTAGCTCCAATCGAAAAAGGAATAATGAAGATGTCCGGATCATTTTACTTGGGCGGTAACTTACTCAATGAAGAACAAAATTATGTTGGCGTGGCAACAGTCTCTACTTTCCTCTTCTTGGTACAAATTTTCTTCAAAAATTTGGCATACATCGGCATCTGATCAATAGCTTACAATAGAGGTACATTGATATGGAGTTGATCAAGAATGTCCACGAACTTCTTGAACTGAATTTCATCATTATGCTTCTTTAATCTTTGCGGGAAGGGTGGTGGAGGTCTATCTTCCTTAACTGCAGGAATAGAATTTGCTTTTGCCTTGGCATTAAAATCTGGTGCCTTAGTTGAATCCTCCTCCTTGTCCTTCTCAGTAATGTTATCATCATGCAACTCAGCTTCACCACTTTCAGTAGTGGGAATAGAATCTTCATGTTATGGCCCACTAGCTTTTACTTGTTGATTGATTTGTGTTCCACTCCTAAGAGTTAACACATTGCAATGCTCTTTTCCATGCCCTTTAGTGACTTCAGCATCACTTGGAAAATTTCCTTGCTGATGCTCTTGCAATCTCGTAGCAATCTAACCAACTTGACCTTCCAAAGCTCTCAGAGACGAGCTATGGCTTTGAAGTAAGGTGCCTTGACTTTGAAGTAAAGCTCCTTAATTCTTAATTGAAGTAGAATGGTCTTGCAGCATTGTTTTTGTATTAGATATGAATTCTTGAATTGTAGCTTCCAAGGAACTCATGCTTGCTGAAGTTGAAGCTCCTTTGTTGGCGTTATGTCGTGGGATAGCATTTTGGTAACTTTGAGGCTCATTGTGATTCTGCTGCCGAGTAGGTTGACTAACATTGTGGGCTCCTTGATTTCCCCATGAGAAATTGGGATGCTGACGCCATCCAGCATTATAAGTGTTAGAGTAAGGATTGTTGTTGCCTCGATTGTAATTGCCTACAAAGTTTATGGACTCATGGTTGGTCGGCATTTGCTCTCATGATGATTACCTTGGCATAACAGACATGCCAAGCTAGTTGCTTTCACTTCCTTCACCTCAGTGGAACGTTGTAAATTTTTCAGCATATTGGTGATAGTTAAGAGTTGAGCGGACACTGAATCTTTGGTATCTAATTCAAATACTCCAGGTGCTCTCCTCCCATTCCCAAGTCTTGAGGAAGAAAACTGATAATCATTATTAGCAATTCTGTTCAAGATAGCAAACGCCTCAGTAGGTGATTTATCCAGTAATTTCCAATTTGTCGAGGCATCCAGTAACATCCTCGTGGGTGCATTGACTCCATTGTAGAACATGACTACTTGAGTCCAGTCATGAAAACCATGATTTGAACACTTCCAAAACAAACTCTTGTAACGATCCCAACACTCAAACATGGATTCGTCGTCGCCCTGGCGAAAAGATGCTATATCATTCCTTAGTTGTGTATTCATGTTCGGTGGGTTGTACCTTAATAATAAACTCTTGCAAAGATCAGCCCACGATTCCATCGAACCAGAAGGTACACCACTCAACCAAGCCCTTTCTCGATCACACAATGAATATAGAAATAGTTTTAATTTCAGAAAACCTCATGCACTCCTTCTTGGCAAAAAGAATCACAAACTTCCAGAAAATTTTGAATATGCTATATGGCATCTTCATTTGGCATACCCCCAAACTGCCCAATAGAATTCAACATATTGAACATGACTGGTTTAAGCTCGAAATGTACAACTTGAATTTCGAGTGCCACAATCCCAGGATTCAGATCATCCAGCATCGGATTCATGTGATCACGAATAATATGCGGCCTACCAACATCTTCAGCATTGTCTAATACCGTGGCATTCTGATTTCCATCATCTTGACCAATGCCTTGGTTTCTAATCTAAAACATATTTCCTCGAGCAATTTGAGCACGTCTCCTTTGTCTAAAGAGTCTTTCAATCTCAGGTTATATCGGTTCCAAAGGCTCTTCAGGATTTCTTCTAGGCATAAACTAAATAAACCTGAAAAATAATAACACAAAAATATAAAGTAAACTATACAGAAATAAAATTGCAAAAATAAAATGCTCTGGCAATCCTAAATAACTTCAAGCTGCCAATCCCTGGCAACGGCGCCAAAAACTTGTTGTGTGTTGTGAGTACTATAAAATTATACGCAAATAATGTGAAGGTATACACAATCGCTCAAGTAATATAGTGATGAGTGAGTATCGACTCCACAGGGATTGGGTGAAATTATAAAAGTCTACCAAAGTAAAGCACTAATCTATCTATATATAGTTAGTCTTAAAATATACAAATGTCACGGCAAATGAAAAGTGTATGAAGGTGGATGTGGATGAATGTTCTGATGGTTTAGTGAATGGAAATGCAGTGGAAAGAATAGATGTTTAGTGTTGTAGATGGTTTAATGTTGAGACAATGGAAAATGGTAAAAACAGTAAATAAATAACAAATAAAATGATAAGAAAATAATCCTCACGTGGCAAGCTTCCAATGGAATAAATGGTTGAGATTGATTCAAGGATGCTAAATTTATCTCTCAGGTAGATTTAAGCTATCTATTCTTTACTTGCTCAACAGGGCTTTCCTAAAGTGTTCTCAAAGGAACCTAATAGAATAGGATGCCAAGGCATCTGCTCTTACTCAACGATGTTGGTCAGCCTACCCTATTGATAAAGACACCCTTTTTAGTCATTGAAATCCTATCCTAGTCTCTCCTGAGATCTAAGAGATTAGGTTATGATATTCCTAGGCCAGTTCAAAGACCCTTGAAAATACTATAACCCATTGCTTATGAGGATCTTATCTTGCATTTCTCTCGAATACTTACAAGTATTTTTAGCTTAGGTTTCTCTCGAACACCTAACTTTCATCTAAGAAATGGACACTCTCATGCCTCTTACACGCCTAGATCATGAAGCATTCATAAGCAAAGAAAATAATGAACCAAAATAAACATAAATATACCATTAAAATAAAGTTTAAACATCCATTAAACCAACTAGCACCAAAAATGTTAGTTCATGGTGGGGTTCGAAATATCCATAGAAAAATCCATAAAATATTCGTTCCAACAACCCACAAATAAAATAAATAAAATAGTAGCAAAGGGAAGTGAGAAAAAGCCTTCGACGCTCGCCACCAGAGGTCTCCTTAGCCACCACGAACCACCTTACCTCGCTAGCTCCTCTCGGTACCTACCTTGCCACTCCTTGAAGCTTTATCAATGGAGGAAAACCCCAAGGAAGAAGAAAGGAAAAAGAATAATA
The DNA here is from genome assembly GCF_006381635.1 of Hibiscus syriacus. Taxonomy (NCBI): domain Eukaryota; kingdom Viridiplantae; phylum Streptophyta; class Magnoliopsida; order Malvales; family Malvaceae; genus Hibiscus; species Hibiscus syriacus. The sequence goes on from NW_024062640.1 coordinate 623,221, forward strand.
AAAATTTGATTTTTCTTCTCTATGCATGTGCCTCCTCTCCTTTTTTTTTTTTTTTGTGTCTCACATGAGGAGTCATATATAATAAAAAATATCTAGGGGTAATGATGAGGTTGTTGGGTGAAAAATACCCCTTATACCTCTAGAATCACACCATAAGCATGAACCTTATCCTCCAGGTTGCAGTGGTCCTCTGGCAGGTAGTTACACAATCATTTCACGTGCAGCGCCAGCTGTTGTTGTACAACTGTATCTTTTTATCGTTTTCTGCGTCGAAAATTCCAAGGCATTTCAATCTGCTTCAGCAACGTGTGATGCCGCGGCATTACTTCGCAAAGACTCTTTTTTCTTGTTATTCCCTACACATCACAGACAAACTGCACCTTTCCCTCAAACAGCACCATTAAGAAATAAAATAGCACTACCACCACAAATGCAACTATATACAACTACATGATCCTAAAATGACTAAAATGGGCTTTTAAACAAATAATAACTCAAGTAAAAAAGGCCTTAAAATTATCCTTTTTAGGAAGTTAACACTAAGCTTCCACGTCTAAGAGACATTTCAATTTTCAAGATGCATTCCCCCGAGAAACTATCTTGTTCAAAAATATTTTTCTTCTTCTTTTGTTTTTCAAAATATGAAAAAGTTTTTTTAAGAAACAAAATTATGTACATTGTTTTAGGCTCACAATTGAAGCAAATTTTAAAACATGAGCTCATTAATTATAAAAAAAATCAAATGCTCATTTAATCTTTCAAAGTTATAGTTCTTTGACAAGTGTTAAGACTAATGGTAAAGGTTAATTTGAGAAGGGTTTAGATTGGTTTTGATTTTTGAGATTCATTAGTTTAAGATGCCTCTTGACCTTTAATGAGCTCGTGCACATTTCCCGCGATTGCTTAAAATGACCCTATGGGCGCATTCGATATTGTAGTGCTAAAAAATTTAGAAAGTGTTCTTATTTCAATTCTTTGAAATCTTCCAATTGTTCAGGTTTCATAGACTCCTTTAGAAAATATAAAGTAGAAATATCAATCTAAAAACAAAATTCCTGAGTGCTTTTGTGTAGTTGACTATAATAGATGTTTCTTAACTCTCTTAGTTCACCTTTCATCGAAACTCATTACCAATTCGTATTTACTTTTAGGCCTTACTGCCTTCTTTGAATTGTACTTCGTTAATTTTGATGTCCTCGCTTTTGATTTTGATGGGAGATTCATCTTGACACATAGTGAATAGTGTCATGATCTGAATACAATCCAATTCATAAAGTTAGAGATATTAGCATGGCCCATTACTTTAGCATAATGCCCCTAATTAGAGAATTCAAGTGCCAAAAAGTCTTCGACTTGACAACTCGAATAGAACTCACTTCATAAAGCTCAGACATTACCTCCATAACTTCTTTAGATATTACCTCCAAAGAGTAACAACTTACAACTTTAAGCGGAGTGCCTTCATCAATATTATAATTAACTTTCATTAATATCACATTATTTCCCTAATTTTTCAGTTTTAAGATTTTTAAGTTCGTTAAAAAGAATCTGTTATAGTCTGTATGTCAGTGAAAGTCTTGAAATTTCATTTTTAGATCTCAATTTTCAAGCAACTGACCTAAGCTAATTTTATCTACTCCACCATTCTAGTTGTGTAGATTATGAATCATAATTGAACATCCTGAATAAAACGAAAATCTAAATGGTTTAGCAGTATCGTGTATGACAAATGCCCAACATTACCTGTTCGCGGGAAGATTCATAATGCACTTTTAACTTATATCGAAAAAAGAACTCATTTGTGCCTGGGAAAGCAAGGGCGTGACTTTGGAGTCATCTTTTGAGGAATTGTAATAAAGTGGTTTTGTTTTTGACATATAATTAATGGATCTTGTCTTGGGTAAAAAATCAAAGGGATTTATTTTTAGGAAGATTGTAATCAAGTCACTTGTCAAAAGTCTATAACCTAAATTATTAAAAGCACTTTTAATTCACTTGATATTTAAAGAACTCAAAGATTAAAAATTGCCCATGGCTCATAACCTCATAAGGTAGCATTTCATTCGATTTGTTTAAACATCAAGCGACTTATAAATTTTAAGGTAAAAGAAAGAGAAGAAAAAATTTGAGCGAGATAAAATGTCAGTGCATCAAGATGAATGCATTAGAATGTCTTAATACTCCTCATCAAAATCTGAGATATGATAACTCTCGAGATTGTATTAAGGATTTTCCATCTAAACTTGCCCCATCATGGTAGAAGATACCCTAGGTATCCTTGAAAATTTTCGAGCGTGATAACCAACTAAGGTATAACACCCCAAAATTTTGGTTAGTGACCAAAATGTAAAATTTGAAAGGTGTATGTTAATACAGAATAATATTTCTTTAAAGGTAGTGTAAACTGCCATGATATGAAATTATGACAAATTTTGGGATTTAACCAAATTAGAAGCAAATGATCAAGTTAAAGTTTAGTGAGGCTTATATTTTGACTTTTATATAATGTCAAAATAAGTGCAATGCGTACATAACATTATACATGGATGTTTTAAAGTTAAAGTCTACCTAATTTATGTTGACATGATATTTATGTCATTCATCATATATTTGACATATTCTAAATATGTCAAAGGTTGAATATAAAATGCATTGATCATTGATCGTTACATATGATGTTTATCATGAACATATATGATATTTATCATGAATGATATTTTGGGTATGAACTATCCAATGTTAAATTATGATAATATATTTTTTCCATGAATAGATCAAATAAAATAGACTGTATGCCCAAGTAAGTCATTAAAAAGGTGTAATTGGCATGCCATAGAGTCTAGCAGCTTCATAATCGGATTAACACTATAGTGTGCAGGACACTTAGTGCATATGGTACTATAGTGTGTTAGAACACTTGGTATAACATTGTAGTGTGTAAGGACACTCAGTGCAGCACTGTGGTGTGTTAGGAAACTCAGTGCATATGGTAAGAACTTGGGTGTATCTTTGACTCGAATACCCAAGGTCTTCATAGGGTTATGTTTGGGCTATGGTTTATTGGTTAATAAATGATAGACAACTAAATAAGCTGATGAGCTTATGGAACACATGATAAGTATATTGGTAAGAAATTCATATGTGATTCATATCATATTCATATTAGTAGCATGATTGGAAAATACAGGTAAAGTGATCATAATGCATTGAATATTATCATTGTTTACATTTATGCGTTGCATTTCCTTGAATATATTTCTATTGATTTCCTCACTAAGTGTATACTTAGCATGTGATGATTTTCATGCGTAGGTAAAATAAAGAAAAAGGTATAAGGAGTTGAGCTTGGCATCAATCATCAAGGAAAATTTTCAGGTAACAGTAATGACATCCTATGTTGTTTGAAAGTTTCTAGTTGGCATGTATACGAGAATGAAATGTTTGCACATTTTTATTATAGTTAGTATTAAATAAACATATAGTATAAATAAATATTATTATATTAAATTATTTATTAATTGTTAATTAAATTGGATTTTTAAATCAGAAAGTTTTATTTATTATATGAACAAAGCATAATTGCTTGTTACTACCTGAGATCGGACTTGAATTATAAGTTGAAATATTATATTTTGAATTCCTCTTATTATTTATTTTATAATATAAATTGTTACAAATATGGAATTGGTGAAAGAAACAAAATTTTAGCTATTTTGGTTAAGAAATGTTTTGATTATTTGATGTGACATCTATAAATTTTGTATGGGGTCGTATACGAGAAACTAGTGCTACATTTATTGGTATAGAGATGCAAGTTTAGCTGATTCAAGGACTAAATCGAGCTTATTTTGAGTCAAAAGTGTATAAATGCCATTAGAATGTCATTTTTAGTGATTTGGTGATTGTAGAGTTTTATTGATGCCACTCCTGGCTCAAAAAGGTGAATAAATTTTTGTATGTATAATATGTGTGTAATCGAGGGTTTGAAGTACGTGATCAAGCAGGAGGTTCAAAAATAAGCTAATAGTGCTAGTAAAGCGCTAGCTATAATTCTCATGTTTAGTCTAATAATGATGATGCTTCAACATAATAGGAAGTGCTAATGTAAGTTTGAGAAAACCCTCATTCATGCATAAGAACAATATTGATTGAAAAATGGAACATTCTGATAGAATTGATCCTAAGTGATATGTGTGAGACTAACCCTTTAGGCCAGAGTGCAAGGTGAGTCGTTTTTGTAGACAATAGTTGTTTGGTAAGGATTCATCATGTTGATTTATAATAGACTTGATAGAATTAACTTTCGAATCTAATTTTTGGAATGGATTGATTACCCCCAACCTTGTTGTAATGAATTACCGCTTACAGAAATTTAATTTTATAGAACTTGAAAAGTTTCGAGAAATTTATGTTAGAGAAACATAGTTATTTGTTTTCTAATGTGATTTTAACATTAACTGCTATAAAGTTATTGCTATCAGATTGCTAAAACTTCTTAGTAAAGGAGGTGGATACTCAAACTTTATTAGTTAAGTTGGAAGTTATTCTAATTGTTCGAGGGTATCCAAATGTGTATCTACAAAAGTTACTTGGATTATCTCTAGATTCGGATGTAGAAATTGAAATAAAGATGATATCAGGTATAGCAATTATCTCTATAGCCCCGTATCAAATGGATCCAGCTAAGCTTAGAGAATTAAAGGAATAGTTAGTATAATTGTTAAGACCAGGGATTTACAAGACTAAGCGTTTTATCTAGTATGCACCAGTGCTATTGTGAAAAAGAAATATGAGTCTATGCAATTAGGCATGGATTATCATCCGTTAAATAATGTAACAAAGAATAACAAGTATCCTCTTCCAAGGATTTATAATCTTTTGATCAGTTAAAAGAGTGCATTGGTGTCTCCCAAGTCGGATCTCCTATCGGGATATTTTTAGTTAAAGATAAGGAAGAAGATCATCCTAAGATAGTTTTTAGAATTCGATATGAACACTACAAGTTTGCGATAATGTCGTTAGGTTTAACGAATGTTCCTATGAAACTTATGGATTAGATAAACCATGTAATTTCAGTTATACTTAGATTAATTGGTTGTAGTATTCATTGATGTTATTGTGATCTATTGTAAGACCAGGGAAGAACATGATGCATGTCTTTGTATAGCTTTTCTAACTATTTAGAAGAAAATTGCATGCTAAGTTGACCAAATGTAAATGTTGGTTTGGGATCAGTGTAATCATAATCATAATCTGATTACACAAGCTCTAGCATCAGTGTAATCATAATCTGGAAAAGATTATGTGATTTATAGTAATGTATCTCATAATGGTTTGGGATGCATGCTCGTGCAAGAGGAAAAAGCTAGGGCTTATGCTTCAAAGCAACTAAAGAGTCCTGAAAGAAATTATTCGACACATGATAGGGAGTTAGCAATAGTCATGTTTACTTAATTGATATAACACCATTATCTATATGGTCAGTGACATTATATCTATATGGATCTCAAAAGCATGTGTTAACTTGAATAAGTGAAAATAAAGAAAATAGATTGAATTCCTTAAAGAACGATGATATTATTATCAACTACAATCAATAAAGGATAATGTGGTGGTTGATACGATAAAGTCGAAAGACATTTCTATTATGGGAACTTTGAATGTTGATTGTCTCTAAGGAAAAATGGTACTTGATTGTTGAATTAAAGTTAAAACTTATGTGCCTAGATCAAGTAAAGGATCTTCAAAGAAAAGATAAAATTTATATTTGTCAAATATAGAACAAGTGGAAAAAGAAGTGAAACCAAATACTTAGAAGTTAAGTATGATGGATACTTATATTATCAAGGATAGAATTGATATTAGCAGCAGATATGATAAGAGCTATTATCGAGTTTGTTTCTAAATGCCTGATATGACAACAAGCTAAAATAGAACATCAAGTGTCTTCTGAATTGAGGTAACCAATTGTCATCCCTCAGTGGGAATATGAACGGTTATAATGGACTTTCTCATAAGTAAATATTATTGAAAATAATCTCAATATAGTTGTCGATCAACAAAAGTCTTATTCGAATTTAAAAAGAGAAGATATATTCCATTAAAGTAATGATGAGTGTTTCTTAAAGTATCGATTAGATCCTTCTCATGTTGTCATATCGGAGGATATTAAGATTCAATCAGAAATTGAATTATGAATCGATACATATTAAAGATCGACAGAGAAATTAAATATTGAAAAAAAAGCTAATTGGAAAAGAGAATAAAAAGTGAAAAAGAAGCATCCTCGTCTATTTACATCAGGTACGTATTGAACATTTGAGGACGAATTTTCTTAAGCAGGAAGAATTTTAATACCCCAAAATTTTTGTTAGTGACCAAAATATAAATTTTGAAAGTTTGGTGCCAAAGTAGAAATTAGGAAAATATTAGGGACCTAAGTTGTAATTTCCCAAAAAGAATTTTTATTTCATAAATTGATAGTTTACTCTTGATAGTGAGGTTTTATTGAAATCATATTCCTGATCTAGAAATTGTGTTAAAACTAAAAGTGTTAAAGTCCGGTAAAAGATCGGTAAATCGAATCGAATAACAATTTTTAGAAAATTTGAAGGATGATAAATTAAGCTTAGAAATAATATTTTCATATTTTAAAGTGATGGAAAATAATACGGAGTATTGGATTTAAGAATTTATTTCCATGTTCAATTTGGACTGTTTGATGAAAAATGACAATATTGAAATTTTTGGGAAATGGCATGAGCAAAGTTGTAAAGGGAAAAATAATTTGTTTATATTTGACTTTGGAAAGATGATAAGGGTTATGTGGCTTGGTATTAAGGTAAATATCAAGTTTCATTCAAGGTTAAATGGACATTTCTCAATAAATGAATATTTTATTCATTTAAACTTAAATAAAAGGTAAATTAACATGAAATGAAAGGAAACTTTTCATAAAGTTTTTTCATTTTTCAGCTCCATTTTGTGCCCCCCATGACCAAGGTAGGAGAAATTTTATTTTTCATTTTTGATCAATTTCCTTTGTTTTTGGATTAAGCTATGAAATAGAAAATTGTTCTATTCTAAAAACGCTATTAGTTGGTACCATTATTGCATGTTAATCTTGCTTGAGCTCAAAGATCCTAAATTCTATGATTTATGTTCATATTAGGGTTTATTGAATTGATTATGGATTTTGATGTTATTGAGGTTGTAGAATTATTTACAAGCTTGATTGTCGATTAAAATCACATATACATGTTTTTACATGCTTATGTTGATTTCGGCCTAACCCTAGATTTTGGGAAGATAACAATTTAATGAAATTAAGTTAGGGCTTTGATTTTAGAGAGGTTGAATAGAGGTTGATTTCATACTCGAATCGGATCAAAATCGAGTAAAATCATGAAAACTTTGATCTTGAACATACAAAGCATTCGACCTTAACTATAGAGGATGAGAAAAAAGTATGGAAAAAATTTGTAGACACTGGAAATGATGTAGGAAGTATTCTGCAAGCCTTATAAAAATTTAGGGACCATTTTTGTAATTTTATGAAAGTTGAGTTCTAAATTTTTTAAGTAAAATTTTTCATTTTTCTTCTCCTTTGAAAAGGAATTTAAGGGAAAATTTCAAAAATGAAAAATTTAGGATTTGATAAAACAAATTTGACTAGAATTTTCTCCCCTTTTTGTTAGATCAAAATCAATTAACTACAAAAGAGAAGCCAAGATTAGAGCATAATAACAAATATCTAACAAATATCAAGATAACAATAATCGCCAAATTTATCAATGTAATGTATTTAGCAAATACTAGGAAATATCCAATAAAATATCCATCATAACATGAAATAAAAAGCACACTAAAAGTCCAATAAATTATGCAAGTGATCAATCCTCAATATCCGATAATAAGAGAAATATGAACTCGAGCTTCCATATCATCAAAACGATGATCAAAATGATCAAAACGAGTGACTATTAAGTAGTAGAGGAAGTTTAAGGTGACGGAAGGGCGAGGAGGAATGGCATCGACGGGTGCATCCTCGTCAAGAGCAGTGGGATTGTTGGGATTTGAAAGAAGCTCAATTGAATAACTGAATAATTGCCAAGAGAGGGTGAATTGGATTTTTGAGTTTAGGGGGTAAGGAGTATAAAGATGAAACAATTTACACAAGGATTTATAGTGGTTCGACTTCTCAACCAAGTCTACATCTACTACCTTAGCTCCTCACTAAGGATTTTCTAACAAATTCACTAGTGTGTTCTTTCTTTTTGCAAGACAAAGAGATAACCTTTATAACTCCCTAGCTTTTCAAAGGCTAAGCTGAAACCAATCCCATTTACAAAAGGAATAAGATGTAAACAGACAAATCTCTCAAAATGAAGGTTTTTACAAGAATTAAGCTCACAAGAAAACAAATAAAAGATTTGCAATAAGCTTAAAACACAAATATTTACAAGATAAAGGAAAATAAGAATAAAAAGCTCTTCTCTTGTGTTTGATTGCTTGGATAGGTGTTCCTAACCTTCTTCAAGTTTCCTCAACTTGTTTTTATATGTTGAAATAGCTTGTGGTCATTTCTAGCCATTGGGGATGTTTTAGAGCCGTTGGGGATTAATTTTCTACAAAATAAAACTGCTCGGACAGGGAGTATTAGTATTCATTTAATGATTATAGGTAGTACCTTTGTAATATTTAAATAAACTAGTCGTTAAAAACCGTTGGGCTTTACCAGTATCGATACTATGCTTCATAGTATCAATACCATTGTGTAAAGTAGTATCGGTACTCCTTTGAGTATTAGTGCCTATTTTGCATCCTGGAATTTGAGCAATTTGGAAAACAACCGATAGTATCGATACTACCTAGATAGTATCAATACTTCTCTTACCTTTGGTATCGGTACCACATGAACATGATCGGTACTATTCATGTAGTATCGATACTGTAAGAACAATATCGGTACTACGTACCCAAAAAAACTATTTTGTGCTCAAATTCTAGTTTAATAGACTTTGAATTATTTTTTAAAACTTTGAACAAATTCAATCAAGTCCAAAAACATTTTGCCTTAATTTGTTATATCAAAATATTATAAAACATGGTTCAAAAATCTCCCCCTTTTTGATATAACAAAACATTTGAAAAAATTGTTTTGACAAAACTCTCCCTTAATAAAATATTTAATGAAAAAGAACAATATTTGGAAAATATTAAAGCTCCCCCTTTTTCATTCTTAAAATTGAATTTTTCAAACTTATACTTATCACCTTTTTCTTATATAAAAAGTAATTCAAATTTAAAGTTCTGAAATAACAATGGAGAGTAAGTGGGAAATTTTAGCATAAAATCATTTGAAAAATTAAAGCTCCCCCCAATAAAAGTATTCCAAACAAGAATTTGACTTTAAAAGCTTGACACATAAAAGACATTGAATTTCAACAAAGATTAACAAACATGTTAGTAGCACATGAAATTCAATATATCCAAGTCTAATATACTTTATGCAATACAAATTTTTGTATTTAAGTGCATGTGCATAAAGCTATCCAAAAATGTTATGCATTTGAAAAATTGATATCAATTGTTAGAGAGATATCATTTGCAATAAATTACATGCATAAATATTAAATTAAGGTCAAAAATTAAAATTCGTAAAAACAAAGCATTAAAACCAATTTTGACCAAAATTCATTATGATGAACAAACATTTATGAAAAATCATTAAAACTTTAGAAAATGTTCATCACAACACTTTTTAACATACATGAGATAGAAAATATAAAATTATTTAAAATCAAAACTCATGCATGCTTAAACTAAATGAGAAACCAATTATGCAAGATAATAAAAATAAGCTTAGAGGTTACCCATTCCATATCAAGTGTGGCTAGAGCATTTCAATATATTCACTTTCATCACCATTGCTCTCACACACCTATAAGAGACATTCATTTGGATTTTGGTATCCAAATTTCTTTGGATCCTTGAACGTTAGTTTCAAAGCCCCTTTTTCCTTAGGAATCCATACTTGTTTAATTTTAAAGCATTTTCTTTCTTTAAGGGACAAGTATGTTCCTTACGACCATGATAATGACAATGTGAGCATTTTGTCATTATGAAATTAGATGAATTATTTAAAAAAAATTCTTTTCTTTTGTTAAGCATTCAAGTTTAACTTTTAAATCAAAGCATTATTTTTCAAAATTTCAATTTTCACTTTTGAAAGCACTAAATCATTTTTCAAAATTTCATTTTGTTTTTCAAAATCCAATTTTGCTTTCAAAATAAAATTATTTTCAACTTTAAATTTTGAAATCATTTTCTTATATTTGGAGTTCATGGTCTCAAACTCCAAAAACAATTCATCATATACATCTTGTAACTCATTAAAACAATATGAATTAGATTTACTAGAGTTAGAATATACTCGGGCTCTTTAATAACCATTAAGCACACTGTCTTTGTTGGTTCTTCTTTCTTGTTTCCATGAGTTGAGCTTATTCCAAAGCTCTTTAGCATTTGAACAAGAAGAAACTCCTTCACAGACATTAGGACCAAATGCACGAAACAACATGTGCATGGCCTTAGCATTTTGTTGAGTTTTCTTTCATTTTTGGGCACTCTACTCCTTCGTCTTCTTCTTTGGAAAAGAGTAGCCATTCTCGATCATCTCCCATGCATAAATATCATTTGATTGGATGAATAGATTCATTAATTTCTTCCAATGAAAGTAGTTGGCTCCATTGAAGTACAGAGGCTTATCGATCGATTAGGAGACTTCCATGTAGAATGAGCCCGAGGTGAAAGCCATCTTCTTGGTTGTGTCATAAATGGATAGAGCTTCTTCAAAGATCATCTCAAGGTTGTTAAGCCTTCTAATGAGTCAAGCTCTGATATCAATTGTTAGGATTTGAAAGAAGCTCAATTGAACAATCGAATAATTGCCAAGAGGGGGTGAATTAGCTTTTCGAGTTTAAGGAGTAAGGAGTATAAAGATGAAACAAGTTGAACAAGGATTTATAGTGGTTCGACTTCTCAACCAAGTCTATATCCACTACCTTATCTCCTCTCTAAGGATTTTCTAACAAATTCACTAATTTGTTCTTTCTTTTTTGTAGGAAAAAAAGAAAACCTTTACAACTCCCTAGCTTTTCAAAGGCTAAGATAGAACCAATCCACTTTACAAAAGGAATAAAATTTAAAAAGAAAAACCTCTCAAAAGGAAGGTGTTTACAAGAACTAAGCTCACAAGAAAACAAAAAAAAGATTTTCAATGAGCTCAAAACACAAATATTTACAAGAGAAATGATAAGAATTAAAAACTCTTATCTTGTGTTTGATTGCTTGGATAGATGTTCTAACCTTTTCAAGTTTCCTCAACTTGTTTTTATATGTTAGAATGAGCTTGTGGTTGTTTCTAGCTGTTAGGGATGTTTTGAAGCCGTTGGGGATTAATTTTTGCAAAATAAAACTGCCCAGGACAAGAAGTATCAGTACTCCTTTAATGAGTATCGGTAGTACCTTTGTAATATTTAAATAACCTACCCGTTAAATACCATTGGGCTTGACCAGTATCGATACCACTATGTAAAGTAGTATCGGTGCCCCTTTGAGTATCGATACCTATTTTTCATTATGGAATTTGAGCAATTTGGAAAACAATTGGTAGTATCGATACTACCTAGAGAGTATCGATACTTCTCTTACCTTTGGTATTGGTACCACATGAACAGTATTTGTACTGTTCATGTAGTATCGATACTGTAAGAACAATATCGGTACTACGTACCTAGAAAAACTATTTTGTGCTCAAATTCAAGTTTAATATATTTTGAAATATTTTTGAAAACTTTGAACAAATTCAATCAAGTCCAATAACATTTTGCCTTAATTTATTATATCAAAATATTATAAAACATGGTTCAACAGGGATATCAATCGAAAGAGCGTCATCATGACTTTTAACCCAATTTTATTTTTAAATTTAAACCCCATTTCCTTAACTAAGGTATAATCAAGCTGCTCGTAAAGGGCATGAGAGGATTAAGAGAGGTATTAATGGAGTGGGCACAAAAAATGTGGCTCAAGATGCAAGCATAAGGCAAAGAGACGGCGGAATTTAATTCTTTAGATGGTGTTCACCAAGTCAAGAAAACTATTTTTGCAATATTCAGAAGTTCCTTGGTGTGGAAATGATAAAGCCACCAAAAATCCAAGTGACGCATACAAGGGATGCGACCACCCGAAGGACGAAGAGTTGTAAAAGACGTTCCTCAAAAATAAGAAAAGTAGGATTAACATTAAGAATATCTTTAAGAGGAATACTCTCATTCTCATTAAAAGGGTCGTCAAAAGGAATTCCTAAATCTTTAGCAATGGATTTTGGATTAAGTTCAAGTTCGACACCCATGAGAAAGGAGAAATGGCAAAGATCCTATCAGAAGGAATTTCCCTTACAAAATGTAGCATTACAAAAAAAATGCTTGGACAAGTTGAGGGTGATAAGATTACGCAATTTAGAGAAATCGAATACATTTCCAATCAAGAAAAGTACGGTAAAAACTCAATTTATATTCACCCGAACAAAGAAAATCCAAATCAAAATTACATTCGTAGCGAATGGCACAAGTGATAAAATGTTCGTGATAACCGGAAAGATCTTGGGCATTAGGAAAGCATAAGCTTTCAAAAGTTGGAGGATTCGAATATTAACCCAAAGTTTAACTAGTCCTAGAACATTCAGTAGTAAGTTTAGGTTTCATTGGAAGAGAGAAAACAAGTGTTATGAAAAAAATGTTTGGAAATTTTTACTAAAACTTGGTGGACAGGGTTGAATTTAGGGCTTTTAATGAAAATAGATGGATGGGTAAACCTTCTGCATAAAAAATACATATATATATAGAATATCAATGATCAACCCAAATAAAAAAAATCATGAAATTTTCGCACAAATTAAAAAAAATTAAAACACTAACTAAAATAATTTTTCACCAATTCTTTAATAAAATTTAAATTTAATGAAAATGGCATGTTTTATAAGGATTTGAAGACAAATTAATAAAACATTTAACATAAAATATGAAGAAAGGATGTTTAAAAATTTAACTTGTTTGAAAAAGAAAAACTTTGAGTTTAAAGAAATTACTAAGAAATGAACAAATAAGAAAGCCAAGAGAGCGAACGGAAACGGTCAGAGAGAGATACCGACAACATGAGAATGATGGAGACTCTCTTTAAGCAGTAGAAGGGCGATTTTGGGTGAGGGATTTGGGTTTTGGTTGTTTTGAATGATGGAAATAAAAAAGGATTTAGGGTTTTGGGGAATAAAAGCACAAAACCCTTGTAATTTTAAAAGGGGTTTTGAAACCAGTACCTCGATAGAAACAATTTGCTTGACCGACTTTGAAACCACAAGGAGGGGTTTTAAAACTATGAGCCCAAAAATACATTCTGCCTTACTAGTTTCGAAACCACATGTAGGGTGTTTTGAAAACCTTTGAGACCATTGACAATAACCGAAAATTGATCAATCATGCTTTTAATAACCTCATCCGGTCTCATCTTGAAGTTTTCATAATTATGAGAAAATAATCTTAGTTTCTCTTACCTCATTAGTTTCTCCATAAGTAACTTCAAGTTTGTCTCAAATCTCCTTGGCATTAAAACAAGATGAAACTCTCCCATATTCATCGGGATCAAGTGCACAAAATAAAATGTACATTGCCTTTGCATTGAGTTGGAACAACCCCCTCTCTTCTTCACTATATTCTGTCATCAGTCTAGTTTGAGTAGAATGTCTACTCAAAATGATGCTCCAAGCTCCCAAATCACTAGCTTGGATGAAAAACATCATCATATTATTTTAATAGGCATAATTGGTTTCATTAAAGAAAATAGGCTTGTTGATAGGTTGAGAATCATTGATACCATCTAAGCTTGGTGTAGAGGTCATAGATGACTTGAATGATGACTAGACTCCTATAGGATCTTCTCAAGATGTGGAAAAATCTTCCAATTAATCTAGCTCTGATACCAATTATTGAGTCAATCAAATCAATAAAATGGCCAACATGGGGAGAATTGACAATTAAAATAATGATGAAAACTTTTTGCAAGAAAATGAAACATTAACACAAGCAATTTAGAGTTGTTCAACTTCTTCAATGGAGTCTACATCCACTATCTTAACTTTCACACTAAGGATTTCAACAAATCCATTAATTTGTTCTAACCTTTTAGGACAAGGTGTAACCTTAATACCCCAAAGTCTCAAGTGTACAACTCTTCTTAAGAAGAAATTACAAACAAGAAAACTTTTGAACATTCTCACAAGATAAGATGTTTACAAATTGAACCTCTCACAAACCTAAGAACACTATAATTGAAAATAAAAAGAATGTTATAGTGTTCTATGTAATAAAGACAAAATAAAATACAAATTTAGCTCTAAATGTTCTTTGATTGTTGGAATATATTTCTTATCTTTTTTGGCTGTTTGAATACCCCTTTTATATGTCATCATTGATTTCTAGTTGTTTGGGGTTGTTGGAGGGATTTTGGAGCAATAAATTTGCGTATTGAATGCAAACCTACACAGAGGTTTCGAAACTTGCCTTTAAAATTTTTAACCGTTGAGCTGGGGAGTTTCGAAACTCGTAGGGGGTTTTCGAAACCTTAAGGTTGATTTGGTTACTGCTTTAAGGGTTTCGAAACCATCCAAGGGGTGTTTTAAAACTTTATAAACTCCAAAAACAATTTTTAAAAATAGTCTTGTTCCATGTTCAAAAAGTATTTTAAAGCTTTATAAACTCCAAAAACAATTTTAAAATTTATTTTTGACATTTTGATCCTTAAAAATTATTTTTACAAACTTGAAGATATTTTTGAATCGAGTATGATAAAAATATTAATTCTAAAAAAATTCAATTTAGTCATATGTTATATCAAAATCATTCAATTACACTTATCAAATTTAGATACACAATTTACGTTTGGATAATTTTCTCCCGCCGTTGAATTTTAATTTTTGATTTTCATTGGTGTATTTTTATTATTACATTTCGCATTATGAAGTATTCTCTTTGGATATTGTGCTTCGCACAATATCTTTCTTAAAAAAAGAAAAAAATCCTTGAGCAAGCTACTTTACAAATACAATTTCACCATTTACTCTAAAATAAAAAAAGAATCTCCAATTACACATTGAAGACACTCAATTTTGTTTGATGCTATTAATATTATTGTATTATATAATATTACAACTTATATTGTATGATTATATATATGATATTATTAATTTTATTATTTGAATCATATACAGGCCCAAATGTTTTCCAGCAATCTGCTATGGCCCAAACTAACAGTAAGCCCATGCAGTAGGTTAGGGTTTCCAGAAACCCTAACCTCATCTCATCCAGCCGCATCGTTTGGTCAACCAAACCTAATCGAAGTTCCCTCACACAGCATGCCTCCCACAGTCAGTTTTCTCAGCGTCGTGACCACATGAAACACAATCAAATAACATATCAGAGTCGTCGACTCATCAAACGTTAGCCAAATCGAGTTTTACTCGGATTAAAACTCTAAAAATAGGGAATCTTTGTATTATAAATAGGGGAACACAATACCACACACGATCACCAGAGAGTTTATAGGATACACAGAGAGTTATCACAAAGAAATACCACGAAAATACCAACATATACGAGGGTATCCTAGACATTTTTACGACAAGTTTTGAAGCAAATAAAGGCATTTTTTTCTTTTTACCTTCGGTTTGATGTGATCTTGGCTTGCATGTTGGTGTAGCGTCGTTGATTCGTCATTTTTTGTTTGACTTGAACCCCAAAGAATCATCTTTGGCCGATGAAGCAAAGTGATGCCTTTTCTTTGAAAACTTATCTCCAGATCTAGCCCTCGGGGCTTTGTTTTTTGAAAAAAAACGTTTTTGATTTTGAAAAAGGAATAAAATTCTTTCGAGATTTTAAAAAATATATAATTTTGTCGCCGATGAACGGCAGTCGTCGCCGTTCAACGGCGGCGGCGAGGAAGCGTGGGGGCGGTCAATGGCTATTTTCTGGAAACCATGCTGGTGTTCTTCATTTTTGAAGAACACCAAGAGAGAATAAGGATGAGGGAAGCGTTTTTGTGATGAGAAGAGAGAGTGAATTTTTTAAAAAAAATTAACTTATATACTAAACTCGTTGGACCCGCGCACTGACTTGACCCGAAGCCCTTGACCCACGTGTTTCTGCTTAAAAAGGGGTAAACGACGTTTTTGGTCCCTTTGGTTTCAAAACCTCTAATTTGCCCCCAAATTCTAATTGCAACTCGAATTTCCCTTCAAATTAGCCCTTGATTTTTATTTTAAGTTCAAATTAACCCTCACTATTATTACACGTATATATGTTTTTTATATATATTATTTTTCCCCTTTTATTATTATTATATTTTATTTTCATTATTCTGTTTATCTACTATTATTATTTTTTTCTCTTTCTGATATTTAATTATTATATATTTCACTTTTATATTTATATATTTTGCATGTTTTATTTTGTTTTCATCTTCATTTTTATTTTATTTTATTTTATTTTATTTTATTCTCTCATTATCATTTTATTTATATGTATATTCATTTTATCTAGTTATTTACTCTTTTATTTTTTTTATTTTTTTATTATTTTTATCTTGCATGTGTATGTTGTCATTATTATGTTTATTTTCTTTGTCCTTTTTTTATTATTTTATTTGTCTATTTTTCACTTTTTACTTCTAATATTTTCATCTTTCAAAGGTATTTAAATCAATCTAAGGTGAGTAATTTTGAATCGTTATTTTACCTTTTAATTTAAAGTTGCAATTTTCTTAATTAAAGACAACTGGAAATTACGTGGTACCGAAAGGGCAGTTCAAGAGTGCTAACCCTTCCTTGACTGTAACCCACTCCCGAATCTGACACATCACTGGTAATACGCAGATCAGGTAACAAATAAGGTATCCGATCAACCCATTTTGTTTAATATAAATGATCGGTGGCGACTCCAATCCATTTAATCCAAGTCGAAGCCCAACTCCGGGGCCCACCCGAAAGACGGTTCCGACAGATTGGCGACTCTGCTGGGGATACAGGTAAGTGAGTCAGGCTAAGTTAATTTCTACTTTCTTTTTAACAAAAAGGGTAAGTTTAAATTTTAAGGTAACATTTCGATCCTTTTTACTTACTTTTGATTATATTTTCGAGTAAATAGTTGTACTAATCATTTTCTAATGATTTCAGCCTTCAAAGCTTTTTCACTTAAGGCTCTAAACCCGATCTCGAGCCCATTTTAAGTTAGGGTGAAAGCGACGCCTTCGTGTGAATTTATTAAGCGTATGGGCCTATCAACTAACCTTCGGGATTCATATACCTTATGCCTTCGTGTGAATTTATTATCCGTATGGGCCTAAGGAAATGTGTGCTCTCGCGTTTAACTTAGTCCACACAAGCCTGTGATGGGTTTAGGACTAAGGTTCTGGCAAGCCCAAGGGGGCACCGGCAAGGGGAACTCGGGTACCATTTTTTAGAACCTAAACCGAGAGTCTATGGAGAAATAGAGCCTACCCTAAAACCCTATTTTAAACCCTAGAACATTTTTACCCTAACCATGTTTTTTTCCTTCTTACTCTTCTTATTTTTCTTTCATCATTTTTTATTTATTTATTTTTTTTTATTTTACTGACTTGTTTGCCTTTATGTTTGTTTTTTAGCATTTGCATCATTACAAGAGGCTATTGATCATTAAAAAGCATTTTTTACACACAAAATAATATGAATCAATGGACAAAGGTGTTGTAATACAAGAGATTGAAAACCCCGATGTACGACTATGGTCTGAGAAGACTCAGAAGGAAAAGGGAGACAGTCTTCAAGGAAGTTATGTGTTAGAGCTGGTTAACTACGCCTCTATCAGCCTAAAACAGAACAATGTGCAAGATCTTTGAGACATCTGGGACAGTTGGAAGAATGATCGGAAACAGAAGTTCAGCCAACGATACAGTGACATTGTACTTTTACTTCATGTTAAGACTGATGAGCCCTTAATCAGAGCCTTGGTTCAATTCTGGAACCTGGGATACAATTGCTTCACTTTTAACTAGGAAGACATGGTGCCCATTATCGAGGAGTACACTACACTACTGCATTGTGAAAACATCAAACTGCAGCGAGCCTATATTAAATACATTAAAAGTCATCCTTTCAAGAATGTATTGGCTAAAGTTGTAGGCGTAGACGAGAAATGGTAATTGACCGGACTCAGCGCAGAGGCAACGGGGAAGGAATTAAATGGATTCACATAAAGCAACTAATGAAGAACCACCTGATGAGTGGAAGACTATAGACTTGTTTGCACTAGGTCTGTACGGTTTGATTATCTTTCCGAAGGCTTTGGGGTGCATTGACGCAGCCATGGTGGAGCTATTTTAATAACTTCCGAAACGAGTCAACCCAGCACCGGCCATCTTAGCTGAGAACTTTTAATCTCTCAACCATTGTTGAAGAACTGGGGGAGGAATATTCATTAGGTGTGTCCAGCCCTTCAAGTCTGGATTCACAGCCACTTCTGGAAGACTAATGGGGTTGCCTACCGCCGATTTAGCACTACCTATTCACCTTTCAGAGAATTCATAACTAGGAAATGGCATGAAGGTGCTTCAAAGAAAAAGTGGATGAAAGTCTTTACACATCTTCAGGATTGGGATATTACCTGGAGAGCCCCCTGGTTGTTCCTCGGTGATGTTTTTTTCGATGTGGGGATTCTGACACTATGACCTTACTTGGACTTTGGGGTGCAGTTGGGTATGCTCCGTTGTTAGCACTTAGACATATGGGGCACGTTAGTTTATCCCAGCAACAAGTGGACTAGCTAGATCAGAGTTTATGTATCATGATGACAGCTATAAGAAGATGATCAAGGAAGCAGCCGATTCATGGAAAAAAGTATTTTGGATTGATGTTGTAGCTGCCAGAGACATGCTTACTCCAGATTATGGAGTGGCGAAGATTGAGGAAAAATGACAACATCCCGGTGCCAGACTGTGATGACACCCGAACTATGGAGGAACATCTCAGGCCTGTCCCTTCTGAACTTGAGATAGCCAAGGCAGAGTTTGAAGCTATGAATAATGAGCTGAAGCAGAGGGCTAAGGAACTTGAAGCTGAACGTTATTAGTGGAAGCTGGATGCCGACTCTCAGAGCAATAAAGCATACAAACTGGAAAGAGAACAGAAAAGAGTTCATTTTGAGCTCGAAGACTTGACAAAGGGGTATCAAGATAAAGTCAAGGATAACTACAAGTTAAAAGTAACCTCTGAATACTTGAAAGATGAAGCTCACAGTCTGAAAAGAAAGTTCGAGGGACAGAATGAAAGAGCTTGGAAGGAACAGTTGAAGACCGCTCAGAGACGCTTAGAAGACAGATAACATCAGAACCAACGCTTAAGAATCCGGGTGGCTGATCTAGAGAAACAACATGAAAAGGATGGCAAGACAATAGCTGTTAGAATCTATTATAGATAGGTTCAAGAGGCAAGCGAACAAGCTTCAGATAGTGCCCTTCGACGGAGATTTACAGTGGCGTTTCCATTGGGAGAAAGCACAGCAAAGGGTGAAGGCCAGAGACGCAACCATCTGAGATTTCCTGGATCAAGTGCAAAAGGTCGCTCGTCATCTTCACGGCCTAGCAAGGGAAGAAGGAATGATTCGACAAGCCATTCAACCAGTAACAGATGAAGGCAGAAGACTTTTCAACCTACTAGAAGTTGTTCGGGGTCTAGAGGATTTAGTCCTGATGTACCTTTAATTTGTTTTTATGTCTCTTAAAAGATAAAACATTTTTGTCTGAATAAAGATTATTTATAATAATGGAAAATTTTTGGATCAATGCGTCCAAATTGCATACATCATACATTGCATATTTTGCATTTTATATTTCATGTTTTTTATATATATTTTCCATGTTTTTTCGTTCATATTAACTAACAGAACATGTCTAAGAAACCAAGCTTACCACCGCAAGCATTAGATACGCATTACCCGCATAATACTCGAGCAAAAAATAGATAAATGGAGGCCATAATCGAGAAGATCGAAGAGAACATGGCAAAACTGCATAAAGAATTGGAGGATAAAAGGGATCAGAACAGCCAAAGTATCATGGAGTCCATCAAGAAAAGACAGGAATCCTTAGTCGACCAAATCATGGCTAAGTTGTCTGGCTTACAACAACAAGCAAGTGCACCTAGAGTAGGTGCATCTGAGGGGGTAACCATATCATAGACCCCACAGGTGGTTATTTCACCCAGGATCTTACCTGGACTGCAAGAAAATTCATCTTCGATGAAAGGAAAAGCGTCATTTGCTGCAAAGGTACAAACTTCCATAACCGGTCCTGACAATCATCCGGATGATTATAATATCCTGGATTTCAATGAAGAGGACAAAGAGAAAAATATAAAAGAGAATATCAGAATGCTGGAAGACCAGAAGAAGTGGTCCAAGGAGACCATGATTATTATGGAGTGGACGCAATAGAGCTGAGCCTAGTTCCAGATTTGGTTCTTCCACCAAAGTTTAAGGTCCTTGAGTTTGAGAAGTTCAATGGGAACAGTTACCCCTCAACCCATATCAATATGTTCTGTCGAAAGATGACGGGATATGGGGGAAATGATCAACTCCTGATCCACTGTTCAAGAGAGCCAGTCCGGTTCAGTTATTCGGTGGTACAACCAGCTCAACCGAACTCATATCAAGACATGGAAAGACTTAGCCAAGTCTTTCTTAGAGCAGTACAAGCATATCAATGATATAAGACCAGACCGAGTTATGTTGCAGAGCCTGGAAAAGAAGCATAACGAAGTTTCGATAATACACAGCGATGGAGGGATTTGTCTGTGCAAGTTCAACCACCTTTGAATGAAAAAAAAACTAGAAAGTTGTTTGTATTGACCCTGAAAACACCTTACTTCAAGAACCTGGTGGAAATTACATCGGGAACTTTCTCAAATCTAGTTATGGCTGGTGAGATGGTTGATCTAGCTATAAAACAAGGAAAAATTGAGCGAGGAGACTCCAGTAAGATGCCTCCCATGAAGAGCAAGGATCGAGAGATCAACAATTTCAGCACCTACAATGCTAACAAAGGTATTACGATCTCAAGCTCAAAAATCACTGCAGTTGTACAATCTAGTACTTCTAACCAAACTCAGAGAGAACCAAGGAAAGAAAGGGAAAGGCAGCAGTTCGATCCTATTCCCATGATGTATAAAGAGTTATATCAAGAACTCTTCGATACCCACGCGGTATCACCCTACCCAATGGATCAGATAAACCCCCCATATCCGAAATGGTTTGACGAAAACACCCACTGCGAATATCATGGAGGTGTGCAGGGGCATTCAATTAAAAATTATCTCGTATTCAAGAGGCTTGTACAACGAATGCGGAACAAGAATTGGATCCATTTCAACTCTGGAGCACCGAACGTCACCCAGAATCCCTTGCCTAATCATCCAGAGACTAGAATCAATGTAGTCACCACCGAGAACGGCAGGAGAATCAAAACTTGTGTTTCGGAAGTTAAAGCTCCTTTGGCTTGGGTCTGGAGCCAAATGGTAAAGGTGAGGCTTCTTATACCCCAGTCACGTGCAACGAGGAGTGAAGATGGTAACCATTGTTGTTACCACAACGAAAAAGGGCATGGAGTCCAACAGTGCCCCAAATTCAGATCATTAGTCCAGCTCATGATGGACATGAAAGAACTAGAATTTTGCGAAGAGATTTAGGATTCCCCGGAAGCAGACGTTTGTGCTACTAGAGAATCATCAGAACGAGAATTTGGAAGGGGTAGTCCTTTAATAATTACCCCTAAAGAAAATATGACAGCAACAACACCAACCAAGGTGGTGATCATAACACCTTGGCCTTTTCAATACAAGGACAATCGATAAGTGCCATGGAAGTACGAATGCTAGGTGAGTACTTCCAAAGGGTATGATAACAATGTAAGGCAAATACCACTAGATCCTTTCAAAGAAGACGTGTTGGCTATAAACGAGCCTATAAAGGAGGAAGAAGCTAAAGAATTCCTCAAGTTCCTGAAGCATAGCGAGTATAGTGTTATAGAACAGCTTTACAACTTGCCAATGCGTACCTCAATGTTGGCACTATTATTGAACTCGGAGGCACACCGGGAGGCCTTGTCGAAAGTCCTAAATCAAACGTTCATGCCACAAAACATACCAGTCAGCAAGATGGATTGACTGGTGAATAATATTCAAGCTGATAATCTCATCTCATTCTCAGATGATGAGATTCCATCCGGAAGAAGAGGCCGAACAAAGGCGTTACACATCACTACCTACTGTAAGGGGCATGCTTTACCAAGTGTCTTAATCGACAATGGCTCGGCCTTGAACATGATACCTTTGGTTACATTGAAGAGGCTGCCAATAGATACCTCTCATATGAGAGCCTGTCAGAACGTGGTCGAACATTTGACGAGACCAAAAGAGAGGTAATCGGTAAGATCGAGATATCGTTGACCGTCGGACCAGCCACCTATGATGTTGAGTTTCATGTGATGGATATCATGCCGTCCTATAACTATCTTTTGGGAAGGTCATGGATTCATCTAGCAAATGCAGTACCCTTCACGTTGCATGGTATTGACGGAGCCTTAGTAATTATCAATGCTGAGGAAGATATCGTGGCAACTGTGACCACGGAGGCCCCATACATCGAAGTAGACGAGGAAGTGGTAGAATGTTCATTCCGCTCCTTGGAGTTTGTGAATGCCACATTCGTGGAAGAAGAAAAGAAGATTCCTAGAGTTCGACTCTCCAAGTGCACAAAGATGGAGATCAAGCAAACCCTGGGCTGAGGTACTAAGATCGGAAAGGGGTTTGGGAAGCATTATAAGGAAGGATAAATCCAGTCCTTCCCATTTGAAGTTAGATCAGTTCGGGCTCGGTTTTCAGCCCAGTTATTAGGAAAAGAAAAATGAAGCGATGAATAACCGGGACAGAAGAATAGCCAGGTTGAGTGAAAATGAACTTCAATGGAAGCCTATGACATTCCCACCTCTTTACCATACATTCAAGTTAGGTGGTTATGTGTTTGAAACCACCACATCCGAGTTAGAAGTGGCTCTGGAAGATCTAAGTATCAATGTCGTGACCACAGAAGATGTTGACAATGAAGATAGATATGGGATATGCCCTCTGTCACCTGGGTTCGTGTCTAGAAGCTGGTCGGTGTAAGAATTACTTGGTTTACAAGAATCTTTCAGAGTAATATTCGAACTATCCTTATTTGCCTATACCCGGGACAATAGTTGATCTTTTGTAAGGGTGAATAAACATTTGGTTTAATTTCAATAAAGGATGCATTTTTTTCCTATTCCATGGAAAACAAATTTTCTTTCATTTCTTTTTGAATTCATTGTCTATTTTCTTCATTCCAACACTTCATTTCCATTTTATTTCAAATTTAATTATTTGACTATTTCGTGTGGGATATTTCCTCTCACACACACATATCTTCTTTGTTCCTTCAGGACCCAGATAACGATAATTCAGGCACTGATGATCCTGATATAAAGGTGGATTTTGAATCGGCCATTTGTCTAGGGGAATTTGATGAATGCAACACTGAAGAGGAGTGCAACTTCCCACCGAATTGATGAGAATGGTAGAAAGAGAAGATAAACAAATATTGCCACATGAGGAGACGACCGAAGTTTTGAATCTGGGTACTGAAGAGGATAGAAAGAGGTTAGAATTGGCACAACTCTTTCAGCTGAAGCAAGACAAAACCTTATAGTCTTACTTCAGGAATACAGAGATGTGATCGCCTGGTCATATCAAGACATGTCGAAGTTAGACACGGATATGGTAGTTCATAAACTGCCAATTAAGCCAGAATGTAAACCCGTGCAACAAAACTGAGAATGATGCAACCAGAAATGCTCCTTAAGATCAAAGAAGAGGTCAAGAAGCAATTTGAGGCCAGTTTTCTTCAAGTGGCCAAGTATCCGGAATGGGTGGCCAACATAGTACCAGTTCCGAAGAAAGATGGAAAAGTTTGCATGTGCGTCGATTACCAGGACCTTAACAGGGGGAGCCCTAAAGACAACTTTCCTCTACCTCACACTGACACATTGGTAGACAATACAGCCAGGAACACTTTCTTTTCGTTCATGGATGGATTCTTGGGATATAATCAGATCAAGAAGCATCATGAAGACATGGAGAAGACCACGTTCGTCATAATGTAGGGAACTTTCTGCTACAAGGTGATGCCCTTCGGACTGAAGAATGATGGGGAAACGTATCAGAGAGCTATAGTGACCCTATTCTATGACATGATACACAAAGAATTTGAGGTTTATGTCGATGACATGATTATCAAGGTACAATTCAAGAATGAACATGTCGAGAACTTGAGAAAGCTCTTTCAGAGATTGAGGAGGTTCCAGTTACGATTCAACCCTAGGAAGTGTACCTATGGGGTAACATTCAGAAAGCTATTAGGCTTCGTGGTTAGCAGAAAAGGCATCGAGGTCGATCCCGATAAAGTCAAGGTTATCCAAAATCTGCCTCCCCCACGAACACAGAAGGAGGTCTGAGGTTTTCTAGGTAGATTGAATTACATAGCACGGTTCATATCTCAGTTAACCGAAAGTGTGATCCAATCTTCCGTCTTCTCCGAAAGAATAACTCGGGAGCTTGGGATGAAAACTGCCATATTGCATTAGAAAAAGTAAAAGAGTATTTATCTCGCACTCCTGTCATGATATCCCCTATCCCAGACAAACCACTTTCTTGTATCTATCTATGTGCGTGAACTCAATGGGTTGTGTTCTGGGTCAATATGATGAATCTAGAAGAAAGGAAAGGGCCATCTACTATCTGAGCAAGAAGTTCACCGATTGCGAGGTCAGATATCCTCCTATCGAGAAGGTTTGATGTACTCTATTCTGGGCTACAAAAAGACTCTGACAATATATGGTGTATCATACTACTTGGCTGATTTCCAAGTTATATCCTTTAAAATACATGATGGGTGTACCTGCACTATATGGAAGGTTAGCTCGATGACAGATGCTCTTGTCTGAATTTGACATCGAGTACGTGAGCTAGAAAGTAATCAAAGGAAGTCCCATATCGGAGTTCTTCGCAAGTAAAACCGATGAGAATTATGAGCCATTGGACTTTGATTTTCCAGACGAAGACTTGATGGTCATATCCTTAGAAAAAGCAAGTACTTCAATAGACAGTTCATGGAGAATGCATTTCGATAGTGCATCAAATGCATTAGAACATGGACTCGGGGCAATCCTGATCTCTCCAGAAGGGAATCACTACCCATTTACCAGCAGACTGAACTTCGATTGCACCAATAACATGGCAGAGTATGAAGCCTGTGTCTTGGGAATCCGAGCTGCACTGGGGCAAAGCATGAAGACCTTGCGGATATAAGGAGATTCAGCATTAGTAATCTATCAGCTCCGCGGAGAATGGGAAACCAAGGATACAAAGCTGATGGAATACTGGAGACTAATATTGGATTTGCTCGAAGGATTCGATGAAGTCGCATTTCACTACGTTCCTAGAGAGGAAAATCAAATGGCTGGCACTTTAGCTACCTTGGCAGCCGCATTCAAGGCTGGCGGGGAGTCTGAAATGATGTCAATTGACATGCAGTCGTATAAGTACCCGGCTCATTATTACCAAATTGAAGAAGTGAAAGACACTAGGCTCTAGTACTATGACATTCTGTAGTATATCAAGCATCGAAGTTATCCATAGGAAGCCATCGAAACCGATAAAAGAACCATTAGAAGGATGGCAGCTAGATACGTCCTGACGAGGAGGTCTTGTACAAGAAAAGCCATAATCAAGTCTTTTTAAGGTGCGTCGATGCTGAAGAAGCAAAGATGATAGTGGAAGAAGTATATGACGGAGTTTGTGGAGCACATGCAAATGGACATATGATGTCAAGACAAATAATGAGATGCGGATATTTTTGGTCCACACTGGAAAGTGATTGCATCAACTATGATAGAAGATGTCATAAATGTCAGATTTACGGAGATAAAATCAATGTTCCACCTCATCCACTCATGCAATAAAGTCACCATGGCCTTTCTCTGTGTGGGGCATGGACGTTATCGGGCAAATCCATCCGAAGGCTTGAATGGTCACCGTTTCATTCTTGTAGCAATTGACTATTTCACGAAATGGGTAGAGGCTGCGTCGTTTGCCAGTGTCACTCAATCCACTATTTACAAGTTTCTGAAGAAAGAAATCATATATCGGTATGGTCTACCTGAAAGGATCATCACCGATAATGCTACAAACCTGAACAACAAAATGATGAATACTGCTTGTGAGGAATTCAACATAAAGCATCACAATTCTACTGCTTACAGACCAAAGATGAATGGAGCAGTAGAAGCAGCAAACAAAAACATTAAGAAGATAGTGGAGAAAACAACTAAAACTTACAAAGACTGGCATGAGAAGTTGACATTTGCTTTGTTCACTTACCGAACCTCGGTACGAACCTCGATTAGGGCGACTCCATTCTCACTAGCTTATGGAATGGAAGCAGTGTTCCCATTGAAGTAGAGATTCCGTCATTTCGAGTCTTGACAGAAGTCAAACTAGATGATGCAGAATGGATACAGTCCAGATATGATCAGCTTAATCTGATAGATGAAAAGAGACTAAAATTCATTCATCATGGTCAAATCTATCAGAAACGAATGATCCAAGCACATGACAAAAAGGTGCGCCCGAGAATATTCCGCGAAGGAGATCTGGTGCTAAAAAGAATTTGGCCAGTCCAGAAAGATTTCTGAGGAAAATGGATACCAAATTGAGAAGGACCATATGTCGTAAAAAAGGCCTTCTCCGGAGGAGCCCTTGTCCTGGCTGAAATGGACGGACCTGAATTGCCACATCCCATCAACTCGGATGCAGTCAAAAAGTATTCGCTTAGGATGAAAACTCGAAAGAGCGTCTTAAGTCGAAGAAAGAAAAAAGAAAAAGGAAAAAAGAAAAAAAGAAAAAACGTTTAGGGTGAAAACCCGAAAGGGTGCCCTAAATTGAAAAAAAAAGAAAAGAAAAAAAGAACGAAAAAAGAAAAAACAAAAAAAATAAGGTGGGTTCAAGATGAAAACCCGTAAAGGACGTCTTGCAACCAAAGATGAGTCCAAGTTGAAAACCCGAAAGGGCGATTTGGACATCGATCAAGAAAATCCAGACAGTGGAAACATCCTGCCATCTGAATCTTCTACAAACTCAATGAGTAGGAGAAAGGTTGCACTCTCCAGAATGTTGTCGTATTTTCAAAGATCCCTTGGTAAAGGTTGCATTCAAAGTCACCTAACGGCTTTTCAGCTCAGAAGTGCCCACATTATCGAGATCTCATACTTCATCATGTATTATTTTCCAAAATGTTTGTCATGTATTATTTGTTCTTTTTCTCCCTTATGAATAAAGACAATCTTTTCTCTAAATCAATTCCTTTTGAGCATCTTGAATTGAATTTAAACCTAATGATTTATTTATTTTTGCAAGAGATAATCGCATATTATTGTACAAAGATTAATTACAAAGTACAGGTACCCAAAAACCGATCAAGGCTCATACACATACTTAAGATGGTCGAGAAGCATTTTCCAAATCAAGAAACAAATAGAATGTGTACATCATATTTGAACATTTGAAGAATTCAAGATCAGGGATCAGAACTTCAAAATTCCAGAGTCAAGATTCCAGACATGCAACCAGAGATCGAGATTTCTCTCCATAGCCCAAAATAACATATGTTGCATATGCATTTTAGGCATACCTAAGAGGATTGCATCCATAACCTCGCATATATGCATATCTTTTCAGGTTTTATCTAGAGTCAATTTCAACTTTGTAGCGAAGGAGATTAGACTCGAAACGACTCAATTTGCTCGAGAGTAGATTTCAATTTCATGACGAATGATATCTAGATCGAAGCCAAACTTCATAATAAAGGGGTCATCCACGTTTTCAACTTCACGGAGAAGGGAATCGTGTCCACCCGCAACATACAATACTTGGATTTCAACTTCACGACGAAGGATATTCAAGTCAAGGCTCAACTTCACGATGAAGGGGTCATTCGCGATTTCAACTCCACGATGGAGGATATCGTACCCACACATCCACGATTTCAACTCTACGACGGAGGATATCGTGTCATTCGGGGCTCAACTTCACGACAAAGGGTCTTCCCAGCTTCAGAGCCAATTTCAACTTCACAGCGAAGGATATTGGACTCAAGACAACACAAGTTCAACTTCACAATGAAGGGGCGGCTAATTATCAACAAACAACTTTTCAGTTTCATTCAGAGTCAATTTCAACTTCACAGCGAAGGATATTAGACTCAAGACATCACAAGCTCAACTTCACAGCGAAGGGGCGGCTGACTGTCAACAAACAGTTTCCCAGTTCCAGAGCCAATTTCAACTTCACGACGGAGGATATTGGACTCAGAGCAATACAACTTACTTGGATTTCAACTTCACGACGAAGGATATCCAATTCAAGGCTCAACTTCACGACGGAGGGGCCATCCACGGTTTCAACTTCACGACGAAGGGAATCGTGCACACAAGCAGCATTCATCTCTAGATTGGATTTCAACTTCATGACGAAGGATATCCAACTCGAAGAAGGAGTGTCTGCCAATAAACTTTCTAGTTTCAGAGTCAATTTCAACTTCACGGCGAAGGATATTGGCCTCGAAACAAAGCAACCTACATTGGATTTCAACTTCACGATGAAGGATATCCAATCCCCCGGCTCAACTTCACGATGAAGGAGCCATATACAATTCCAGCTTCACAACAAAGGGTATTGTACCTCAACAGATCGACCCAACTTCACGACGAATGAGTCATCTGCACCAAAACCTTGGGGTCAAGCTTCAGCTTCACGATTCAGAGGCTACTTGCCAAGGGTTTTTGAGTTCGATTTCAACTTCACGACGAAGGATATCGTGCTCAGAAGCTTCCAGTTCAACTCGACCTCATGACGAGGGAGTCATTTCAAACCAGTCTTAATATCGAATTTCAACTCTGCGACAGAGGATATTCGATATGGTCGAAATTTGTGTCTTTTAATCTTTGCTCTATTGTCGTTACACGAAAATGAGCAAAGAGGGGCAGCTGAAGACACTCAATTTCGTCTGATGCTATTAATATTATTGTATTATATAATACTACAAGTTATATTGTATGATTATATATATAATATTATTAATTTTATTATTTGAATCATATACAGGCCTAAATGTTTTCCAGCAGTCTGCTATGGCCCAAACCAACAGCAAGCCCATGCGCAGCAGGTTAGGGTTTTTAGAAACCCTAACCCCATCTCATCCAACCACACCGTTCGGTCAACCAAACCCGATCGAAGTTCCCTCGCACAGCACGCCTCCCATAACCGGTTTTCTCGGTGTCATGACCGCATGAAACACAAGCAAATAACAGATCAAAGTCATGGACTCATCAAACGTTAGCCAAATCGAGTTTTACTCGGATTAAAACTCTAAAATTAGGGAATCTTTGTATTATAAATAGGGGAACACAATACCACACACGATCACTAGAGAGTTTATAGGATACACAGAGAGTTATCACAAAGAAATACCACGAAAATACCAGCATATACGAGGGTATCCTATACATTTTTTAAACAAGTTTCGAAGCAAATAAACGTATTTTTTCTTTTTACCTTCGGTTTGGTGTGATCTCGGCTTGCATGTTGGTGTAGCGACGTTGATCTGTCATTTTTTGTTTGACTTGAACCCCAAAGAATCATCTTTGGCCGATGAAGCAAAGCGATGCCTTTTTTTTGAAAAATTATCTCCAGATCTAGCCCTCGGGGCTTTGTTTTTTGAAAAAAAAACATTTTTGGTTTTGAAAAATGAATAAAACGCTTTCGAGATTTTTAAAAATATATAATTTTTCCACCGATAAACGGCGACGGCGAGGCGGCGTGGGGGCGACTGATGGCCATTTTCTGGAAACTGGGCTGGTGTTCTTTTAAAGAACACCGAGAGAGAATAAGGATAGGGGAGCGTTTTTTTGATGAAAGAAAGAAGTGAATTTTTTTTAAAAAAAATTAACTTATATACTAAACTCGTTGGACCCGCTCTCTGACCTGACCCAGAGCCCTTGACCCACGTGTTTCTGTTTAAAAAGGGGTAAACTGCATTTTTGGTCCCTTTGGTTTCAAAACCTCTAATTTGCCCCCAAAGTCTAATTGCAACTCGAATTTGGCTTCAGATTGGCCCTTGATTTTTATTTTAAGTTCAAATTAACCCTCACTGTTATTACACGTATATATGTTTTTTATATATATTATTTTTCCCCTTTTATTATTATTATATTTTATTTTCATTATTTTGTTAATCTACAATTATTTTTTTCTCTTCATGATATTTAATTATTATATATTTCACTTTTATATTTATATATTTTGCATGTTTTATTTTGCTTTCATCTTCATTTTTATTTTAAATTTATTATTTTATTTTATTCTCTCCTTAACATTTTATTTATATATATATTCATTTTATCTAGTTATTTTCTCTTTTATTTTTTATTATTTTTATCTTGTATGTGTATGTTGTCATTATTATGTTTATTTTCTGTCCTTTTTTTATTATTTTGTATGTCTATTTTTTCACTTATTACTTCTAACATTTTCATCTTTTAAAGGTATTTAAATCAATCTAAGGTGAGTAATTTTAAATCGTTATTTTAACTTTTAATTTAAAGTTACAATTTTATTAATTAAAGACAACTGAAAATTACATAATACCAAAAGGGTAGTTCAAGAGTGCTAACCCTTCTTTGACTATAACTGACTCCCGAATCCGACGCATTACAGGTAAAACGCAAATCATGTAAGAAATAAATATCCAATCAACCTATTTTGTTTAAAATAAATGATCGATAACGACTCCAATCCATTTAATCCAAGTCGAAACCCAACTCCGAGACCCACCCGAAAGACGTTCCGACACACATCAACACTTACCCTCAATATCTTAACCCACAACAGTTACCGTTCATTTAAGCTTTGGTTAATTTAGTAAAGTTAATGCCAACTCTAACAATTTACTAGGGAACCTATACATTCAAGTGCGAACACCATGTTCCTAATTCAAATAAACAAGTAAAAAAAAAGTTACAGTTTTTTCTTTCCACGTCTTCTAGTGTCTAAATCAAGCAGCCTTGATGATGATTGAACTGGCATTGGTGTTGATAAGCCAACAGATTCTGGGATGTCAAGGTTGACTCTCATAGATTCGCCTCCCATCGTACGCTTCACATCGATCTCATGATATTGCTGAACTTGAGGTTTTACTTTGTCAATCTGCTTAGAAAAATACGGATCGGTAAGCAATAAGCAGCAGCTAATTAAGACCTTTTACCGATTATACAAACAGATATATGAGTAGAAGAGTAACAATTACAAGTTCAATATGATAGATGGATGAACGTGCATCAGCAAATTTCGATTGCAAATCATCAAACTTCTTTCTTCTGTACTCATCGTTCTCCATTTGGTTTCCCCTCTCACCTAATTGTTCGAAGAGTCCTGCATGAAGATTATTCACAAGTTAAAGTGCTTTGAGAATGCAGGCAAACCATAAGTAAAACCTGCAAAGCAAGGAATAATACCCGTCAAAACAGACAGAACCCATATCTGAGTTGGGATATCACCGAGCTTCTTTGCCAAAGTGAGCGAGGATCTTAGGATCTCTCTGGCTTGTCCAGTGTCATGCAGAGCAAGAGCCAAATTCCCAAGAATGGTCAAATACTGAGATACAAGCTGAAGGTTTCCCATTTGAACATGAGCAATCTGCAAGCCCTTGGCCAGCCGATTTCTGCATCAAAGTTGTAATTTTAAAGAAACTGATTGGAAAAAAAAAACCTAAACTATAAAATTAATTCAAGCATGCTATGGCGAATGAGAGTATATTTTTTTTTCATTTTCTTAGGTAATACTGTTATTCTCTTTCTTCAAACAAGTTACTGATCCAAACATGTTTTCTTTTAACCCGAAATACTAAAACAATAGGAAATACACAGCCCTTTCAAGCATGCTAACTTGTCTTTTCACCACTTTTAATGACCACCATTTTCCCACTAAGAGCATCTTCAATGCAACACAAAACTTGAAACATAGCGCATCCCTCTGATGCATAATCAAAATTAGATGCCCTATTCTAGAGAAAACTGTTACATTTACATTGGATTTAAAGCATATGCCAATGCCCTGGAGATAGTACAAGGGACGAAATAATGAATAAGTGGCGTAGGAATAAGGAACAGGTAATGTCAAATATACGAAGTTGTTTAGCATCATTTTTTGACACACTCACATAGATGCTATAGCTATTACAGAACGTGGATTTTGGAAATGCTTTGAAAAAGGAAATTGGATTATTTCAAATGCCACATACTTGATGGACCAAATTAACTGAACCGAACAGTCAACTATCTCTCAGTTAAAATGAGACTAATCAAATTAGAAGCTCACCGTGCTTCCTGCAGATCTTGCTGCTTCATCAATAGAAGGCCATAAGCAAAAAGGATGCTTGCTTCCTCTCTAATTCCAATAAAGGAATCCTTCATTATGTAAACTGGTCCAATTAAATCAAGCGCCTACATGCAACATCAATATCAGTAACACCAGAAGATAAGCTAAATTACAATTTTCGGCAACAATGAATTTTGTAACCAGCCACCTGTGAAGATGATTCAGCATCACCAATGCAAAAGTATGAAATGGCTGCATAAGCTTGGCACATGATTTGCATTGATTTGCTCTCAGTTATCTGAACATGTGGAAAAAAAAGGGACACTTTAAATTCCACAAATATTCATCTGGAAAACAGGACAGAAGTAATGTAAATTAGATAAAATAAGCTATAACAGAATGAGCTTGCTTATATTAGCATTTAACTACCCACCTGGCCACCTCTATTTCAAAAGCAACAACAAAATATGGAACTTGTAACTGGTGCCAAGTTAAAACAGCATACCTTCGCAGCTTCTACATAGTGAAAAGCTGCTTCATTATAACAACCGACAGAATGGGAATATTGCCCCCTAAGCATCTCAATGATGCTCTCACAGGCCTGTAAAATTGTTGGAAAGCGAATGAACCAGTTCCTCATTTGTACCAATGCCTGTAAGATTAAAATGCTATCTCAGTAATTCAAATTCAAGAGTTACTGATAGTTTCCTGGCATGGAGAACACTAAGGAGCATTCTGCCAACCTAAAAGTTCATAATTGTACAGTACAGAGCATTTAAAAGTCAAGTGGAAAATGACACTTCAAATACAAATAGAGAGTGGACTATAATAAGTATTCAAGGCATATATCATATCATTTGAAGGGAGTCATTAATTCATTATCATTCTCGCTAAAGGCAAACAAATTAACATACTGTATATATGGATTCTTACACTCTACAATAGTAGTTTTCAGTAAACCTACAATGGTAACTATCAATAGTCAATTCAACTTAGTTTAGAGAAGAGAGAATTGGAACTAGAAAATCTATCCTTCTTTTCGTATGTTTTTCTATTTTTCATGATAAACAAAGTCAAGGATCCTTCAAACCATTATAAATATTAAAAATACAAAGTAAACCACATACAAATGCATGCATAGATTTTGATATAAGTTATCCATTTGTTCATTAATGTGCTGCCTAAATAAGGTAGGGAAGTATATCACTGCCCTTGCAGACACAAACACACACACACACAAAAAAAAAATCAGCAAGGTTTTATAGCTGAAGTTTTTAGAGAGCAGACAGTTAACCGGAAATAATTGAAAGCAAAAAATCTACCTCTTGAGCTTTAAGAAATTCAGACCGTGTAAGCTCCACAGCAACTTTATTCTCAAGGAACTGCATCAATAGCATTAAATATACACCAGCCATCCAGATTGCTGAGTGTTTCAAATCCACTTCTACTTGAGCAAAACCAAGAGAGTTAACAGTAAGAAAAGGAAAATCACTTCAGGACGAACAATGTAAGGTGTAAAAATAAGAAAAGAAAACTAACCTCTCACATCATCAGTTATCCCAAGCCTGACCAGTTCCTCTGCAAGAAATAGCAATGCTTAGATTCTAAGCATCCGTCAATCATATAGTTTAAGGGGCTACATAGAAACTCCACTTTTCTATTATCCACAATCATGGAAAGATGGTAAAAGAAGAGAAATTCCAAGAATAAAGCAATGGTGTCCTATTTTAAATAACAACAAACCTTTGATGATATGCATTCCAGATTGAATTCTTTTATCGCACTCTTTAAAATTTCCTTTTGGACGACCGAATATGATGACCATGAGATCAACAAGGGCATATACAGCACTTTTTGGCAGCCATTCCCCATTAATGGGAGGTGGTGCGAGGAAAAGCTTATATTGCACTGCCCGTTTGATATTTCCAAAATATGTGGGTTCAAGGGAATCATTTCCAGTTGAAGTCTGTTGGTGCATGTTCTTGGAATCTTGCTTCTTAGCGGCATCCAACTTGTCCACATGTTTGATAGCATTCTTGTAATCAGAGATATGAAGTCGGTAGAAGATATGCAGAAGTTCATTGTAGAAGAGTAAACCCAAGCAATGGGCTCTCTTCAATAGGAAAGAGGAATTAGTTATTAGTACCATATTGTATATGAATCACAGATTAATAAGGAGACATGGTAGAGCTTAACTGACCCTATCCGAGGGCATAGTCTCCCAGATCTGATCGCACCGCTGAAGAGCTAGCTCAACCTCGTTTGCCGTTTGATCACCCCACTGCATTAGGAGGCGGACATGCAGAATAGAAGTCACAAAGAACATCTGAAGCTCCGGATAGCAAATTTGAGTAGCAATTTCATAACCTGATTCTAAAGTGGAGATTGAGTTCTGGTAGTCTCCTTCAATAATCAGAGCGTTTGCCAACTGAGAATTGAAGTTACAACACCATAACTTCACCGAAAAACTGCAAATTCAAGGATTGCTTAACAATAGAAGTAATTTACTCTATTAGGCTAAGTTCTGGTAAAAAAAACTATATTTAAACAAGAAAACCTAAGAGCAAACGTACTCTGGAGCTGCCGCAGAAGTAAGGTGTAGAGCCTTCTGCAAGATCTGCTTCTGAGGAGGGATGGCCCCAACGAGATGGTAGCACTGGCTGAGCAGTGAGTAGGTCCGGCA
This sequence comes from Hibiscus syriacus, assembly GCF_006381635.1. Lineage (NCBI taxonomy): Eukaryota > Viridiplantae > Streptophyta > Magnoliopsida > Malvales > Malvaceae > Hibiscus > Hibiscus syriacus. Next base: position 658,554 of record NW_024062640.1, read on the forward strand.
CTTCAACTCGAAGCAAGAAGGTATGGAGTTGAGGAGCAACTGTGAGCGTTCGAGGTGGGACTTGGCATGGTTAACGTTGTGCGAGTGGCGCAGCAGAAGAATGGCTATGCGGAGCCGAGTCTTCACCTCGACGATGGGAAGGAAGGAGTCGTGAGACTGGCAGATTGCCTCTAAGCACTTCACCGCCTTCCCTATCTCTTCCTTCTTCTCATGGTAATCTGCTAGCCCCCACAGCCCTTCAGCTACTGCTTCCATCCCCCAATTTTCACCAACTATCTTCAAACCAAGATTAACCTACTTCTTCTTCACGGCAAATCATCAGAAAGAGAAATTCGAAATGAATGAATCGTGAGAAAAATCATACTGCATCTCCCAATCCCAAATCCGAATTCTTCGCTCCCTGTTTCAAATCGAAGTCAACATCGCAGCTACCAAGTCTAATGGGCTCTTGTTAACTTTTCAAACAACAGCGGATAGGCCGATTGTTGGATTTTATACAAACGGGCTACATTTAGGGATGAGAATGGATCAGATTTTTGGCCGATTGAACTCATCTTAAAAACTTAAAATGCTCCGTCCCTATTCGACCCAACCCGTGTTTAGAAGGGAACCTACCATATCCAACTCTCGACCAGATATTTTAAATTAAAGCTCGCATTTGATCTAATCTGACTTAAATATATATTAAAAAATGATTTTTATTTAATAAAATAAATATTTAATTGAAAAAAATAGGAAGACATATTATTAAAACTATCCATAAATATATAAAGAATAATTATAATATTATGTGAGGTGAGTTGTATTTATTTCACCCTAAATTAGACACAACTTGACCCGAAACTCAAATTTTTAAAATAAAATTTTAACCCGACCGAATCAGATCAGTCAAAACTCATCAGATCTAAATATATTAGTCATTCCTAATCACATTAAGTTAGTATCAATATAATATGGATTCAGAGACGAGGTTGAGAATGAAAACTTCTAGGGAAATTAGCTCATATACGAACGCAGCCATGTTGTGATGTTAATATGAAAACATACATATTAATCATCAATAGTAGTTTCCTGCTCAACATGTTTGAGGTAAACAAATAAAATTTTAAGGAACAAAAATAAATTATTCATAAAAATTAATTGAACTTTTAAAATTTCCATGGAGATCGTTTCCGTTAACCCTTCAATCCATCCATGTTCTGCCATGCTGAAGCGGGCAATGCCAATGCTATATGAGAAACATGAGGAATTTTGTGGACCTCATTTGTGAGTTTCAGCATGGTTAGGCAACTCTGGAACTGTTTACCTTTGTCAAGGAGAAAAAAGGGGGAGAATCAAATCAAGAGAATTCTACATGCATAAATGAAGATATTAGCTTAGCAGTTGTAACATCCGAAATTAAGATTTTTATATTCACTACCAAGTACCAGATCATATGCAAAACAGGCTACCACATTGATCTTTCATCTGTTACAGAAAACAATTCCAATTAAACAAAAATCGATACCCGAAAATGCTATTTTCAAACTTTAACTCCTGTAGGCAAGAAGGGCTCCCACCATCCAAATTCATATTTTGGATACGGTGCCACCCATTTTTCTGGCTTCTCAAACTCCAGCTCGGTAGGATTTGAGGCTAAAGCTTCTTCAAGACTGTCAGCTTCATAGCTATCCGATAAAACTCGGTCCAACCTCAATTTCATAAACCTGCAGAGCAATTCAATTAAGATTAAAAAAAAGATGCAACTTAATACCATGCTAATCAAAACTACGGCCAAGTCATACTAATAAAAGGTTCGGAAATAGTTTGGGATGTAACTCCATTGGTGTTACACCGATAACCACAATACACTTTTCCCTGCAGGGTCAAAACTAAAGCTACCACCACCACTGTGGGATATCGTTTTGTCTTCCCTTTTGCTTTTTAATATGATCTGGCATTCAAGAGTATAATTTATGTATCACCGGACGATGTCGCAAAGGATTTAACTGTACATGAATTTATTGTATCTTTGTACTTGCATCATTCTAGGTTTACCATCTCCTAGAAGAAGTCCTAACCAAGTTGGAAGGTAATACTAGTCTTTCAATATCCAGGTTTTATGCAGTACTCATGTAGGGAGAAGAAGATGAAAAATGAAGCAAAAACCAAATAATTTTTTTTGGTTCAAGTCCTACGTGATCCAAGGGCCATTAGTTGAAACCAGGGCAACAGCAGGCCTGTGCAACCTCTTTGTAATGTCGGGAAATTTTTCCAAGAACTTAGGCTCGATTACAAGCCAGAAGTCCTGTTCTTTATCATGTTCTCCGTAGTACCGACGCCTCTCATACAAGAGCTCCTTGAAGTGTTCCTCTTCATCCAGCATGAACTTTGCATTTGCAACAACAAAATAGTATTTCTGGACATGTTGCTGGAAAATAATAACTTCAGAATCAGAAAGTAATTCATACCATCAGAAAAGACTCTTTAACAACACCATTCTGAACGGAAAACCAGCATGGCCTCTTCCATTCTCGATTTTCAAGATCTTTATCAACATAATAAAAGAAAAAGCAGATTTGAGATCTCCAAAGTCAAACAAGACTTATTTTCCTTGATTGGCAATCAATAAAATGAAGCCTCATTTTAACTCTAACCATATATCTAACAGAGAACACAGTTTGATCTTTTCCTGCTATTGGTTCTACTTAATAATGTTACAGGCTTTCGAAACCAATGGGGGCTAAATGATACCTGAGACAATTAGAAAAGGGAATATTTGAATTGTGAACCACGTCGTTGCTTTTCATTACCGCTTGTTAAAACTAGACTAGAGTGAAGCAAACGTACACAAGTTTCAACAGTAAAAAGGAATGACTTTGTTCAATCAAATCATCAAACACATTCCTCAAACAGGAAAAGAAAATCAAACATGAGAACAAAATAAAATAAAATCTATTGTTGTCCAAAAGTAATAGTAGAACAGGTCTTTCTTGCTGATACATACATTTATTTATTATAGTATCACCCTTGTTCTGAGACTGATGCAGAATTTTATGAACATGTTCTGGTTTAGAGACTCATGCAGAATTTAATGTCAGTGGTGTGATAGTTTAGGGAGTAAGAAATTACAAAATTTCAGAGTGCTAAATTAGATTATCAATATAAAATGCAAAGAAAATAACTAAACTATTCGAGAATTTGAAATTTCCTGGGGTGCGACTGCTCTGGCACCCCTCGGCCAATCCCTGTCCACATTAACCGTGTTGAGCTAGATATTTGCCACAATAATGGAGAAAGCGATGAGAAGGAATGCATGGTAGCTAAATATAGACTGGTAATTCGTTTGCCATGAAGTCTATTATTACTAAGACAAACAGAGTAGTGGTCTAACTACCTGATTAAAAGTAGTTATTATGTACCTACGCACTGGGTAATGGACAGAAACATAGGATTATATGATGACTCAAAATACCCAATTACTGCAGCAACTATTTGATATTTGATATACGAGGTAGAAGAAACAAAAAAGTTACCTTCTCGGGACTGAGCGGGTCGGAGTCAACTGCAGCAACGGCAGTCCTAAAGGATGGTGTGGTCCTGGAATTTGAACTGAAGGAGCTCTTAATCAACAACTGGGCACGGTCGTTGCTGCTGGGAAACGCCAGGGCTTTGGCTACTCCACCGTTGCTGCTGCATTGGGAGGTGAATGTTGCCGGAGCAACACCCGGACCAAGCGTTAAACTTGCAGCACTGAGCGCACCTAACATTTCCTTCTCTTCGATGTGGCTATCGGACTCTTGTTTTGAAAGGGAAAAAAAGGTTGTTACTTTGCGGAGGGTAGAACAAGATTTTGGATTTGCCTTGCCAATTAGTAGCAGTCTCCCAGGACAACCTTATCTTGTTATCTTACAACTTGTATACGTAGGCTGCAATAATTGGGGAAAGTTTACATTTTTACCATGCAATGTTATCCATTATCCTTCTCGGAATAAATAATAAGTATTTATTAATATTAATTTTTTAATATCAACATTAAAAAAATATTATATTCATAGATAGGTAACATAAAGTTATTAAAGTTTTGTATGTTTTATTTTACTAAATAATTTTGAATGGGATTTTTTAGATATTGAAGTAGTTTATTTTAATTTGATTTGATCCCATTTAATATTTAATTTTTATATTAACTTTTTCATTAAATAATTTTAATTCGAATCAATTTAAAACTAGTAGTCACAAAGATTAATCTCATTCTTTTATCGTTATAATATAAATAATTAATAACTATTTCTTTACCTAAATAATCAATTGGAAAAAAATAATAATAATTTCATAAGATTTATAGAATTATAACTGTTTTTTTTTTCTTTTTAATTAATAGCTAAGTTTTTACATACTAAAATATAGGCTTAATATACAAAAGGTACCCAACGTATGCTTTTGGTTCTAGTTTAGTGTCTAATGTTTATTTTGTTCCAGTTTGGTACCTAACGTTTCATTCCGTAACTCAAATTGGGTCAGACCGTTAATTTTGGTCGTTAAGTGACACGTGTCACAACCTAATGATTTTCAAAAAAAATTATTAAAAATTAAAAAATTAATATATATTTTTAAAAAGAAGACACAAATTTTGAAATAAATCTAAAACTTTGAAAACCTCCATTTCAACCCCTAAACCATATTGGTCATCGCATTTTGCCGTCAATAAAGCTCCACTGACTTTCCTTCCCCTTAGCGACCAAAACCCCTATGAAATTGTCACTGATCAACGGTCGATCGACCGTTAGAATCGTGTGGGATCGTGATTTTCATCATAGGGTTCGCAGGTTAAAAATGTTGATTCGTCATCAATCAATCATCGGTCGGTCATGATTTTATGGGGGTTTTGGTTGTCGATGGGAGGGGAGGTTGGGTGGAACTTTATCAACGGTAAAAGGCGGTGGTTAGCATGAGTTTAGGGGTTGAAATGAAGGTTTTCAAAATTTTAGGTTTATTTCAAAATTTGTATTTTCTTTTAATATATATATATAATTTTAGTTTTTAAATTTTAAATAAAATTTTTAAAATTATCAGGTTGTGACACATATCACTTAACGGGGAAATTAACATCGTTGACAGCTCGGACACCTAAATAAGTAACGAATGAAACATTAGACACCAAAGTATACCGAAATAAATGTTAGGCACTAAACTAGAACCAAATGCATACGTTGGGCACCTTTTGTATATTTAAGCCTAAAATATATAAAATTTTGTAAATTATATAACACAAAAGGAAAACGATTAATTTGATTGTTTACCCTTATTTAACGTGGGCTTCATTGTTATTGAATTACGATGCAAAATGTGGGCAATTTTAGCCTGATACAATAGGCAGGCTAATTATTTAGCCCATTACGGTATAACAATTTATTTAGGGATCTACGATATTAGCTACAATGACTTGGAACTCTTCACGTCAAATAAAAAAATATTTTTATTCAAACTTTTTATATCGATGTGATAAAATTTAATAAAAAAACTATATTTTATTAGGACTCATCACCTCGATATGATAAGTTTGAATAAAAAAGATATTATTTAGATAAATTCCTCATCTCAACGTGACGAGTTCCTTTAAAATTGTAGCAAATATTATAATCCCAAAATAAACTTATATATGCCCTATTGGGCTAATTAATAAAATTGTTTGAGCCGTGAAATATGTATTAGATTAGCCCATTTTATGGTTAAGTTGTGGTTTTTTGGCCCAATACCCTAGGTGGGTAAAATATGTAGGTGGCGTTTGGTTCGTTGGAATCCTTGGAATTAGGGGGAATTGGAATCTAATTCCACCACTTTCTCATTTTTGGTTCAAGTTTTCAAATGGGGAATTGGAATCCAATTCCATCAAGGGAGGGAAAGTAAATTCATCCATAACATGATGGAATTGAAATCCTTTGGAGGAAAGAATGTGAAATTTGACCATACTACCCTCATCAATCTTTTGGTATTCAGGATCGGGACGGATTTTTTTTTAAAAAATCAGGTTCGAGTCGGGTTTTTTTAAGTGTGATATTCGGGTCAGGTTCGGGTTTAGGGTGAAAAATACCCGACCCGACCCGAAAAAATATATAATTTTACCTTATATATTTAGGAATAATTACAATAATACCCCTCTATATATAACTTTTTTCAATTAAGTCACTGTTTTTAATGAATAAAAATATTTTTTTATTATTTCGGGTCTGGTCAAGTTTCTAATTCATATATTCGGGTCGGGTCGGGTGAAACTTTATTTTGGTCGGGTCAGGTCGGGTCTCGGGTGGAGGTTCCCTTGTTCTCGGGTCGGGTCGGGTGGACCAAAAACCCGACCCTACCCAACCCATGGCCATCCCTAATTGGAATGATTTTAATTTATTAGTATGATTTTTATAATTTATTGAAATGAATAATCAATCAATAAAATGAAAATTTAATATTTTTAAAATTTTTATAATATATTGCTACATGTAAGTTATAAAACAAACTAAAATTAAGCAAAAAAACAAGAAGGGTAATTATGTCATTTTACATTACTGAAATCAAATTCATCTGACATGTCTGCGAACCAAACAGAATATGGATTGGATTTCAATTCAATTCAATTTCCTGTCAACCAAACAAGTTTCAGATTCTAATTCCTTAATATTCCAATTCCTTCACAGATTCCAATTCCCTAAAAAACATTCCAGCGAACCACCTACCCAAATATTATTTAGCAAAATACGACATTTGCTACAGTCCAGACGGAACTCATCACCTCGAGGTGACGAGTTCAATGGGATATTATGTAACACCCAAATCTGAATAAAACGAAAACCCAAAAGATTTGGGCATTACATGGGACCATCAGAGTGGCTAACCCATTTTTTCCAAATAAAATATTTGATTTTCCAAAATAAAGTTCATCACATTCGAGTTAAAACAAAATATTAGTAGTTAGGTTTACAAATCGGGAAGCTCCCAATATAATTTATGAAATACAGTAATCCAAGAGTTATGACTCAAAATACAAAAAGGGTATATGATAATACATTCCCACTACAATAATCAAGACATACTCTACTGCTGCTGATATCTGGAATTCATGTTTGGTGATACGCTCTCGAGTCCAGCATCTACTAACATGCGAACGGAAACAATTCCGAACGCTGAGTTACGAGCTCATTGCCACATAAATGACTCAACTATACTATATCATCCATTAACTATGAATACTTAACAAGTTAATTCATGATGCAACATAATGCAATAAACATAGATTATAATATAAGGATATGGGTCATAGAAATATAAGAATTACAATATGGTCATCATTATATAACGAAAGTGCCTTAGCAATAATACTAAAGTGTCGCAACACTGATACAAAATTGCATTTACACTTAATCAAAAGTGCATTTACACTTAATCAAAAGTGCATTTGCAGTAATATTAAAGTGTCATCGTACTGGGGAAGAGAATTCAGATATCTCTGCTCACATATATGAATAGTATATACATCATTCAAGTAACATGGGTGTCCTAGTTGTTTCCCGAGCATAAAACAAAGGCTATTTTATGCCACGTAATTTAACATTATTATTCATAAGCGTTTCGAATGTTATTACCACTTGTAGTCTTATTTAAGAACCCTCGATGCTCTCATAACCCCTTCAAACACTCACAAAAGTTGTTAAATTCTCTACCCTATACAGGACGTTAGTATCGATACTGAGTCTATCATATCGATATCAGTTTCAACTTCAATGTTTCAATTTTAATCTTAGTATCAATACCCTAATGTAGAGTATCGATATTCTCCCAATGGTATCGATACTCCCATGAGTATATATACCAATTTAGCCTTCTTGAAACCCATATCGAGATCACACCCTTGAGTATCGAGATCGGATCCCAAGTATCGATACTCCTGGAAGGGGTATCAATACTTACCCTAAAAAATTGCTTCATTTTACCCTATACGAAGAACAATATCGGTATTATTCTTATAATACCAATACCGACAGTTTAGAGTGCTCTATTTAAGCACGCAAATGGTTTCTAAAAGCCTCTTATAAGCCCCCTTAAGGCTACCAAAGGTTTGTTAAATTTTATGGGGTTATTTATCATCGAAATGAGTCATTTTAACATAGCAAAAGCATCAATTAAGCATGTTACCATTAATACCCATTTTGCACCCAAAGAACACAATAAGCAAGCAAGCATAGACTCGTGACTTACATATGATAAAAAGGGAGTTAGTTATGTGTTACCTTACTAAAGGCTTAAGAAATGAGGCTTTAAGGGTCACCCAAGCACCAACTTCTCCTTGTTCTTACCTTGAGAGCACTCACCATGTTCTTTCACTAACCAAAGCAACAAAGGATCAAAATCTTATTTTTAAGCCTTTAAATGTTTAGAAACGCGTTTCTCAACATTTAGGAACAACTCAGAATCATTTCTAAGCCCTAGAACTAAAATCTCTCAAAAACCTATATTTTGACACCATAGCTAAACCTTTTGATTTTGGGTTTAAAATGAAGCTCTAAGGGTGTAGAATTCATTTCTTACCTTTAAAATATATATAGTAAGCTTTGCAAATCAAAAAAGCTCTCACATTTACAATATTTGGAAATGAAGAAGAGATGAGAAAGAGAGGAATAAGATGACAAAGTGAAGAAAAATATGATAGATTTTTCTGTTGATTTTCGCCCCTGTTTACATCACATTCTTTAATTACTATTTAGCCTTATTTTCAAACAAAGGGTAAATTTCTTCCTTGGTCCTTCCTATTTCATACCCAAATAAAAAATGCCATTTTTACACTTAATAGGCTTCCTACAAGCCCAATTCCTTCATCCTTGACCTAAACAGTTTTAAATAGACTAATTTAACACTCCAACGGGCGTTACAACTCTCCCCACTTAGAAAGAATTTCATCCTCGAAATTACTTGATCCGAAAAGGTGTGGGTACTACAGTTGCATATCCTCTTCAGTCTCCCAAGCTGCTTTCTTCACTCCATGATTCCTCACAGGACCTTAACTAGCGGAATTGACTTGTTTCTCAGCTCCTTGACCTCTCAGGCTAAGATCATTATCAGTTCTTTGACATAGGAAATATCCGGGCTCACTTCAATCTACTCTAATAGAATCACATGAAACGGGTTTGATCGGTACCTATGAAGCATGAACACATAGAACTCGTTATGAATGCACTCAATCTCAGGCGACAAGACTAATTGGTAAGTTACGGGACTTACTCTGTCCAGAATCTCATAAGGTCCGATGAAGCACGAGGTCAATTTTCCCTTTTGGCCAAACCAAAGAACTTTCATCTAAGGCGACACTTTAATGAACACCTTGTCACCAATACTAAACTCGATGTCTTTCTTTTTTAAAATTGCATAAGACCTTTGTCTATCGAAAGCTTCTTTTAAACAACCCTGAATTATTCGTACCTTATCCTCATCTTCTCGAATCAATTTCGGACTAACTAGCTTCTTTTCATTAAGTTCAGTCCAACACAAGGGAGTCCTACACTTTCTCCTATACAAAGCTTCGTAGGGCGCAATCTGAATATTGATTTGATAAATGTTGTTGTAGACGAACTCGACTAATGGAAGATGATCCTCCTAGCTCCCCGTAAAATCAATGACAGAACATCGCAACATGTCTTCAAGAATCTAAATAACCCTCTCTGACTGTCTATCCGTCTGCGGGTGGAAAGTAATACTGAAGTGTAACTTAGTACCCAAATCCTAATGCAACCCTTTTAAAAACCTCAAAGTAAACCACAAGTCTCTATAAAAAATGATCGAATAAGGTACTTCATGAAGTGTTAAAATCTCCCTAATGTAGAGTTACGCTAACCTTTCTAAAGTGAAATCCATTCAAACTTGTAGAAATTGGCGGATTTAGTTAATCGGTCCACTATTACCCAAACAACATCATGCTTTTGTTGAGTTCTCAGTAATCATGTGACAAAGTACCATGGTCACCCTAATTGAGTTATTTGAATCGGTTGAAATAAATGGAGGGAACCTGATGTTCCGCCTTGACTTGTTGGCAAACTAGACACTTTGCGACAAATTCAATTACCTCCATTTTCATGCCCAACCATCAATACAACTGTCAAAGCTCTCGGTACATCTTGTCACTTTCGGGGTGCACAAAGAGTGGACTACAATGAGCATCTCCAAGTATCCTATCCCTCAACTCTACATCAGCTGGTACAAAAAGTCGGTCTCGAAAGTACAACATATCACTATCTTTCAACTCAAACTTGGGCAACTCACCACAACGAACTCGCTCTGCTCTAACTATCAAACAGCCATCTGACTCTTGTAATTCCTTTACATCCTTAACAAGTTCCGGCTCAACCCAAAGTTTTGGCACTAAGCTCCCATCAGGAGTCAAGCTTATCCTAGCTAGTAGTTCTCGAAAGTCGGACATCGACTTGCGACTCAAAGCATCGGCCACCACAACAGGTTTTTTAGGTGATAGACTATGACGCAATCGTAATCCTTAAGTAACTCAACCCAACGATGTTGTCTCAAATTTTGCTCCTTCTGAGTAAGCAGGTACTTGAGACTTTGTGGTTGGTAAAGATGTAGCACTTATCCCCGAAGAGATATAACCTCTAAATTTTCAAAGCAAAGACTACTACGACCAACTCTAAGTCATGGGTAGGGTAGTTATATTCGTGCGATTTAAGCTGTCGCGAAGCATACACCACTACTTTCCCTTTTGCATCAGAAGGCACCCTAAACCATTTAACGAAGAATCACTGAACACGGTGTACTCTTTTCTAGACTTGGGTTGCGTTAGGACTGGTGCCTGAGTAAGAATCTATTTTAAATTGTTGAAACTTTGTTAGCGCTTTTTATTCCAAACGAAAGCTCATCCTTTTGAATGAGTTTGGACATCGGAGCGGCAATCATTGAAAATCCTTTCGTGAAGCGACGACAATACCCAATAAGTCCAAGGAAACTATACTCATCAGATACATTCTTTGGCGGTTTCCACTCTCACACAACTTGGATATTTTGGGGATATACTTGAATACCCTCAGCGGTCACCACATAACCCAAAAATGACACTCCAAACAACCAAAACTCATACTTGCTGAGGTGATGAGTCATTAAAAATATTTTTACAAAAATATAAGGAAAATAAAATTTGGAAAATAAAAAAATATTCAATGGAACTCATCATCGAGGTGACGAGTTCATTTAAATTAAAAAAACTAGTCATTGGCTAGCTGTAGTTCAATGGGAAAACGGGGGAATAGTCACTTGGAACTCGTCACCTCGAGGTGACGACGAATGAAATATTCGTAGTTGGGGGATGACAACCAGAGAGTCGCATCAGCGAATGATGACATATCTGCATCAATCTGGTTTATTTTCGGCTATATTCTTACCTGGCTTCAAGGTATACTCGATGTTGATCGAGGCTCTGATCGAATGTTGGCGCCCCAAGACGTACACGTTCCATTTAATGAGTGGTGAAGTGACGATTACTTTGGAAGACATCACTTACCAATTCGGTGTTCCGGTGAATAGAGCCCTCATGGTGAGGTAGAACGTGTACGACCCCTCGACGTTGGTCTTTTAAGTTATGGGAAAATGGCCACTATCCTACGTTATTAGGGGCTATCGGGTAATGATAACGTGGTTGGAGTCCTAATTCCAAGTCATAGATGAGTCTACCGAGGCAGAGGTTATTTTTGCGTCCGATTATTTCTTCTTCAAGTGACCGGAGAGATATTATTACTAGATAAATTCGGTAATCTGGTGCACACTTAGTATTGTAAATTTTTAAAGACTTCGATGTGTTCCGTAATACCAGTTAGGGCTTGACGATTTTAGCCTTTTTGTACAGGAGCTTTATAAGGTTGCACCAGTAATGCTGGGTCGAAAAGACGATGTAGCGTGCTGTCTGATACTGCTACAGTCCTGGGCTTGGTATCACTTCCCATTTTTTACGCCAATTATAGATGCCTCGATCGAGTTTCTATTGGCTGAAAGGTAATTGTTTAACTTCATTTATTTAACTTTTTTTTAATTTCATAAATTTATTTTTTATTTACTTATAATTTTTTATTTTTAAATATTTTAGATGACGTCATAAAATATTAGAGACGAAGTTGGAAGGTGCCACTGTATGAGACATACAGATGAGGATCGACATCACCGGCTGATTCGCGGTATGACATACAAAATTATTATTATTTTTGAATATTTTTAACTTTATATATACTAACTTTGATATTTAATATTTATAGTTCCTTGGCTTCCGTTTGTCGACGAAGAGATCCGGAAGGTATTGCCGGGGCGATTTCTTGAGGGATCCTACTTATAGTGTGTCGTGACGCCGTTATTTCACCAAGCGATTGTTGAGTGGAAAGCTGTTGATAGAGTGATGCGCCAGTTTGAGGATCACCAACTAATTCTATGCAAATAGTGGTTGATTTGGACGCGCTTAATATAATCGATATGAATGGGAAAGATGATGAAAATTGGCCGGTGCGACATGCTTAGTATATCGACCTATGGAATTAACGTGAACTATTGCTCCCCCATTGTTAGGACATTACACCGCTGGACTTAGATTTTGATCATTCTAACTATCTACGGATTTACAAACAAAATTGCAAACCATATCTCACGAAACTGAGAAAAGGACAGAGTGACAACATCATCAGGCTGCATGCACCAAGTCCAAGTCCAAGAAGGAAACATCATCATTGTCGTCTTCGCTTTAGCATCTGTAGCTGAAGAGTACTATTATGTATTTCATGCTAGTTTCGATTTCTTTCCTCCATATCATACTTAGTAGAGACTCGGTCGAATTGGGTTGAAGGTTCATGAGATGCATCGCAGTAGACTCAGGAATCTTCAACAGAACATGAGGTTGCGGGTGATTGGGACCATATCCTATATGGTTAACAAAGTAGCAGCCAAGTCGAAGCAGTTACGTTGATGATGGCGTCAAATGTCATAAATCCATCACCGTATTTCGTATGTGGATGTAGAGTATGTTGGGTACACCTCCTCAACAAGACGACGACGATGACGATCACGACCTCTGACCCCGACTTACTCGGTGACCCCGTAACAATATCATTCGAACACTCCGAGGCATCATCAAGAACTTAGAAGATAAAGATAAATTTTATTTGTAATTTTCATGTAAAAATTATTTTTTACAATTAATTTACTTTGTATTTCATAAAATTCAAATAAATTAATTTATCTTTTAATTTTAATTTTTTAAATTATCCCTGGAGGAGCTCGTCACCTTTAGGTGAGGAGTTCCAAGTGACCATTGCCTGTCTGCCCGTTGAACAACGACTAGTTTTTTTTAATTCGAAGGAACTCGTCACCTCGACGTAACGAGTTCCGTTGAATATTCTTTTTTATTTTCTAAAATTTATTTTTTTCTTAGAATTTTTTAAAAGTATTTTTAATGAACTTGTCACATCGGCGTAACGATTCATTATTAAGCCATTAAAATAATGATCCACGTGAGGCCTACTACGCGTGAACCGTTAAAAAATATCCTATAATGACAAGTTCCTTCTGTACTGTATCAAATATTGTATTTTTACTAAATAATGTTTGGGTAGGCCCAATACTCTTAACATTTTACCCGCCTGAGGTATTGGGCCGAAAAAACCTTAAGCTGTACATGTACGCTGGCCCATTGCGCAGTTCGATGGGAAACCTTCCTTTTATTTTTTTCCTCTATCTTCGCTCTCAGAAGTCTGACGCAACGCAACGAACCATCATCTCCCATCTCAATCGATCTTTGGTGCCCGCCCTTCCTCTTCCTTCCATTTCTCTATATCCAATTCGTATCTTATATTGCTCATTCATATTTTGAAATTATTTTGGCTCCAAACCCAAACATTATCATTAAACGGAAAGGGGGAAAGGCGAAGGCAAGCGATGATAACGCGATCGAATTTAGCAGAGCAGTTGAGAGAGTATCAGATTCGATCTAGCCACGATTGGGCATCCGTTTCGTTCTTCTCATCAACGTCTAATCTTACATCGTCTAGGTAAACCCAATTCTGTGATTTACAAAAAAAACCTTGTTTTGAAATTTAGGACTTTCTTTTTTGTTTTTCCATATTGGATCCAATGATAAGGTTTTTGCGATTAACGAGCTTGTAATGAAATGTGTTTCATAGGAGCGTCGATCGAAGCATTGCCGGTTTATCTAGGTTAGCTAGGTTTTTATAGCATCTTTCTGTTAAAAAATCCAGCAATAGCTTAAGGTTATGTTTTTTTTCCTTCTTATTTTGTCTTGAAAATTTTGATATTTTAATTGATTTCCCCCTCAATCTACTGATACATGTACATAGTTTTTTTTTTGGGGGGGGGGGGTACCCGTCAAAGAGTCCCTCAATAATTAAACCACCCCTTTGGAATTATAGTGAAATTGGCTTAGTTCTTATGTTGTGCTTTAGGCCCCCAAAATCTAAGAAAATGAATGTTTAAACTTCAAACTGTTGCTTCATCTTAATTTTCATAAGAAATTGAAATTTAGGTGGCTGAAAGAAGTCTGCTGCTGGGGTGCAGGTTGTTTCATGTAGTTGCTTGGCAGCTTTTTTGTGTAGATGAGTGCGGATTTTTGGTTATTGCAGTACCAGCAATTTGAATATTGTTGTTATTTGTTAATATTTGTACGTTGTATTACCACTATTATCTTGCTAACCCTTTCTTTTCTACTTGTATTTCTATAAAATTGTGGTGTTGGTGAGGGGACTAAATGTATGATGGTAGGAGTGCATGTGTGTCCTTAAATCTTGCCATTAACTCAGCTATGATTATTGTGCACCATGTGTATCTTTAGGCCTTTTATGGCTGTTATGAAGATCTAGGCTTGTAAACAAACCGAATGCTCAACGAACTGTTTGTGAAATGTTCGGCAGGAAGTTCGATTTTGTTTGTTTATTTGTTAAACGAACGAACATGAATAAGATTTTATGTTCGTTTAATTAAATGAACGAAACGAACAAAGACTCGTTCGTTCGTTTACGTTCACGAATGTTTGGTAATCAATTTGTTTATGTTCTTTTATTTATGTTTGTTGACGTTCTTTCGTTGATGTTTGTTGACGTTCGTTCGTTTATGCTCATTTGTTTATATTCGTCTTTTAGTCTTATCCCCAAACTCGTTTAAAATATTAAGACCTAATAAATTTAATCTTAAATCCATTAATATTTTAAAATCCAATAAATTTTAAACACAAATAAAAATACACAAATAAATTAAAGAAAATATAAACTCTATAATTATTTGGAAAGAAAAGACTCTTCTCCAATATAAACCCAATTAATTTTATGTTCCTTCATTTATGTTCCTTTACGTTTATTTATATTCGTTCGTTTGTGTTTGTTTACGTTCGCTCATTCGTGTTCGTTTATCATTTTAACGAACTAACCTAAACTAACACGAACAAAAATTTTTGTTTGTTTAGTTGTTCGTGTTCGTTCGTTTGTTCGGTTAAAGTTAAACGAATGAACATGAACATACTCTCGTTAGTGTTCGTTCGATTCGTTTACATGCATATGAGGATCTATAAGAGCAGAATGCTTACCTATCTGTGCACTATAGAATTGTTTGGATTTTGTTCAAATGTTGGGGACTTAGGCTAGGAGTCCCTTTTATTCAAATGCTAGCGCACTTAAGAAGTATTGTTGTACCGGGTTGAAAATAAGTCGGTTGTCCTTGAATCAGTTCTTTGCAACATTCATGCATTAAGGTTTTTGTGTTACTTATGCCGGAAAATATTCATGGCTAATATTTTTGTTCTATGTCCTAGTTCCAACAAGTTTTGACATGTTTGTAAGGTTATAATTTATGTTAATAAATTGTATGATGCAGGAATTGCCAATTTTTTGTTTGGAAAAATAAATTAAAGAATTTAATTTCTAGAATATTTGTAGTTTTATCAGGTTACGTTCTTTTGACTATTTATTCTTCTGTGGTTCAGAATAAGACATTTCTAAACATTGTGCACTGTTTTTTCTGACGCAGGGTGGATGTTGTTGTCTTTGTTATATGGGAACTTGTTATATTAGCTTTCCTGGTTTTCTCAGCCGTTTCTTTATACTTTCGGCATCTGCAACTTGCCTTTATTCTAGTATTCATCACAATGCTATTGCTTCTCTGCATGAAAATCACAAAGCAAGTGAGATTGGCCAGGAAAAAGAAGAGACGCATGCTCCTTCCATTATCTATGTAGAACTATATCGAGTTGTATAAGTTTAAGACTTATTGACCATTGCATTTGGCTCACTTGCTCTGCTCTATTGAAATATTTAATTGTGCCTAGAGCAAGTTGATGAAGATATCCGATTTGATATGATCACCTCAAAGAGCCGGTGTACCACTGTGAGTAATGGTTTGATGAGGAAAGTGGGGATGGTCTAATTGAACATGCAGCAGTCTGTTTTAACATATGGTATCGTTCTCACTACCCTTGTGCTGTATGTGTCATTGTGAGAAGCTATATTGTAATGCTAATCCAGGCGTAGTTAAGAATACTTATTCTTAATTTTGTAATTTGTTTGACCCGATTGTAGTTTACAAGACATCAGAGGATTTGAAATTGGCGTATGCGAGTGATTGGAACATTTTTGCATGTAAAGATGTACTCATACATACAGTTAATTTGCAACAGGTCAACTACCATACGAGATTTGCAGTTTTCTGGTTGATGTAAGAGTAAATTCTTTCAAACTTTGGCATATTCGGTTTTGCATAGCTACTAAGTTTTGTCGAGTTGGTCTCGTTTAGAAGACGATTTCAAGTATATTTAGAGCAATGCATGAGGTTTGATATGTGTTAAGCAGTCGATAAAACTCGAGGGATTGCAAGATGCTTGACATTGTTCCTTACTGCGTGGACAAATTGGCTTAGGAGACCCAAAGCTTGGTGGTCAGTTTGGATATGTAAGATGAAAGATAATGATCAGCACTTGCTCACTGGGGTTTAAAGAAGTGGATTTCAACACCCTTGGTCACTATGCCCCATATTGCACCGGCAGTCACCAAGACGCTGAGTACCATTCCTAACACCCCTAATGCCCAGTTGAGGCACCAGCATGGTCTAAATCTCTGAGGTTTCTTGATCATCACCCACATGAGACAGGGATAAGCCAAGGTGATCGGTAAAGCGATCCCTCCAATCAACCCGGCCAAGCTTGGCAAGAAGGGTAGTGCCACCGAAATAAAGAAGGCCAAGCATCCAAAGAAAACTCTGATACCCGTCCGTACCCACCATGGGCATCGCCTTCCACTTTTGCTTGTATATTTGAACTCTAAATTATCGAATACAGGCATAGCATATATCTGGAATGAGCTGAGGCTGTTGATTACAATGAGTAGACCAACTAGTCCGAGAAGCAACTTCGATGTGTCTAGTCCATGGTATCTGTACAAAGCACTAAGCATCCCTCCATTTTCAGGCATCTAAAAGTAACTCGAAAAAGTGTTAACACAAGGAGTATTATGAGCAATAATAATACTAACAATCCTAGCATCTTACCAGGTTTCCGTAAACCCAGTAGGCACCAATTGCAAGGGGAAACAAGCAGGCTGCAACAATCATGTTAGCAAACTTCACTCCTCTCCACATCGGTAGACGGGAAGGCTGCTTGCCACTGGAAGGCATTGTCCCCTGTATTTCCAGCACGAGATTGTGGCCTCTAAATGCAAAGGCGATTATTCCGAGTGCGTTAAAGGTATTGAAAATCCTGGTCAGTTGCGATTTTGCTCGATCCGGTGGGTTGTATGAGACGGACTCTTGCCTACCTTGAACAATCGACACGATCCATATCAAGCTACAATAACTGATGGCAGTGATTGCCCCGACCAGGGAAACCCCAGCAATGGAGTTCAAGTTGGGAAGTTGAGCCAGGATGATGGCCAAACAAGTGAACACCACGTACCACTCCACAAGGGTGAGGGGTTTTAGGTTGCATTTGTTCCCACACATGATCTCAAAGAATATCTTCATGGTTCCTCCTCCGATCATGATCAAGGTTACGCAACTTCCTCCCGATAGATACATGATGGGGAAAAGAGCCAGCAGTTTCCCTAG
Organism: Hibiscus syriacus; assembly: GCF_006381635.1. Taxonomy (NCBI): domain Eukaryota; kingdom Viridiplantae; phylum Streptophyta; class Magnoliopsida; order Malvales; family Malvaceae; genus Hibiscus; species Hibiscus syriacus. The sequence continues at coordinate 676,656 of NW_024062640.1, forward strand.
TTTTTCTCCTGAACAATATTATCATCAAATCGTTAAATTATCTTCAGTAGTAAAGGATAATATTTTTTAGAAGATCCAGATTCAAACGGTTACGTTAGCAAAATATGTGCATTATCAATAATTTAAAAAAATTATGAACAAATACTACATTAAAATCCCATCATATTATTAAAAAATCATGGAATTTGATTTAGTTCAATATCGTCTCTCGTGCAAAAGCATGCATAAATAGTGGTCACAGTTCCATAATAAATTCGTCAAGAACACCGCATGAGAAAAAGGAAGATCTGACTAGAGTTATTTTGAGATTCTACTTTCATTAAAGCCTTTAATCATATCAATCAACACTACTTTCAATTAAAATTTATATTAATCTTATCCGGTTCGTACCTTTTAATTCTATTATAAAGTTTTATTGCTAAATTATCATTATTTATTAATAACAGTCTTTTTCGTTTCGTACCTTTTAATTCTATTATAAAGTTTTATTGCTAAATTATGGGGTGCAAGCAAGACTAAAGTAGACATTATTATAAAGCTTAATTGCTAAACTATGTGATGCAAGCAAAACTAAAGTAGACATGAATATGTCCTATGCATTATGTTAAAATATACAAGTCCTTCAACTCTTTGTAAATTTAGAATTTGGTCTTCTTTTATTTTTATTAATTTAAACTTAAATTTTTAAAACCAAAAAAAAGAGGGTTGAACTCTAAACATACGCAGAATATAGAGATTTGGATCAAATCTTAACCTATCCCATAATATACTTCGAAAACAGTGAATGTATGAATATAAACATGATCAAATTTATCTATCTTTCTATACAAGTTATAAAATCCATGATGTTATCATGAATTAACCAAACATCAACTTAAAAAGAAAAGGATAAAAAAGCAAACTTTTAAAAAGAAATAAACATATTAGAAGGTATGTTCCAAATTTTTTTAAAAGAAATAAATTTAGAAACAAAATAGGTTAAATTACATAAAATCTTAAAATACATAAGTGATTAAGTTTGAAAATTTTAGTATGCTTGGATTAAGGTTTAATCTTTGGTGTTGGTGTTGATTATAAATATAAATATAATTCTTTATTTCACCCTCAATATGAATGTTATATAATTTAGTTTTATTTTGATCAGGATTAACCCTGATGCCCCTCATTCTATTCTAACTAGTTTTATCTCTAGGGATGGGTCTAGCAGGTGACGGGTTATCACTATCCTAGAAATTTCAAATTATCTTGTATTTTAGATTTTTTATGTATTTTTTATTTTTCTTAAAAATTTATAATTTTAGCCTCCTAAAATTTTAGAAAGTTCACCCCTTAACATACAATCTCCCATCCCTGTTTATTCCTCATCATTTACTTGGCTCTTACCAAATGCAGCCATGGAAAGTCGAAGGTATCTGCTGTACCGTATCCCAGATTCTGATTCATGCAACTGAATTAGTATCCACAGTGTGTATAACTGCCAAATAAAAGCCAGCGATAAGCACATAACTCCCCAGACCCTGCAACAAGAATCATGCATACATGTTGTTAAACTGATTTGCATAACTCCTCTATTTCGGTTTAAGAAGAACAGGGTCTTGAAAACCTACCAACCAAGAGTGATGAAAGCTAGAGGAAGAACAAGAGCTTGGAATCCGATTCCTGAACTCAGTGTGTGAAATGCCGCGTAGTACGCGTTACCATTCCTGGACTCAGTAATGGGAAGCCAAGCTTCCCGCGGGTCAAGCTTGGTGAAGTGTCCGACTTCTTCCAAGTAACTTTGCATGCTTGCAATCGCCTTCTTCATGGGGCTAGCTACAGGAGTCATCATCATGCGTGTAAGAAAGGGGCTTTTCGGCGTCGAATCGAGCAGCGGTGACCGAGACATGGATATTGATTGGCAGTCGAGTTGAAGCGGAGGTGCTACGATGTTCAAAGTTCGTCCCGCCACCGGACTCGACTGTACCTCCACCACCTCTCCCATAATACAAAGCTATCGTTTATCTATTTAAAATCGTAAGTTATGAAGTGAAGTTCGATACAAAGAGCTCCTTCTTCATGCAGCTAGTGTTTGATCATCTTCCTATATATATATAATATGATGTAATGGAAAAGTAAATATATCCAAGGAGGGAGCAGTACGTGTGTTGGAATTGGATTTGCACTGAAATAATTGTCGTGTGGTGTGATTTTTATAATAATTCAAGGTCGTGGTTGTTGTGGATGCTGAGTAGGTGAAAATATGAACCCAACAAACATAAATATTCACAATGGTGGGAGAGTTTTAATAAAGCGAAAGCTTTGACTGACCCAATCGCTGGCTGCTCTTCTTTTCTTCTAAAGTTAACCCCTAAGTGAACGTCGACTCTTTAATTTTCTTCTTTTTCTTTCTTTTGTCCTCTCCTTTCAGACATTAAGCTCGTAGCCACGAGAAATTATTATATAGTACCAACTCACTACGTGTCATCAGTAGTCTAACCAATAACATTTATCCACATCATTCTTTTTAAGATGAATCTTCCCACATGTAAATAAAAAGTAGGTTATTTGAAAGTTATTTTAAAATTCGTGGTTATTATTTATTAAGACCACGAATGATTTAATGAGTTAGGTCCATAAAATAATTTATCCGTTGCCTCAGTGGCTTGTCACCTACGTTAACTGCGTCTGCTTTATTATCAGCATTTTGATCATGTGCTTGTTGTACATCCTCCGCTGCCGGACAAGTATTGTATCACGAGGCCTTTTGAAATTTTCTTTTAAGATAAGTAACTTGTTATCGTTTTTATTTGATTACTGTCTTCTTGATATAATCATTGTAAATCCCATCACCGATTAAATTAACCTTACACTCAAATTTATCCATATATCAGCTTACAATAACCATCAACTACCATCATTCATCATATTATCTAGTGTCAAGGATATACATACTAACACAAACAAAGCTAAGGGAAAAAATAACATCAATCGTCTTACAGTCTAGTGTCAAAAATATATATACCCGCATAAATTTTGAGTGTGAATAGAATTTTAATCTCACATTTACTGTTCATCATTTCTCGATTTTTATGTTTTAAAATTAAATATTGATTATAATTCTCCGTTCAATTAAAAAAATTAATTTACTAACAATTAGTTGGTCTAGTGAGATAAAATACTAGATTCATTTAGTAAAATTAGGGGTTCGAACCCTGACGTTTGTGAATGTAGCAAACTGGGTTGGGAGGATTGTTCTCGTCTTTGCAGTATTCGATATGGATTAATAGACTAAAAGATCGGATACCAATAATTAATTAAAAAAAGTAAATTGTAAAAAAGTTACAACAACCTCGTTTGTACCATTAATATACTTATTGCACTATCAATCCACGCTTACTTAATCGATTCATGGATGGAATCAAATGAATGTTTGAGTTTGAAAGATATGAAGGTGACTAATGAATTCAACCGACGACTGAATAAAAGGGTTATAGTATTTCCTTGACACTAATTGGAAAGCGACCGACAGTGTGGTCTGTGCTACTTTCTCTGAAGCTTCATCTTTCTTTTGCTAAACCTTTTTTCACCCTTTGTTTGATTTGTCCTCCTCTTACTTTTGATTCAATTAATTTATCTTTGGCCTGTATGGTAGTATGCCAACTGAAATATGTACTAAAATTATATTATGCATCAAAAGTAATATGTTTTTGTAACATATGAATCAACTTGCCATAAAAAATAGATAATAAACAACATGAATTGAATTGGTAAGGCGAAGAATTTAAATACTACAAATAGTTACCTATTTTTTAAAGGACTACCACATGCATATTAAATTTATTGCAATTTAATTTAAATTGATAAAATATGTAAAATCATTTAAAAATATCATAATATATGTTTAAATTAAAATCATATTATTTATTTAAATTTATCTTGTAAAATGAAGAAAGTGGCTTAAAATGGGTATTTGTAGTCTTCCCAAAATGTCTTGCTTTGGGAGGATTACTCATGTAAAGGATTTCTACATTTGATGACTATAACCCTTATAAGTGATGAATATATATAGTACTACAAGAAGACCTAATTATATAAAGATAAGGAAAGTTATAGGTTTACACAAGAAAAGATTTATACAAATTAAAATTGAATAAATAATAATATAATATAATATAATATAATATAATATAATATAATATATAAATAATATAATATAATATAATATAATAATATAATAATATAATATAATATAATATAATATAATATAATATAATATAATAATATAATATAATATAATATAATATAATATAATATAATATAATATATATATATAATATAATATAATATAATATAATATAATATATATATATATAATAATATAATATATATATATAATATAATATAATATAATAATATAATATAATATAATATAATATAATAATAATATAATATAATATAATATAATATAATATAATATAATGTAATAATAATATAATATATAATATAATATAATATAATATAATATAATATAATATATATAATATATAATAATATAATATATATATATATATAATATATATAATATAATATATAATAATATATATATATATAATATAATATAATATAATATAATATAATATAATCGAATCGAATCGAATCGAATCTAATCTTTTTCTTTGATACAACCCTACAAGGTAGAGGATTTGTAACACCCACAAACTGATGCGGGTGACCCGATCCGATCCGAGGTGTCTATTAGGGTCACTGGAGCGACCCACATTAAAACTCCCGGAAAAATTTAAAATTTATGTTAAAAAGTGTAAAATCATAAACAAATTATACTTAAAATACAAGTTCATAAAACCATTCATATACTACAAATAGAATTAAAATCATACACGTTTCAAACTCGGATATAAAAACAGAATACTATCTACATGCCCCCTAAACACATGCACCGTACTCCGCAAGAATATCGGTGGAACTCCAATACTGATGTCGATAGCTGCACTGGATCAATTCTTTTAACCTGAAATAGAGAGTAACAGAGTGAGCTTTGGGAAGCTAAGTAATACAGAACTACCAAGTGATGCTGAATGACATGCAAATAATAAGCAAGCATAAATTTTCTTTCTCGATCCAGACGTCTACAGATTTTTGGGATGTGCTGAGGTTCCACTGATATTTCTTTGAATAAAAGACATGAAGGTTACAGTTCCGAGGAAATGTTCAGGTTCAGGATATCAGAATAGGGTGTCTAGTGTGTTCCCACAAAACAAGTGAAAAGGTACAAATCTTTTTAAAATAGTAACAATTTAAAACATATTTTTAAAACCGTAGTAAAACCCTCCAACCAAACGCCAATATGCATTTCCCTATATTTGCATCCGTAAGGACTTACCCTAGGCCCATTGGCTTAGGTGCCAATCTAAGGGAACACCTTGGGTCCATAAGGTCTTACCCTAGCCGAAGCGTAGGTACCCACCTGAGGGGAATGCCCTCAGGTCCATAAGGACTTATCCAAAGCACATAACAGAAGTGCCACCCTAAAGGAGTTCCTTAAGGTCCATAAGGTCTTACCACTAGGCCCATTAGGCCTAGGTGGTTCACCTTAGATCCGTAAGGAATTACCAGCTCGATCGGTCTGAACCTATATAAGGAATTACCAATTTGTCCGAGCTGAACCTTCCGTAAGGAATTACCAGTTCGATCAGTCTTAACCTATATAAGAAATTACCAGTTTGATCGAGCTGAACCTACAGAGACTTCATACCATATCCTAGAGTACCCCGAAGAAAAACATTTTTCATATAGTAATCAGCGGTAGCAGGAAATCAGAGTCAAACATATCAATTCAGTAGAAACGGTATCCAGAGATCATGAATCAGACAGACATACTTAAAACTTTAGTAATTCAGAAATCTCGGTAAAACACATTTTAGAACAAATAAAACAATCATATAACACATAGGAATACACTAGAGGATCCTATTATTTTCCGAAGGTACTGGTATTTATCAGGTAGAGAGCAATGAAACTTCTATAAACTGATTAAATTCAGAAACGAGATCCCTATAAAAGGGTTTGATAGCTGACGGATTCATCAGTTATTCGGGACGTAATTTATCAAGATCATATAGTATTCAAATATTTTTCAGAGGCACTAAGTAATCAGAAAGGTGTTTGAAATCTCTTGCATCAAAGTTACTTGTGATTTCATATATGACAGAAGTGTTTCCAATATTCAAGAAATCAGGAGTAATTTGGACATTAGGTTCTTGGAGGATTCTTAGTAAATTGATCTAATAAGAGAGAAACGATGATTCATGGTATTTACGATTTGTGTCGATTTATCAGGATATTGAGTTGACTCAAATTGAACAAATCTCAACACTGTAATACTTGTCAACCGGTCAAATCGTTACACTCCAAGGGTATTCACACTTTAATACTGACAACTCTTGTCGAACTGATCATCTTCAAAATCATCGCTGAATGGATCTTAGGAAGATGAACATACATTACAATGGTATTTATTTCACTTATGTATTGCAACGATACCAAAAAATGTCGTCGTGCTTGATTCGTGGTTCATAATCCTTATGGACGATACATCATGTAAGTTCATCAGCATTTCTAGACTTATACAAATCACTCGTTTAATTCTAGGTCACTGAGGGTACTTAGATCATTTAATAGTCAAGTTATCCCGATCAGTTTGGAGTTTCCAGAGTAATTCAGTCGTTTCCACAATTCAGAAACCTACGATACTTTCATTTAGTTCAACTTGGTCATATAATATAGTCATTTTACACTTCGAGAGTATTTTGGTCATTTTTACCTCATAAGGATATTTCTATAATTTATTAATTACGTATTCCCTGCATTTAACCATTAAAGAATTAAATCAAAATTTTGGGTTCTAAGATCAATTTATTATTACATAATTCATGGACTTAAAATTATTTTCGATTGGTCAACCAATTTCTTTTACGAGCAGTCTGAGTCTTCTACAGTGTTATGCCATTATTCCATATTTAGTTTAAGTCCAATGATAATTAAATACACCTCATTGACCAATTATTTCCATTCATGCATTTACCAATTATCAATGTGTTCCGGAAAGCATACAAAATGTAGTAGAGTATTACCTCGATTTTTGTGCTCCAATGATCGAACATTTAAACTCCATTCGATCGACCTCAAACTTTAATTCCACGTCCCATAATGTCTCAGACACATAGTAAACAAGTTTACGTCAGAAACTAAACTTAATCGAAAAATCAAATTGAATCCGAAGATAAAACACTGAAAACAGCTTACCAGGTGCGAATTTGGCAAAACGGACTTCGAATTCAAACTTAAGACGTCGAAAAACATAAAATAGGACTTTTCAGAAATTTTTACTTTTTTGGGTCAAAGTCAACGGTCAGACTGGTCAAAGTCAACGATCAGACCGGTTAACGGGTCAAGTCAAACTTAAAGGGGTCGGGTTGACTCAGTTCGGGTTAAATAGACCTCGTTCAGACTGGTCCAGACAAATTGGACCGCTTCTAGAAGAAACCAAAGCTAGGGACAGCCCCATGTGCACGCGACGATGCGTGGTGGTGCGTAATGGCAGTGACGGGTCAGGGATTGACTGTCGATTACTCCCAGTTCAAGCACTCACCAATAACAAATCAATATATGGCCAAAACCAGCCCAAAATCCATCAGAAATAAAGAAAAAGGGCCAAAAGAATTAATAACGCCACCGATCGATGAAACTAACGACGTTGACGTGACCCACAAGTTGGGTTTAGAGTGGAATAAGTCAAGGAATATGATGATAGGGGTGGTAAGACACGACGGTCGACGGTTTGGTCGGAATCGACGTAAAACCAAGACGATCGGGGTAGAGACGAAAAAGCTTTATGATGGGTTTTACGGCGAACGATGTCGTTTCACGGTGGAATGGTGGTCGGGCTTTGGTCTCCGATCGATGACAAGCACGATGATAACGACGACAAGTTGAATGGTAGCTGGACGATGATGAATTTGAGGCTAGGGGGCGACTGGTTGAGCTAGGGATTTGGGTTTGAGATTTGGGGGAAAATTGGGAATTGGGGATTTCACCGAGGTTTATTCACTGTTAAGGAAAAATGGGGAAAATTTAGGATTAAGTCCATGAAATTCCTAGAGTTTCAAAACTGAGCTACAAGTTTCTAGAGCTTGCAATTTAGTCCTTTAAATCTACTTCAATTAATAAAATCCAGCCCCTAAATTGGGGTGTGTCAGGATTCATCGGAGGCATCAATCTTGAACCAAAAATGAATGAAAAGAGACTTCATCCAAGTGGTTTGGTGATAATGTTCCTAATTTGAGATTTGGATGTATGTGTTGAACCAGTAGTGAATTTGCAACAACTAAGTCATGAACAAATAAATAATTAAGTGCAAGATTCTTCATACAAGAATAAAAGATTGACTTTTTTACAAACATGTGTGGCATTGAGATTTTCTGATGTAAGTTGAGGCACGCTCCAATGGTCTTTGAAACGGCGGCAACTTGAATGTAGGACCTAGGAAGTAAGCAAGTACCTGCAGCAAGTGAACGGCTCAAAATAGAAGGGTTAAAGGTAAGTAAATGTAAAGGTTTTAAGGTAGGTTTGAAATATTATAATGAGTGCAGAAGATGGTTAAGTGTTTGGGCTATGGTAACGACTATGAAAGAAATGAATAGTTTATGAAAAATATCTTGATTAAACCAAGGAAGAACTAATGCTATGTGGAGCAGAGACCCATCCTTACAAATCTATTCAAGGGGTGATAGAATAGGACTTGGACTCACTATCTATAATAGATATAGAAACCACAAGTATCAATGAAAGAATAGAGGGGTTGACGCCACAAGTGTTCCCACTTGATAAGTTGATAAAGTCTAAAAAGACTAAGTAAAACAGAATGATTCTCACAATATATTTGATGAACAAATGCTATTTCACAATGAAATAGGCAAAGCCCATTTATAGGAAATGAAAGGAAACATAGCCAAAAGATATCAAAGTAACCATGTGTATATATAATGAAATAAATGAAAGGAAGAATAAGAAAGACTCCCTTTGATGCAAAGGTTGGTCGTTTGGAAAAATGATCTTTGACCCCAGTCACATCATTGTGCACTAACATTGCAACTAAGAGTGCTGCTTTAGCAAATAGATGATCAATTTACCATGGAATGTTAGGTAAGAATGTTGGTAATATAGCTGATTTATCATTTTTTATGGGACATCAGACAATGAAGTTGTAGAATATGATGCCAGTACAGTAGGCAATAATATTGAAAGAGAATGATGTTACACACCATGCAGAAAATGAGAAGATATGAGGAACAAATCTAACATGAAAAGAGACATTCTATTAGTGTCTTAATATAAGCATTTATAAGTTGATTGTGTCATAGAGTATATGAGAAAACACATTCAACAGATTGTGGTTCAAGTTTATGATTCATATATGGTCATAACCAAAGAAAGCATAAACATCCGAATGGTTGAAACTTGTCATAATTCATTGTTTGTTGATAAAGTAATGAGTATATCGACATATTATCTAATATCAATGTTGACATCTGGTTGATGAGATAAACAACTGCTTGAAAAACATGAGACCGATACTCTATTAGAAGAGATACAAAGTGAAGTAAAGAAAGACCAGTATCCACTTGTGACAATGTCTCCATTTAATAGTCTTTTTGTGTTCAAGAGTATTAGGCGGTGAAGTGTGAATTACCATCTAAATTCAAAATAGGCAAGATCTTAACAAACTCACTTCCATGATCAGAGAATAGGGACACAATGGTCTAATTAAAAAAGCTTTCAACAAGATTTTTAATTTGAGAAAATATTGTCGTAGCATCATATTTCTTATTCATCGAGTATAACTAAGTATACTTGTTAAAGTGATCAACGAGCACCATATAATATGAATATGCATCATACAATATGTGTTTAATGCTCTAAAAAACAATTTAAAGTAGTTCAGGGGGACGAGAGCTTGACATAGTATTTTAACCAAATGACAATTTATGACTCTTATTAATAAGACATGAAAAACAATTGAATTCTTTCAATCTAGTTGAATCATAAGTTATATTAAAAGTGCGTAATATAAAAGTTATGATTTTATCTGATGGGTGACCAAACTTATGATGCAACTGACTTATTAAATTGACTTGATGAAGAAAAGATCTTGGAGCATAGTAGACACCAACAATTTTATTTCTCTGGAGGAGAGGAGTTCTTGTGGGTTGATCCTTAACCAAAAAAAAGAATAAAAGAATTCAAAAGATACATTATTAGTCTGACATAATTTAAAATCTGACACCAAATTTGTGTGTAACTGAGGAACACATAAAACATATATGAGAGAAAGAGACTAAGTAGTGGTGGAAACTGTGCATCGACCAATGTGAGATATAGGTAAAAAATTACCATCATCTAAATAAACTTCATCAGAATTATCATAAGAGAAGAAATCTTCAAGAGACAGTAGTCATCGTATTATGATGTAAAACACCACTATCAAACATCCAAGAAGAAGAATCAGATGTTGAACGAGCATTAGCAGTGTTTACAACTGGTGGGTCAACATTGGTTGTTGATAAAAGTTATTGTTGTGAAGAAAATGAACAAATTTACCATAATTTTGAACAATATGCCATGACAAGTTACGTAACTTGCACACAAAATTTTATCGTCAAAAATGGTTTGTGTAAGCACCATTTTTTCAATGCTCTTATCCCATCCATACCCATGCTGTAGCACTAATTCCACCAACTCTCATATTCAACACCAAAGCCCATCATACCTGTTTCCTGCAAAATTTGCGTACAATCATCCCACTAGTTTACTTATTTTATGTTAAATTTATGTAAAGTTCAACTATAAAAAAACTGAACGAAATGCACGAGAGGAAGGGGAATTTGAAAAAGAAAAATAAAAGTGAAACAATTGTAGGGAATTTTTTTGTTTTTTCAGAGCAAGCAAGAAATGCAAAAATTTTTTACTTCCATTTTTTTTCTTTTGTTTATTTTTTATATATTTTAGAAACAACAATACAACCAAAAAAAATAAGGAGGTTCGATTCATCAATAAAAAGCAAAAAAAGATTCAAAGATTTTTGGTATTTTTATTTTATTTTATTTTTATTAGCTTTCAAAACAAAAATAACAAAAAAATGAAAAAAAATATTTTACCATTCTGTCGGAGCCTCGCCATTATTCGGAAGGTCGGTTCGCCGATCCGAACGGTGAAAAGGAGCATCTCGAGGATGGGAGCAACATACTAAAATTTGGGCCCGATCCAACGGCGGACAGCGCAGATCAGAGCCTGGAAAAGCCGAGCGGTCTTCGACCATTTCACAATGATCGGAGCGTCCCTGACTAAACGAGGCTAGATCCGTGACCACCACTACGAGACGAACAAGCCCCGTAAATTTGGTGACCAATGGCCACCAGCGACTTAGAGAGAGGGGAATCCTCTCTAAAAAATAAAAAACAAAAAAATGAAAATTATAAAAAAAACAAAACGTTTGTTATTCAAGAAATATTTTAGGGGTAAATTTCGTTTTAAATCCCTTAGATTTGTGCATGTTTTGAATTATGGTCACCTGTAAGGACCAAAATTGATATTTCACCATTTCTCTATACATGCTTTACTTTTTAGGTAAATTTACTGTTTTAGTACCTTTAATTTTAGCTTGTTTTACACTATGGTCACTGCACCTTTTATTTTTTATTTTTTTATTTTGGCACACATTTTTATTTTATTTTGATTTAGTCCTTATCAGTTTAATTTAGCTACTGAATTTTAATTTCTTGCATTTTGGTCCCTGTTTACTTTTTATTGAGTTGCTATCTTTTATTTTCTCACAATTTAGTCCTTATATTTAAATTTTATTATATTTATATCCTTGTATATTTAAATTTTATTTAGATCCTTGTATATTTAAATTTCTTTATTATTTGTAATTTTTATTATTTTATTTTATTTTAGTATTTATTTAATTTATTTTGTAATTTTATTTTTAATTAGGATTAATATTCGAATCAAAATTAGAAATTAGGACGACACTACATTATAATTAGGGGGTAATTCTATTCGATATTTCACATTATACTCCCGAATACTCGAATCAATTGTTCGATTAAAAATTAATTAATTGATTTAATTTTTCTAAAAATCTTAGTTTAATAATTTAGGTAATAATTAAATTTTAGCTAGTCCTTTAATTTTATAAATTATTAATATAGGTATTTAGACTTTTAAATCTTTTAGAACTCTGATATTTTAGTCCTTTGCCCTTTAGTCCCTCAAACTTCGATTAGACTTTTAATATTGACATAATTAAATAGGTTAAATAAAGCCTCCATTTTAACTTAAATTTCAAACTAGCCTTTAATTTGGGGAATAATGTGAGTCGGCTCTCGCGTAAACGCTCGAGGGACCATCTCGGTTATTCGATTCAATAATTATTTAAAATCAAACAGGATTAATACTAGAGCCTACGTTTTTAGACTTAAGCCCCTAGGTTCTTTAATTTTCATAATTTGACACTTTAAGTTAGAAAAAGCCTTAATTTACTTTTAGTTTAATTAGGATGAATAAAATTTCGCTTTATCGCATTGTTTTTATAAATCTAAGGAAAAATTCACTTATTAAGGAATTAATAGTATATCTCCCGCGATCATGCTCAGGGGGTGACTGCTGGTGATTCCCTAAATATGTCAACATCATTTTCAAAACCGCATCATGTTTTCTAAAAAACGAGGCAATGCTATGTTATTAGACATAATAGTTGATCTCCCGCATTTACGCTCGGGGGGTGAATGCTATTAGTCTCAATAAACGAATACCCTTTTCAAACTCTACATCCTTAATGAATTTAAATTAAATAAAGATCGAACTCAAAATTTTTGATTTTAAATATAGGGTAATCAACTAGGTACCAATTTTTGGGCGCTTGTGGGGGTGCAAATCCTTCCCCACGCGTAACTGACTCCTGAACCTGATTTCTGGATTTTTGCAGACCCCAAAACTCGATATTTTATTAAAATAAAATGTTTTATTAAAATCACCTGATTTTTACAGTGTTCCAATCTCACCTTAAATGATTGGTGGTGACTCCTCACATTTCAAAATGATTTTTAAAGAGAAAACCCCCGAGTAGGTATCAGTCTTTCCCCGCCCGTACGAAAAACGGTGTCAATAGCTTGGCGACTCCACTGGGGTTTTTTGTTTTTTAAAACAAATTGAGAGTCGAGCCACGAGTTGGTTACCCTATATTTACTATTTTGGAAATTATGAATTCGATCTTATTTAATTTACAGTTCATTATGATTTTTCAAAAGGAAAAAATATTTTCTCTCTGATTAATACTTACACATCTGTGAAATATTTAGGATTGTTGCATATCATAGCTCTAAACCCGAGCTCAAACCCAGTTTACCTAAGTAGAGATAAATGTCACACCTCATGAGGAGCATTGGGTTTCCTTGTGTGGGTCTGATAAAGTATCTCTAAAAAGCACCCTAAGTTGCCTATCCGAATATCAGATCCGAGGTACGCTTTTAGTGGTGTGATCCCCTGAGATGAACCTGATTTGCAAGTCCGTAATGGGCCAGAATCAGGCGCAACCTTAGCAGGTTGTAAAAATGGCTTGGGAACCCTTTGCTAGAACCCAAACTCATATAAAGAATTTAGTAAGCCTACTCCACTAGTGCCATATGGATAACCTAGGAGAACTAGAACGTATGTGGTTAGAATTATTAATTTTCTTTGTATGCCTTATGCTTTTCAGTCTCAACTTTGAGTCGTATTTAATTATTTTCACTAAGATTACATTTCTTGGACTAATCATTTCAACTAACTTGATTCTTTCTGTTTTGTTTCTACTAACATTGGTTTTCTTTTGTCTGCTCTTATTGAATTTTTGCATGAACATGACATATCATTAAAAGGTATTGATCCCTAAATAACTGATCGTGTAGAAGGTTATTGAAAAACAATACCACAACAATATCTTTCTCTGGGATTAGTAGGATTTCAAAGAGGCTCTATGTAGATCGAGTAGCTAGAAGGAGTCTAACTACCAAGAAGATGAGCCAGACACCTTCCTGTTGAGGTAACAAGTTGGACTCGAGATAATTCAACGCTGAAGCCAATATTGAAGATCACAAACTAGCTCAAAAGATTTCTGGAAGTAGTAGATCGAGTAGCGTCAAGTAAGAGTCTACCTATTAAAAGTTGAACGTATACCTGCTGAGGTAACAAGTTAGGCTCAAGACGGTTCGATGCTGAAGTCATCAGTTGAAGATCATGAACCAGCTCAAAAGATCTCTGGAAGTAGAAGACGAAGTAGAAGCTTTGAAGATGATGCAATACCCAAACGCTCGCAGGAGTTGGATAACGTGAAGATGGACCAGATCTGCACTTCCCAGTGTACCGAGACATTGTCGGTTTTTCAAGAATTGTTATAGGAACAGTTATTTTAGGATCAATTCCTTGCTGCATTTGCATTTCGCATTTTGCACTCTCATTTTTTTGCATTTTGCATGTGCATATTTACATTAACACATATACATTATACATTGCATCTCAACATGCATTAATCACATATCCTGGGAATAGCTTGCAAAGAGTTTTGTGATAAACGTTTTGGGGTAAGATAAAGTCACCCCATCAATACCCAAAAAAGATTGAGAGTTATGAACGTAACGTTAGCTCCGTCTGAAGTTTGAGGCATCATCGAGATCTGTGGGGCACGGAGAAGCAAGGCCCACATTTTTTTGACCCAGGGGTATTGACCTTTAACTCGTAATGAGACATTCTGGGTCCAGTTACCAAGAAATTCTTCCACCCACCATGAAACCTCGTTGCACTAGCCTTGTCCTATTTGAACATTTTTTATTCTTTCCTAAGTAGATAATTTGTTAATTGAGCTTATGTCATTTTCTAAGGTTATGAACAATAAATCAAGTTTTAATCCTATATTTCTTTGAATATCAATAGGTTAAAGGTTATTTTACTACTTCATTAATTATAGATCTTTAACAAGGGGCAAGATTAGACCTTATATACCCTTCCCAGACAGAAAAACCTTTCTATAACATTACCTTTTCAAAGTTATGACTTTAAAATCACATATTTCCCTTCGTAGACACGGAACCAACATTCATTTCCCAAACCTCAATAAATCATGGGGGCATGACGAGGACTTTTTCTGCAAGAAAGACAAGATGGAGTGTTGCAAATCAAGTTATTGCAAGAGAATTCGAATAATTGGGGCATACTAGGAGCAAAGTGAAGTAGAAATACAGGGAATCATTGAAATAATTCTGTTATGCATTAATTACATTTGTTTTCATGTAAATAAGGTTAATCCTGAATACTCGTCCCCCTAGGGCTACCTCTTTTACAAAGACTTCTATGTATGAGATGATGAACGACTTTGTTTCATTTATCCTTATATATATATATCCCTTGTTGTCCCATTTTGAGCCTATAATTTTTTTTTCTGATTCAACCCTAACCAAGTGTCACCCTCTACACTGGGGGGCAAAGGTGAAGGACATGCTCTCATAAGTGCAAATCATCAATCCAGATTTCACTACAGAAGTAAGTCATGATGAAATAAGGTGTGAAGTAACAAGATACCGCAAGGTGGGCCAAATACAACACGCTCGAAGATCAAATCGTGTTGACGACACAAAGAGAAAGAAGAAAAGATATAACAAGAAAAACATAAAAAAGAAAAAAATGAAAAATGAAAAGAAAAGAGGATGAAAGAAAACATATCAAATACTTCAAGACGAGTTACTCAAATCAATTCGCCAGAAGATCAGAAAACACCAAAAGAAAATTAAATAAAAGAAAGATGAGCATATTCAAGTTGAGCAAGACAAGATTGAAGACAGTAGAACAAATCGATCCTTGGTTCAATAACCCTTAAACACTTTTTTGGGCCTATTTATCCCTTTCCTTTATAACCATGAGCCCTATCCTACGTTACGTGCCTGAAAAGTCCTTTCTAATCATACATGGATTTCTAAGTGGAGAGACTATTTTCAGATTTCATTCCACCCCTCAGGGTTACTTTTATTTGCAAAAATTAGTTTTCTAAAACTTTTAATGCATGATAGAAAAAATAAAAGGAGGGTTCAAGATGTAAAATTTTAGATGACGTATTGAAACCAAAGGAGAATTCGAGTTGAAAACCTAAAAAAACAGTTAGAACACAAATATTGTCAACCACTGTACAGAAGGACAATCTTATACATCTCTTGATAAAGCATTGCACAATCCAAAGGCGCTCGAGAGGGCTGGGAACCAATGATCATTTTCGGAAGATAAGCATAATAGCTACTGCATCAGATCAATGAACACCAGAATCAAGGATGCACGAAGCCCACCTGAAACACATTACCTTCCCAAATTAACCTGAAACACATTACCTTCATAAGTCAACCTAAGCCTTTTATCAGTATTAATCTTTACACTTTTCAAATGTATATAATTTTTGAAGGATTAAAAGAAAATTTGACTTATTTGATATTCAATGAACTCTTGTTTTACAATTTGATTTGATTGTTAGCCGAAAGAAAATGATAACACTTTTGAATTTTATTCAACATTTCCAAAATAAAAGAAAAAAGAAACATTTTCAAACAGGATAATCTCGAGTGAAAAAGGTCATTGAAGCTGGTGAGACTCATTATGCCTCTATCAAATAAAAAGAGCAAACGATGCTGGAACAATAAAAACATTTCTTGAAAGCAAATATTCCAACAACATAATGAAAAAAAGAGCTCACCTTGAATTGAATCATTCACGTTGTAGTTGGAAAAGGACTCTCGAGAAACAATTCTGATCAGAAGGTCAAGTCAAAGACTTGTAAGGTACCCAGTCATCTAGTTAATCGCAACAAGAATTTAAGGAATGAAACACTTATTCTTAATCATGTTGAAGAAGCAAGATAAAAGATAGAAGATGAGAGGGACATGATTGTTCAGAATGATTAATTTGACCATGGTGATGTTGGGGGTAGACTCCATACAAGAGTGATCAAGTGAAGGAAGACTGAGATCTCTATTTGGAAGTTAAAAGAGGGTTACTAATAAACAATTACGCATATAAGAAAGTCATGCATTACATTTAGATACATATCCATTGCATTCACATGCATAAAAACATATCTTTACAGATTTTTCAAGATAAGAAGAGAAGAAAAAGACAGAATTCAAGCCCTGAATGAAGGGAATTAAATTGAGTGGCAGAAACTCAAGATTTGAGGAACTAAATCCAAGAAGAATAATTAATTTGATGTGGGGGCACGTTACCGAAACTACATGATATTTTCAAAGGAATTAATTTTTAGAAACTAAGCCTGATTTTCAAGGTTTATTGATGATGATTCTCCAAAGAATCTTTAAAAGGAAGCTAAGCCTAATTTTTAGGGTTCCTTGACAACTAAGAAACTAAGCTTGATTTTCAAGGGTTTCTGATGAGTAAGTCCTTCGGGCCATCAGTAAGTCTTTCGAGTGTGATGCTTAAATCCTTCGGGTCATCTATAAGTCTTTCGAGCAAGATGATAAGTTCTTCAGGCATGAAGGTTTCAAACGAATGAATTTTTAGAAACTGAGCCTAATTTTCAAGGGTTTTTTGATAATGATTCTCTAAAGAGTCTTTAAAAGAAAGCTAAGCCTAATTTTTAGAGGTTCCTTTACAACTAAGAAACTAAGCTTGATTTTCAAGGGTTTCTTGATGAGTAAGTCATTCGGGCCATCAGTAAGTCTTTCAAGCGTGATGCTTAAATCCTTCGGGTCATCATAAGTCTTTCGAGCAAGATGATAAGTCATTCGGGCTATCTATAAGACTTTCGGGCATGATGTTTTCAAATGTGTTTTTTGAAACTAAGCCTGATTTTTAGGGGTTTCTTGATGATATCTCCAAAGAGTTTTTAAAAGAAAGCTAAGCCTAATTTTTAGGGGTTTCTTGACAACTAAGAAACTAAGCTTGATTTTAAAGGGTTTCTTGATGAGTAAGTCCTTTGGGCCATCAGTAAGTCTTTCGAACATGATGCTTACATCCTTCGGGTCATCTATAAGTCTTTCGAGCAAGATGATAAGTCCTTCGTGCCATCTATAAGACCTTCAGGCAGGATGTTTTCAAATGAGTTTTTAGAAACAAAGCCTGATTTTTAGGGGTTTCTTGATGATATTTTCAAAGAATTTTTAAAGGAAGTTAAGCCTAATTTTTAGGGGTTCCTTGATGACAACTAAGAAACTGAGCTTGATTTTCTAGGGTTTTTTTGATGAGTAAGTCCTTCGGTCCATCAGTAAGTCTTTCGAGCATGATGCTTAAATCCTTCGGGTAATCTATAAGTCTTTCGAGCAAGATGATCAGTCATTCGAGCCATCTATAAGACATTCGGGCATGATGTTTTCAAATGAGTTTTTAGAAACTAATCTTGATTTTTAGGGATTTATTGATGTTTTTAAATGAATTTTTTGAAAGAAGCTAAGCCTAATTTTAAGGGTTTCTTAATAACTGTAAATGAATCTTTTTGAATAAGCTAAAATTATCAAAAAAAAATTCTAGGGCAAGATGCGCCCATTCACAAGTCAAGATTCGAAAGAATACAATCAGGTGTGGCAAATAAAGAAGTTAATCAAACTAGGAAAAGAATGAAGATTGATCTAGCAATGAAGACTACTCTTGCAACCATTTCTAACAGATCAAGAAAACCATCATTCATTCATGAATTTGCATCTTTGCATCATACATTTCATTATTTCATACACATGATAAATTTTGATTTCCCTCTCTTGAGGATGCTTGTAAGGTTTATTTTGAAAAATTATTTTGTCCTTCTTAAGATCATTTTTTCTAGAGAATTGTTCGATTCCTTCTTAGGACCGTTTTTCTGGTATGTCGCATGAGTCTTTCTTAAGATTTTTCCTATAAGCATTTTCAATAATGCCTTTCTTACAGCTTGACTTTTCTAGGTCACTTCAATGAGAATGAGTAGTGTCGTTTTCAGGATGGACCCAACAAAGACAAAAACTCAGGAATTTGCAATATTAAGGAATTCAAAGAGTCAATAAGGATTTCATTTCATGACTCCAGCAAAGAATCAATTCATATTTTTTACCATTGAAAGAAATGGATCTCAACAAAATTCAAGGACCTTTGGGTTAATACCTTCGGGTATTTTGAACACCAAATCACTGACACATGATAATCTTTTGCAAGTTTGAAAATATTCAAAAAGAAAATAGACCGATCAACATTTCCAATGAAGAGTTTGTAATGAGAAGAACTAGTCTAACGAGGGAGAAGAAGTTCATAATGAGAAGAGATTGTTCGAACTATCGCTCGATTCACGACATTTCGGCTCAGTGACGCATCGCTTGATGGATTAACACTTCAAATGGAGAGTTCATAATGAGAAGAACTCATTCGACAAAGGTAGAAGAATTTCATAATGAGAATAGCTTGTTCAACCTATTTCTCGATTCATGACAGGTCGAATCAGTGATGCCTCTTTTGAGGGATTATCATGGAGAGTTCATAATGATAAGACCTCATCCAATAAGGGAGAAGAAGTTCATAATGAGAAGAACTTGTTCAACCTTGCATCAACATTTTCTAGTGGAGAGTTCATAATGAAAATATCTCATCAGACTGAGGGAGAAGAAGTTCATAATGAGAATAACTTGTTAAACCTTGGATCAAAATTTCCAGCGGAGAGTTCATAATGAGAAGAACTCATACGAAAAGGGAGAAGAAGTTCATAATGATAAGAACTTGTTCAACCTTGCATCAACATTTCCAACGGAGAGTTCATAATGAGAAGAACTCATCCAACGAGGGAGAAGAAGTTCATAATGAGAAGAACTTGTGCAACCCTGCATCAAAATTTCCAGGGGAGAGTTCATAATGAGAAGAACTCATCCGACGAGGGAGAAGAAGTTCATAATGAGAAGAACTTGTTCAACCTTGCATCAACATTTCTAGCGGAGAGTTCATAATGAGAAGAACTCATCCGACGAGGGAGAAGAAGTTAAATAATGAGAAGAACTTGTTTAACCTTGCATCAACATTTCCAGCAGAGAGTTCATAATGAGAAGAACTCATCCGACGAGGGAGAAGAAGTTCATAATGAGAAGAACTTACTCAAATTTAGTTCGATTCCATCACAGAAGGAGGTGGATTGACATTTTTATTTCGCTCAAATCCATCACATAAGAAGAACTTATTCAACTTTAGCACCAAATATTTGCTCGATTCTATCACAGAAAGAGGTAGAACATCACTGGCATCTCGTTCGATTCCATCACAGAAGGAGGTGGATCGACATTTGTTCGCTCAAATCCATCACAGAAGGAGTTGGATCAACATCAACTTTTCACTCAAATCTATCACAGAAGGATGTAGATCAGCACTGGCATCTCGTTCGATTCTATCACAAAAGGAGGGGATTAATGTTTTTTGTTACTCATCCATCACATATAGAGTTGGATCAGCATCATTAACATATTCATTCTTGCTCGATTCACGACATGTCCAATAAGTGACACCTCACTTGAGGGATTATCATGGAGAGTTCATAATGAGAAGAACTCATCCAACAAGGAAGAAGAAGTTATATGAGAAAAACTTGTTCAACTTTGTTCGACTTTTATCACAGAAAGAGAAGAATGGATGTTCCCAGTGAAGAGTTCACAGCGTGACAAGAAGAGACCAAAATAAAAAATGGTGCTTTATTATCTTTGCTCCATTCCCATTTCATAGAAATGAGCAAAGAGGGACACCTGTAAATACCATTTTTTTCAATGCTCTTACCCCACCCATACCCATGCTGCTGCACCAATTCCACCAACTCTCATATTTCAACACCAACGCCCATCATACCCTGTTTCCTGCAGTAATTTAAGCACAACCACCCCACTAGTTTGCTTATTTTATGTTAAACTTATGTAAAGTTAAACTATAAAAAAAATGAACGAAATGTACGAGAGGAGGGGGAATTCGAACAAGAAAAATAAAAGTGAAACAATTGTAGAGAGATTTTTTGTTTCTTCAGAGCAAGCAAGAAATTCAAAAATTTTCAAGGTTTACTTCCATTTCTTTTCTTTCGTTTATATTTATATATTTTAGAAACAATAATACAACCAACAAAAATTAGGGGGTTCAATTCATCAATAAAAAGCAGAAAAAAGGTTCAAAGATTTTTTTGGTATTTTTATTTTATTTTTATTAGCTTTCAATACAAAAAATAACAAAAAAAGGACAAAAATGTATTTTATCGTTCTGTCAGAGCCTCGCTGGCATTCGGAAGGTCGGTTCGTCTATCCGAACGGTCAGAAGGAGCATCTCGAGAAGGGGAGCAACATACTGAAATTTGGGCCCGATCTAACGGCAGACAGTGCAGATCGGAGCCTACGAAAGCTGAGCGATCTTTGACCATTTCACGAAGATCAAAATGTCCCCTGACAAAACAGAGCCCAAACCCGTGATCACCGCGACGAGACGAACAAGCCCCGAAAATTTAGTGGCCAACACCCACCAGTTGAATTCTAGAGAGAGGAGGACCCCCTCTCTCTAAAAAATAAAAAACAAAAAAATGAAAATTATAAAAAACAAAACATTTGATATTCATAGAAAGATATTAGGGGTAAATTTCATTTTAAATCCCTTAGATTTGTGCATGTTTTGAATTATGGTCACCTGTAAGGACCAAAATTGATATTTCACCATTTCTCTATGCATGCTTTATTTTTCTGGTAAATTTACTATTTCAGTGCCTTTAATTTTAGCTTGTTTTTACACTTTGGTCACTGCACCTTTTATTATTATTTTTTGGCACGTATTTTTATTTTATTTTGATTTAGTCCTTATTAGTCTTAATTAGCTACTGAATTTTAATTTCTTGCATTTTGGTCCCTATTTACTTTTTATTGAGTTACTTTCTTTTATTTTCTCACAATTTAGTCCTTATATTTAAATTTTATTATATTTAGATCCTTATATATTTAAATTTTCTTTATTATTTTTAATTTTTATTATTTTAATTTATTTTATTATTTATTTAATTTATTTTGTAATTTTATTTTTAATTAGGATTAATATTCGAATCAAAATTAGAAATTAGGATGACACTACATTATAATTAGGGGGCAATTCTAGTCGAGTTTTCGCATTATACGCCCGAATACTAGAATTAATTGTTCGATTAAAAATTAATTAATGATTTATTTTTTCTAAAAATCTTAGTTTAATATTTTAGGTAATAATTAATTTTTAACTAGTCCTTTAATTTTATAAATTATTAATTTAGGTCTTTAGACTTTTAAATCTTTTAGAACTCTGATATTTTAGTTTAGACTTTTAAATCTTTTAGAACTCTGATATTTTAGTCCTTTGCCCTTTTAGTCCCTCAAACTTCGATTAGACTTTTAATATTGACATAATTAAATAGGTTAAATAGAGACTCCATTTTAACTTAAATTTCAAACTAGGCTTTAATTTGGGGAATAATGTGAGTTGGCTCTCACATAAACGCTCGAGGGACCATCTTGGTTATTCGATTCAATAATTATTTAAAATCAAATAGGATTAATACTAGAGCCTACGTTTTTAGAATTAAGCCCCTAGGTTCTTTAATTTTCATAATTTGACACTTTAAGTTAGAAAAAGCCTTAATTTACTTTTAGTTTAACTAGGATGAATAAAATTTTGCTTTATCGCATTGTTTTTATAAATCTAAGGCAATGTTCACTTATTAAGGAATTAATAGTATATCTCCCGCGATCGTGCCTAGGAGGTAACTACTGGTGATTCCCTAAATATGTCAACATCCTTTTCAAAACCGCATCATGTTTTCTAAAAACGAGGAAATGTTCGGTTATTAGACATAATAGTTGATCTCCCGCATTTACGCTCGGGGGAAAATGCTATTAGTCTCAATAAACGAATACCATTTTCAAACTCTGTATCCTTAATGAATTTAAATTAAATAAAGATCGAACTCAAAATTTTTGATTTTAAATATAGGGTAATCAACTAGGTACCAATTTTTGGGCGCTTGTGGGGGTGCAAATCCTTCCCCTCGCGTAACTCTGTATTTTTGCAGACCCCAAAACTCAGTATTTTATTAAAATAAAAATGTTTTATTAAAATCACTCGATTTTTACGGTGTTCCAATCTCACCTTAAATGATTGGTGACGACTCCTCACATTTCGAAACGATTTTCAAAGAGAAAACCCCCAAGTCGGTGTCGATATTTCCCCACCCGGGTGAAAAACGCTGTCAACAGTTTAATTGAGTAATAAGATTATTTCAGCCACTAGAAGTTGAATAACTAGAGCGACCATCCTTCCATTAAGAGTGGTTGATTGAATAACCATGATTGAAATTAGCTCAATATGCAAAATTTACCATGGAACCAAGTATGGATTGTTTAGATTCCTAGAGAAGATGTTCATGATCAGTTAAGATCTCAAAAACTCAAGCATTGATGTTGGTTTTTTATGTATACAAAAGGAAACAACTATTGGATGATAGTAATCACCTAATTAATTGATGATAAAAGTCAAAATACCTCTACTGATAAATGTAACACCCTTTAATCGTATACGTACTTAGATACGAGTTAAAGATGTCACATTGACTTTTATGACATTACATACTCGAAAACCTGTATAATTTTTTGGTCCATTTTTAAAATTTAAAATTATCCATTAAAACCAATTTAATTAATTGCATAAAAACATAAAATAATATTTTATCATCTTTTCAAATTCAACTTTAGGCAGCAACTAGGCAGTTCGATGTCGTTTCATAACATAAAACTACCAAAACACTACATAATTTAAAAATCAATCAGTTAACTTTTAAACATAATAATATAAAATACTATTCATTTATACTACTACTTATATCTACTATCAACCATATTAAAGCAGTTTCATCAAAGCAACCAAAACATTAATAATATACATGCCACTAACAAGTCAAGATAATATCAAGGATGTCTTACTGATACTGTAGGTCGATATGATTTCCCAAGAAAAGATGCTCACAGTATTCCTCAATTTACGTCTTTATCATTTTCTTTACCTACGCGTGAAAATCATTACACGCTAAGTATAACTTAGTGAGACATTATAACAAATCGAGGTAAGATAAAATATAAAACAACTTAATAAAATCAAAAGAGTACAATTCATTATATAAAACTTTCGAAATTCACAAACCGACTTTAATAAGTCATTTGCTTTTCTTTAAAACATGTCATAACCAATATCTCACATATTTGTAAAAATCATGACTATCAAATGTCAGATCACAATAATCGATAAATATGTATTTCCATTCAATCACATTTCTTGTTCTCATAACTAATACTTTCACCTTTCTTTAATTTCAAATTCATAAATCATTTCTTGATTCGTATTTTCTTATTCATAGCTCATTTCAGATTCACAACTCATTTTCATATTCATAGCTCATTTTTAGACTCATAGCCTAATGTATATTTAAAGAGAATGCAAGAAACGCGAGTGTGCGTAATAAGCACTCCAAGTGTTATCATCGGAAACAGAATATGCACTCCAAGTGCCTCATTTCATTTGTGCCAACGGTGCCACTTATAATATACACGAATATACGATATCATATCAGAAATCAGATAACATATATCACTCCACTTCATGGCATGCCAATTGTACCTACGACTCTGAATGAAACATACAATGGGCTTTTCTATAAATTTATGTCATTTATAAATTCAACATTTCTAATTAGTGACATTTTCAAACATCTTTTATGAAAACCAGTGCATTGGGAAATTCATACCTAAAATCAACCATAATTAAAATACATGTATAATATAAAATACTTTGGGCAGTTCATGACCTAAAGTCATTTTAGAGAATTCATTCAAATATTCTTTCAGAAAAATATCATATAAAAACATGTTAGGTAAGTCATACCCAAATTAAATCATAAATCATTTTGGTAAATATTATGAAAATATTCCACAATTTGATTCAAATCTTTCTTTAAAAGATCATCTGATGTTAACTTTTCGCAAGTCTTCCTCAATCAGTATAATTAAATAAATAAATGCACTCACCTTATTTGCCTCACTAGAACCTTTTATGACGATAGTCTTTTAGTCTCGTACTTTATCCTTCGTTTTTTATTCTCTTTTCTCACGATATATATATATATAGCGCGGTCTAAATAAAATTACATACACAACAGAAAATATTTCAAAACATATGTTAGTATTGTACTAAAATAATCCAAATCCAATAATAAAATCCATAATTTATATGCGATACTTATTCGATATAATTTCACTTCACTATTCAATAACAATTTCAACATTTCCAACACGACACTTCATTCCTTTATATTTTCATATACATCACCAAACTACTCAACTTTCATAAACTTTACAATTTAGTCATCATTTATGAATTCTTTTAGAATTCATACTAACTTTTCCAATTAATTCAAAATGGTCCTTCACTATTTAATTCAATCCAAACTTAATACCCAAATTTCTAGCATTAAAATAGTATATTCAATCTAATACAATCACATTTACAAACTGGTTATTTAACCCCCAAAATTTACAATCTTTTTGAATAAACCACTAAACTTAACAAAATTTGGAATTTGGTCCCAATTCATCATTGTAACTTCAAATTCAGTATTCAAACATTAATTTCCAACATTGTAATACTTCACTCAATCTAATACTTTAACATTTGAAAACTTGCAATTACATCCCCATCTTTCTAGCATAATTCAAATTAGGCACTAACTTTTCCAAATTCTTGCAATTTGATTCAAAATAATTTCCTATTTCAAATTCAACATTTAAACATTAAATTCCAGCAATAAACACCTATAATTAAGCATTTATACATCAATGTCCCATAATTTCAATACTTGCAAAAATGGTCATTTTTCCATCGCAATGTTCCAAATTGATTCAAATCAACTTCCAAAGCATGTAAAATTCATCTAATATCAATTATAGAGCATAAGGAATTTTTGAATAAATTTCCCCTTAATTTCTTCCCTTGGCCCAACCTATCAAGCTCACTAGGGTAAAGTTTTCATTCAATTTAAAGTATGAATTCAAGCTCCTATGATTAAATTCATGCTATTCCAATTATCATAACATCAAATGCAATCCAAAATCAAACAATTCTTCACAAACCCTAGTTTTGGTAGAGTTTAATATATGTTTTTCTAGATGATTTTAATTATCACCCATTCTTGGAAGTTAATCTACAACACCAATAATATAAAAATCAAGCTTAGAAAGAATCATTTTCATAGGTAGAATAATTCAAAGGAGTTCCTTTCCTTTGAGAATGATTTATCCCCAAATTACAAGCATCATTGGGGAAATTTTCTTCATCCTCAAGCAAAATAAGTCTTTGTAATAGATGGAGAAGTCCCTCTGAACTCCTTATAGTGGCTTGCTAACTTCTTGAAATGAGATAACACCACTGGAAAATTTTGGGACATTAGTAGGCAAATTTTGGTTCATATTTGGTTGGGATAAAGCGTCTTGCTCTTGTTTCATGGCTTTGAGATTTTGAGCAATTGGCCTTCCATTGAACAATATTGGATATTTGATAAAGATTTTATTAAACAAGACCCGACTAGTTTCCTGCCACAACCTTAGTAAAATTGTTCCTCACCTATTAACCACTTCAATTTGAAAGGTTGAATATTCTTTGTTGGCAATTCAATTTGATCCACCATAATCTCATGTGTGATACAAACAATAATGGAATAATTGGATTTTAAAGAATCTCCTTTGATAGAAAGTACGGTCTTGTTTGTATTTTCGTCTTCCAAAACATCCTTGGATGTGATTTCTCCTTCTTACTTACACTAGAAACAATTTCATCCCTGGTGGTGCACGTAAATAAGGAATGGTCGGACTTACTTGTTTCTTCTATGACTTTTTTCCCCCAAATCATCATTGGTGACAACTCTGCCTTTGGCTTTAGGAATTACTATGCTACGGTTTGGACATTGTCTCGGGATGTGTCATATTCCCAAACACTAATAACATCGAATTTCTCTTGAAGTTATCGTTCTACAGTCCTGTGACAATGACAAATCAAGAATAAGAAAATAATGTTTAAAGGTTTTAGTACAAAATGAAATATGACTCTCTCTCTTTTCTATACACAATTTCTTTTTCAAACTCATTCTTTTCACTATCATCTTCCATTTGGATTTATTCTTCAATTTCACTCTTTTTCTTTTTCATAAAAAATATCCTATTTTTCCTCTTTTTCAAAAAGCTCTTTTTTCTTTGCTCTCAATGCCTTTTTCAACTCTCACTTCTTTTTATTCTTTCCAAATATTTTCTTTTTCTAGTTGTTCTTACAATCATGTTTCTTTGATGAAATTGTCAAAACACTCTTGAAGATGCACTTGACTTTTCAGATTGAAAGATGCAAAAAATGTTTGGCTCACTTCGTATTGAACTTCTAACATTACTTCTTGTTTGAAAATTAGAAACCTCCTTATAAGATCTTTCGCTCCAATTGGGTGTACAAATAGAAAAGGATCGAGTGTTGTCTCTCCTCATTAGTTGCCTTTTAACCTTCAGTGGAGGCATTTTTGAAAAAAAAGGGGACTTTCGATCTTTCGATCCAATTACTTTGGGATTGGGTCAAGATACTTTTGGAGCAAATTATTCATCTGAGGACGAAAATCTTATGTTGAGAATCAGGTGACAAGTCTGATACTTCATCTCCTATATAAATATTAGGTCTTGTGTATTTTTGAGACATAATGAAATAAAGATTAGTACATGAATTTCCTCACAAATCAAAACCTCACTATTTCACTAAAAAAATTACCACACAACTCGTGTTTCACTCGGGATATGACTTTTCTCCCCTTGATGTATGCAGTTTACCTTTTACCATTTTTGCTCACTTTTTAAATCCTAAAAGAACTTCCTCTAGGCTTGACAAGAGATCTTGTGGAATCGACTAAAACAAAATGATTATGAAGATAGAAAAATGGGTGGCTTCTAAGAAATAATATGAAATAGATGAAAACAAAGAAAAATGACAATACGGCAAAAATAACAATAATGAAAACAAACCTTCTTGTAGTTTTTTTCTTTTTCGTTCTAAGATAATATCCCTCCCTATTTGAAACTTCTTTTTTTTATATATTTTTCTTCTATTTTTTTTAAAAAAAACTAGGGAGAGAGAAACTGACAACTTACTGAATCACCAAAGATCTGATACAAAAAGATATGAATTTGGTTATGAAGATTGTCAAATTATATGTTCAATTTTCCCAATCGTGATTCTAGTCAATCTTAAAAAGAAATGTTATATTTAGAAGATGATAGCTGTAACTTATAAATGGCGGAGAAGAGGTTTGTATGATGTGATGGTATATATATGATGGATGGATTGCGAAAAAGAAATGTATGGAAGGTAATGGAGATAATGGTTATATGAAAGGTTATGGTGGGTAGAGGTTAGCATGGGAATAAGGAAGTACATACAATATAAGGATTGTTGACCTGATCTTTATATGTTCTTCAATTAATGTGGAAGAGGATGATTGTGATCCACTAATTATAGAGAACTATAAACCAAGAATATAATAAAATGGATGGTTAGATGCCACAAGTCTAAGTTCGATGAGCCGATAAATTTCTTGAAGAACTAAAAAACAGAACATTCTCAAGTATGTTTTTATTATCAAACTTGTTTTACAATGGAGAAATGGATACATATTTATAGTGTTCAAGGCTAGAATTGAAAAGTCACAAAATATGATTAAAGTATTCCTCTTAATGGTAATAAGACACATATAATAGTTTCTATCCTTCATTCTCCCTTGGCAGCTGAAAAGACTTGATGAAGCTCTAGGATAAATGTAGACAACTCTAGGATGAACGTAGACATCCATTTGTCCATAAGGAAGAGCTTCTAAGGCTTGATTCTTTATGATAAATTGTAGGGTGAATGTGGACAACTCTAGGATGAATGTAGACACCCATTTTCCCACAAGGAACAAACCTTTAAGGTTCCATGTCTAATTTATTGTCATTCACTCTCTTTTAATGTAAAAAATGGATGAATAAAAGTTGTTCAAGGCTCTCTTCGTCATTAGAATTCGAAAAACCTCCTCTAAATGGGTGATAATGAATACCTTGAATGCTTGTCATCATTTGAAGAATTCAAACAACCTTCCTTTGATCCAAGCTTCTTCCTCAACAAAAATTGCATCTTGATATACCTATAGGAAACATTCATTCTTATTAACTTGAATAGAAGTATGAGAATGAAATAAAATACCATGCAAACTTAAATGAACCGGTTTAATTAAATGAATTAGTTTAATTAAATGTACTAGCATACTTAAAGACTTAACATGCTTAAAAGAAGTAAAATGCTTTAAATGAACTATCATGCTTAAATGAACTTAAGATGCTTAAATGAAGTAACATTCTTAAATGAACAATCATGTATATTTATTCATGTGCATTAACTAAACTAACATGCATAAAGAAATGAACGACCTTGCTCATTTATTCAAGTGTGAAGATACTAATTTTTTTTACTCATTTTATTATTATTATTATTATTATTATTATAATTATTATTATTATAATTATTATTATTATAATAATTATTATTAAAAAATAATTACAAACAGGCCCAGATTGGACCGGCCCAATTACAAAGGACCCAACTGGCCCAAATCAGAAACCCTAAAACCCAATTAGGGTTTTCTATCCAGCTGCCGCCGCTTTGCTTCTCCACCGTTGGATCTAGCATTGATCCAACGGTCCAGATGGTGCCAGACGAAACCCTAGGGTTATGATACCCTAGGGACTACACCAGCTGCCGCCGCTCCACGTCACTCCAGCGGCTGCCATACCCCAACCGAAGGCTCCAGAAGCTCCAACGCCAGCCGTCCACGTTATGGCTATGGGGTGAGTCACCACTGGGAGTCCGGTGACTCACCGAAGGGTATTCTTTTACCCGGTCCGATGGCCACACCGGTGATGGCTATAAAGCCATCACCCCATCTGCAGAAAGAAAAAAAGACAGACCGAGAGAGACAGAAACAGAGAGCAAAGATACAAACGAAGAACAACAACCCACAACCAGCAGTAAACCAAAACAGAAACGAAAAGAAAGGAAAGAAACTTACCGAGGAAGCCACCGGACCTCTTCAAACGTCACCAAAACCTTCGAAAACCAAAGGTACTTCTTTAGATTTTCTCCGATCGGGAGCTATTTAGGAGAAAAGAGCACCGGAACCGTCCTTAGGACGGTCCGATCTACATAGTGATGTAAAAATAAATTTTCCGACCACCGTATGCGGTGGCCGGCGGTGAGGGTCACGGCGGCAGACGGCTGCCGTCCGGTGACCGGCTTCCCTCCGATGAGGGAAGCTAGAGAGAAGGGAGAGCGTTTATTCTCTCTCAGTTAGAGAGAGAAATAAAAAAAAAGGAAATGAGATATGGCCCGAAGGGCCAGCTGGATTCGGCTTTAAATAGCCGTTCCTTCTTCATTGCATCGGAAATTGAAATTTGTTGTTGATGGACAACTAATATGTGTCGGAGCTGAAGAAGAAATCATTGTGTCCGTAACAAGTGATGTTCCATATATTGAAACCAATGATGATGCTCTTGAATGCTCTTTCCGAGCTCTTGAATTTGTAAATGCAACCTTTATTGCAGAAGGAAGCAAAATTCCATATCCCAGATTATCTAATTGTACCAAGATGACGGTACGACAAACTTTAGGCACCGGAGCTAAAGCTGGGAAAGGTTTAGGAAAGAATCTTCAAGGGGTTCCAGTTCCTGTATGTATAAAGATGAAGAAAGATCGTTTTGGGCTTGGATTTAAGCCCAATTTTCAGCAAAAGAACAAAGAGATGAAAAGAAGATGTGAAGACAGAAAGGCAAGGTTGAAAGGGAAAGAAATCCTTTGGGAACACATGTTTTTCCCACAGTTGAAGACCACATTCAGATCAGGGGGAACAATTAATGTAGAACAACAGCTTGTTGAGGCCTTTAAAGAAGAAAAGTTGATGAGAGATCAAAGCATATTCGAAGAAGCTATGAATGGATTATTTATCAACATGATCATGAATGACAACAAGACTGGCAAATACTTGGATAGGATTCGCCCATGTTTTCCTGGAGAAACACTCAACAATTGGACCACTGAAGATCTTCCTATAGTTTTTAATATTAACGCAGAGTAATATTCAGAACTAATCTTTATGAAAACTTTTTGTTATCTTGTAAAGGAAATTATGTTAAATATAAGAAATTTTCTTTAAAATTTTCAGATGGCAATCATTCTTTACATTTTTTACATTTTTACATTTATTTATTTCATAAATTTACTATATTCTTTCGGAAATATGTCCGACTTAAATTTGCAGGTGTCACCATATTAATAGCATGTTTATTCCTAAATTTAATCAAGAGATAAATTTAGAGCATCCCATATGTCTGGAAGAAATCAATGGGTGTGAGGATGAACTGGAATGTGATGTTCCTACTGAACTATTAAGATTGGTAGAAAAAGAAGACAAACAAATTCTACCCCACAAAGAAGAGATTGAGACTGTGAATCTGGGAACAGATGAAGAAATGAAAGAGGTGAAAATTGGTACTACTCTGACAATCCAGATAAAACAAGAATTGATAAATCTTCTTCAAGAGTTCAAAGATATCTTCGCCTGGTCTTATCAAGATATGCCTGGCTTGAGTACAGATATAGTGATGCACAAGCTTCCAATCAATCCAGAATATAAACCGGTCCAACAAAAGCTCAGACAAATGAGGCCAGAAATGTTGTTGCAGATCAAAGAGGAAGTGATGAAACAGATCAATGCAGGTTTCCTACAGGCAGCCAAATACCCAGAATGGGTAGCCAACATTGTTCCCGTACCAAAAAAAAAATGGGAAAGTTCGCATGTGTGTGGATTACAGAGATCTCAACAAAGCTAGTCCGAAAGATAGCTTTCCATTACCCCACATAGATACATTGGTAGACAATACTGCAGGACACGCATGGTTTTCATTCATGGATGGCTTTTCAGGATATAATCAGATAAAAATGAATCCTGAAGACATGGAAAAAACAACATTTGTAACCATGTGGGGCACATTCTGTTATAAAGTGATGCCATTTGGATTGAAAAATACAGGGGCAACGTATCAAAGAGCCATGGTAACTTTGTTTCATGACATGATGCACAAAGAGATTGAAGTATATGTGGATGACATGATTGCCAAATCCCGAACTGAAGAAGAACATATTCAAAATCTGAGAAAGCTTTTCCAGAGATTGAGGAAGTATCAATTAAAGCTTAACCCCGTAAAATGCACTTTTGGGGTAACTTCCGGGAAACTTTTGGAATTTGTGGTCAGCAAAAAAGGAATCGAGATTGATCCAGATAAAGTAAAAGCAATTCAAAATCTCCCACCACCCAATACAAAAAAAGAAGTTCGAGGCTTTTTGGGAAGATTAAATTATATATCTCGGTTCATTTCTCAATTAACTGACAAATGTGATCCAGTGTTCAAATTACTTCGAAAGAACAATCCTGAAGTCTGGAATGAAGAATGTCAAGAAACTTTGGATATTATTAAGAAATATTTATCCAATGCCCCCATTTTAGTATCACCAATGCCTGATAGACCGTTAATTCTCTACTTGACGGTCTTCGAAAATTCGATGGGATGTGTACTAGGATAACATGATGAATCTGGAAGAAAAGAAAAAGCTATTTATTATCTGAGCAAGAAATTTACTGATTGTGAAATTCGATATCCACCAATACAAAAATTATGTTGTGCCTTGGCGTGGGCTACTCGAAGACTCAGACAATATATGTTATACCATACTACTTGGTTGATATCAAAACTTGATCCTTTGAAATTCTTAATGGAATCACCAGCTTTGACAGGCAGAATGGCTAGATGGCAGATGTTATTATCTGAGTTTGATATTGTATATGTCAACCAAAAAGCAATAAAAGGAAGTGTCATAGCTGATTTTCTGGCCAGTCGTGTATCAAATGATTATCAGCCTTTGAGTTTTAATTTTCCTGATGAAGATTTGTTGTGCATATCCATGAATGAAGAAGTCGGAACAAATTATGCATCTGCATTTTGGAAGCTTTACTTTGACGGAGCATCCAATGCTTTGGGACGAGGAATCGGGGCAGTGTTAATTTCTCCAGAAAATATTTATTATCCCTTTACAAGTAGACTGGAGTTCTTTTGCACCAATAACATGGCAGAATACGAAGCTTGTGTCATGGGATTGAAAGCAGCTATAGAAAGAAAAATCAAATGTCTTAAAATATATGGAGATTCATCATTAGTGGTATATCAATTGCGAGGACAATGGGAAACAAAAGATCCCAAATTGTTTGAATACCGAAATTTTACCCTCAAATTAGTGAAATAATTTGAGAAAGTCACCTTCAATTATCTCCCTAGAGAAGAAAATCAAATGGCAGATGCTTTGGCTACATTAGCTGCTATGTTTCAGGCAACTAAGAAAGTTGATATGATGCCAATCAAAATGCAAGTATACGAAATTCCTACACATTGTTATAGTGTGGAAGAAGAGGTAGATGGTAAACCATGGTATCATGATATTCTGCAATATATCAAAAATCAAAGTTATCCACAAAATGCATATGAAATTGATAAAAGAACCTTGAGAAGAATGGCTGCTGGATATTTTCTTGATGGAGAGATTATGTATAGAAGAAGCAATGATCAAATGCTATTGAGATGTTTAAATACCAGCGAAGCTAGAAGCATCATTAAAGAAGTACACAGTGGAATATGTGGAACACATGCAAATGGTCTTTCCATGGCCAGAAAAATAATGAGATATGGATACTATTGGGCTACCATGCACACAGATTGCATTGATTATGCAAGGAAATGTCATAAATGCCAGATATATGCAGACAAGATTCATGTACCCCCATCTCCTTTACATGTAATGACAGCACCCTGGCCATTCTCTATGTGGGGAATAGATGTCATTGGAGCAATCACACCAAAAGCATCGAATGGACATTGCTTCATCCTTGTGGCAATTGATTATTTTACCAAATGGGTAGAAGCTGCTTCATATGCCAATATTAAAAGGTCTACAGTCTGCAAATTCATAAAGAAAGAGATAGTTTGCCGGTATGGCCTACCAGAAAGGATCATTACAGATAATGCTCTGAACCTGAACAACAAAATGATGACCGAACTTTGTGCACAGTTTAAGATCAAACATGCAAACTCAGTGGCATATCGTCCAAAGATGAATGGGGCAGTTGAAGCAGCAAATAAGAACATCAAGAGAATCAGTACAAAGACCACTGAAACTTACAAAGATTGGCACGAGAAGTTACCTTTTGCTTTATATGCATACCGAACTACTGTTCGAACATCTACTGGGGAAACACCGTTTTCTTTAGTCTACGGAATGGAAGCAGTCTTACCAATTGAAGTTGAGATTCCATCGCTTCGAATATTGAGAGAAACAAAATTGGATGAATCTGAATGGATCCAAGCTAGAGTTGATCAATTGAACCTTATTGAGGAGAAAAGATTGAAAGCTATTTGCCATGGACAGATGTATCAGAAACGGATGATGAAGTCTCATGACAAAAAAGTACATCCAAGAGAATTCCAAGAGGGTGATCTAGTACTAAAAAAGATCTTGCCTATACATAAAGATTTCCGCGGGAAATGGATGCCTAATTAGGAAGGGCCATATGTTGTAAAAAAGGCCTTTTTCGGAGGAGCATTGATCTTGGCAGAAATGGATGGAAAAATTCTGAGAAATCCAATAAACTCGGATTCTGTCAAGAAATATTATGCTTAAAGAGAAAAAGAAAAAAAAAAAAAAAAAAAAAAAGAAGGAAAAAAAAAGAAGAAAAAAAGAAAGAAAAGAAAAAAAGAAAAGAAAAAAGAAAGAAAAAAGAAAAAGGGGGTCAAGGTGAAAACCCGCAAAGGGCATCTTGTAACCAAAGGAAGGATTTGAGTTGAAAACCTGAAAGGGTGGCTCAAATGCATATCGATATTAGGCATCTGGCAATTGAACCCTCTTAAGATTTTGACAGTTTGGGAGAAATTTCACATCTACAAGCATTTTGACAACGTTTGAGATCTTCCAGACAAAAGCTTACATCATTACTCTAAATTGTGTCAATTTGATTAATTTAGAAATACTTATGCTAATAATTTGTTGAGTCATTTGAATTTTTATCATTCTTATGCTTGTCATAAATTTGAATACAATTTTATCTATTTCAAGTTCAATTTATTTGAGATTCAATTTATTTTCGAAAATTCAATTTATTCTTTTATGGATTAACATAATTTTGAAATAAGTTAAAGATTTCTGAATATCACTTTATGTTAATACTTTTAAAGGCATGGAATACAAAGATTCAAAAAGAATGGGGTATATTGGAGCAGTAGAAGAGACAGTTTGTTGTAGCAATCATTGCAAGTAAATGCACCAACAAAAATCTTTAAGCCCATGAATGATGTTTATTTCTTCCAGTAAGGTTGTTACAATAGATGTCACCGACAATAAGGTTGAGTCCATTAAAACTACTCATCAATTGTTCCAACTGATCATCATTTAGTTCTTGCACATCTGTTTTCAAAAGGCAATCTATGCATCATTGATCCCAGAGAAAAGAGACAGGACAGTGATCCACCATGGAACATGTTTCTATATAGATCCTCGTGTATGGTTTTTAGGGAAACCTAGAAGTATTTCCACCTTATCAGATTCAAGTAGAGCAAGTGTCGTAGACCCAATAGCATCTTCTGGAAGTGTTCTTTGAGTTATCTGATCTGGTTTGGTATGAACCCTAAAAACCAATCATTGAATTTGGAAGATGAATGTGCTCATAGCATCTTCTGGAAGTGTTCTTTGAGTTATCTGATCTGGTTTGGTATGAACCCTAAAAACCAATCATTAAATTTGGAAGATGAATGTGCTCATAGTATCTTCTGGAAGTGTTCTTTGAGTTATCTGATCTGGTTTGGTAAGAACCACAGAACCAATCATTGGAATTAAAAGATGAACTGCATGATCGTCTTCATTAAGAAGCTTCTTTTCAAGCTTCCTCTGCTTATTCCTTTCCCAAAATCATAGCCCAAGTTTCACCTTTTCTTGTAATTGGGATCATTACATAATGGCTTCCCATCTTTTACCGGAAGAAATGTGTCAGCAGCCTTAGCCATTTGAGCAGCACATATAAAATCTGTCAACTCTGCAATTGATGAATCGAGACCACATCTCTCCATGGCTATTGAAGCTTCAGCCTCTGAGAATCCCATTTTTGTCAAGTATAACAGTTTATTCTCCTCATCCGAATCAGAATTCAAGATTTCTCGGTATTAAAAGAACTATCGATATTGTGAAATCATCTTGAAAGGTCACTTCATAATCAGATGAGTTGTTATCAGAATCAACATGTTGCATGAATGCAAGCTTTTCAAGAGCCGATACTATTGAATTTTATTCTCAAGAGGTTTTGTGACATTATATCTACATCTACATTTGTCAAAGATGATAGATTCTCTGATTTGAAGAAGAAAGATCTATTGGGTTTTTACAATTGAAGAAATACACAATTCACCAATCTGAAATCAAATAACTTAACATTCATGCATCATATTTAGGTGTTTGCAAAAATAGGTGAATTTTCATTCATTTTCATCCATGTTGAATTTTTAACAGGAATTTCAAAGATTTTAGCAAAAATTCGAAGCCATCATTCAATGGATCAGTTTTTCCAGTTCGAGTTCATAATGAGAAGAATTCATCTGAAGAAGGAAGAAAAAGTTCATAATAAGAAGAATTTGTTCAACCTTTTGCTCAACTCCATCATTCAATGGATCAGCTTTTCTAGTTAGAGTTCATAATGAGAAGAACTCATCTAAAAAAGGAAGAAGAAGTTCATAATAAGAAGAACTTGTTCAACTTTTGCTTGAATTCATCATTTGATGGATTAACATTGCCAGGTAGAGTTCATAATGAGAAGAACTCATCATCTGAAGAAGGAAGAAGAAGTTCATAATGAGAAGAATTTGTTCAACCTTTTGCTCAAATCCATCACTTGATAAATCAGCTTTGCCAGGTAGAGTTCATAATGAGAAGAACTCATCATCTGAAGAAGGAAGAAGAAGTTCATAATGAGAAGAATTTGTTCAACCTTTTGCTCAAATCCATCACTTGATGAATCAGCTTTGCCAGGTAGAGTTCATAATGAGAAGAACTCATCATCTGAAGAAGGAAGAAGAAGTTCATAATGAGAAGAATTTGTTCAACCTTTTGCTCAAATCCATCACTTGATGAATCAGCTTTGCCAGGTAGAGTTCATAAGAGAAGAACTCATCTGAAGAAGGAAGAAGAAGTTCATAATGAGAAGAATTTGTTCAACCTTTTGCTCAAATCTATCATTTGATGGATCAACTTTCCAGAGAAAGTTCATAATGAGAAGAACTCATTTGAAGAAAGAAGAAGAAGTTCATAATGAGAAGAGCTTGTTCGACCTTTTGCATAACTCTATCACAGAAGGAGATATATCATCATCAGCATTTCCAGAAGGAGTTCACAATAAGAAGAACTCATCTGAAGAAAGAAGAAGTTCATAATGAGAAGAGCTTATTCAACCTTTGGAATGACTCTATCACAGAAGGAAATAGGTCAACATCATCCCCAGCGGAAAGTTCATAATGAGAAGAACTTATCTGAAGAAAGAGAAGAATTTATTCAACATTGCTATTATAATCAAGTGAAGCCAAATGGATAAAAAAATTTTTTTATTATCTTTTCGTCTTTGCTCTATTCTTGTTAACACAAGAATGAGCAAAGAGGGGCAGCTGAAGATACTAATTTTTTTTACTCATTTTATTATTATTATTATTATTATTATTATTATTATTATTAAAAATAATTACAAACATGCCCAGATTGGACCGGCCCAATTACAAAGGACCCAACTAGCCCAAATCAGAAACCCTAAAACCTAATTAGGGTTTTCTATCCAGCTGCCGCCGCTTTGCTTCTCCACCGTTGGATCTAGCATTGATCCAACAGTCCAGATGGCGCCAGACGAAACCCTAGGGTTATGATACCCTAGGGACTACACCAGCTGTCGCCGCTCCACGTCGCTCCAGCCGCTGCCACGCCCCAACCGAAGGCTCCAGAAGCTCCAACGCCAGCCGTCCACGTTATGGCTATGGGGTGAGTCACCACTGGGAGTCCGGTGACTCACCGAAGGGTATTCTTTTACCCTGTCCGATGGCCACACCGGTGATGGCTATAAAGCCATCACCCCATCTGCAGAAAGAAAAAAAGACAGACCGAGAGAGACAGAAACAGAGAGCAAAGATACAAACGAAGAACAACAACCCACAACCAGCAGTAAACCAAAACAGAAACGAAAAGAAAGGAAAGAAGCTTACCGAGGAAGCCACCAGACCTCTTCAAACGTCACCAAAACCTTCGAAAACCGAAGGTACTTCTTTAGATTTGCTCCGATCGGGAGCTATTTAGGAGAAAAGAGCACCGGAACCGTCCTTAGGACGGTCCGATCTACATAGTGATGTAAAAATAAATTTTCCGGCCACCGGATGCGGTGGCCGGTGGTGAGGGTCACGGCGACAGACGGCTGCCGTCTGGTGACCGGCTTCCCTCCGATGAGGGAAGCTAGAGAGAAGGGAGAGCGTTTATTCTCTCTCAGTTAGAGAGAGAAATAAAAAAAAAGGAAATGAGATATGGCCCGAAGGGCCAGCTGGATTCGGCTTTAAATAGCCCTTCCCGAACAACGTCGTTTCGGGGAGGGCTATTCGTGTAATTAAATAATAGTTAAATCCTTTCCGCAGTCAGCATAATTTGTAAACTTTACATTTTAGTCACTAAATCAATTTATAATCCTTTTAATTTGTTTCTTTAATTTCAATTTTATTTATTTTAGTCATTTATATTAAAATAATATATATAGGGTAAATAACAGATTTAATCCCTTAATTTTAATAATTAATATTTTAATCTTGAGTTTATATTTTTAAGTTATTTTAATCTGATATTCGAATTTTAGATAAGTTTTATTTTAGTCACTAAATTAATAAATAAAAAATAGCATGTTTAATCCCTATAATTTTGATTAATTATGAATTAGATATTTAATTTTAATTTTACTATAATTTAGTCACCAATTTTAAATATTTTCATATAGTTCTAATTGTATTTTTATTGTTTTAATTTTACTTGTTTATATATTTAAATATTTTATGTAGTCATAAATATATATATAATAAATAATAATTTATTTTCAATAAATTATTTTAATATTTATTTTTTTAATATCGAAGAAAAGGGCAGTCTTAATACAACTGGATGTCCTATTCTGGTATTTTGAAATTAAATATTATAAAAAATTATTATTTAATTTTATTCAAATTAATATTTATTAATATCAAAGAAAAGAGCTGTCTTAAGGCACCTAGAAGTCATTTTCAGATATTTTTAAATATTTTTTATATAATTCTGAAATAATAGGATTATAAATTAAATATATTTTGAATTTTTAAATTTTAATAATAGAGACAATTTATAATTAAAAAGTACCAATTTTGGGCGTTGTAGGGGTGCTAATCATTCTCTAAATGTAATCGACCACGAATCCCTTTTTATTATTAAAAAGAACGAATTTTTGGTTATAAACGCAGATCAGTTCATTTTTTTTAATTGATGTTTTCTTAAACTCTTTAAAAAAAATAATTTTTAGGTATTCGACATACCTGACCCAAAAAGCCGATGGCGACTCCCAAATTATTTTCAAAACCATTTATTCACATCAATTTTCCCGCCAAATAAATTTTTCGTGCCCGGACGAAAACGGGTTACGACAAAGTGCATTTAAATGAACTACTATGCATAATGAAATATGCAAATTAATTCATGTTTATACAAACTCATGCACAAGTAGAAGGTTGCAATGTTCCATCAAAATTGGTGCTTTATCTTTCAAGTTCCCTCGTTGGCAAAACACATTTCTCATAGCTTCTTGAAATTTTTTCCCTAGCACAAGTAATTGTTCCACTGGGAAATTCTTCTGGATCTTTATTAGTCATGATCAGATCAGGATGATGGTGGAGGTTCTTCTTTTGGATTAAAATGTGCTTTCATAAATTTGACCTTAGTTTGAACATCCAGGATTAAGCACAAATAAACTTGTTGAAGCTTCTCGAAAATAAATAGCTTGCCTCAATCAAATGGTCTCGAAAATGTTGCCAAAAATGATGCAAGACGCATTATCATGCTTTCATCAAGGACAAATACACTCTTGATTACTTAATTATGTATTTGATAGTAATTGTTTTTTAAATTTATAAAAAATATTATTAAATTAAAAAATTATTACAAATATGTCACTCCATCGTTAAAAATGAAACAACCTCTAATATATCTGGTTTAATAACATTTTAAGTCCATAAAGATATATATTCTATTAATTTTATTTGAAATAATTCAATAAATTTAGCCCTTCATATTTAAAAGATTCATCAATTTAGTCTTTTTCGATACTTTCAAACCTAACGAGCTCATAAGATCAATACAGTAGTTGGATAACTACATTCTGCCATTAAGAAGTAACATTGTTAGAATACTATTATATTAGCAAAATAATATAACATTTATGAGACAATGAAAAATAATTTAGGAGAAGATTAGAAACTAAAATGATGGACTTTTTTTAAATAAAAATCGATAAAGTTCATAGACTGTATAAGTTTTGAGGGTTAAAACTATTATTATATCAAACTACGTCATCGCTCTTCTAATATTTAATGACAAATGATATATTCTTAATAATATTTTAATTAAGTAATATATTTGTAATTTAAAAAAGAGTAATATGTTTGTTACCAAATATATGATTAAATAATTTGAAGTGTATTTTACCCTTGATAAAATCCACCGTACGTAGCTTCATGTTTAAAAAAATATTTCTAGGGTAGATATGCTTAGGTTTTGGTTTTGAGTTGAATTATTGTGTTATGAGCTTGAGTAATGCCATTACGTTCAAGTATTAATGCTTTAGATTTGATTTTCACGTGCTTAATCAAACCTACAGTCTCTATATATAAATATATATTTATTACGAAGTTTAACTACACAAATTGGAAAAAGGAAATCTATATCTAGCCGGAGTCAGAATCATTCATTTCGTGGTTGCTAGGAAATTGCTATATTTTAAATAGAAGTAATTAATTTTATTAAGAAATAAAAAAATATCTTAAATTATAATAAAGATTTACAACAAAAATAATAAATTATTCACATGATATAATCTCTTAAAATCATTAAAAAAACTAGTGACTCAAGATCATATCGAGATCATACAAGGAAAAGGTAAAAACCTCGTCTAGAAAATTCGAACAAAAGATAGATACGAACAGATCTGATTGCTATGACAAAAAAACCACAAGGGGGAGTTAAACTATTGAAAGACTGGCAAAATGTAAATGAGAGTCAAATGTCGTGAAATAACTTTCTATGATTACAAGTTGCGTATCCAACTCTAATTCAGGATTCAAAGCAAGAAATTGCTATTTAGTTTGGCACATTTGGTGTTCAATTAATATTCATTGTAAAATGATTTGGTGTTAGAGTCAAATCATAATAAATATAAATATTAATTATGATTTAATCATGTTAAATTATCAAGAATAAAATATTATATGCAAAAACTTACGTAAATGATTGATAGGTTGAAATCTTTGAATCTTTCTATGGTTGTAATCTTCTAAAAAGATAGACTTTCTCTCAATGTAAAAACTCTTTGATATGAAAAAATTAATACATGTTAACATATTTCTTGGAGATCACTATCTACTAAATATTAGGTCAATTTTTTAAATGTGTATAGTTCTGTCCTCATCAATTTATATATGTTAAGCTTAATGTGGAGGCCCAGTGAAGCAGGCCCAAGAGAGCCCAACATAAACCATTTTGGCTAAAGACTATGTGCCCAAGTGAAGATTCTGCAGTATAAACGAGAGCATGGTGTTTCATTATATTTTCAGCACTTTCTTGTTAGTTGGAATCATGTTTTTCTATTCTTTAGTATATTGTTATTTTGAGTC
This sequence comes from Hibiscus syriacus, assembly GCF_006381635.1. NCBI lineage: Eukaryota > Viridiplantae > Streptophyta > Magnoliopsida > Malvales > Malvaceae > Hibiscus > Hibiscus syriacus. Next base: position 718,913 of record NW_024062640.1, read on the forward strand.
AAGTCTTCCTAATTTTTAGCAAGACTATTACCATTTTCTATTGTTAGTGGGATAGTGTAGAGGGAGTTGAGTCGTATTTCGTCTAGTATTTATATGTGGGTTGTTTTCCATGAATGAATATCAGAAAATTGCTCAACTATTATCTTACTTCCTTCCTATATCATTTATGGAGTTGAGTTCCCACTCGAAGTGGAACAACGTTCTTGATATCACCTATCATTTTGGGGCTTTCATTGAGAGTATGCCTCTGAAACACGATCAGTCCAAACCACAGTTAGAGGAGAAATTTGCTACTCTAAATAATCAGTTCCAAGCTTTTCGAACCCAAATAGAAGATATGAAAAATCAAGTTGCTCTCATTTCACCCATGCAAAACACTCTAACCCAACTAGCTACTATGGTTGAAGGTATTCAACTTCAATTCACCAAGACAAGAAACATAGTGAACAGGAAACAGGAAAATTTGAAAAATCCACAAACAAAGGTCCATACCAATACAGCTCTCCCAAATCTACCATCAACCTACAGTCCACAAACCCAATGTCCTCTGTTAAATCCCCTAAACTGAGTCTTCCACCATTTGAAGGATCCAACCCATTAGATTCGATTTTTCAAGCCGAACTATACTTTAACTATTACCAACTACCACCCGAAGATCAGTTGAGTATAATCTCATTCTACATGCAACGTCAAGCCTTGAGTTGGTTTATGTGGATGTATAATAACCGACAACTAACGACGTGGGACGCTTTTGTTCGGGCCTTAGAAATGCGCTTTGGACCATCGTCTTATGATAACCATAGGGTAGCCCTATTTAAGCTTCGTCAAACAGGTACGGTCACAGACTACCAAGCAAATTTTGAGAATCTCTGTAACCGTGTTACAGGGCTACCAAATAAAGCTATTATATATTGTTTCTTGTCGGGATTAAAACCAGAAATCCAGGAAGAATTAGCCATCCTCAAACCTACCACAATATCCCAGGCTATTGGCCAAGCCAAACTAATAAAATCCAAACTTCGGGATCGTCGAGCCCGCTCTAATCATGAGAGCAGATTTCCTTTTAACCCAAACACTCCATCTACACTAAATCAACCAAACAAAACCCATGTACCTTTATTCCATCCCCACCAAGTAACAATATGCCTCCAGTTCACCGTCTTACCCGAGCAGAGGCAGTTGAAAGAAGGCTCAAGGGCCTGTGTTATAACTACGAAGAGAAATATGGACCATGCCATATATGCAAATGACCTCATTTTCTTCTCCTAGTCGTAGACGAGAAAGAACAATAAGATGTTCAACATCCTGAGTTACCACAATCAATGCCTCATAACTAAGCTCAATGCCATACTACAACAGATTCAGAGTTCTATCTCTCACTTGCCGCCTATTTCGGACTCTCAAGTCCAAAAACACTAAGAGTGAGTAGAAAGATCCAAGGTCAGGTATACTCAATGTTAATTGATTCCAGAAGTACTTACAATATCATACAGCCCCGTGTCACATCTTTTTTGGGACTCCCAATTGTTGTTGTCCCAAGTTTTCAGGTAATGGCGGGAAATGGTGAGTTGATCAAGTTTCAAGGAAAATGTGAAAATGTGAAGGTGCAGATTCAAGGTTGTTGTTTCGAGATTTCTTTCTTGGTGTTGCCTATACAATGGGCTGATTTGGTGCTTGGCGTAGAATGGCTAAGTTCCTTAGGCCACTTCATCTCAGATTATTCAATCCCAAGCATGGAATTTACATACTAACAAAAACATGTCAAACTAATCGGAGGCTAAAATCTATCATAACTACTCCTTCTAAACTAAACCGCATGTTGCAAACAAGTTCCGTCATAACGATACACACAATTTTTAACTTCCTAAAAAGGCTACTTTTAAGGCCTTTTTCACTTAAGTTATTGTTGTTTAAAAGCCCATTCTAGTCATTTTAGGATCATGTAGTTGCATATAGTTGCATTTGTGATGGTAGTGCTGTTTTATTTCTTAATGGTGATGTATGAGAGGAAGGTGCAGTTGTTTGTGGTGTGCAGGGAATAGCAGACAAAAGGACTCTTTGGGAAGCAATGCCGCGGCATCACACGTTGCTGAAGCAGATTAAAATGCCTTGGCATTTTTGGCGTAGAAAATGACAAAAAGATACAGCTGTACGAGGACAGCTGGCTCTGCACGTGAAATGATTGTTGTAACCGCCTGCCAGAAGACCACTGCCACCTGGAGGATAACGTTCACGCTTATGGTTTGATTCTAGGGGTATGAGGGTTATTTTGCACCCAACAACCTCATCATTACCCCTCAATATTTTTTTATTATATATGATACCTCACAAGGGAGAGCATGACACACAAGGAGGCACACGCACACGCATAGAGCAGAAAAATCATATTTTTATTTTTCCTTCTTCTTCCTTGGGTTTTCCTCCATTGATAAAGCTTCAAGGAGTGGCGAGCTAAGTCCGAGAGGAGATAGCGAGCTAAGATGGTTTGTGGTGACCGAGGAGACCTCTGGTGGCGCACGTCGAAGGCTTCTTCTCACTTCCCTTTTGCTGTTATTTTTATATTATTCTTGGGTTGTTGGAACAAATATTTTCATGATTTATTTTGTGGATATTTCGAACCCCACCATGAACTAACTTATTTGATGGTGGTTGTTTTAATGGTTGTTTAAACTTTATTTTAATGGTATATTTATGTTATCTTGGTTATTTGTTTGCTTTGCTTATGAATGCCTCACCATTTAAGTTTGTAAGAGGTATGAGAGTGTCCATTTCTCAGATGAAGGTTAGGTGTTCGAGAGAAACCTAATCTAAAAATACTTGTAGTATTCGAGAGAAACACAAGACAAGATCCTCATAAGCAATGGGCTATAGTGTTTTAAGGGGCTTTGAACCGGCCTAGGAATACTATATCCTAATCCCTTAGTACTCGAGAGAAACTAGGATAGGATTTCAACGACTAAAAAGGGTGTTTTTATCAATAGTGTAGGCTGCCAGCTTCGTTGAGTGAGAGCAGATGCCTTGGCATCCTATTCTGTTAGGTTCCTTTGACTAGAGATAGCGAGAACACTCTAGGAAAACCTTGTCGAGCAGATAGCATAAATCTTCTTGAGAAATAAGTTTAGCATCCTTAAATCAATCCCTATAATTCATTCCATTGGAAGCTTGTCACGTGAGGATTATCTTCTTATTATTTTATTTGCTATTTATTTATTGTTTTTACCACTTTTCATTACCTCTATATTACACCATTTTCAACACTAAACATCTGTTCTTGCCACTGCATTTCCATTTGCTACACCATTAGACCATTCATCCACATCCACCATCATACACTTTTCATTTGCCGTGACATTTGTATATCAATACTAACTATACATAGATAGATTAGTGCTTAGCTTTGGTTGGACTTTTGTAATTTCACCCAATCCCTGTGGAGACGATACTCACTCATCACTGTATTACTTGAGCAATTGTGTATAGTTGCACATTATTTGCGTATAATTTTATAGTACTCATAACACGCAACACATTTTTGGCGTCGTTGCCAGGGATTGGCAGCCTGAAGTTATTTAGTTTTGCCAGAGCATTTTATTTTACTTTGAATTTTTATTTGTGTATAGTTTACTTGATATTTTTGTTTTATTTTTCAGGTTTGTTTAGTGTATGTCTAGAAGAAATTCTGAAGAACCTTTAGAGCCGATAGAACCTGAGATTGAAAGACTCTTTAGACAAAGGAGACGTGCTCAACGCGCTCGAGGAAATATGTATCAGATTGAAAACTAAGGCATTGGTCAGGATGACAGAAATCAGAATGCCGTGACATTAGACAATGCTGAACATGTTGGTAAGCCGCGTGTTATTTGGATCATTTAAATCCGATGCTGGATGATCTGAATCCTAGGATTGTGGCACCCGAAATTCAAGCTGGACATTTCGAGTTGAAACCTATCATGTTCAACATGTTGAATTCTATTGGACAGTTTGGGGGTATGCCAAATGAAGATGCCAGGCATCACATTCGAAATTTTCTAGAAGTTTGTGATTCTTTCCACCAATAAGGAGTGCATGAGGATTTTCTGAAATTAAAATTGTTTCCGTATTCATTGTGTGACCGAGCAAGGGCTTGGTTGAGTGGTGTACCATCCGGTTCGATGGAATCGTGGGCTGATCTTTGCAAGAGTTTCTTATTGAGGTACAACCCACCAAACATGAATACACGGCTAAGGAATGACATAGCATCTTTTTGCTAGGGCGACGACGAATCCATGTATGAGTGTTGGGATCGTTACAAGAGTTTGCTTCGAAAGTGTTCAAATCATGGTTTTCATGATTAGACTCAAGTAATCATGTTCTATAATGGAGTCAATGCACCCACTAAGATGTTACTGGATGCCTCGGTAAATGGGACATTACATGATAAATCACCTACTGAGGCATTTGCTATATTGGAAAGAATTGCTAACAATGATTATCAGTTTCCTTCCTCAAGACTTGGGAGTGGGAGGAGAGCACCTGGAGCATTTAAATTAGATACCAAAGATTCAGTGTCCTCTCAACTATCACCAATATACTGAAAAACTTACAACGTTCCACCGAGGTAAAGGAAGTGAAATCAACTAGCTTGTCATGTCTGTTATGCCAAGGAAATCATCTCGAGAGTGAATGCCTGACCAACCATGAGTCCATCAACTTTATAGGCAATTATAATTGAGACAACAACAATCCTTACTCTAACAAAGGAGCTTCAACTTCAGCAAGTATGAGTTCCTTGGAAGCTACAATTCAAGAATTCATATCTACTATGAAGACAATGCTGCAAGACCATTCTACTTCAATTAAGAATCAATGATATTTACTTCATAGTCAAGGCGCCTTACTTCAAAGCTATAGCTCGTCTCTGAGAGCTTTGGAATGTCAAGTTGGTCAGATTGCTACGGCATTGCAAGAGTGTCAGTAAGGACGATTGAGCATTGCAATGTGTTAACTCTTAGGAGTGGAACACAAATAAATCAACAAGTCAAAGCTAGTGGGGCACAACATGAAGACTCCACTCCCACTACTAACAATGGTGAAGTTGAATTAGATGATGATCTCATTTCGGAGAAGAACAAGGAGGAGGATTCTGTTAAGGCACCAGATTCTGATGCCAAGGCAAAAACTATTCCTACTACTGTAGTTAAGGAAACTAGACCTCCACCACCATTCCCGTAAAGACTAAAGAAGCATAATGATGAAGTTCAGTACAAGAAGTTCGTGGACATTCTTGATCACCTTCATATCAATGTACCTCCCTTGGAAGCTATTGAACAGATGTCGATGTATGCCAAATTTCTGAAGGAAATCTGTACCAAGAAGAGGAAAGTAGAGATTGTTGTCATGGCAACAGAATTTTGTTCTTCATTGAGTAAGTTACCGCCAAAGCGAAATGATCCGGGCAACTTCATTATTCCTTGTTCGATTGGAGCTAATTTCGTTGGAAATGCACTGTGTGATCTTGGCTTAAGTGTCAATTTAATACAGAAATAGATATTCTTGAAGCTTGGCATAGGAGATGCAAGACCCACCTCGGTTATTTTACAACTTACCGACAGATCCCATGTTAAACCTGAAGGGAGAGTCGAGGAGTAAGGGTGGATAAGTTTGTGTTTCCAGTCGACTTCTTAATTTTGGACTGTGAAGTTGATGCCAAGGCACCAATCATTCTGGGAAGACATTTCCTAGCCGCTGGACGTATACTGATAGACTGTGAAAAATGTGAACTCACCATGAGAGTGGCTGATCAATGTGTGACTGTCAATGTGTTTCGAACGCTCAAATATGTCAATGACACTGAAGAATGCAAAGGCATTTCTGAATTGAACTCAGTGATTGAAGAAGAGACTGAAGAGCTTTGCCAGAATAATTTTATTCAGCTAGCAGAAAATGATTATTGGGTGGATGATGAAAGCTTAATGGAGTACGAAAACTTTTCAAGTTTGGAGGAGTAATCTAGCTTACTACAAGCTAGATCAGGTATGAATTTTGAACATCTGAATTTTGATGAATTTATTCCTCCTAAGCCTTCATTATTGCATGCACCTACTTTAGAGCTTAAGACTTTTCCAGGACATCTTAAATATGTGTACATAGGCAGCGATAAGACTTTATCGGTGATTATTTCCGCTAACCTTACTGCTAACCAAGAACAAAGTTTGTTAAGTGTGTTGATGCAACATAAGAAAGCAATTGGTTGGACTATGGCCAACTTGAAAGGCATTAGTCCCACGATCTGCATGCATAAGATTCTGCTTGAAGATTACCACGACAATTCAATCGAATCACAAAGAATACTCAACCCCGTTATGAAGAAAGTGGTGATAAAAGAAATTCTGAAATGGCTTGATGCTAGAGTGATTTACCATATTTCAAATAGCTCATGGGTAAGCCTTGTCCAATGTGTTCCGAAGAAAGGAGATAAGACGGTGGTTACTAATGAGGAGAATGAGCTATTACCCACTCACACTATTACTAGATGGAGGATACGCATGGATTATCGAAAACTCAACAAAGCTACAAAGAAGGACCACTTTCCTCTACCTTTCATCGACCAAATGTTGGATCGATTAGCCGGCAAAGCATTTACTTGTCCCTATGGCACATTTTCCTTTAGGAGGATGCCTTTCGGACTCTGTAATTCCCCGAAAACATTTCAACGATGTATGCAAGCTATGTTTTCAGACATGGTTGAGGATTTTCTGGATATTTTCATGGATGACTTTTCTGTTTGTGGGGACGATTTTGAACGATGCCTCGACAATTTAGCAAAATTTCTCAAAAGATGCAAAGAGGCTGAGTTGGTCTTAAATTGGGAAAAATGTCACTTCATGGTGACTGAAGACATTGTTTTAGGCCACAAAATTTCTCACAAGGGTATTGAAGTGGACAAGGCGAAAATTAAAGTGATTGAAAAGTTGCCACCACCAACTTCGGTCAAGGGTATAAGAAGTTTTCTTGGACATGTTAGATTCTATAGAAGATTTATCAAAGACTTCTCTAAGATTTCTAAGCCCTTGTGCACATTGATTCAATAAAACCAACCATTTGGATTTGACGAGTTTTGCCTCGGCGCATTTACTGAGCTGAAACGACAACTGATCTCGACACCCATTATAGTTCCTCCCGATTGGACATCACCATTTGATCTGATGTGTGATGCAAGAGATTACGTCGTAGGAGCTGTTTTGGGGCAATGCCGAGGTAAAATTTTTCATGTTATTTATTTCTCTAGTCGCACTTTAAATGAAGCACAATTGAACTACACCACTAATGAGAAAGAATTACTTATCGTGGTATTTGCTTTTGATAAATTTAGACCTTACCTAATAGGCATTAAAGTCATTGTTCACACTGATCATTCGGCTATAAAACACTTAGTGAACAAAAAGGATGCCAAGCATAGACTTATTAGGTGGATTAACTTTTGCAAGAATTCTACTTAGAGGTGGTAGATAGAAAAGGAACTGAAAATCAAGTTGTTGATCACTTATCTAGGCTAGAGAACAATTCTGAATGCCATGACACTGTAGATATTCAAGAGAAATTTCCAGATGAGAAAATTTTATATGCTGCGATAATCCCGTGGTACGCTGACCTGGTTAATTTTATTGTTAGTGGAATATTACCTTTTGATTTAGACAGTCAGGCCAAAAAAAGTTCAAGCATGATGCAAGACACTATTTTTGGGATGAGCCATATTTGTTCAAGCATTGTGCTGATCGGCTCATTAGAAGATGTGTACCCGAAGAAGAACAGCGTGACATTTTGTACCATTGTCATTCAGCCACATATGGAGGCCATTTTGGTGGAGCAAGGACTGCTGCTAAGGTCCTACAATCAGGCTTTTACTGGCCAAATCTGTTTAAAGATGCCCAAGCATTTTACAAAGCTTGTGATCGATGCCAACGGACTGGAAACATCTCCAGATGATATGAAATGCCACTGCAAACTATTCTGGAAATAGAGTTGTTTCATGTTTGGGGCATCGATTTCATGGGACCATTCCCATCTTCTGGAGGAGATCTATATATCTTGCTTACTGTGGATTATGTGTCAAAGTGGGTGGAAGCAATAACAACATCAATGAATGACTCTAAGATCGTACTCAAGTTTTTGCACAAGTATATTTTCACTCAGTTTGGAGTACCTCGTGCTATCATAAGTGATGAAGGAACCTACTATGATAACAAGTTAATTGCCAAGGCATTGAGGGATATGGAGTTTGATATAAGATTGCCACGACATATCACCCGCAGACAAATGGCCAAGCAAAAATATCCAATCGAGAGATCAAGCAGATTTTAGAGAAAGTGGTGAACCCAAGGCGTAAGGATTGGTTGCCAAAGTTGGATGAAGTTCTTTGGGCGTACAGAACATCGTTCAAGACTCCTTTGGGGATGTTACCCTTCAAGCTGGTATATGGGAAAGCTTGTCACCTCCTGGTTGAACTTGAACATAAAACTTATTGGGCCATCAAGCAATTGAATTTTGATGCTCAACTAGCTGGGAACAGAGATTACTGGAACTTAATGAAATAGAAGAGTTTAGAGCACAAGCATATGAGAATGCTTGAATTTACAAGGAGAAAACCAAGAAGTGGCATGACCAGAAATTAATGCCATGACATTTTCATGTGGGCCAACAAGTCTTGCTCTATAAATCCAGACTTAAACACTTTCCTGAAAAGCTCCAATCTTGATGGTCAGGGACATTTGAGGTGCATTATGTCTACCACCATGGAGCTGTTGACATTAAAAATACAGATGGGACGATCTTTAAAGTTAATGGCCAGCATCTCAAAGCCTATACTGGAGTTCCACCACCGCACTACAAGGTAGTTTTGCATCTGCGCGATGTTGAAGAGTGCCCCAAGGAAAACTAAATTTTGATGCCACGGCATTGAATTTGTGTCTGTTCATAAATATTTTTTTAAAATTTAATATTTTCTTTATTTATATTTATATTTTATTTTGTAGATAATTTTTTATTTGATTCGTGGGGACCATAGTGCTGTAAACCGTGCAAGGAGCGGTTACCAAAGGGAGGATATGGAGGACCGACATGCCACGTTTGAAAATGAGGCCGATAGCACCACCTACGATATAATTCTTGAGGACTTATACTTTGAAAACACTGAGTGGATTGGCAGTCAAACCAGTAGATACTCAGTCAACCGGGAGCGTCTTCAGCTGCGCGCTAAGTTATGAAATCACTTCCTTAAACATAAACTCATGCATACTTCACACAATAAGACGTATCACTTTCTCGCTTACTGCTTTTACACTCGATAATGGTATCTCGTACTATTGATGTTGGTCGTATTATTATTCATCAAGTTCATGACTGTTTGGGTAAAAAGACAAGTGCTTTAGTGTTTTCTAACTTAATTACTTCTTTGTGTCGTAAGAAAAAGGTCAATGAAAATGCTTTTGATGAAATTTTACCTGGATTATCGGGCATTACTAGGGCTAGGTTACCACTGCTATTGGGAATTGAAAATCCCAAGTCTAAAGACCATGTTCATGACCAATCTGGAGGTACTACATAATAAAATGCCGAGGCAAGATTGCTTGCTCTCGAGGAAACTGTGATGCAGACTCAGACTCACCTGCATGCTTTACACGATGACATCCATAATTTCTTTGGATATGTTAAGCATAAAGATGATGTGTTGGAATCGATGTTTCAAGAAATTATTCCCCACAGTCAACGGATTTCCCTGGCTTTCCAGACGAAATTCTGTCGGCATTCAATACCGAGGCATCTCCAGAGCCCGAGCAAGATGCAGCAGATCCTCCAGTTGATGACCCGAATCCTGATCAGCATCGTTCTGAGACACCTGATCCGCACCGTTCTGAGACCCTGAATATTTACCTACTATCCTTGTTGAAGAAACACCATGTCCCGTTCATGCACCACGTAGTGGCCGACGCATTAAAACCACGATTGGACATAAAAATATTGCGCATTATTACTCTAGTTCTTCAGAGTCCAGCCCAACACCCCTACGCAAGCGCACCAGACGAGGAGTTACCAGTAGCTCCAAGGCAACACCACAACGCAAATCCTGAGGTGCCTCACTTGCATTCATTTTCATGTAGTTGCATTTCATTGCATGGAATTTAGTTTAGTTCTCTTTAAGCATTAAGAACAATGCTTCCCTTAAGTTTGGGGGAGGTAGTGTTCTTGGTAGGTCATATGCATGATAGAATTAGGGTAGTATTATGCCATGGCATCAGTAAATGGTAGGACAGTTAGATAGAATGTTTTGAGGATACCCGATGATGATGATGTTGTTAGGTTAGAAATTGAAATGTAAATAACTGTTGAGAATGATAGAACTCACTCTAGGGCTTGATGCATTGTGAAAATTTTTTACACGATTTGTATGTTCTCTATACTTAGAAAATTTGGAAATTTTTATGAAGGAACTCTAGTTAGTTTTGGCATTGAAATATAGTATTGTGCTTAAATGAAAAATAAAAAACAACTCCCTTATATATAAAACTGTGAATAAATGCTTAGGCATAGTTGTAGAGGGACACTCCTCTTTGCCATGGCATTGCCTGGAATTCTCTTTAATAAATGGCAGCCTTCTGCATATGAGTGAATGAAAGAAGTCACTGGATGACTCTACTTAACTAGCTCGGGGATGGAAGGTATGCTCCCTTTCATCTAGAGTGTGGGAGAGTAGGTGTGATGAGCTGACTCCCTTCGTAACATGTTTAAAAAAATTAGTAAAAAGGGAGTAAAAACGTGCTTAATGAATAAGTAAATGCCTTGACAAAAACTAGGGAACTTGATTAGAAATTGTCTAAATTTTCTAAGTATAGATTGGATACAATCACGCACACAGACTACCACAAAGAATATTGACCTAGGGAAAAATACTTGAATTCTTGATATGTCTAGCATGTTGAAGCCTATTTTTATGAGGGATGAAATTCAATTTTGTCTTACTGTTCTATTGTTGAAAATTGCCATGATATTCTTCTTATGTGACTGCAAACAATAGCTTAAGTTTAGGGGTGTGTTAACTTCCTAAAAAGGCTACTTTTAAGGCCTTTTCACTTAAGTTATTGTTTGTTTAAAATCTCATTCTAATCATTTTAGGATCATATAGTTGCATAGAGTTGTATTTATGGTGGTTGTGTTGTTTTATTTCTTAATGGTGTTGTATGAGAGGAAGGTGCAGTTGTTTGTGGTGTGCAGAGAATAGCAGACAAAAGGACTCTTTGGGAAGCAATGCCGTGGCATCACACATTACTGAAGCATATTGAAATGCCTTGGCATTTCCGGCGTAGAAAACGACAAAAAGATATAGTTGTACAAGGACAGCTGGCTCTGTACATGAAATGATTGCTGTAACCGCCTGCCAGAGGACCACTGCCACCTAGAGGATAAGGTTCACACTTATGGTGTGATTCTAGGGGTATGAGGGTATTTTGCACCCAACAACCTCATCATTTCCCTATATTTTTTTATTATATATGACACCTCACAAGGCAGAGAGACACACAATGAGGCACACGCACACATATAGAGTAGAAAAATCATATTTTTATTTTCCCTTCTTCTTCCTTGGGTTTTCCTCCATTGATAAAGCTTCAAGGAGTGGTGAGCTAAGTCCGAGAGGAGCCAGCGAGCTAAGGTGGTTTGTGGTGGCGGAGAAGACCTCGAGTGGCGCGCGTCGAAGACTTCTTCTCACTTCCTTTTTGCTGTTATTTTTATATTATTCTTGGGTTGTTGGAACGAATATTTTCATGATTTATTTTGTGGATATTTCGAACCCCACCATGAACTAACTTATTTGGTGGTGGTTGTTTAAACTTTATTTTAATGGTATATTTATGTTTATCTTGGTTATTTGTTTGCTTTGCTTATGAATGCCTCACCATCTAAGCTTGTAAGAGGCATGAGAGTGTCCATTTCTTAGATGAAGGTTAGGTGTTCGAGAGAAACCTAATCTAAAAATACTTATAGTATTCGAGAGAAACACAAGACAATATCCTCATAAGCAATGGGTTATAGTGTTTTCAAGGGGCTTTGAACCAACCTAGAAATATTATATCATAATCCCTTAGTACTCGAGAGAGACTAGGATAGGATTTCAACGACTAAAAAGGGTGTTTTTATCAATAGTGTAGGCTGCCAGCTTCGTTGAGTGAGAGCAGATGCCTTGGCATCCTATTCTGTTAGGTTCCTTTGACTAGAGATAGCGGGAACACTCTAGGAAAACCTTGTTGAGTAGATAGCATAAATCTGTCTGAGAAATAAGTTTAGCATCCTTAAATCAATCCCTACCATTCATTCCATTGGAAGTTTGTCACGTGAGGATTATCTTCGTATCATTTTATTTGATATTTATTTACTGTTTTTACCATTTTTCATTACCTCGACATTACACCATTTTCAACACTAAACATCTGTTTTTGCCACTGCATTTCCATTTGCTACACCATCAGACCATTCATCCACATCCACCATCATACACTTTTCATTTGCCGTGACATTTGTATATCAAGACTAACTATACATAGATAGATTAGTGCTTAGCTTTGGTTGGACTTTTGTAATTTCACCCAATCCCTGTGGAGAAGATACTCACTCATCACTGTATTACTTGAGCGATTGTGTATACTTGCACATTATTTGCGTATAATTTTATAGTACTCATAACACGCAACAGTAATCATTTACGAAACCATCCCACCAAGTCTGATATTAGCCAACCAAAACAGTAACACAAATTACCCACCCCTGGACACATTGTTAACTGAGTTCAACATTATTTTCCAACCACTAACTCAATTACCACCTTCCAAAAACCATGATCATCATATACACCTCACTTTTGACTCCAAACCTGTGAATGTCAAGCCATATCGCTACCCTCACTATCAAAAAACCATCATGACTGAACTTATACATAATATGTTGAAAGATGGGATTATCCACCCCATCTATAGTGCTTATTCTTCACCAGTGCTCTTAGTTCAAAAAATGATGGGACATGATGCTTTTGTGTCGACTACCATGCTCTTAATTCCATCACTATTAAGGATCGATTTCCAATCCCGACAGTGGATGAATTATTGGATGAGCTCCATGGTGCTATGCTATTTTTAAAGATCGATCTACACTCCTAGTACCATCAAATATGTGTGGTAGCTGAGGACATTCAGAAAATAGCTTTCCGCACTGTTGATAGACACTATGAGTTTGTTGTCATGCCCTTCGAGTTCTCCAACAGGCCCTCAACCTTCCAAGCTACCATGAATGATTTATTTCATGAAGTCCTGTGACATTTTGTACTGGTCTTCTTTGACGATATCCTAATATACTCTGCAACACTCAAGGAACATGTCGAACATCTCCGTCAGATTTTCACCATCTTGAAATCACATCAATACTACGCAAAGTTATCAAAATATGTTTTTGGCATTGCTACTGTCAATTATTTGGGCCACAGTATTTCAGGTGACGGTGTTCGAGTAGACCCAGAGAAAATTCAAGCCATTATGGAATGGTCCAAGCCTACCACCGTATTAGTATTTTGAGGGTTCCTTGGCCTCACAGGCTATTATCACTGCTTTGTTCGTCAATATTCATGTATTGTCAGCCCGTTGTCTGACCTTCTTAAGTGCCAATAATTCAGGTGGAATGAATGAGCAGAGGTTGCATTCAAAGAGCTTAAGGATGCCATGACCCAAGTACCTGTACTAGCCCTTCTATATTTCACGGCTACATTCAAACTTACAACAGATGCATCGGGAACCGCTATTGGAGTTGTACTTTCGCAAGGCGATCATCCCATAGCCTACTTCAATAAGACATTGGTGCCACAAATGCAAGCTGTATCTACATACGTTCGTGAGTTATTTGCCTTAACAGAGGCTGTAAAGAAATTCAGGCAGTATTTACTCGGTCACAAATTTTTTATCTTCACTGTTGCAATCAGTAAAAACACCGGAATAACATAAATGGCTCACGAAACTAATAGGGTATGATTATGAGATAATATATAAACCTGGTAAAAAGAACAAGGTCGCTGATGCATTGTCATGAGTTCATACATGTTCATATGCCGCCATCACAGCTCCTGAGTTTACATGGCTCTCTGCCCTAAGGGAATATTTTGCAACTAAACCTAAAGGAATGGATTTTCTGCAAAAGGTGAAATCATACCTCATTTCAGGTTTTACAATACATGACGGGTTGATATAATTTAACGGAAGGTTATACATACCTGCAGAGGTCGAACTCTGACAACAACTACTTATTGAATATCATGCCTCCCCACTTGGTGGACATTCAGGCAACCGAGCCACACTAGCACGTCTGGCCTCTTCGTTCTTTTGGCCTACAATGTCCAAAGATGTGCGTAAGTATATAAGTTCATGTCATATATGTCAGACACACAAGTATTCCACACAAAAACCATATGGCCTTCTTCAACTACTACTAATTCCCTCATAAGTTTAGAAGACCTGAGCATGGACTTCATCACCAATCTTCCTCTTTCAACAGGTAAAACCACTATTTGGGTCATTGTAGACCGACTTATCAAGTTCTCACATTTTATATCTCTTCCACAAAAATATAATGCCCCATATCTTACCTCTGTTTTTCTTAGTGAAATTTATAAGCTCCATGGCCTTCCTAAAACCATCATCTCGGACAGAGACCCTCTTTTCCTAACTCAATTTTGAAAGGAACTGTTTCACATCCTTGCACCAAACTCCACTACAGCAGCTCCTACTACCCTCAGTCTTATAGCCAAACAGAGGTAGTTAATCAGTGCTTAGAATCGTATCTGCGTTGCTATACTATGGCGAGTCAAAAAATAAAGTATGTATTTGCATTTAACATAATTCTGGTACAATTGTATCTTCCACTCTTCCATCCAAATGACTCATTTCCAAGCTCTATATGGCAGACCACCACCCACAGTACCTTCATTTATAATCAGTACCTAAAAATATACATCAATTGATGCCAAACTCACTCGTCGCGACCAACTCATTCGTGAACTAAAACAAGCTCTATGTCACTCTCAACAAGAAATGATGTAACAAGCAAACAAGAAGAGACAGATGTGAAATTTGAAGAAGGTGAACTTGTATACATCAAGTTGCACCCGTACCATCAGGTGTCTCTCATCTGCATACCATCTCAGAAATTAGCTCCAAGGTTTTTTTGCCCCTATCGCATTCTTCGACGAATCAGAAATGTAACTTATGAAATCGACCTTCCTGCTACCTCTAGAATCCACAACGTATTTCACATATCTCATCTACGTCGATGCTTAGATAACCCACTAGAACCCACTTTTCTGATTCCGAAAACAGATGAGGACGACATACCAATACTAACTCCGGAAAATTATTGATTGGAGACAGCTATGGAGCAATGGAATTTCAAAAGAGCAATGTTTAATTCAATGACCAACACTGCACCGACCGATTGCACTTGGGAAGATATTGAGGAGCTTCGCTGCAGTCACCCATCGCTCTTTTCTGATACCATTCCTTCATGTTCCGTAGGAATGGATGGTAGCAGCCTTGTGGACAAGGCTAAAGTCATGGAGTGGGGAATTGTTAAGCCCAATGTGGAGGCCAAGTGTAGCAGGCCCAAGAGAACCCAACATAAACCATTATGGGCTAAAGATTATGTGCCCAAGTGAAGATTCTGCGGTATACACGAGAGCATGGTGTTTCATTCTATTTTTAGCACTTTCTTGTTAGTTGGAATCATGTTTTTCTATTCTTTAGCATATTGTTATTTTGAGTCAAGTCTTCTTAATTTTTAGCAAGACTATTAGCATTTTCTATTGTTAGTGGGATAGTGTAGAGGGAGTTGAGTCGTATTTCGTCTAGTATTTATATGTGGGTTGTTTTCCATGAATGAATATCATAAAATTGCTCAACTATTATCTTGCTTTCTTACTATATCATTGTTGGAGTTGAGTTTCCACTCGAAGTGGAACAACATTCTTGATATCGCTTATCAATATATATAACTTATGGTATATATTCTTATATGTAATATAATTGGTCATTTCATTTTATATCATACTCAATGATTATATTATATATTATACATTATACATATATACATATAATTATAGAACTCGTCAAGTGATCTTAATAGTATAAGATATAGTTATTTTTTCTAAAGGTTCTGGGTTCAAACTACGATGTTTGTAGTGTGCTTGCGTTTTTAATAGATTAAAAAACTTCTCAAAAAATATTATCTTATAATTACTTTAAACTATTAAAATATTATAAATTTTAATCCAATAAAAACTAATAATTTCATGGTTTCTAGGAAACAACTATTTAGTATGGCGTTAAACTGATGCATGTAAAGGTGGTTAGTCTGTTAGGTTGATTAGCTAAGTCAGTTAGTTTGTTAGGTGGTTAATGGTTAGCTAAACCATTGTTATAAAACCAGTGTACTAGCTAATATGAATCTATGCAATTCTTTACTGTGTATATTCTTTGTTATACACACTTGTCAACATGGTATCAATCACCATAAGTCCTGGAGAAATCGTTTCTGCTGCAAGAAGTTTCGGTGTTCATGGCTGCTGCTAATTCACAGTCGCTGCATGGTGTTCGTCGTCCTCATCCTCCGTTGCTGCCAGCTTTCGTTTCCACTGCCGCTTAAAATGGAAGGCCGCCGGTGTACGATGACTAAACCGTTTCATGCTGTCAGACAAACGAAGGGGATTCATATAGTGGAAGATACCGCTGCATCACACCAGGGAAATACTGAAAAAGTAAGAATCAGTGAATAGGTTGCTCATGAAAATTCCATATTTGATGTATGCTGGATGAAGGATGATAGTTACATTTTAACAGCTTCAGGGATCAAACTATAAAGGTATGGGATGCTCAGGAAAAGAAATGCACTGGAGTCTTAATGTTGCACACAGGAAGTGTAAAATGTTTGAGTTCTCATTCTACTAATTCTGATCTAGTTGTTTCCGATCCGAGAGATGGGTCCTTTACCGTTTGGGATCTAAGATGCAAGATCAACTCCCGAAGTAGAAATGATAAAGTTTGCCTTGCATCAACTATTCTGGTCAAAGGAGCTCATCCTTCATCTCAAGCAAGGCAGGGTAGACGTGGCAAGCCTGCTGTTGCAACCATTACTTCAGTTCTTTATCTCAAAGATGACATTTCCATTGCTATGTCTAGAGCTGCAGACAGCGTTGTGAAGTTTTGGATACAAGGAATCTGAAATCCCATGTCACTCAGGCATGTCCCCAACCAGAGGCTGCATCTAAAAAGGGTATATCTAGCTTGTACCAGAACTCAAAAGGAGTTTTTCTAACAGCATCATGCATGGACAACAAGATATACTTGTATAATATAGTTCAGCTTGATAAGGCCCGGTGCAAACTTTTTCTGGATGCCAAATAGAGTTTTTTTTATGTGAAGTCAGCAATCAGTCCAGACGCAGACTACATACTAAGTGGTTCCAGCAAAGGAAATGTTCATATTTGGAAGGTGAACAAGCCTCAAGCGGAGCCTATCATCTTGAAGAATCACCATGGTGAACTTACTGCAGTAGATTGGTGCCCATCTGAGATGGGGAAGATGGCAAAGCTCGATTATCTCATATCAAGAACGTTGCAATTTAGATGTTGCTATGCGTGTTTTTTTTCGTGATATCTAGCTATTACTATTCTGAAACATGGGCTTTGTTAGCTCAAACAGGATTTTGTATGGATTCTACAAAGAATTCTAGGTGACAACTTTAACTCTTGATTAGGAAAAAAAGTATGTAAAGGAACCTTGTAAAAGAGGGTGAAGAAAGAAGAAATGAAGGTGAATAAGAAGAATGAAAGGAAGCATCGGCACTTTCGATTCAAGAAGAACGAAAGGAAGCATCGACACTTTCGATTCAAGTGAACGGAAGGAAGCATCGCACTTTCGATTCAATTGTTCATCTTTTTATCAAGGAAAAATAAAGGGAATGTTAGATTGCTGTCAAAAGGAGAAAAGGAAGAGCAGGGGGAATGTTAGACTGATGCATGTAAAGGTGGTTAGTCTGTTAGGTTGATTAGCTAAGTCAGTTAGTTTGTTAGGTGGTTTGTACTAGCTAATATGAATCTATGCAATTCTTTACTGTGTATATTCTTTGTTATACACACTTGTCAACATGGCGCATTTGGTGTTCAATTAATATTCCTTGTAAAACAGTTTTTTCTTATTTTAAATTGTAGGTTCATGGAATCGTGTGAGAGGGAAAGGCCTGGGAAAATCATGCTGCCACTTTTTCCTATTTGAGGAAAAATGATATATTTTTTTATTAATTTGAGTAAATACATGACAATATTTATTCAAAAATAACTTTTAATTATTTAACATTAAATGTTCATACTTCTGATATTTCTGATGCTCGAACTCGAGACTTTAACAAATAATAACAATTCATTCATTACCGAGATCGCTTGATTCGTGTCAAAGTAAAATCAGACATGCAGGTGCAGCAAAACGAAACTTATTTTAGAATTAGTATAATTAATAATTCTGAATACACACAATTAATAAATTAAATAATTAAATTATAGATCTCTGTAGGCTATAGTTGAGTTTAGAGGGGCATCATTAGGATGTTTTCAATATTATTTTGTGATGGTATAATATTTTATCACTTCTAATGAAAATGTGTATTTCGTAGATTTGTATGGATTGATTTTAATTGGTAAACTCATTAGTATAGTTATGACTTTATATTCAAATTTTACTCTATAGCTCTAGTTTTATAACAACTACTTTTAAACTCATATGTTTTGATTTTCTTCTGATTTGGTGTTGACTTGGTAATTTAATTTAATTTGGTTTTAAAATTTTGATTTGAGGATCGTTTAAGTGATTTTAATGTGACAGCAGAATTGTCAAATGTTGCAAATCAACTCGAGATGTTACAATCAATTTTTCAAACATCATAAAAAAATAATAAAAAAATAATTTTTTAAATATTAAAATGTAAATTTATTTTTGGATTTTATTGAAAAATATGAATTAGGTTCCACAAGAGAACTTAAAATTTTTATTTTCTTTAAATTGATGTGTGAAACATGATATATAATCAAAAAGTCAAGGTCGAAACAAGCGACATTGGTAGTTAAAGGGATGGTTGTGTTAAGATAAATGAGACTCTAATGATCAACCGAAAAAGTGTCAAAAGGGGGTGAATTGGCCTTTTGAAAATTTTGGATGTGGAAGGAAAAAGAATAGAAAAACTTGCACAATCATTTAGAGTGGTTCGACTTTATCAATCAAAGTCTACATCTACTACCTTAGCTCAACACTAAGGATTTTTAACAAATTCACTGATTTGTTCATTCTTTTTGTAGAGCAACCTTTACAATTACATATCTTTTTAAATGTTAAGATAGAACCACTCCCTTTTTACAAAGGATTACTTGTGCAAACAAGAAAACCTCACAAGGTAGGTGTTTACAAATTTCAGCTCACAATAATGAATACTAAAGATTTACAATGAAGCTCAAAACACTATGTACAAGAGAAAATGAAAAATAAAGATTGAAAGAGATTTTCTCTTGATCCTTAAGGTTGGATAGGTGTTGTAACCTTCTTCAAGTGGACTTGTTTTTATATGTTGGAATGAGTTGCTAGTTGTTTCTAGTAGTTAGAGTTGATTTGTGTCCGTTACAGAATTAATTTACTACAAAATAAAACTACCCAGTATAGGAATTATCAATACTCGGGTTTAGAGTATCGCTACTTCCTTTGTTATATTTAAAAATATAGTCGTGAATGACCATTGGGCTTGATCAATCTCGATATTAGGATTTTGTAGTATCAATACTACTATATAAAGTAGTATTGATACTCCTAGAATATCGATACCAATTTTGCACATTGAAATTTGAACAACTTGAAAGACAAAGGGTAGTATTGATACTACCATGGGAGTATCGATACTTCTCTTACCTTTTGCATCAATACCGCAAGAATTGTGTCGGTATCATTCATGCAATATCGATATTTTAATAACAATATCGATACTACATACCCAAAAAATCAGTTGAGTTCAAATTCTTAGTTTACGGACTTTGAATTATTTTTGAAATACTTGAATAAATTCAATCAAGTCTAAAAACATTTGTTATTATTTGTTATATCAAAATATATGTTCATCATGTCCTTATCCCTAGAGGTTCCGAATTTAATCACCAACGACGGTAGGGTGTAACCTTCTTTACCTGACATAGAAGAAATGGGTTGGACCTAGAGAATCCATTTGAAACCTTGTCTCTCAAGAGAACCATGTTTGATTCAAAAACTAGAAAATTATCATTTAAATTTTAGAAACATTTCTTAGGTTCAAACTTCATAAATTTTATTAATATCAAACGTTTGAGAAAATTTTCGAAATAAATAGTAATTATCCAAAATGCATGCATAAATAGTTCTAAAAATAATAGAAATGTCCAAAGCCCTAATTACAAATATAATAATCCCAAAATATAAGTAAATGTTTGATGTAAATGTTTGATGAAGGGAAAGTCGAATAAAAATCATACTAAAATAATAGTTTTATCTGAATAAAGTATGGCCTTCTCCAAGTACCAGATCGCTTATGACTAAGTATCTTAAAGAAAAAATAAGGGGATGTAAACTATAAACTTAGTGTATCCTAAAGTGCATCTAATCACAAGCATGACTCAGATTATCAAATATAGTCATAAATTGAACACAAAAATTCATGGCATGAAATTATGAATGTACAATGCACACATCCTCCTTACACCGTTTAAAGAGTAGGCTTCCCAGAATTAGAGGTGTGTAAAACTCGACTCGATTCGAAAAACTTGACTTAAATTAAATTTGAGTTGTAATTTCATAAATCGACTAGACTAAAAAAATATTTCAAGTTCAAATCGAGTTGTAAAATACTCAAATAATAACTCGAAATTTTTAATAATTAGTGGATGATTTTTAAGTTGAGTCGGGTCCCATGATTCTGTATGATATATGTATACCACATATGAAAAAATATAAAAAATATATGTCTTGTATATGTTTATAAAAAACTATTTAAATTGAAATCAAATAATATCATAGTATTATAAATATTTAAAATTAAATTTAAATAGAAACTTATAAATTTGACTCAACTCGACTTAATTCGAATTTTATAAACTCGATTCGAAAAATTCAAATCAACTTCAAATTAAAAAAAAGATTCGTCAACTCGAAAAACTCAAAACTTTTTATTCGAATCGATCGAACGCTCACTCCTACCCAAAACCACTATCTACTAAACATCGTCTAAAATGGGAGTCTACCTCGAAGAAAGAAGCCACTAATTATACAAAATAAAATTCCTCCCAAAGGATGAATTCACTAAACTTTCCCGATCATAATACTCAACCCCAGAAAGACATGTTAACGATGTAATCAATTTTCGACCTGAACAGAATATTATTTTAAATACATTTGAATGCATCGCACGTAAAGGTATTGGACATAACATCATGCATCACAATTATTTTCCAAATGGTATACCAGGAAATCAATTATCACAAAACAATCATGCTCTCAGGTCAACAGTGATTATGACAATCAATCAGACAGCACAAAAAAAATTATAGCACTAGATAGAGACAGACCTATAAAATTAACACTAATGACACACGTAATGATAGTAAGTCGTATTGAATTGACTCCTACACAATAAATAATAATAATTTATTACCCAAATATAACGTCAGAACAAATCAAAAAACTAAGGTACTATACTAGTACTCACTATCAACTCAAGTAACACGGGTCAGTACAATATGAGTAGGTAAAGATGGATGAGGTGGTAACTTCATCTCTGGATCGACGTCTCCTGAAAAATAGAAAGTTCGACTCAAATCCTAAATCATAAATTTTTTGGAATAACGTAGCATTGAAACGATTTTATTAAAATAGATTTAGCTCGAACAAGAAGGACTGGGTAGTAGGCTATCCGTTTAAACGATGGCAGCCTGGTTCTGTCTCCCCCACGGTCGACCTACGACAATGGTCACAATGGAAAATGGCAAGAAGGGACGGTAGCGTCGTTAACCACCCGTCATTTAACGGCAGCGACACACCACGACACCGAAACGATTCGACCACACCACAAGCAACCTTTCTACCTTGTGAACGACCAAGAAACGGCCAAAATGGTGGCGGTGCAATCCGAGCTCACGATTTCTTTCTATGAGAGGGTCGATGATGATTGATGGTTGCACAATGGGAAGAAGACACGACAATACTACTGAAACTAGTGACCTTACCTCGTCAAGTTGAGCGACGGCGGTGTAAAAGGGAAGAGGAGGTGGTGGACGAAGGAAAAAAATAAAAAAAATGGAAAGGGGGAGGCTCAATCGATTGAAAGATAAAGGGCTAGGGTTAGGTTTATAAAATAAAATGGGTAAAACGAAAGGTTAGTCTCAATATTTCCCCAGGGTTTTCTAAATAAGCCTTCAGTTTTTCCTTTTCTCCAAAAATAGTCTCTAAATTCAATTTTAGGGATTTAAAGAAAAATCTCCAATTTTGAGGTTTTAAATCTAGGGAAAAACTAGGGTGTTATAACTCCCCTAAATAAATTGGACCTAGAAATTTACATGGAGAAAATAAATTCAAATATTGAGCCTTCATGAAGACTTCAGTCACCCACGTGACCTCATCGTACCTTAGTTACACTACAAGACCTTGACTATCTTAACGGTCTTCCTCTGAAGAACCTTCTCATCCTTATCGTCTTTCTCAAGGATTTCAATCGGCTCCTTTTTAAACCTTAAATCAGGTCGAATCCTACCTTATCCATAACTATAATATGAGACGAATTGACTCTATAACATCTTAACACTGAGACATGAAAAACGTCATGAATTCGTGCAAGCTTGGGTGGTAATTCAAGCTGATAGGAAACTGGTCCAACACGAAGAATAATGAATAATCTGATAATGGCCAATAAAACGAGGACCCGACTTGGCTTTCTAACCAAAATGAATTACCTTCCTCCAAAGATATACTTTTAAGAAAATCATCACCCACAACGTACTTAATATCACGACGTTTCAGATTAGTGTAAGACTTATGCTGTCAAAAATAGCTTTAAGTCTATTACGAATCATTCTGACAATTTGCACCATCTCGAAAACTAAGTATAGTCCTAATAATCTTTGCTCATCAAGTTCAGTCCATCCAATAGGAGTTTGACATTTACGTCCATATAGAGCTCATACGGAGCTATTTTAAAAGTGGACGCGTAACTATTATTGTATGTAAACTCTGCAAACGGTAAAAATTCCTCCTAAATGCCTCTGTAATCAACTACACAACCCCTCATGTCATCCAAAATCTAAATTATCCACTTGGACTAACCATCAATCTACGTATTATAAAAAAGTAATGAAATTTAGCCCAGTACCAAGGGCATTATGCAGGGACTTCCAAAATTTCGTTATCAACATTGGATCAAGATCGGAAATGATAGACATTGGTACCCCATGAAGACAAACAATCTCATCAATGTAGCATCGAGCCAACTTATTCAAAAAACAATTAACCCAAATCGAAATGAAGTGAGTGGATTTAGTAAGACAATCGATAATAACCCAGATAGAGTCCTTCTTTGATGTAGTCAAAGGAAGACCAAAAACAAAGTCCATAGTCATGGGGTCTCATTTCCACTATGGACTCTATATGTTGCAATAGTCCAGATGGAATCTAATGTTCTGCCTTCACCTTCTAACAAGTTAGACACATATCTAATGAGATATTTCTTAAGAACTTTCCATTAATAGTGTAACCCCATTTACAGGACCTAGAAGAAATAGGTCAGATCAAGAGAGTCCACAATCTTACTTGTCCCTTAAGAAAGCCACGTTTGATTCAAAACTTAAAAACAACATTAATATTAGAGAAACATTTCCAATATAAATGATAATTATTTGAAAGACATACATAAACATTTCCAAAATAAGAATAACGTCCTAAGTCCTATTTATAAATACAAAAATCCCAATATATAACAAAATTTCAGTGAAGGAAAAGTCAAATAAAGTCATACTGAAACAATAGTTTTTATCTGAAAAGGTGATGTAACTCTTTAAGTACCGGGTCACCTAAATACAAGAATCTGAAAGAAAAACTATAGGGGTATAAACTATTAAGCTTAATGTGTAACTAAAGTGCAACCAAACACAGATGTCACAGATCACAAGTCATATTCACAATCTAAATCATAATAATATTCAATGCGTGATAAAAATGTAAATGTAAATGCACCCAAACACCTTGCACCGTCCGAAGAGTAGGTTCTCCAAAATCACTCTCTACTAACACCATCTAAAGTGGAAGTTTGGCTCCGATCATAAATACCCAAACATAATGTGTCATGTCAACTAATAATACAAATTTCTGATATGATCTGAATATACTTTATATTTATATTTCTGAATGCACAGCATGAATAACGTTTGACAAATCAACATATAACTCATTCAGAAATCGGCATAAATTCGTTTGTCATAAAACAATATCTGATGTACATACAAGACCACAAATTCCACAACACAATCATGCTCACAAATCAAACAGAGTTTATGCAAAACAAACAGAAATACAATTAAATTATAGCACAAGCTAAAGACACGCCTCTGAAAATAATACTAACGATGAACTTAGCGTTTTCTACGCTCAGCTCTAATAGTGAGTCAGACTGAATAAGCTCCTACAGAATAATTAATAATAATTTATTATCTTAATATAACGTCAAAGCAAAATAAAAAAACTAAGGTATTAACTAATAGTCACAATCATCTCTAGTAACTCGGGTTGATTCAAAATAAATTAGTAAAGGCAGAGGGTTGTAATTCTGTCTCGGATCGACGTCTTATGTAAAATAATGAAAGTTCGTATTAAATCCCCATAACAAATTTTTTGAATAGTGCAACGTAAAAGTGAAATTAAATAATAAATCCCAATTCGAAATGGGGATCGAGCAGCAAGTAGGTGTAAAAAACTGAACCGACATGTAAAACTGACTGAAACGAACTCAAGTCAAAACTATTTTTGACCTGTGCTGTGGTGATCTGAAACCGACTCGAGTCGGAACTAGTGTTGACCTGAACCCGAGTTAGACCTGGAAATTGTGGATCTGAACCTGACCTACACCCAACCTCCGACCTGAGAACTTCTTGAACCCGAATTGAACCGAAAATATTATACCCGAACTACATCTGACTGATATGAACCCGAATCTGAAATTAACCTGGTAAATAACTGGTATTACCCAACCTATTTTCTACCTGACCTGTTATGAACCTGACCTGTAATGGACTCAACCTATAAATGATCTGACTTGTTGTTGAACTGATATGATATTTACTTGACTTGATATTTATCTGACTTATAAGTAATGAGTTACAATTAATATAATTATGTTATTTTAAATTTATAATAAACTTATGATAATTAAATTAATATGATTACTTTTTGAAATTTAGTTTTTTATTAATTATAATTTGTATATATAAATTTGGTTTTATATTAATTCCAATTCTTTATATTATTTATAATTCTTATATTATAATTTTTATTTATAATCATTAAATTAAATTTAGTTATTGTCTTATTGAACATGATTTTATTAGATTATATAAATTGGGTTAAAATATTCATAAATTTAATTTTATCACAAATACTAAAACAAAAAAATTATAAATGAATAAATAAATTTTATCACACTTTAATACACTAAAATTACAATAAAATCAACTAAACAAAATAAATTTATGTTAAAATAAACGCGTTCAGATCTTATAGCTAAGGTTTTACAAGGCTAAAAGCCTAAATTTACTACCATCGAGCCTTTATACCTAAATGCTGCCAATATGTTTAATTATGGGCAACTTTCTAGCTTTAAAAGCCAAAATGCCACCAACATAATTTAACATGAGTAACTATTTAGATAAGAATTTACAAGGTACAAAAATTGATTTAAGTCAGACCAACAACAATAATTTACAAGGCATCAGTGAGCAACAAACAGCAGCAACCGACAAGCATCACAGTATCAATTCAGTAAGCATCATTGCATCAATTCAGTAAGCATCATTGCATCAATTCAGCAAGCATCATTGCATCAATTCAGCAAGCATCATGCATTCATAAAGCATACAATCAGTGGTAAAACCAAAGGGAATAAAAAAATATCAAATGGTAAAGCCAAACATTTCCGACTTTACCAAACCCTTACAAATATCAAGCAGAATCAAGCAATATCAAACAGAAGCAAACAATATAAAACATAATCAAGTAATATCAAGCAGAATCACTCACCAACTATTGCTTGTTGTAAGGCACCTTACAAAAAAAAAGAATTATTAATGAACTATTTGAAACTTTTATTAAATAAACATAATAAATATAAAATATTAAGTTACCTTTAAAGGGAAGAAACAAGACAGAATCTCTAATTCCAATGGTTTCACTAACCGTTAGACACCCTAAATATTAAAAAGAAAATTAAAATAATTAATAAACAATGTGAAATATTAATGAATTAACATAAAAAAAACAATTTGGCATACCTTTACATAGAAGACTCATTAACCACAGTAAGATATTCTTCATCCTTATCCACCGACTCAAAACCATACAACCAATTACGGGTTATTACAAAAATGTCAACATTTTTAGGTAAGAGTTTAGCTCTTAATTTGTTCAAAATTCAACCCCCATACTAAAGGACGATTCAGATGCAACTGAAGTAATTGGAATGGTCAATATATCTCTCGCCATGCGAGAAATTACCGGATATGAAATACTTTGATTTTTCCAATACTCCAAAATATCAAAGTCAGATTCTCCAATATGAGGGACAAGGGCAAACTGATGTAAGAGTCAACATCAGATCGTCCACTCCTTGAAGCAGCTAAATTGACATCAAAATTGTGAAAAGTAAAAGACAAAAATTAGTAAATGAAAACAGGAAATAAATAAGATAAAATTTAACTCAAAATTATAATAACTAACCTGAAATATATCTAATTTTCTAAATGTTTTAGGTCGATTGGAACTTGAGTCACTTCTATCAAAGGATGTGTTACTTTGGACAGAAGAAGAAGAGGAAGAACCACAAGGTGCATTTTTTAAATAAAATACATATAACTCAAGGAACTCATTATAAATAAGACGTACCCTCTGTTGAACCTCATTCTCAACATAAAGAACATTGTACAACTCTTTCAGAAGTTGTAATTTATATCGAGGATCAAGTAAAACAACAAAAGACATAATCATTGAGTGATCCGACCAATATTTCTCATATAGTTTAAGCATGGGTCAGGCCATTGTAGAAATACCTTCACATGGATCATTATGAGCATCACACACTAATTTTTGAATTGCAACAACGTTAGCCAAATAAAAGTTAGAAGTGGGATACTTAGAACCAGAGAACAAAGTAGTAATTTCATAAAAAAAAGCTTAAGAAAATCACATATTGATTGAACAATTTCCCACTCATGATCAGTAATGAAATCCAACTCATTTTCCCTATTAACAAACAAGTTAATTGCTAATCTAGCCTCGAGTGCCCTATGAATCATCAAGTAAGTAAATTTCATCGAGTAGAAACATCCAATACTAACTTACACAGTCTTTAACAGCTAATTCAAATGCACAAAGTCGAGAGTCAGAAGAATCAATAAACTTAACAATCTCATGCAGTTTAATAACAGAAGAATCAATTTCATTCAAACCTTTTTGAACTATCAAGTTCAAAATGTGGGCAATACACCTTATATAGAAGTACTTACCATTGCAGGGAAGAGGAGAAATGACATTCAAATCATCTTTCAGTCTCCTGAATATTTTATCATTTGCAGAAGCATTATCAAGTATAATGGTAAATACTTTTTAAGACCCCACTCACATATCATCTTTTTAACAAACTTAAAGATTGACTCACCATCATGAGGAGGAGGAAAACGACGAAAATCAAGTATTTTAGATTGAAGTTTCCAGTTATTATCAACATAATGAGCAATAAGAGCAAAATAAGAACGTGAAGTGTAGGTGATAACTTCCTAAAAAGGCTACTTTTAAGGCCTTTTTCACTTAAGTTATTGTTTGTTTAAGAGCTCATTTTAGTCATTTTAGGATCATGTAGTTGCATATAGTTGCATTTGTGATGGTATTGTTGTTTTATTTCTTAATGGTGTTGTATGAGAGAAAGGTGCAGTTGTTTGTGGTGTGTAGGGAATAGCAAACAAAATGATTCTTTGGGAAGTAATGTCACGGCATCACACGTTGCTGAAGTATATTGAAATGCCTTCGTATTTCTAGCGTAGAAAACAACAAAAAGATACAGTTGTACGAGGACAGCTGGCTCTGCAAGTGAAATAATGGTTGTAACCGCCTGCCAGAGGACCATTGCCACATGGAGGATAAGGTTCACGCATATGGTGTGATTCTAGGGGTATGAGGGGTATTTTGCACCCAACATCACCCAACAACCTCATCATTACCCCTAGATATTTTTATTATATATGATACCTTACAAGGGAGAGAAGGAGACAGAAAAAATACACGTATACGTAGAGCAGAAAAATCTTATTTTTATTTTCCTTTTCCATTCTTCTTTCTTGGGTTTTCCTCCATTGATAAAGCTCCAAGGAGTGGCGAGCTAGGCGTTCGAGAGGAGCTAATGAGCTAAGGTGGTTCGTGGTGGCCGAGGAGACCTCCGGTGGCGCGTCGAAGGCTTCTTCTCACTTCCCTTTGCTATTATTTTCATATTATTTTTGGGTTGTTGGAACGAATATTTTATGGCTTGTTCTATGGATATTTTGAACCCCACCATGAACTAAATTATTTGGTGGTGGCTGTTTTAATGGTTGTTTAAACTTTATTTTTAATGGTGGATTTATGTTTATCTTTGGTATTTGCTTACTTTGCTTATGAATGCTTTATCATCTAAGCTTGTAAGAGGCATGAGAGTGTCCGTTTCTTAGATGAAGATTAGGTGTTCGAGAGAAACCTAAGCTAAAAATACTTGTTGTATTCGAGAGAAACACAAGACAATATCCTCATAAGCAATGGGCTATAGTGTTTTTAAGGGGCTCTGAACTGGCCTAGGAATACTATATCCTAATCCCTTAGTACTCGAGAGAGACTAGGATAGGATTTCAACGACTAAAAAGGGTTTTTATCAATAGTTTGGGCTGCCATCATCGTTGAGTGAGAGCAGATGCCATGACATCCTATTCTGTTAGGTTCCTTTGACTAGAGATAGCGGGAACACTTTCGGAAAACCTTGTCGAGTAAGTAAAGATTATATATCTTAAATCTGCCTCATAGATAAGTTTAGTATCCTTAAATCAATCCCTACCATTCATTCCAGTGGAAGTTTGTCGTGTGAGGATTATTACTTATCGTTTATTTGCTATTTATTCACTGTTTTTACCATTTTCCATTACCTTGACATTTCATCATTTTCAACACTAAACATCTGCTCTTGCCACTGTATTTCAATTTGATACACTATCAGACCCTCAATCCATATCCACCAGCATACACATTTCTATTACCGTGACATTGTATATATCAAGACCAACTATACATAGATAGACTAGTGCTTTGCTTTGGTTAGACTTTTATAATTTCACCCAATCCCTGTGGACACGATACTCACTCATCACTTTATTACTTGAGCGATTGTGTATACTTGCACATTATTTGCGTATAATTTTATAGTACTCACAACACGCAACAAGTTTTTGGCGCCGTTGCCGGGGATTGGCAGCTTGAAGTTAATTAGTTTTGCTAGATCATTTTATTTTTTCATTTTTATTTGTGTATAGTTTACTTTATATTTTTGTTTTATTATTTTTCAGGTTTATTTAGTGTATGCCTAGAAGAAATTCTGAAGAGCCATTGGAACCGATAGAACCTGCGATTGAAAGACTCTTTAGACAAAGGAGATGTGCTCAACGTGCTCGAGAAAATATGTATCAGATTGGAAACCAAGGCATTGGTCAAGATGACGAAATTCCAAATGTCGCGGCATTAGACAATGCTGAACCTGCTAGAAGGCTGCGTGTTATTCGTGATCACTTAAAGCCGATGATGGATGATCTGAATCTTGGGATTGTGGCACCCAAAATTCAAGATGCACATTTTGAGCTGAAACCAATCATGTTCAACATGTTGAATTCTATTGGGCAGTTTGGGGTATGCCAAATAAAGATGCCATGTAGCATATTCAAAATTTTCTGGAAGTTTATGATTCTTTTCGCCAAGAAGGAATGCATGAGGATGTTCTGAAGTTAAAGTTGTTCCTGTATTCATTGCGTGACCGAGCAAGGGCTTGGTTAAGTGGTGTACCGTCTGGTTCGATGGAATCATGGGCCGATCTTTACAAAAGTTTCTTATTGCGGTACAACCCACCGAACATGAATACGCAGCTAAGCAATGATATAGTATCTTTTCACCAGGGCGACGATGAATCCATGTATGAGTGTTGGGACCGTTACAAGAGTTTGCTTCGAAAGTGTTCAAATCATGGTTTTCACGATTGGACTCAAGTAGTCATGTTCTATAACGGAGTCAATGCACCCACAAGGATGTTAATGGATGCCTTGACAAATGGGACATTGCTGGATAAATCACCTACTAAGGTGTTTGCTATCTTGCACAGAATTGCTAACAATGGTTATCAGTTTCCTTCCTCAAGGCTTGGGAGTGGGAGGAAAGCACATGGAGCATTTGAGTTAGATACCAAGGATTAGGTGTTCGTTCAACTCTCAGCTATCACCAATATGCTGAAAAATTTACAACATTCTACTGAGGGAAGGAAGTAAAAGCAACTAGCTTGGCATGTCTGTTATGCAAAGGTAATCATCATGAGAGTGAATGCCCGACCAACCATAAGTCCATCAACTTTGTAGGTAATTTCAATTGAGGCAACAACAATCCTTACTCCAACACCTATAATGCAGGATGGCGTCAACACCTCAATTTCTCATGGGGTAATCAAGGAACCCACAATGCTAATCAGTCTATTCGACAGCTGAATAACAATGAGCCACAAGGTTACCAAAATGCTATGTCATGGCATAATGTCAACAAATGAGCTTCATCTTTAGCTAAAGCATAAGTTCATTGGAAGCTACCATTCAAGAGTTCATATCTACTACGAAGACAATGTTGCAAGACCATTCTACTTCAATTAAGAATCTAAGAGCTTTACTTCATAGTCAAGTCGTCTTACTTCAAAGCCATAGCTCGTCTCTGAGAGCTTTGGAATAACAAGTTGGTCATATTGATACGGCATTGCAAGAGCGTCAACAAGGACGTTTTCCAAGTGATACTGAAGTCACTAAAGGGCATGGAAAAGAGTATTGCAATGTGTTAACTCTTAGGAGTGGAACACAAATTAATCAATAAGTCAAGGTTAGTGGGGCACAACATGATGACTCTACTCCCACTATTGGCAATGGTGAAGCTGAATTACATGATGATATCATTACTGAGAATGAAAAGGAGGAGGGTTCTACTGATGATTCTACTAAGGCACCAGATTCTGATGCCAAGGCAAAAATAATTCCCACTACTACAGTTAAGGAAGCTAGACCCCCACCACCCTTCCCGCAAAGATTAAAGAAACATAATGATGAAGTTTAGTTCAAGAAGTTCATGGACATTCTAAATCAGATTCATATTAATGTATCTCTCTTGGAAGTTATTGAACATATGTCGATGTATGCCAAATTTCTAAAGGAAATTTGTACCAAGAAGAGAAAAGTAGAGACTGTTGCCATGGCAACAGAATTTTGTTCTTCATTGAGTAAGTTACCGCCAAAGCAAAATGACCCGAACAGCTTCATTATTCCTTGTTCTATTAGAGCTAATTTTGTTGGAAAGGCACTATGTGATCTTGGTTTAAGTGTCAACCTAATGCCAAAATCTATATTCTTGAAGCATGGCATAGGAGATGCAATAACCACCTTGGTTATTTTACAACTTGCCGATAGATCTCATGTTAAACCTGAAGGTAGAGTCGAGGATGTCATAGTAAGGGTGGATTAGTTTGTGTTTCAGTCGACTTCTTAATTCTAGAATATGAAGTTGATGCCAAGGCACCAATTATTCTGGGAAGACCTTTTCTAGCCACTGGACGAATCTTGATAGACTGTGAAAAAGGTGAACTCACTGTCAGAGTGGCTGACCAGTATGTGACTGTCAATGTGTTTCGAACGCTCAAATATGTAGATGATACTAAAGAATACCAAGGCATTTCTGAATGAAACTCAGTAATTGAAGAAAAGACAGGACATATTTGCCAGAACAATTTTATTCAGCTAGCAGAAAAGAAATATTGGGTGGATGATGAAAGCTTAGTGGAGTGCGACAACTTTCCAATTTTGGAGGAGCAATCTAGCTTACTAAAAGTTAGATCATGTATGAATTTTGAACCTCTGAATTTTGATGAATTTATTCCTCCTAAGCCTTCATTATTGCATGCACCTACTCTAGAACTAAAGCTTTGCCATGACATCTTAAATATGTTTACTTAGGTAGCGATGAAACTTTACTGGTGATTATTTCCGCTAACCTTACTGCTAATCAAGAGCAAAGTTTGTTAAGTGTGTTGATGCAACATAAGAAATCAATTGGTTGGACTATGGCCGATTTGAAAGGCATTAGTCCTACGATCTGCATGCACAAGATTCTGCTTGAAGATTGCCATGGCAATTCAATAGAACCATAAAGAAGACTCAAACTTGTTATAAAGAAAGTGGTGATGAAAGAAATTCTGAAATGGCTTGATGCTGAAGTGATCTACCCTATCTTAAATAGCTCATGGGTGAGCCTTGTCCAATGTGTTTCGAAGAAATGAGGTATGATTGTGGTTACTAATAAGGATAATAAGCTATTACCCACTCGCACTATTATCGAATGGAGGATATGCATGGACTATCGAAAATTTAACAAAGCTACAAAGAAGAACCATTTTCCTCTACCTTTCATCGACCAAATGTTGGATCGATTGGCCGACAAAGCATTTTATTACTTTTTGGATGGGTACTCGGGGTACAATCAAATTGCCATCGCACCAGAGGACCAAGAAAAGACTATATTTACTTGTCCCTATGGCACTTTTATCTTTAGGAGGATGTCTTTGGGACTCTATAATGCCCCGACAATATTTTAGCGCTGTATGCAAGCCATATTTTCAGACATGGTTGAGGATTTTTTGGAGATTTTCATGGACGACTTTTCTGTATCTGGAGACGATTTTGAACGATGCCTCGGCAATTTAGCCAAAGTTCACAAAAGATGTGAGGAGGTTGACTTGGTCTTGAATTGGGAAAATTTTCACTTCATGGTGACTGAAGGCATTGTGTTAGGCCACAAAATTTCACACAAGGGTATTGAGGTCGACAAGGCAAAGATTGAAGTAATTGAAAAGTTTCCACCACCAACTTCAGTCAATGGCATAAGAAGTTTTCTTGGACATGTTGGATTTATAGAAGATTTATCAAAGACTTCTCCAATATTTCTAAGCCCTTGTGCACATTACTTCAACAAAACCAACCCTTTGT
This sequence comes from Hibiscus syriacus, assembly GCF_006381635.1. Lineage (NCBI taxonomy): Eukaryota > Viridiplantae > Streptophyta > Magnoliopsida > Malvales > Malvaceae > Hibiscus > Hibiscus syriacus. The sequence goes on from NW_024062640.1 coordinate 752,583, forward strand.
GTTTGACGAGTTTGCCTCAGAGCATTCACTGAGCTGAAACAATGATTGATCTCGGCACCTATTGTAGTTCATCCCGATTGGACATCACCATTTGAGCTTATGTGTGATGCAAGCGATTATGTCGTAGGAGTTGTTTTGGGGGCAATGTGGAGGTAAAATATTTCATGTTATTTATTATTCTAGTCGCTCTTTGAATGAAGCACAATTGAACTACACCACCACTGAGAAAGCATTACTTGTCGTGGTATTTTCTTTTGATAAATTTAGACCATACCTAATAGGCACTAAAGTTATTTTCACACTGATCATTTGGCTATAAAATACTTAGTGAACAAAAAGGATGGCAAGCCTAGACTCATTAGGTGGATCTTACTTTTACAAGAATTCGACTTAGAGGTAGTAGATAGAAAAGGAACTGAAAATCAAGTTGTTGATCACTTATCTAGGCTATAGAACAATTCTGAATGCCATGACACTGTAGATATTCAAGAGGAATTTCCTAATGAGAAAATTTTATATGCCACGACAATTCTGTGGTACGCTGACCTTGTTAATTTTCTTGTTAGTGGAATCTTGCCTTTTGATTTAAATAGTCAGGCTAAAAAGAAGTTCAAGCATGATGTAAGGCACTATTTTTGGGATTAACCATATTTGTTCAAGCATTGTGACGATAAGCTCATTAGACGATATGTACCTGAAGAAGAAGAACGTGACATTTTGTACTATTGTCATTCAGCCCCATGTGGAGGTCATTTTGGTGGAGCAAAGATTGCTGCTAAGGTCCTGCAATCAGGCTTTTACTGGCCAACTCTATTTAGAGATGCTCAAGCATTTTAGAAAGCTTGTGATCGATGCCAGCGGACTGGAAACATATTCAGACGTCATGAAATGCCACAGTACAATATTCTGGAAATAGAGCTATTTGATGTTTGGGGCATCGATTTAATGGGACCATTCCCATCTTCTGGAAGAAATCTATATATTTTGCTTGCTGTGGATTATGTATCAAAGTGGGTGGAAGCAATAGAAACATCAAGGAATGACTATAAAACCGTACCCAAGTTTTTGCACAAGTATATTTTCACTCGATTTGGAGTATCTCGTGCTATTATTAGTGATGACGGAACTCACTTTGATAACAAGTTGATTGCCAAGGCATTGAAGAGATATAGAGTTCGACATAAGATTATCACAGCATATCATCCATAGACGAATGGTAAAACAGAGATATCCAATCAAGAGATCAAACAGAGTTTTAAAGAAAGTGGTGAACCCAAGGCGTAAGGATTGGTCGCCAAAGTTAGAAGAAGCACTTTGGGCGTACAGAACAACATTCAAGACTCCTTTGGGAATGTCACCATTCAAGCTAGTGTATGGGAAATCTTGTCATCTCCCAGTTGAACTTGAACATAAAGCGTATTGGGCCATCAAGCAATTGAATCTTGATGCTCAACTAGTTGGGGAGTAGAGATTACTGGAACTTAATGAAATAGAAGAGTTTAAAGAACAAGTATATGAGAATTCTTGGATATACAAGGAGAAAACTAAGAAGTGGCATGACCAGAAACTGATGCCACGGCATTTTCATGTGGGCCAACAAGTCTTGCTCTATAACTTCAGACTTAAACTTTTTTCCTGGGAAGCTCAAATCTCGATGGTCAGGACCATTTGAAGTGCATTATGTCTATCCCCATGGAGTGGTTGACATCAAGAATACAGATGGGACGATCTTCAAAGTCAATGGCCAGCGTTGAAAGCCTATAATGGAGTTCCACCACCGCATAACAAGGTAATTTTGGATCTGCGCGATGTTGAAGAGTGCCTAGAGGAGAACCAAATTTCGATGCCACGGCATTGAATTTGTGACTGTGCATAAATAAAATTTAACATTTAATATTTCCTTTATTTTTATTTTTATTTTTATTTTGTAGATAATTTTTTTGATTTGATTTGTATGGACCACAATGTTGCAAACCGTGCAGGGAGCGGTTACCAAAGGAGGGAAAAGACTGCACATTAAATGGGGAATATATTCTTTTGATTTGTTTCTTTTTAATTTATTTAATTTCTACTTTTACTTTTCTCACTCCACAGTTTTGTCCCGTAATCATCATTATTTTTGACAGGTTATTTTTCCTTACCCATACACGCATTAACCCTTCATCCAATCATTTCTTTTAACCATCCTATCACCCATTTCCCTCTCAATTTTTTTAACTTTTTCTTCTCTCTTTCATTATTAACTTTGTCTCTTTCATTTTTAACTTTTACTTTCTCTCTCATTTCTTTATTTTCTTCCTTTAATTTCCCCCATAGCCGAAATCCTTCAAGCTTTTAACAGCATCAAAGCTTCTTCCATTTTCATTTTTCTTGCTTCACTACCACTGAAAATAGTGCGTACAAGACCAGCCGCAACCGAGGCTTCCACTTTACAACAGTTCGAAAATGATAAAGCCAAGGCACGATTTCAAATTTTAAGAACCGAAAATTCTTCTTTGAGTTGGGTTTTATTTTTACCGTTGAATTCGACGGTGGCTTTGGACCGGACGTGATGGACATTGTTACTCCCTCAAATGGAAGAAGTTTGCAAGGCATCCGAGTTCGGTTAATGCCTCGTTGGTTAAGGAGTTTTACGCCAACATCTCCAAGACGAACCAACACTCCATTTTTTGTGTGAGGTAAACAGATTTGTTTTACACCCTCTGGATTAATAGGTATTTTCATTTGTAGGATGTGGAAGATCGACATGCCACGTTCGAAAATGATGCCGATAGCTCCACCTACGATGGGATTTTGGAAGACTTGTGCTTCACAAACACCGAGTGGAATGGTCGCCAAACCAGTCGATATTCGGTCAACCGTGAGCATCTCCAACCGCACGCCAAGTTATGAAGCCATTTCCTCAAACAAAAGCTCATGCCTACATCTCACAATACGACGGTATCACTTTCTCATTTAATGCTTTTACACTTGATCATGGTATCCCGTCCTATTGATGTTGGTTGAATCATTATTCATCAAGTTCATGAGTGTTTGGGTAAAAATGCAAGTGATTTAGTGTTCCCTAATTTAATTATTGCTTTATATCATAAGAAAAAGGTTGAAGAGAATGTTTTTGATAAACTTTTACCTGGAATTTCGGGCATAACTAGGGATAGATTACCACTGTTATTGGGGATTAAAAATCCAAAGTCTAAGGACCCTGTTCATGAGCAGTCTGTAGGTACTGAATAATCAAATGCCAAGGCAAGGTTAATTGCTCTTGAAGAAGTTGTGATGCAGACTTAGACTCACCTGCATGCTTTACATGATGACATCAATAATTTCTTTAGATATGTGAAGCATACAATGTTGTGATGGAAGTGATGTTTCAAGAAATTCTTCCCCACGTACAACAGAATTTCCCTAGCCTTCTGGATGAAATTCTGTCGCCATTCAATGCCAAGGCATCTCCCGAGCCCGAGCAAGATGCAGTTGACCCTCCAGTTGATGAACCAACTCCTGATCCGCACCGTTTCGAGACCCCTGAATATTCACCTACTATCCCTATTGAAGAAACACCCAGTCTCGTTCCTACACCCGATCCTTCTCCTGCACCACGTAGTGCTCGACGCACCAAAATCATGGCTGGACGCAGGAATATTTTGGCCTACTATTCTATTGTTGAAAATTGTAATGACATTCTGCTTATGTAACTGCTATCCATTGCTTGAGGACAAGCAATAGCTTAAGTTTGGGGTGTGATAACTTCCTAAAAAGGCTACTTTTAAGGCCTTTTTCACTTAAGTTATTGTTTGTTTAAGAGCTCATTTTAATTTTTTTAGGATCATGTAGTTGCATATAGTTGTATTTATGGTGGTATTGTTGTTTTATTTCTTAATGGTGTTGTATGAGATAAAGGTGTAGTTGTTTGTGGTGTACAGGGAATAGTAGAAAAAAGGATTTTTGGGAAGTAATGTCGCGACATCACACGTTGCTGCAGTAGATTGAAATGCCTTGGCATTTATGGCGCATAAAACGACAAAAAGATACAGTTGTACGATGACAACTGGCTCTGTACGTGAAATAATGGTTGTAATCGCCTGCCAAAGGACCACTGCCATATGGAGGACAAGGTTCATGCATATGGTGTGATTCTAGGGGTATGAGGGGTATTTTGCACCCAATAACCTCATCATTACCCCTAGATATTTTTATTATATATGACACCTCACAAGGGAGAGAATGAGACACAAAAAAATACACGCATACGTAGAGCAGAAAACTCCCATTTTTATTTTCCATTTCCCTTCTTCTTCATTGGGTTTTCCTCCATTGATAAAGCTCTAAGGAGTGGCGAGTTAGGCGTCCGAGAGGAGCTAGCGAGCTAAGGTGGTTTGTGGTGGCCGAGGAGACGTCTGGTGGCGCGCGTCGAAGGCTTCTTCTCACTTCCCTTTGCTATTATTTTCATATTATTTTTGGGTTGTAGGAACGAATATTTTATGGCTTGTTCTATGGATATTTCAAACCCCACCATGAACTAACTTATTTGGTGGTGGTTGTTTTAATGGTTGTTTAAACTTTATTTTTAAAGGTAGATTTATGTTTATCTTTGGTATTTGCTTTCTTTTCTTATGAATGCTTCATTATCTAGGCTTGTAAGAGGCATGAGAGTGTCCGTTTCTTAGATGAAGATTATTTGTTTGAGAGAAACCTAAGCTAAAAATACTTGTTGTATTCGAGAGAAACACAAGACAAGATCCTCATAAGCAATGGGCTATAGTTTTTCAAGGGGCTTTGAACTGGCCTAGGAATACTATATCCTAATCCCTTAGTACTCGAGAGAGACTAGGATAGGATTTCAATGACTAAAAAGGGTGTTTTTATCAATAGTGTGGGCTTCCATCATCGTTGAGTGAGAGCATATGCCATGGCATCCTATTCTATTAGGTTCCTTTGACTAGAGATAGCGGGAACACTTTCAGAAAACCATGTCGAGTAAGTAAAGATTAGATAGCTTAAATTTGCCTTAGAGATAAGTTTAGCATCCTTAAATCAATCCCTACCATTCATTCCAGTGGAAGCTTGTCGTGTGAGGATTATATACTTATCTTTTATTTGCTATTTATTTACTGTTTTTACCATTTTCCATTGTCTTGACATTTCATCATTTTCAACACTAAACATCTTCTCTTGCCACTACATTTCCATTTGCTACACCATCAGACCCTCAATCCATATCTACCAGCATACACATTTCCATTACCGTGACATTGTATATATCAACACTAACTATACATACATAGACTAGTGTTTTTCTTTGGTTAGACTTTTGTAATTTCACCTAATCCCTATGGAGACGATACTCACCATCACTTTATTACTTGAGTGATTGTGTATACTTGCACATTATTTGCGTATAATTTTACAATACTCACAACACGCAACAGTAGGCAGACCAACCCTCACATGTAAAACAAACACCACTTGAAACAGAATGCATTGAATTAAGTAGCAATTTTTTATGCTTTTCATGCTCCAACATGCAATACTTAGTAACAGTATACCTAGATATATCCTTAACAGAAGAATTAAGGTAACGATGCAAATCCCTAAGTGTTTCATGCTCAACAATACTATATGCATAACCATGACACATAATAGCATCAGTAAATAATTCACAGTATTTGTTTTGATCAAAAGAACTTACCAACGCAGAATTTTCAACAAGATATTCCTTATAAGATTGGCATTTCTCAGTATGTCTTCTAGGGTTAGATGTACCAATATAAGAATCAACTTTACCTTTTATTTTTGCAATACTTATACTCGGAATAAACAGAACCATCGGTAGATTTGGTGAAGGTGTAATGCTCCTAAAAGGAGAAGTTCTTCTCCCAAACTCGGCTGAACATTTAGCCTTCCTCTTAGATGATTCATTGATATCAACTGCTTCTGCCAGTATATCATTTACATCACCTTGCAAAAAATAGGGTTATTATACAAAATTAAAAATATTAAATATATATATATAAATAAAGCATATACAAAAAAGGAATGGGCAGTTTACCTCTTTCAGAATGTTCTTCACTCTGATATGTTGGGTTTTCTCCTACAAAACAAATAAAGAATATATTAATTCGAATATTAAAATAAAAAATGAAAAAATGAATGAAAAATACTTGGATAATTCAACTCATAAGACAAACTATCCATGAAACAGTAGAAAAAAATAAAGGTTTCGAATAGTTTATATTTGAGTTCGGGTTCTTGTTTTGATTCAGGTTTGGATTTGGGTTTAGGTTTGGTTTTAGGGTTTAAGGTTTAGGTTTAGGTTTGTGTTTGTGTTTTAGTTTGGGTTCATATTAAGGTTAGGGTTATGAAAGATGAACAATGGTTGGTTTGATGTAAACAAACAGTTTGGGTTTTGATTTTTGGTGTTCGTAAGGATCAAATAAGGGTTTTGGGATGAACAATGATGAACTGGTGTTTGGGTTTGCTGTTTGATAAAAAAACAAGTTGGTTTTATGTTTTGGGTGTTTATAAGGGTTTGGTGAAGAATATGGATGAATAAGGGTTTAATTTTTGGGTGTTTGATAAAAAAAGGAATGGGTTTAAGTTTTGGTATTTTTGAAGATCAAATAATGGTTTGGGGGAGAAATGTGATGAACACAAATGAATAAGGGTTGAATTTTTGGGTGTTTGATCGAAAAAAACAAGAAATGGTTTGGGTTTTGGTGTTTGTGAATATCAAAGGAGGGTTTTGGGATGAACACAGATGAATTTCTAGAGAGAAGTCAGAGAATTTTGAGAGAATCGGAGAGTTAGAGAGGGAGAGAAAAATAACAAAATGAGAAAAGAAAGGAAAATGGTTGAAATTGGAAAAATTTTGCCTTTTATACGGGTTCGTTTGGGTTTCGGGTTTGGGTTTTGACCCACGTGTTTTTTAACTTCATTTCATATTGTAACGTTGTCTCCTAGTTTTAAATTTGTTCAATTTAGTCTAAATTTAATGATGCAATGTATTAATTTAAGCTTCATATTTAAAATTTGTTCAATTTAGTCTAAATTTCATGTTGCAATTTATTAATTTATGCTTCATATTTAAAATTTGTTCAATTTGATCCTTATATATTATCCAATTCTTTTAATTAATATATATGTTTATATTAATAAATTAATATATAGGTTATATATACTAATGAACTATATAATATATAGTTTATATATACTATATACTTTATATATATAGTTTTTATATATAGGTCATATGTAAACTATATAGTATATATAAATTATATATGTAGTATATACTATATAAATAGTTTATTAATTAAAGTATTCAACTCACTACAGCAAAATTGTTCTTTAGCGGCGTTTTTAGTGGCGTTTTGAGAGTAAACGCCACTAACTTTAAACATATAGCGGCGTTTACATTCCAAATGCCACAAAATGGTAACTTTAGCGGTGTTTTTTCACAAACATCGCTTTAGGGTTTATCTATAGTGGCATTTTTTCAATAAATGCCGTAATAGGTCTATCTATTATGGAGTTTTTTCAATTAAAGCCGCAACAGATTAGTAATTTAGCGGCATTTTTATACAAACGCCGTAATAGGGTTCACCTATAGTGGTATTTTTTAATAAACGCCGCAACAAATTATAACTTTAGCGGCGTTTTGGTAACAAACGCCGCAAATGAATCGTACTTTAGTGGCATTTTTACAAAAACGCCGCAATAAAATTATATATAGTGGCATTTTTCAGTAAACGTCGCAAATGTTTTTAACATTAGTGGCGTTTTTAATTAAAAACGCCGTAATTAGTTACACAATAGTGGCGTTTGTATTGTTAAACGCCGCAAAGTCAGTTTTAAATCTCCTCTAGCCCTAGCCATTTTTCATCTTCTTTTTTTGTCTACTTTCCGCCGTTTACAACTTACCCACAAAACTACACATGCATCTCCTTCACTGCGCCCAGCCTTCTTCGCCTCCAAGTCGTAGCTTCTAACACCATTCCTGGTGTGTTCTTCTCCCTTCACATTTGGCATCTCCCTCTGGTAATATCCCATATTATCTTTCTAAGTTTCCCATTCTCTCTCTCTTTCTCTTGGCTTTGGAGCACCGCTAATTTCAAGCTCAGCCCTTGTTCTTCGATTCTACACAGTACATATGGGTAAGCTTCATTCTCCATTAATTCTTCGTTCTATTGTTAATGGTGGAAGGAATCAAGATATAGGTAAGCTTTATTTAAATTTTTGATTGAAAAGAAATACTAAAAATTGACTCTAGAAGTTGATTTTTTGTTATTTAACAATTTGATTACTTTAGGAAATGAAAATTGCTTTAAATTTCATCTTCTGTTAATCAATTTTATGACAATGTAGCTATTTCCGTAATTAATTTCAATTTTTGTAGCTCCATTTTTTTATTTTATTTTTCTAATTTCGAGTTGCTTTTTCCCCCTTTCGTTTTTGTGTTTCTTGTGTGTAAAAGCGAGAATTCCTTAGTGAGGTGAAAATGTTGTCGAGAAGAGGATCAAAACCGAATAAATTAGGTTCAAGGCTATAAATTCACCTTCATATTCAACAACTTCATCATCCAAACAATTTCTGGATACTTCTATTGATTGCCAGAGCTCACCAGCATCTTCATCGGCTCGAAGCAAGCCACAATATATTTACTCTGAGAATTTACATGTGGATACTGACTGATCCAAGGAAAATGTCACAGTCAAAGTTCGGTTCTGTCCTCTTAGGTATATTGTTATTATTTTTCACTTGCTTTGAGTATTTTATTTATTTAATTGTTCAATGAAGGCTTTGATTGCTTTTGTGGATTTGGTCAAAGGGAAATTCGTCTAGGCGAGGAGATTGCTTGGTATGCGGATGGGGAGACTATTGTTAGAAATGAACATAATCCATCTAGAGCTAAGAACAAGTTTGAAAAGGGAACTTTCTGTTGGAATCCCCCCTGAATTGAACATTCTGGAACCTTTACTAGATTTGCATGGAATGTAATCGTAGTCATACACAGTTCTTGTGTTTTGCCTTTCCATGGTTTTCAAATAGATTGGGTTGCTGATAAAATGTTGCTAAGTTGTCCTCACTTTGTAATGTGAATATGATTTTATGTTTTCCTCCTTTCCTTTTTCGTTGAGATGAAGAAGAGATGCTTTAGGTGTATTTTTAGGCTGGGGAACCTCTTCCTCCCCCAAAAAAATAAACTTATGGTTTTCCACTTTTAATTTTGTTAGTGTATTGATTTCATTAACAGTTACAGGGAAAAGAATATAAAAGGGAAAGAAAACAAGAAGAAGAAGAAATTGAATCAGAGAAAAAATTAAGGTACGAGAGTATCACTTTCCACTTTCTTGTGCGATATAGAGACCTTCAAAAAAGAAAAGAAGAAAAGTAGAACCACTTTTCCATTTTCCCCTTTGTATTTCACTTATTATCATTTATCTATCATATTTTATGCCATATCCTACTCACTTTACAGAGAACATATAAATACAAATAAGATATTGAGGTGGAGGAAAGTAAGTGTGGGTTGCCTTTTATCGCATTTATTGTATGTTGAGAAACTCAAAGAATAAATGAATGAAATAACATTGTAATCATCTATTATTAGTTCCAAATTCGAAGCCTGCCTAATTGCTTGTGCACTAACTATACCATGCATGGATTCACCAAAAAAGAGTGAGTCAGTTTGTGTGGTTAATTATTATATATAATTTTTGAGTTCATGGTATTTGTGTAGTTGAGGATCCCATCAACTGATCAACTTTAAATTTTTATTCTCTCAACTAGTTGTCAACACCTAATGAGAAATCTCAGTTTGACATAGCTTTTTATGTCTCCGATGTCAAGGTTAAGTATAAGGTATGATTTTGTTTGCTTGTTGTATATTATTATGTTCCTGAACCTTAACATATTCTAAGGATTTTTTTTATTTAGAGCTCAAATGTTTCCATCATAGTTGCAAACTTTTCTGGCTTTCTTGTTTGTATATTTTTCTGTGCTTTAGGATGCTGCTTTAGAACCAAAATAGAAGGCATTCCAGACAATTATATTTCTCGAGCGGGTAAGATGCCAATAATAATACAGTTGACAAATGAATGAAGGAAAACTTGAATGCTTTCATGATAGTGGATGCTGAAGTTTAATAATTGGTCTAATCTTGCAGAATATATCTATTTTTTTCAAGGAACTCCAAGATTTTGCATGTGACCAACTCTAATCCCTCTAAAGTTTGTGACACATCCGAGGGGGTCTCCGCTGATGCTATTGGTTCGGGTTTAGCTGGTGCTCCTAATAAAGTTGATATGGAGTCTGGAACTAGCAAGAGAAATAACTTAGGGGCCTCGTCCTCTACTTTTTACAGTTCTAATATATCTTGTAGACCGAGTACCAACAGAAGGCAAAACTTGCATACATGCAAGAGGAGGTTGGTAATCTTTTCTCCTTTCCCATTTATAAATTGTTTTAGATTTAATTTTATGTGTGTTTCTAATGAAAGTTAATTAGGGATACTATGCCTGATGTCCGTTTATTTATGTAGTAGTTTAGCGAAGGAGATCGGTGCTAGTCTAGTTTTTTACTAATTAGAAAATTACTACTCTTTTTCTTATATTCTTGTGTCAGACTATTTTACAACGATTGAAACAATAAGAACAGTAGCTTGCATCGAATAATTTTTGTGTTTAGCCGTAGGCAAGGACTGATCATGAGTCAGAGGGCTTATATTTTCCATTAACTTGCTCAAAATTTCAATAATGTTTGTCCTGATTATGAAACAACAATTGATTGTTTTATATTAACTCACTTATTATCTTTCTATACCTTCAAATCAAGTTACATTTTCAATTAACAGAACAATGCATACCACTCTTTCAAAGCTACTTTTGGGAATCGTCTTACTGTGGTTCTGAGGCTTTTCTTCTAGGATTATTGTTCTACCCTCACCATGGTAAGTTTCTGCCATTTATATGTTCAATTGCTAGTTGCATGTTATTATTTTCCTAGTCAGCTAAGAAAGTTTTAGGTGTCCGATTAATATGCTGATTTAAGGACCAAAGATGGTATGAGTGATGCACAACTATGCAGGTCTAACAATCTTCTGTTCTTAACACATGATTTATACCGGAGTCCATGCAAAGCCAAAACCAAAATTCAAACCAGGAGCTATTTGTGAGTCAACTACGGTGTTGAATGTGGAGCATCGTAACACCTCGGTTTTGAATGTTAAGCAGGAAAATGCAGCAAGTGGTGTCGGGTTATCTTTGAATGTAGGCCTACATGGGTGAACAATATTTTTTTAATTGAAAGTGAAAGAACCTAGACTAAATTCTAGAGAATAATGTCAAACTACATTACATTTAATTGTAATGTTTATAAATTTTAATTTATTTTGTTAAATATTTTTCTGCATAATGTGTGTCTTAATTAAAATTTATGGTTGTTGTTAATTAGATAAAACTACATGATATTAAATTTAGGTGATGTATTGCATAAATGAAATATGCAAAATCAATTAATCTAAGCTAAAAACAGAAATTAGCGGAGTTTGTATAAAAAAACGTCGCTATATATCTGACCTTTTGCGGCGTTTGTTCTAAAAAAACGTCGCTATCCATCTAACCTATTGCGGCGTTTGTTCCAAAAACGCCAGTATATATCAATCTTTTACGGCGTTTGTATAAAAAAAAGCCACTATAGATCTGACCTTTTGCGGCGTTTGTTCCAAAAAATACCGCTATCTATCTGACCTATTGCGATGTATGTTCCAAAAAAACGCCGCTATATATCTGACCTATTGTGGCGTTTGTTCCAAAAACGCCGCTATAGATATCAACCTTTTGCGGCGTTAGTTCCAAAAACGCCTCTATAGATATCAACCTTTTGCGGCGTTTGTTCCAAAAACACCGCTATAGATATAAACCTTTTGCGGCGTTTATTCCAAAAACGCCGCTATAGATCTCAACCTTTTGCGGCGTTTTTGGTTCTCAAACGCCGCTACCTATAGCGGCGCTGGTATTGCTGGCGCTTCTTGCGGCGTTTTTCCTATCGCCACAAGTACTTTTAGCGGCGCTTAAAAACGCCGCTATAGGACTAAAAAAACGCCGCTAAAGAACAGTTTTGCTGTAGTGACTATACAGTATTCATATATATAATATATACTTTGAATTTATATAGTATAAATTATATTATATAGTATATAAATATCAACTATAGTATATAGTATAGAAATATCAACTATAATATATAGTTTATATATATAGTTCATATGTAAACTATACTGTATAGTATATATAGTTTATATATATAATATATAATATATAAATGTCAACTATAGTATATAATTTATAAATAGAAACTATAGTTTATATATATAATAATACTATATAATTAGTTTATATAGTTCGTTAATAAACTATATATATAGTTCATATGTAAACTATATAGTATATATAGTTTATATATGTAGTATATATTATATAAATAGTTTATATTGTTCATTAATAAACTATATATATAGTTTATATGTAAACTATATAGTTTATATATATAATTCATATGTAAACTACTAAACTATATATATTATATAGTTTACATAGTTTATATATATAGTTTATATAGTTTATACATATAGTTCATATGTAAACTATATAGTATATATAATTCATATGTAAACTATTAGTATATACAGTTTACATATAGTATAAGTTAGTACATACTGTTTATTTATAGTTTATATATTACTATATATAAACTATATAGTTTATATTAATAAACTATATAATTTATATTAATAAACTATGTAGTTTATATATAGTTCAATAGTTCATATATAAACTATATAGTTTATGCCTATAAACAATGTAGTTTATGCATGGTATATATAGTTTATACTTAATATATATATATATATATATAGTTTATATATAGTATATAAAAATGTAAATATAAACTATATAGTTCTTTATATATAATATATATACTTTATATATAAACTATATAGTTTATGTATAGTTTATATTAATAAACTATATATTTTATACATAATATATATAATTTTTATATAGTATATAATAATATAAATATAACTATATAGTATATATATATAATATTATTATATAGTTCATATATATATATATATATATATATATATATATATATATATAGTTGTTTCAATTTTTTTCTCAACTTTTGAAATGAATGCATTTAGTCCATTTTGTAGTTTTTTTCACATTTTACAATTATTTCAATTTGATCCTTTTGTGTTGTTTGATTTATTTAAATTTTTATTTGTACTTTCATATTTGTTTAATTTAGTCCTTAAAATTATATTTGCATCTGAAATTGACACATACTTATTTATATTTTAATTGGCCCATAACTTTTTAAATGGGTATAATTTAGTACTTTTTGTATTAATTTCAACCTTACATTTTAAAATTATTTCGATTTGGTCCCTTATCAATGCGTGTATTGTTTTTTGTACCTCAAACAGTTCTTTAAGCTTGTTCAAAACCATTAATCCTCTTCCATCAAAACAGTCCGTAGTGACAATGGCTCAGAGTTTTTTGCCAATGAAGGTTTAGATTTTTTTCACTTCTTTAGGAGTTTTGCATCAAACTTCTTGTGTTCGTACGCCCCAACGAAATGGGGGTGGCTGAGAGAAAACATAAACACTTACTAGAGGTTGCTAGAGCCTTCTGTTTTCAGTCAAATGTTCCAATGAAATTTCGGGGGGAATGTGTTAAGACTGTTTGTCCCATCATCAAAAAGTTGTCTTCCGCTGTTTTACAATGGAAAAGCCCTAATGAGATTCTGTAATAAAAAAAACAAATTTGTCTCTTTTGAAGGTCTTTGGTTGTTTGGGGCATGCTACTCAGCTTGCATGTAAAGATAAATTCTCTTCTCGGGCTATCCCATCTGTTTTTATGGGGTATTCTATGACTCAAAAAGGGTACAATATGTTCAGTTTATAAACAAAGATTTTTTTTGTTTATAGGGATGTGAGGTTTCATGAAACTATTTTTCCTTTTCGGTTTCCTGCCCAAAAGACTTCTTTTATGTTTCCTAAAGATAATCTTGTTTTAGATTCTGAATTTCTTGTTCTTAACAGTCATTTACCTGCACACGTTTCCTCACCTAACCATTCCCCTAGTCATGCACCTATTTCCTCAACAGTATCGTTGCCTAACAACTCAACTCTTCATGAGTCTCTATTTCCTCACCTCTTCATGAGTCTCTATTTCCTCACCTCTTCATGATTCTCTATTTCCTCACCTCTTCATGAGTCTATTTCTTCTCCTGTTCATTCCATAGTTAATCAATCACCTATTTCTAATAATGATCATATATTCCCCTTGTTGAACCTGTTGTTTCTGATTCCAATGTTCCTCTTCGAAAGTCTTTAAGAACTTTCAAATCCCCACAATTGTTGAATGACTTCGTTCACTCTTATCAATCCTCCTCCATCCCAAGTAAGTACCCTATTTCACAGTGTTTATCTTATTCTCATTTTCCTATTTCCACTTAATTACATGAACCTAAAACCTTTTCTAAGGCCGTCAAAAATCCTATGTGGGTTCAAGCCATGAAAGAAGAGATTTGTTCTTTAGAGTCCAATAACACCTGGTCTTTGGTTGATCTGCCATCTGGGAATACTCCAATCAGTTGTAAATGGGTGTATCGAATCAAATACATGGCAAATAGTGACGATGAGCGCTTTAAGGCTCATCTTGTTGCCAAAGAGTACTCTCAGAAGGAGGGGTGGATTACCTCGATACTTTTTCTCCTGTGGCTAAACTTGTCACCGTTCAAACTGTTCTTGTCATTGTTTTTCTTATTAGTTGGCCCTTATATCATATGGACGTCTATAATGCATTCCTTCAAGGAGACTTGGTTGAGGAAGTCCTTATGGATATGCCTAAGGGATTTTACAGTTAGGGGGAGTCTAAGGTGTGTTGTCTGCGAAAATCTATTTACGGTTTGAAGCAGGCATCGAAGTAGTGGAACCTCAAATTAAATGAAGCTATAATTCGAGAGGGATATCAACAGAGTAAGTATGATTACTCTCTTTTCACCAAAAAGAATGGTAACAGTATTTTTGTTATGCTTGTATACGTTGATGACTTGTTGATTGCTGGTAACAGTAAAGTTTTGATTAAAGAACGAACGGAGACATTAAATAAAAATTTTTATATGAAGGATTTAGGAGATTTACGGTATTTTCTGGGTTTTGAGGTGTTAATATCTAGAAAAGAAATTTTATTAAATCAGCGAAAATATGCTTTGGAGATAATAGAAGATACATGAATGGGAGGAGCTAAGCCTGCTGTGACACCTTTGGAACAATACAAAAAACTCACCTTAGTTTCTTATGACAAGGGCCAGGAAGTGAGTGATAGAGATGAATTATTGCAAGACAATGGTATTTTTCAAAGGTTGATAGGTAGATTAATATACTTGACCCATATAAGGCCAGACATAACATATGTTGTGCACACCTTGAGCCTGTTTATGTAGCAGCCAAAGACTTCACATCTAGAAGCAACCTTGAGGATAGTTAGATACATTAAAAAGAATCTAGGGCAAGGAATTTTGATGAAGGCTGAAGGAAATTTAGAAGTTACAGCCTTTTGTGACTCAGATTGGGTATCTTGCCCAATGACAAGAAGATTAACAAATCTGGTTTTGCATAAAATTGGGAGAAACTTCGATTTCATGGAAATCTAAAAAACAAGAAACGGTGGCCAAGTTTTCAGTAGAGGCAGGATACAGAAGTATAGCCATGACCGTTGCATAAATTGTTCGGTTAAATGGAATTCTTACTTAACTCAGAGTAAAACCAGTGTAACCAACCAAATTGTTTTGTGATAACAAGGCTACATTTCAAATTACAGCTAATACCGTTTATCATGAAAGGACCAAACATATTGAAATCGACTTACAAAACCATATTGAAATCGACTTCCATTTTGTAAGAGAAAAGTTACAAGAATGAGTGATTCAAATAGGTTATGTGCAAACTAAAGAACAGTTGGCAGACATTATAACTAAAGCTTTAGGAGTGCAACAACATGAGTAATTGATGGGCAAGTTGGGAGTTAAAGATGTCTTTCAACCCCCAACTTGAGGAGGAATGTTGAAAGTAGTTAGAATAGTTAGTTTGTCTGTTTCACAGTTAGTTACCAAGCATTTTATTAGTTAGTGTATTTTTTATCACTCTAAATACTTGTAATGTAAATTAAAGTGTGTATGAGAGAATTTTTCAAATTCTCTTTTCTGATCATTTTTTCAACAATTTTTACATAGGGTAAGCGGATCCTAATTCATATAAATTTATTTAATTCTTATACGGTTAGAGAAATTCTTTTAAATTAGAATTAATGTGTACCATAATATTATAAATGGTTACAATTAAATTTGAACATAAACTCAAATAACTTTACTCGACTAAAAAGAATTAAAATCAAGTTAGAATGATAAAGTAAAACTCTTTAATTCAATTAACTCGAAATTTTTTAACTTAACTCAATTCAACTTAATTGAATACTCATCCCTATATTCCATGAATTTGCTTATTACCTTTATAATCTTCAATTGGCTCTAAAATATTTATATAATAAAAATAATTTTGTTTAATTTAATATCCTTCTTGAATAGTTACTTTTCTATATTGAACCAACTCTACTGAGTGAAATCATATGAAAAAAGAACGTAAGGAATTGAGAGAAAATAGATTAAACGAGAGAAACAAATAGTTGAGCTTTAGGATTTTGGTGAAGGAAAAGAGACAAGTAAAAGGATTCAGAGTAAGATTGGACATATGATTTTATGTTAAAGGATGAACTTCTAAAATCTAAAGAAGAGATGAATTTATAAGAATTTAGACGGATGAAAATATATTATCAATAAAAAATAAAAATAAAAATTTAAATATATGACAATTTAAATTTTTTGGAGACGAATGTCAAACCGTTCCCTCAGTTCATCCTTGACAGGGAGTAATGAGTTTACAAACAAATCAAGAATGAAGATGAATGAAACACTATATTTCACAACTCTGATGTATACATGAAGCTATACATTTTATAGTACAAACACTACAGTCTTTTATCAACAACCCTACTGCATGCTAACAACTCAACAACTGCCTTAGTTGGAACTGACACGTGTACAAGATTTCACGTGAACACATGCAAGCCTGATATACTTAATATTCTCCTTGCTTCTTCCTTTAACACGTAGAACCCGAACCTGCTTTCTGAATTTATCGAACGCCGCATTGGCCAGTGGCTTTGTTAGCCCATCTGAAATCTGAAAGTTAGCTGGAACATAAATAACACGTAACTTGTTTGCTGCAACCTTTTCCCTAACAAAATGTATATCTAGGTCCACGTGCTTCGATCAAGCGTGATAGACCGGATTTGCACTCATGGCAACAACTCTAGTATTATCACACCATATAACTGGTGTAGCCTTCTCCTGCACTCCCAACTCAGATAGAACTGCTTCTACCCATGTAGTTGTTAAAATGAAGTCTGGGCATAATTATATTTTATTCCTCATACTCTCAATTACAACAAATAGGTCCTTTATATAAACAAATTCCTGTAACTAACTCAATAACTAACATCTAACAAACTAACAGAATGTGTAACAATATTTAAAAACAGTTAACACTTTTCTACACTCCCCCTCAAGTTGGTGGTTGTAAAGAGGTCTTTAATCCCAAACTTGGAAACAAGATATTCATGTTGATGTACACCCAAGGCTTTAGTCATCAAATCTGCTTGTTGTTCTCCTGTCTTGATGTGTTCTGTTCGTATCAAACCTTCTTGAATCTTCTCTCTGACAAAATGACAATCTATCTCAATGTGTTTGGTTCTCTCATGGAAAACTGGATTTGCTGCTATTTGCAAGGCTGCTTTATTATCACACTTAGCTTAGCTTGTGCTATGTTTTTCAACCCCAATTCTCCCAACAAACCCTTTAGCCAAACTATTTCTGCAGCCGTCCCTGCCATGCTTCTATATTCAGCTTCTGCAGAGGAGGGTGCAACAGTGTTTTGCTTCTTGGATTTCTAAGAAATTGGAGACATTCCAAGCTTAATGCAAAAACTAGTTATAGATCTTCTAGTCATAGGGCAGGCAGCCCAGTCAGAGTCACAATAGGCAATCAATCTGCACTCACTCGTAGCACTTAATAAAATCCCCTGCCCTGGATTTTTCTTGATGTATTTTACCACTCTCAATGCAGCTTCAAGATGTGAGTGTTTTGGTTTATGCATAAACTGACTGAGGAAATGAACAGCATAGACAATGTCTGGCCGTGTGTGAGTCAGATATATTAGTCTACCTATAAGTCTCTGAAAAACAATTTTGTCTTGCAACAGTTGTTCATTACTACAAATTGTTTCATCATACTCAACTGTGGTTAACTTCTTGTTCTGCTCTAGAGGAGTCCAGGCCGGTTTAGCTCCCCCTACTCCAGTTTCTTCAATCAGCTCTAAAGCATACTTCCTTTGATTCAACACTATCCCTGCTTTTGACCTTAAAACTTCTAATCCTAGAAAGTATTTCAACTCTCCAAGATCCTTCATTTTGAAGTTCTTATTCAAAATATGCTTTAGTTCTGCTATCAATACTTCATTACTACCAGTAATTAAAAGATCATCAACATACACCAATAAAACAACTATATCACTACCTTACTGTTTTGTGAACATTGAGTAGTCATATTTGCTCTGTATGTAACCAGCCATAAGCAAAGCTTCTGTTAGCTTCAAATTCCATTGCCTAGAGGCTTGTTTGAGTCCATAAAGAGATTTATGCAGTCTACACACCTTAGACTCCCCCTGGCTGCAAACACCATCAGGTAGTGTCATATAGACTTCCTCAACCAGGTCACCTTGTAAGAACGCATTGTATACATCCATTTGGTAAAGAGGCCAAGAAAAAATTGATACAGTAGCAAGGATAGTTCGAACAGTGACCAGTTTAGCAACTGGGGAGAAGGTATCCACAAAGTCAACTCCTTCTTTTTTATTGAACCCTTTAGCAACAAGGCGAGCTTTGAAACGTTCAACATCACCATTAGCCTTGTACTTGATTCGGTAAACCCATTTGCACCCTATTGGAATTTTCCCTGAAGGCAGGGTGACTATAGACCAAGTGTTGTTTGATTCCAAAGCATCAATCTCTTCTTTCATGGCTTGGATCCAAAGAGGGTTAGTAATGGCTTCATAATATGTTTTTGGTTCACTTAAATGAGAGGTGGAAGATAAGAAAAATTGAGTTTTAGAGGGTAAGTGAGAATAAGAAATGAAATTGGAAATAGGATACTTACTTGGAAGAGATGAAGATTGGTAGGAATGAACATAGTCATGTAGCCAATTAGGAGGTTTGACAACCCTAGTGGACTTTCTTTGAGGTGGACACTGATTTTCAGGTGGAACAATGAAACGAGAACTTGGGCTTGATGGGTGAATTGGTGAACCAGTTGAAACTTGAGGTGATGCAGAAGAAGAAGAAGAAGAAGAAGAAGAAACATATTAGGTAAGACAGAATTTACAGGAGTAAGTGAGGCAGAAATTTCAAGGGTAAGAAAATCAGAATTAACAATGGGAGGTTGAGGAGGGAAAAAGGGAGAAGGCTTGTTTAATGAGAATGAGAAGGGAAATATAGTTTCATGAAAGACCACATCACGATTGACAAAAAAGATCTTGAATGAAGATCAAAAAGGAGATAGCCCTTTTGGGTTGATGAATAACCCATAAAAACAGAAGGAGAAGCCTTTGGAGAAAATTTGTCTTTATAGTTAACTTTGGTTGCATAACAGAGACAACCAAACACTCTCATATGAGAAAGATTCGGTGACTTGTGATAAAAGATTTCAAACGGACTTTTCCAGTTTAGAATGGCAGTAGGAAGCCTATTAATGATATAACAGGCAGTAAGAACACACTCACCCCAAAATTTAATGGGCACATGAGAATGAAAACGAAGAGCACGGGCTACCTCTAAAAAATGTTTGTGTTTGCGTTCAGCAACCCCATTTTATTGGGGTGTATGAACACAAGAGCTTTAGTGAATAATGCCAAGTGAAGAGAAAAGCTCAGAACAATGATCACTAAAAAACTCACCACCATTATCACTACGAATATACTTAACTGAAGTAGAATGGTGATTTTGAACAAGCGCAAAGAATTGTTTAAGAAATAAAAAAGCATCACTCTTAAGTTTCAACAGGTAAACCCAAGATAGCCTAGTATGATCATCTACAATAGTTAAAAAGGATCTATGACCGCTATGTGTTGAAATTCTATAGGGGCCCCACAAGTCAACATGAATCAAATCAAAGGGTTTAAGTGACCTAGATGAGCTAATAGGAAAAGGCAATCTTGACTGTTTTGCAAGAGGACACACAGAACATTGTTTAACAGTGTTTTCATTCAAAGAAAGTGAACTCAAAAAAGGAGTCTTATGCATTTTGACAGAAGTGGCATGCCCTAAACTTGCATGCCAAAGCATTGTATTATTAGAAGAAGAAACAGTCATACAACTAGAATCAACCTTGCATTTTGATGGTGACAAATCAAAACTAAAATGTGTGGATGACAAACCAGAAACAAGGTCCTTAGAATTAAACATGTAGAGACCATGAGCTGCCTACCAATCCTCCTCATCTTCCCAGTGAAGAGATCCTGCAAAACACAAAAACGAGGGTAAAAAATGATACTGCAATTGAGGTCTTTGGTTAATTTTGACACTGACAATAGATTATGATTGAAATCAGGAACATACAGAACATTTCGAATGACATCAGTTGAGTTAAAATGAAAGTTACCAGTATGGGTAATGGGAACTGTTTTACCAGTAGGCAAATGGACAGAACTAGACTTACACGAATTAAGAGACTGTAAACAATGGATATCAGACACCATATGGTCAGTAGCCCCTGTATCAAGGATCCAACAAAGGGAATTATCAGAAGCAGGTAAGCATTTAGAAGTGATACCTGCGAGATTGACAACAGCATCAACCGATGGAGGTTTATTTAAGAGCTCAAGTATTTGGTGATACTGGGCTGTTGTGAAGACTGGAGCAGACTGAACTGTACTGAAACCACCAGATTGTGAATCATGATCAGATTCAGGTAACGAGAGATTGGTAGCAAGAGCTGCCTGAGGATTCTTCTTTTTTGTGAACTTGAAATCAGGAGGAAACCCAATTAAGCAATAGCAGTTGTCACGTTTGTGGCCTTTGACTTTGCAGAAGTCACAAACACTAGTGAAACGCCTTCGATCAGAATTAGCATATGTATTGGAGTACATAGCTGTGACTCCCGAAACAAGAGACAACTGAGCTCGTTGTGCCTCTTCTTGCACAATCATAGAGTATGCTTGATTCACGCTTGGTAGAGGCTGAATAATGAGGACTTGACTGCGAATAGCAGAGTAAGTATCATTGAGACCCATAAGGAATTGCAACAGCTTTTGCTGTACAATATGCTTGGAATTTTGTTGAGAAACTTCATAATTACAGGCCGAAAGAGGGACTAGGGCATGATATTCATCCCAAAAAAGTTTTAATCATGTAAAATAAGCTGAAACAGTAGAATCACCTTGGCTTAGAGTGGTAATTTCACGATGCAAGAAGAAAATTCTGGATCCATCTACCTTGTCAAAACGTTCTTTCAAATCTGTCCAGACGTGAGCAGCGCTTGAAGCAAACACGATTCTAGCCGAGAGATCACTGCTGACCGTGTTGAGAATCCAGGAAATGACGAATGCATTACAGCGTTCCCACTGAGAGTGCAAAACTCATCGTAGTCCTCTTTGCAGCAGGTGCCATCAACAAAACCTAATTTGTTTTTCGCCAGCAACGTAATCCTCATAGAGCGGCTCCATAAGTTGTAATTGTCAATGCCAACCAGGCGATGAGAAACGAGAACGCCTCCAGGTGTATCAGACGGGTGTAGAAACAATGGATGGCTGAAATCAAGAACGGCGGTGGTGTCAGGGGTATTCATCTCGTCAAGAGAAATCACAGAGAGCAAAACCTAATCAAGAGGAGAGGATTGTGGGTGGAAGGAAAAAACACGGGAAGAGTGAGGACGACCCAAGAATAACCTGGGCTAAACTGATACCATGTTAAAATTAAGTCTGGGCAGAATTATATTTTATTCCTCATACTCTCAATTACAACAAATAGGTCCTTTATATAAACAAATTCCTGTAACTAACTCAATAACTAACATCTAACAAACTAACAGAATGTGTAACAATATTTAAAAACAGTTAACACTTTTCTACAGTAGTTTCTGCTGCTGCATCAGGAACACTCCTGTATTCGGTTTCCATGGTCGAACAATAGACAACCTTTTGTTTTTTTGAGCTCCAAGCCACAAGATTCTCACCTACAAAAACACCATAACCAGACATTGTCGTACGGTTATCAATGTCACCACCCCAATCGGCATCCGCAAATGCAGCAACACTCAGACTACCAGGTGTAAATACAAACAAAACTCAAGTGTTCCAGCCAAGTATCGAAGTATTAGTTTAACAGCTATCATACGTGCTTAACAAGGAGCATACATATATTGAGCTACTTTGTTGACACAAAGTGCCACATCTGGTCTTGTGTGACTAACATACATCAATGCACAACAATACTTCTGTATTCCTTGGCCTTAGCAAGAAGTGCTCTAGGTTGTTCAACAAGTTTTGTTGCAGCTATCATTGGAGTGGAAGTAGGCGTAGCATTCACCATACCAGTCCTTTCCAGAAGCTCCAATATGTATTTCCTTTGACTCAAGGCTAGCATATCACCATTCCTCTTGACTTCAATATCCAAGAAGTATGTGAGTGAGCCAAGATCTTTAAGAGCAAAATTTTATTAAGTGCCTTAACAACACCATCTAGCTCATCTTTCAACTGCCCAGTAAGCACAATATCTTTGACATACACTAAAGCATAGACTGGGCAGTCATTATGATTCCGAATAAAAAAGAAACATTAGCTTCTGGCTCTATAAATCCTAGCTGTAGCAAACTTGTTTTGAGCTTGTCACGATAGTTTCGTGGGGCCTTTTGTAGCCAATAGATAGCTTTTTGAAGCTGTAAACTAGCAAACTACCATCAGCAGCATATTTCAAACCCCGGCGGCGGCTGCATATAGACATCTTCAGTCAGCTTGCCATGAAAGAATGCATTATTAACATCTATTTGCCTCAGAGTCCAGCCCTTGGTTACAGCAACAGCTAAAATAATATTAACTGTTGAGTACTTTACCACTGGACTAAAGGTGTGCATTAGGATTTCAAATCGCGGTCTCTGTTACGCTTTCGGTCATTTCGGATTTATTATGATTATGGTCGTCACCGACGCGATTGAGCGCTATTGCGGGTGTATCGAGTAACTCAGATAGTGGTGAAACCACTGTTTCGCGGATGAAATCACGTTTTCAGACCGTTATTTGAAATCCTGGTGTGCTTAAAATCTTGGCCTGGCACTTGTGAATAGCCTTTGGCTATAAGCCTGGCTTTATACTTAAGCACATACCCATTAGGGTTTTTTTTCAATTTAAATAGCCATTAACAGCCAACAGCACTTACAATCTCAAATGACTGATAGGGCAACTCAAATGTAGACACCTTAGCATCAGTACTCTTGTCAGCAAACGGAAAAGTACATTCATCGAAGATAACATGCCTGGATACGTAAATACGATTGCTTCCAAGACACAAATAATCCTTGTGCTAAGAACTAACACCTAAGAACACACAGGGCTGTGATGAAACTCCAGTTTGTGTATGTTGTATGCTCGCAAGTGTGGATAATATCTATATCCAAGCACCTACCAAATAGTTTCTCAAATAGCGAGCTTCCTGCAAAACTTGTGTAGGTAATCAGTTAATAAGATATATAACCATAACCATAGCATAAGCCCAAAATCAAATTGGCATGAAAGCTTAGGCAAGAAGAGCAAGAGCTAATTCTACAACGTGCCTATGCTTCCTTTCCACAACACCATTCTGTTCAGATATTGTGGACAAGTAAGCCTGTGATAAATACCAGCCTTGAGAAGCTCTTGAGATAAGCTGCGAAAATCTTCCCCTAGTCACTCTGAACAAGCAGAATTTGTGAGCCAAACTGTGTCTTAATTTCCATATTGCTGAAAGAAACGAAATACATGAATTTCTTGTGACTTGCCTTTCAATGAATACAGCCATGTATGTCACGTATAGGCATTAACAAAACTTACATAATAGCGAGAGTTGTTGGAAACTATATTAGAGGGACCCCATAAACCGTACTGGAAGCTGGAAATGGTAACTTGTGGCTTTTGCCTAAATAACATGCATTACAAACGGTATTTACATTCTTTGGTATATTCACATTCAAGGTATTACAAAATTTTTCAAGTGTTCCAAAGTCGGGTGACCAAGCCGTCGATGCCACAACTCGTACAACTATATTGAGTAGCTAAAACATTTGCTTGAACATGCACACGACTAGACTCAGAGGATTCCACAGAAAACGTGTAAAGCCCATCTACCTCTCTTCCTTTTATCAAAACTTCACCAGATTTCCCATCACGAACATAACAGTGCTTAGCATGAAATTCAAAGTACACTACATTATCCCTAGCAAACTTTAAAACCAAAAGCAGGTTTTTGGTTATCTTAGAAATATGCAACAAATTGTAGAAACAGAGTTTTCCGGCTCTAGTAAACAGAGTTTTCCGACTGGTAAACAAGGTCTTTTGATTATGAAATTATTTTTATTCAAACAATAATTGCATCTTACATAAGAGGGTACATAGGCTTTTTATACACATGAATTAGAGACCTAGATGAAATAGGAGTAATATTTTCAACAAATTAAGAAGTAGTTTTAGAGATAAATTAGGAAGAAGAGTTTAACCTAAACACTACTTACACTCCCCCTCAAGCTGGGGAGTAAATATTGTGAAGACCCAGCTTAGATGTAATTTCGTCAAAGGAAATCCTTGGAAGTGCCTTGGTCAATACATTGGCTAGCTGGTTTTGTGAAGAGACGTAATTTAGTTTCACAATTCACTCATTTACTATTTTTGCAATAAAGTGTCTGTCGATCTCCACATGTTTTGTTTTGTTTTGTTATGGTGCACCGGATTCTTTGCAATGCTTATCGCAGATTTGTTGTCACTTTGAAGTTCAAAATAGTTGTTGTCGCACATCTCTAGTTCGGTTAAGAGTCTTTGTAGCCAAATTCCTTCACATATCCCGAGTGCTATCGCCCTATATTCTGCTTCTGCACTGCTCCTGGAGACTACTGATTGTTTCTTGCTCCTCCATGTTACTAGGTTTCCCCATACAAAATAGCAATATCTGGTGGTTGACCTTCTGTCTATTAATTCTATAGCCCAACTTGAATATGAGAAGATTTTAACCGATTTGTCTTCATTTTTTCTGAAAATCAACTCATGCCCTGGTGTTATCTTTAAATATCTTAAGATTTGATTGACTGCCACCATATGTTCTTCTCTCGGATCATTCATGTATTGACTCACAATGCTAACAGGAAAAATAATGTCAGGTCTAGTTAGAGATAGATAAATGAGTTTACCCACTATCCTCTGATAATGTTCCTTGTTTACTGGGTTTCCATCTTTACTCAATTTTAAGTTAACTTCTACAGGAGTTTTCGAGGGCTTACAATTAGTCATTCTAGTTTTAGAAAGTAAGTCTAGAATATACTTTCTTTGATTTATGACAATTCTTTCTCGTTATCTCGCTACCTCCATACCTAGGAAATACCTTAGAGTTCTCAAATCTTTGGTTTCAAATTCCTTTGCTAGTAACGTCTTCAACATTTTGATTTCAACTAAGTCATCACCCGTGATAATGATATCCTCAACGCAGACAATTAAAATTGGCTTCTTCTTATCAGGAGCGGTTTTTACAAACAGTGTGTGATCGGATTAACACTGTTTGTAGTTATCTTATAATATTAGCTTCGTGAATCTATCAAACCAAGCTCGAGGTGATTATTTTAGACCATATAATGATTTTCGTAATTTACATACCAGGTTATTTCCAGAATGAATTCCTGGTGGAACTTGTATATAAACCTCTTCTTCAAGATTGCCATTGAGAAATGCATTTTTCAAGTCTAGTACTTGGTGAAGTATCCAATCCTTGTTTACCGCCAAGGATAATTGAACTCGATTAGTGTTAACTTTTGCAACTGGAGCAAAGTTCTCATGATAGTCAACTCTATAAGTCTGACTGAAACCTTTTGCCATAAGTATAGCCTTATATCTCTCAATTTTTCCATTTGCCTTGAATTTCACAGTAAAGACCCATTTGCAGCTGACTGGTTTCTTGTCTTTAGGTAGATCAACGATGACCCATGTTTTGTTGTTTTCTAGAGCTGAAATTTCTTCTTCAACTGTTTTCTTCCACTCAGGACTTTTTAATGCCTCCTCTATGGTTTCTGGAATGTAAATATGATCAACCTGAGCTGTGAAATTTTAATACCAGACATTAGTTTCCCATAAACAATAAATTTACTAATAGGATGAGTTATACATCGTCTAACTCCCTTGCTTTGAGAAATTGGTAACTCACTAGTATCAATTACCACATCTAACTTACTTTGGTCACCATCTCCTTCATCTGTCGATAGATTTAAACCCGGTTCTGGCACTTGACAATGCATTGGCTGCAGTGTGGAAGGTAGGCCTTATTTGGGTCGTCTTTTGTAGATGAGAACATCGGTAGATGGTCTGGGTGTTTTATGAGAGTCGATGGGATTAATGGATTGGTTTTCATTATCAGATGTGGTGGTGTTAGGAGGTTGTGGATTGGTAGTTTTTTCAGTAGAATATGGATTGATAGATAACTCAGTAATAATCGGTAAAAATTGAAATTCAGACTCACTCTCCCCCTGGATTTCGGTTTTTGAGAAGAACATTTTATGTTCTTGAAAATTGACATCCATAGATGTGAAGAATCGTTTTGTAGAAGGAGAGTAGCAACGATAACCTTTCTGATGGATTGAATAACCAACAAAGACAAAGTGAATTTCCTGAGGATCAAGTTTAGACATATGAGGATTGTGATCATGGACAAAGAAAGTACAACCAAAGACATGAAGAGGAATTGAAGAGGTAAAAGGTTTGAAATGAGGGAATTTAGTGGAAATGATATCCCATGAACACTTAAAGGCAAGAAGTTTACTAGGCAAACAATTGATTAGAAAAGTAGTTGTTAAGAGAGCCTCAGTTCAAAGGTATTTTGGAACATTAGAAGAAAAAATGAGTGCTCAGGTTACCTTAAGAAGATGACGGTTTTTACGTTCAACGACCCCATTTTGTTGTGGAGTGTCGACACAGGAAGTGAGATGGACTATTCCATTTTCCTGGAAGAAAGATCCCAACGACTGAGAGATGTTTTCCCCACCATTATCAGATTTCAGGATGCCAAAGGAACTTTGGAATTGTTTTTCAACCATTTTGTGAAATCGTTTGAAGATGATACAAGACTCAGATTTGTCCTTCATAAGAAAGGTCTAAGTGGTACGAGAGTGGTCATCAATAAAAGTAATAGACCAAATATTCCATGTAAACCCGTAACTCGTGAAGGTCCCCAAATATCACTATGAATTAAGGAAAAATGTTTAGGTGAGCGGGAGGGGAAAAAGGATAAGAGCTCCGGATGTGTTTTCCAAGAGAACAAATGTCACAAGAAAATGATGTGGGATTTTTATAAAAAAAATAATTTGGGAAATAATTTAGCAAGATAAGGAAAACTTGGGTGACCTAACCTAAAATGCCATAACACAATGTCGGCAACCGCATCTGTAGGAGAAACTGAAACAAAGGAATATATAAATGGTGTGGGTGAATGGTTTGGAACGAGAGCATAAGGAGGAACGTCAAGGATGTAGAGTCCACCACGACGCCTAGTATTGCCAATCACCATCCCCGAGGTCAAATCCTGAAATTCACAATGATCATGAGTAAAATGAGAAGTACAACCCAAATTGGTAGATAATTTGCTAATTGAAAGAAGATTGCAAGTCAAACTTGGAATAAATAGAACATTAGACAGAATAATACGCCTATTAATGCGAACTGGGCCACTGCCCTTAACCGGTGATTGGGAGCCATTAGCAGTACGAACACTGCATGAGATACCATTTTTGTGAAATATTGAAAATAAACTGAAGTTACCCATCATATGATCACTTGCTCCTGAATCAACAATCCAATAGGCAAATCTGGGTGAAGGGGATAAGAAGGCAAAAGGAGAACTACATTCGCTAACAGTGCAGACAGACTTGGGCTAAATAGCAAGATAAATCTATAAATGACCAAACATCTGTCGTAGATCGTCCAATTGTTGACGAGAAAATGAACCATCTTCCAATGTTGTTACAGCAGAGTTACCATAGGATGGTCGCGAGGAGGACTTCGATGGAGTCCATTTGGCTGAAAGACCATGTAGTTTCCAATATTTATCACTACTGGTTGTGGCTCTTGGCAATGCATTGGCTACGATGTAGAAGGTATGGCTTGTTTGGGTCGTCTTTTGTAGATGAGAACATTGGTAGATGGCCTGGGTGTTTTATGAGAGTCGATGGGATTAGTGGATTGGTTTTCATTATCAGATTTAGTGGTGTTAAGAGGTTGTGGAGTGGTAGTTTTTTCAGTATAATATGGACTGATAAGTAACTTAGTAATAATCGATAAATATTGAAATTCAGACTCACTCTCCCCCTGGATTTCGGTTTTTGAGAAAAACGGTTTATGTTCTTGAAAAGTGGCATCCATAGATGTGAAAAATCATTTTGTAGAAGGAGAGTAGCAACGATAACCTTTCTGATGGGATGAATAACCAACAAAGACACAATGAATTGCCCGATGATCAAGTTTAGACTTATGAGGATTGTGGTCATTGACAAATGCAGTACAACCAAAGACACGAAGAGGAACGGAAGAGGTAAAAGGTTTGAAATGAGGAAATTTAGTGGAAATGATATCCCATGTACACTTAAAGGCAATAATTTTTCTAGGCAAAAGATTGATTAGAAAATTAGTTGTTAAGAGAGCCTCACCCCAAAGGTATTTTGGAACATTAGAAGAAAAAAATGAGTGCTCGGGTTACCTCAAGAAGATGACAGTTTTACGTTCGACGACCCCATTTTATTATGGAGTGTAGACAAATGAAGTGAGATGGACTATTCCGTTTTCCTAGAAGAAAAATCCCAACGATTGAGAGAGGTATTCCCCACCATTATCAGATTTCAGGATGCCAATGGAACTTTGGAATTGTGTTTCAACCATTTTTTGGAATCGTTTTAAGATGATACAAAAATCAGATTTTTCCTTTATAAGAAAGGTCCAAGTGGTACGAGATGGTCATTAATAAAAGTAATAAACCAATGAATTCCATGTAAACCCGTAACCCGTGAAGGTCCCCAAATGTCACTATGAATTAAGAAAACAAGTTTAGATGAGTGGGAGGGAGAAGGAGGATAAAAGCTCTGAATGTGTTTTGCAAGAAAACAAATGTCACAAGAAAACGATGCGAGATTTTTATTAATAAATAATTTGGGAAATAATTTTGCAAGATAAGGAAAGCTTGGGTAACCTAACCTAAAATGCCATAACACAATGTTGACAGCCGCATTTGTAGGAGAAACTGAAACAAATGAAAAGATAAATGGTATGGGTGAGTGGTTTAGAACGAGAGCACAAGGAGAAGCGTCAAGGATGTAGAGTCCACCACGACGCCTAGCATTGCCAATCACCATCCCCGAGGTCAAATCCTGAAATTCACAATGATCATGAGTAAAATGAGAAGTACAACTCAAATCGGTAGATAATTTGCTAATCGAAAGAAGATTGCAAGTTAAACTTGGAACGAATAGAAAATTAGATAGAATAATGCAGCTATTAATGCAAATCGAGCCATTGTCCTTAACCGGTGATTGGGAGCCATCAGCAGTACGAACACTGCATGAGATACCATTTTATTGAAATGTTAAAAATAAACTGAAGTTACCCGTTATATGATTACTTGCTCCGGAATCAACAATCCAAGAGACACATCCGGGTGAAGGGGATAAGGAGGCAAAAGGAGAACTACCTTCGCTAACAGTGCAGACAGACTTGGGCTAAGTAGTAGGAGGAATCTGTAAATAACCAAACATTTGTCGTAGATCGTCCAACTGTTGACGAGAAAAGGAACTACCTTCCAGTGTTGTTACAATAGAGTTACCGTGGAATGGTCGCGATAAGGATTTTGATGGAGTCTAGTTAGCCGGACGACCATGTAGTTTCTTGCATTTATCACGAACATGATCAGGTTTCCGGCAGTGATCGCAGCGGTTCTGGCTCTTGACAATGCATTGGCTACGGTGTGGAAGGTAGAGCTTGTATGGGTCGTCTTTTGTAGATGAGAACATCGGTAGATGACCTGGGTGTTTTATGAGAGTCGATAGGATTAGTGGATTGGTTTTCATTTATCAGATGTGGTGGTGTTAGGAGGTTGTGGAGTGGTAATTGTTTTCAGTAGAAGATGTACTGATAGGTAACTCAGTAATAATCGGTAAAAATTGAAATTTAGACTCACTCTACCCTAGATTTCCCTGGGCAACCCTTTCAAGATACTGGCAACCTATTCAACATGAGGACAATGCATCAAAACCTCCTTTATACGGGTGAGATAGACTCTTATTATGTCACTGCCCTTTTTCAAAGACTGAAGGTTATAGTGAAGGTTCATAACTGTTGTGGCAGACCGATTTGCAAAGAACTGATGCACAGGACGCCAAACATCCGTAGCAGTTTCAGCTCCAACGAACTGGGACAAGAGATGGGGACTAATCGTCGATAGCAGCCAGGATGCAAGAGCATTATCCTATACTATATACTCCTTGTACATCTCATTGCGAACCAGGGCACCATTTTCATCAAAAGCAGCTTCCGGTGGAGAGTGCAACTGCCCAGTTAACACGTGTTCCAGGCGATGGATGTGAACGGTGAGTAAAACCTGTTGTTTACATAGCAGGTAATTTGTCTCATCCAGAACCACATTAACCTTCTTGTTGGAGGAGAACTTACCGACTGTACCGGAGAACTCCATGATACAAAGAACACAAGAACCACCCAACAAAAACAAGACACCCTAGGATCTTGAAGCGACTGATACCATAATGAGTTTACAAACAAATCAAGAATGAAGATGAATCAAACAATCTATTTTACAACTTTGATGTATACAGGAAGCTATATCATTTTATAGTACAGCACTACAGTCTTTTATCAACAACCCTAACAGTCTAGAAACTGCATGCTGACAACTCAACAACTGCCTTTGCTGGAACTGACACGTCTACAAGATTTCACTTGAACACCCCGTTCAAGCCTGATATACTTAACAGGGAGAGTGGTGCCTTTAGGTTTGGAACAATGAGATGTGAACTGAGAATGTGTTAAACATTCAAAAGATGAACACTTAACACTTGGCTTGGTTCACTTAAGCTTAAGTTTGGTGGTGCATTTTCTTTTAACAATTTATAATTACATATTTAATTTCGTATCACTAAATCTGGTTGAATTAAATGTGCATATTAAAATTTATAGACTGGCTGATGTTCTTTTTGTTCTCAGTTTAATACTTATAGTCAAAACACTGTAACGAATAACAAAATGGGGTTATGAAGGCTACAGGCTTGTAGGTAATAAATAATATTCGTAATGCAAGGCGATAAAAGGTTGAAGATGAGGAGCCAAGAGCGGAAACTTCAAATTAGGAACAACAATGTCAAAGTCAACTCAAATGTTTGGTTGAGAAACCGCCACATGTCAATGTCAATACCGTTGTTCTTACAAAGAAATGGAATGAATCCTCATCAATCACTAAACCCAGACCTGTGTAAATGCCAATTTATAATAATTTGGATATGTTTGATTACAGGATGAAACTTGACTTGGCCTTTGGTTTACGATAAAGCTGGTGGGTACATGCGTGCATGTTTAATCAAGCGCCACCATTGGCTTTCTCTTCTTCTTTTTTTCCTTTCATTTTCTTTATGAATAAATAACGAAAAAAGTGTTTTTTTTATCTATAACGATAACTGTACAATCTAAAATAAAAAAAATAAAAAAATGGGGGAGGAGGAGCCTCCGGCAGAGAGCTTGATCAGACACCCACCTGGGCTGTGGCGGTGGTTGTTGCTTTGATCATCCTCATTTCAATCGCTCTTGAAAAGGTTCTCCACTCAGTTGGGGAGGCACTGATATCATTTTCTCTATTTTTCTTGTTTAAATTTGTATATGTTTTCTTTGCCATACAATTTCATTTTAACATTGCATATATTTGAACATAAGAAAAAGGAGGCTTTATACGAGGCTCTTGAGAAAGTTAAAGGCGGTAATTAACATCAATCCATTACATTTCTACTTAAGAATAATAATTTATTTCTTCTGCTTCTTCTACAGAATTATTGTTTTTGTTGCAGAACTTATGGTGTTGGGATTCATTTCTTTGCTCCTGACTTTCGGGCAGAGTTATATCTCCCGGATCTGTATTCCAGAGGAAGTTGAGGATACAATATTGTTTTGCCCCAAAAAGTATGGTCAAGGGGATGCTCATGGTGATGGTCATGGTCATGGTCATGGTCATGGTCATGGTCATGGTCATGGTCATGGTCATGGTCATGGTCATGGTCATGGTCATGGTCATGGTCATGGTAATGGTCATGGTCATGGTCATGGTCATGGTGATGATCATGGTGATCATAAAGGTGGTTCTGAGGAACATCATCGGAGACTGCTTTTTTACGAAGATGCGCGTAGGATTTTAAGCGGTGCGGAATCCGCACCAGCTTGCGACAGAGTAAAATGCTTCATGTCTTCAATATATATATATACATATATATTAGTGTTTCATTCGTTGCATCCAAGTTTCTGACTAGAGTAGTTGTAAATGATGGAATGTAGGGGTACGTGCCACTTATATCAGTGCATGCATTGCATCAGCTGCACATCTTCATTTTCTTTTTAGCTGTTTTTCACGTGTTATATAGCGCCACCACTATGATGCTCGGAAGATTAAAGGTGGATGTTTCTCCTTCACTTTCTTGAAATTCCCTCGTCTTTAATTAATTGGATTATATATTCTGAATCTCTTATTATGCATTGCAGACCCGAGGATGGAAGGAGTGGGAACGGGAGTGTATCAATAGTCTTAATGAACTTAACGGTATAATAACACTTGTTAATCATCAGTACTATGCATGCATGCATGCATTTCGACTAATCAAAATTGTTGTGTTGCTTTGCTAATTTAGATCCTTCAAGATTTAGGCTCACTCATGAGACATCATTTGTGAGGGACCACACCAGAGGGGCATGGACAAAAACAAAATTCACCTTCTATTTCGTAAGACCTAATTCAGTTTTATTTAGGTATAACAAAAACAAATACACCTAACAACAAATTAAATAATCATTTTGATTTTTTAAATTTTTTTGGATTATTTTGACTTACGGGGTAAAAAAAATCTCTAACATTCGATTAAATTGTCTTTTTTGCCTCTGTTCATTTTTTGTCATGTTTGCCTTCAACATTTCATTTTACCACAAAAAAATCTCATATTTTGGAGTGTTTACCGTTTGATGACTAATAGTTCCCATTTACATAGAGATTTTTTTGGTTTAAAATGAAACGTTGGAGTTAAAATGTTACATAAAAGAATAAGGATTAAAGTAACTATTTAATCAAACGTTAAAAGTATTTTTTTTTTTTGATATTATACCTTCTGTTTACAAGCTTAAAAGGTTTAAACAATCAGACCATAGGAATGAATAAACTGTTGCAGATATGCTTCTGGTGACAATTCTTGAGGTCAGTTCGCAAGGCTGATTATTGTACGATGCGTCATGGATTCGTCAGTGTGAGTTTCCTCTGCTCGAGATTTATTTCTCTTTTTTCCGCGACAAATATAATAACTTGATACGAATGATATAGACTCATTTAACACCCGAGAGTAAGTTTGACTTTCAAAAATACATAAAAAAATCATTAGAGGATGACTTCAAGGTGGTTGTCGGAATTACGTGAGTTTTCATTTCTTTTTTCAATTTTTACTTCAATTAACCTCATTTCTCTACTGATATCGCTGGTGCTTGCAGTCCGGCACTATGGGGTATGGCGGTGCTCTTTCTCCTCTTTGATGTCCATGGTTAATTCTTGTCTTTTACCCCTTTTTATATTTATTAGTTGGGTAAAATACAAAAATGATCCCGACCATAAGGTGTTACTTTATTGAGTCTCTCGACTATTAAAAGTTATAAGATGATCATTCGATTATAAGGCGTTACTTTGTTGAGTCTCTCAACTATTAAAAGTTACAAAATATTCCCCCGACTATAGGTCATTGCTTTGTTGAGTCTCTCTACCATTAAAAGATATAAAATGGTTATACAACTATTCATATGTTCTAATCTCGCCCTTTTTTGTTAAAAAAATTGATAGTCGTATGAGCTACACATTAACATGTTGACTAAGATATAATCTTTTGATATTTTGGGATCAAATTTTATCATATCTCAGTCAAAAGGTTAACATCCAACTCAGGTTATAGTCATTTTTTTACGAAAAATGACAAGTTTGGAACATATGAATAGTCAAATGGTTATTTTATAATTTTTATAGCACGAGGACTCAAAAAATAATACCATATAATCGGGAGATCATTTTGTAACTTTTAATAATCGAAAGACTCAACAAAATATCACCCTCACCTTATAATTGGGAGACCATTTGTGTACTTGATACTTATTTGTTTAATCCCTCTTATTCAAGTATATTCATTCATGCATACTTGTTTGATGCTTTCAGGCTGGCATGTTATGACTTTCATAGGCATGATTCCTTTGGTGGTAAGAGCTTGTCCATGATAACTTAAATCCCCATTTTATTACAGGGTAAATTGGATATTTTAGTCACTTATTTATCCCATGGTTCTATTTTGGTCATTTATCTTTTTTTAAATCATACCTAATGTTGTGTTTTGATCATATGTTGTTAAAAAATTAACAATGATATTGACGTGTTAATATAAGATAATGCAATGTTATCAGGTAATTCCATGTGATCATTAAAAAAAGTGTCAAATCAACAATTTTATTTATTTTTCAAATGTCGGTGATTAAAACATAATAAAAACATAATGTTAAGCATGATTTTGAGAATAAATAGTTGAGTGACCAAAATGAAACCATAAAATAGATGGATGAACAAATAAGTAGTTTTTGCTTTATTATATTCCATATATAACAACTTCTTCTTCTTTTTTGAAATAGGGTACTTTGTATTAAAGAGAGTAACAAAGTACACCACCTCAAGGCCCTCATTAAAAAACCTCCCTAATCCTAAATGGAGGAAAAAGAGTGTACCTTGGGTGGTAGAGAGCAAATACACATAGAATAGTAACATCATTCAGCCCATACCCACACCTTACTACAATCACCAAACCAACACATAATAAAGCTAACACAGACAACCATACTACTTGCTGAAATACCTTCCACACTTCCTCGAAAAACAGTATGGGCACTACAAAAAATTAATACCATATATATCGATGCTAACATCCACCCACTGAATAGTGGCCCAACATAAAACAATATGTGCACACTAAAAAACTATCTCCACACTACCTTAATACCGCAAAAGGTCAGAGCACCAAACATCACACCTCAACTCAGAAATTCCATGAAACAAACTTCAGAAAAGCTACCTCGAAGCCAGCAAAAGCAAGAGTCCTCCTGCAACCTAGAAAGCAACCCATCACTGACACCCGTTGAGATCACCACTCCACCGCCAGCCCAAGAGCCATCAAAGCACAAACTATCTTCATCAAGAACCTCCGAAAGAAAAATAAAGGAAAAGACCCTACCCTTAATGATAACCGAACAAATCTCATGGACCACTGAAGCCCACTGCACTACCAGAGGCAATCTGGCATCAGCAGAACGGATTCTAGAACTTGTAACTTCATTGCTTGAAAGAACAGAACCCCATAAGAACCCTAAAATGATAAAAAATCAAAAGCACCACACTAACAATGAAATATATATGAAAATAACCAGACAACAATATCTCCACCGAAATTCAACCTTGCAAACTACTCTAAAAAACCTTGCAACAAGACTCATCCGACTAGAGACCAGTGAGTTAACATTTGAAATACTGACAAGGAGAAAAGCACCTGAATCAACTAACTTATATTGTTGATTCTTTGAAACATAACACCAAAGCACAAGGCTGAACCACCCACTCAAGTACAGGCCACTAGACACCACCACCAACCAAACAGAACACGGTGAGATGAAGAGCTCCACCAAGAAATTGCTTGGCAACCGATAAAACTTGAGCCACTGAAAACAGACTAACACATAAATAAACCTACAAAAAAAACTTAGAACTAAACTGCTCCAGCTCCACTTAAACACCACGAAACATCCTCAAGACCAAAGCCTTAACCCTTCTGAACCCTTGATATTCACGCACCAACCTCAAAAAATTCTAGATAAGCAAAACTAGAAAATTTGTGAATCCAGCCCTAGATGTTACTCACCTACTCTTCTATAGAAAAAACACACACAGAACCTCACCATAGTGACCCTCAATCTGCCAAGAACCTTACCCATGAAAAGAGAATGAAAGATTAGCCACAAATACCAAAGCAGAAACCGAAGGAGGGCCTAAACACTCTCACTCATACATAATATTCTAAACGGACAATAGATTATAACATTATGGCATTACCACAAACAGCTTGCATACAAATATAGCCATCACGACTTGACTTCCGAAAACAGATTAGACTATGAAAAAAATATCAGAAGCAAGCCATATCACAAACACAAAACATCAAATAATAAGAATCAGGAGAAGACACAACTGGAAGAGAAAAGAACAGCCTCACCAAACTAGAAGAGAACACCCAACCAAATGAGTAGTAAATTTAAGGACAAAAGCCAACGAAACCTAATCCCAAAAACAACAGAGCAGGGCCAATTAATCACTTGATCAAAGAACATAAGAGGATTCGACAGCACTGAGTTAAGCTTATGAAATCTAGAGAGGAGTGGTAAAAGCATAGCGTGAAACAACAAAGACGAAGGTGGTGGAGGCGGCTACCGCCTCGCATGGAAACCCTTGAAAGATAACTTTTCAGAGAGTATTCGAAGACAGAGACCTTTTTCGATATAACAACTTCTTTTTATTTTCTAAATAAAAAAAGGTAACTTTAGCAATTGGAACCAAACTTCAAGGAATTATAGCACAAATTGCATTGAAAATAGTAGAAAAACACATTGTTATACAAGGGAAGCCTCTTGTGTCAGTCATTGACGAGCATTTTTGGTTCGATTGGCCTCCCTTAGTCCTCCATCTTATCCACTTCATCTTTGTTTCAGGTGTTTTTCTTTTACCCATTCAATAATTCGCATCACAATAACCACCATTGTGTAAATTCTGATATTCTTTTATGTATATGTTTGATCTGTTGAATGCATTCGAGATCACATATTTCTTTTGGATATGGGTAACGTTGATGTTCTTCTTCCTATCCAGATAATGGCTATAAAAAGTGGAACTGGTTTTTCTAACCATTCCTTATAATGCAGTATGAGTTCGGGCTAAGGTCTTGCTTTCATAAAGATTTTACTCTTATAGTCGTAAGAGTTTGTCTGGGGTAAACCATTACTCTATGTTTTATAAATATGTATTATGTTGCACTTATAAAGATGGAAGGATGAATTTTGGACATGGTACTAGTCCAATTCATGTGCAGCTACATCACACATCCACTCTACGCCCTTGTTACTTAAGTAAATCCTCTTTAACCCTTGCCATAGTACTTAATTACAGTTGCTGCAGTTGCGGTTGTGGATGTTGCATAGGATAAAATATAATTTACTTTTTAAAAATTATTATGATTTTATGTTATGGTGTCGCGGTGACTTTAGAAAATATTATGAAGCGGTTGTTGTAATGTATTGTGGTCGTAATTCAATACTATGGCCCCTAGCGATCCATGGTAGACAATGTTTTGGGTTCTTGACAACTGTCGCTTTCGATGTCAAATAAATTCCTTTTTCTCGATTAATAAATAAGGAAATATGTAGTATAGAGAAATAAGGGTTGAATCCTCAAGGACTTAGAAAATCACAAATTTATGTTTGAATAGTTTTAACCAGGGGAAGAATAGTAAAATGGGGGGTTTGTAATATTAGATTTAAATAGTAAAAAAATGATTAAATAAATTAAAGCAATTAAAGTAAAAATAAGAGGATGAAGATTGTGAATAAATACGGTAAAAATATCCTCAAGCCTTGCTTTGACTCAATTTCCTTTAGATCATCGAATAAGATTTTCCCTCCGGGATTCACGTCGGTTACTTTGTCTACAAGGGTAATCCGCGTGACTCTATCTTGTATACCGAATACCCAAGGCAATCTTTGATTCTGGCTTCGGGAATTGTTTCTAACAACATCAATTGTCGTAGATCAATTTCCGTTTAAGTTCATGGCGACCGACTCGGATTGTTGCTTCAATAATCGTTAATTCCGATCTCAAATCCCTCTTGGAAAAGCTATCTCACCAAGTGTGTTCCCAGGAAGTCGAATTGCTTTCTATAAGACGAATCTTCCTCCCACACGTTTAATCGCAACAACCTCTTGACCAAAGTCAATCTTTGATTTTGAAAACTGTTTTGATTTTGAAAAATAAGCGCAGAGATTGAGAGAGATATTCCGAAGATATTAAGTGCCTGTTTCAATTCTCCCGTTGGAATTGAGTCATCGCATCAGCTCTCGGCTTATGAAAAATTTAGCTAACCATGAAAAAATTCATACTTAGCATTTTGAAAACAAAGCTTGAAAAATAAAAGAAAAATGAAAAGAACTTGAAAAGTAAAAAGAGAAAGCTTTTATAAAAACTAGAGAGAAAAGAGAATTGTAATCTGAATGATGAGTTTAGGCTTACCCCAAGTGGGTATTTATAGCCTCTTAATGCCTAAGGATAAACAAAGAAAATAAATAAAATAATCCTAAAGATAATTGTTTTTTATTTAAATTCAAACTTTAAATTAGTCTCCTAATGCAACTCTGCTCGTCCATCTTCCAGAAGGCATAGAAACCACCACTGACTGAACCTTCTAGAAACTTTCACATCATACCGCGTCTTACCCAGAGTCGTGCCCATGTCTCCAGCTGTGACCAAATAATAAAAAATGCAAAATTCGCCAGTTTTATCACTAATTCTGGAAAGTAAGGACATGCAAGAAAATAGGCATAACACAACCAAATCAACAGCAGTAATTCCATAAAATCGAATAAATAAGAGCAAATATTGACGATTCTAAACACTCATCAAATTCCCCCTCACTTATCTCATGCTTGTCCTCAAGTATGATTAATCAAATCAGTCAAAAATTTCATTTACCGTTCTTTGTCAAGTTTCACATTCAATGAAGCAAGGTAGAGACCACAATAACTATTCAAGTCAAGAAATCAATCAACTGAACATCACCAATTGGAACAAGTCAAGTGCAATTGTAATATCCATTAATTCATCAATCTCAATGCTTATTTAACTCAATGCCTTATCATGATTCAATCAATGTGTTTGGGGTAAAGAAACACTCAATGCCAGAATTGACACGATATTACCATAGACATGCAAGTAAATCAAATCTCCACTACTAATAAGAACACGATTCATAAATCAAAGGGTCTTTTATTGGTTGCAACGAGGCTTAGGTAAAGGTGGGGAAAAGGCTAAATATATGGATAAATATTCAAGGCAAGGAACTAAAAAATAATAATTTCAACTCCATCAAAACAAAACATGAAGCGCAACAAGATAAAAAGACAACATATCAAACAACAAATTTCTTTTCGAAGTGCATTTTTTTCTTCTCTTTGTTGTTGTTCCATTTTTTTCACGTCTTTTTTTCTTTCTTTCGAATAATTCCTTTTTTTCTTTTTTTTCATGGAGCATACATCTGATAACTGTTCACTTGCCCTGAAAATGTAGAAAAGAGTGATAAAATAAAAGGCTCGGGTTTATAAATATGGTGAAAATAAAGAAATGGGAGTAGGCTCGAAAGTGGTTAACTAGGGAAAAATACATGGGTAGGCTATTTATGGGGAAACAAAATGGTTAATCCTAAGGTGCCCAAATCATTTTTAAGCATCATGTTCATGTGTAATCTCAACAGTATTTAACATGCAGGTTCTAGAATATCAATGCTAAATTCGAAACACTCAATCCAACAAAATAAGAGCGAAAATGATATACTCGTAATGGCTCAAATCTCACCAAATTGTTTCATCCATTGAGTTAATCACATTTCAACCAACAAAGTCATGGAATATCACAAAAAATACTAACTTGATCACAGTTCATGCTATTCACTATCAAGAACATCCTAACCTAAACAATCATGTGTTCCAAAATAATCATAGCATTCCAAAAATTTTCAATATGACAAAGAAATTCAATGAAATTTCATCAAATTCAACCAACACATACTAGAATTAAAACATAAAGATAAGCAAAGGGAAATTCAACATACACTCTACTCCCCCTCACTTAAACTGTTTTGCCTCAAAACGGAAAACTAAAGTGCAAGAGAAGGAATAGAGTACTCCCTGGATTTAATGTAAACCACGACCATGGTGGGAGGCAAAGAAGTAGGCGACTCGGGTTTGATGCCGTGAACTAGAAACATGGTCAGGTTGTATCGTCGGTGGAAAATCGGCTTTTAAATCCTCTGTAAAACCATAAGCCATATGGTACATTAGTAATAGTTGAATGGAAATAAGATCAGAATTTACCTCCGGAGTATTTTTCGATGTCACTGAATGCATCGAACACGATGAAAAAGTCGACTGTTGTGGATGAGAGGAAGTAATGACCTCGGTTGGTGTGCACTAGAAGAACAGTGATGGAGAGCATAGCAGAGATGGATAACGAATAGTGCTAGATCTGGGGTGGAGAGAGACAGTGGGTGCGAACGTCGAACGGTATGACGTGGTCGGAGTGTTTGGTTATGGCCTCGAAAACATTGTAGAGTAGAGATATTGAAGCACGTTAGCAAGGGCGACGATGAGGAGAGGAAGAAAGGATGATGGTCTCGTACTTTTGGGGAAGGAGTGATCGGGTTTGAGAATATGAAGAGGGTTGGGTTAAGTTTGGTTCTATCGTGCGTTGGAGGGGTGGGTGATTGAGTTTGAATGAAATTTGGGGTTTTGTTTTTAATTAGGATAAAAGGGAATTTAAAAAATAAAATAAAAAGGGTGATAGAGATAGGGATGGTGGTGTTCACGGTCAAAGGGAAAAGGAAGAGAAGAGAGGATTGGGAAGTGAGGGCGACAGAAATATAACAAAAAAGGGGAAAATTTTTTGGGGATTTGCTAACATGCGCCGACCTCCCTTAAGAGGTTTTGCTAACGTGCGTCATTTAGTGAAACGGTGCGCACGGGCTGGGGTATTTTTTTGCTTTGTTCGACTGTTCACTGCTCAGTAGATTCCGAAATCGGCACGGTTCGAATGAAATTTTCGTAATTCTTCATTTTTTAAGTTTGAATCCAAAATATTTGGTTCTTGCAAAATAAAAAAAAATTAAATAAAACATGCTTAATAAAAATAAAATTAAAAATAAAAATGTAACGGAATTAAAAACAATGAGTTGCCTCCCATTAAGCGCTTTTGTTTAACGTCGTTAGCTCGACGACCTGATTCAGACTACAGGTTCTGTGACAAATACTTCCACTTCATTCACTTTTTCCAACTATGAAATTTCTTATGAGAAATTCGAAAATTCTCATAAAGATTTCTTCGAATATTTCCCAAATTAAAAATATTATCGAAAAGAATAGCCGTCAAAACATATTTTTTACCAAAGAATGATTTTTTCAAACGATTCCTCGATGGTTTCGGCTTAGTTTTTGGTGCCTGCAAAAGGGAAGGTAAATATTTAGTGTTTAAAGGAGTTAAGATCAAATCTGAATCAACAACTGAAATATTTTTCAACTCCCTTATGTCATCTTTTTTATCATCCGATTTCCTATATAAATCATCAACAAAGTTAGATTCATCATCAACAAGCTCAGTAACGCCAACAAAATTAATATTATGCACGTTATCCGGATATCTCATTGCTTTATAAACATTAAATTTTACAATCTCACCGTCGAACTCTATAGTAAGAATACCACTTCGAATGTCAATTTTTGTATTTGACGTGCTCATAAAGGGACGACCGAGGAGGATTTTAGAACCAATGTGGCTACGATCATTTTTAATATCAATCACATAAAAATCAGCAGGGAAAATTAAGTCATCTACCTCTACTAGAACATTTTCTATGAGTCCTTCAAGATAAATAATTGATTTGTCGGCAAGCTGAAGTCTAATTCTTGTCTCCTTCAAAGGCTCAGTGGAAATTAAATTATAGACGGAGAGAGGCATTACATTGATAGAGGCACCTAGATTGCACATGGCTCGCTTAATCCTAACTTTACCAATTTTACAAGGTATTGCGAACATACCTTGGTCTTTCAGTTTTGGTGGTAACTTTCGTTGGAAAATAGTTGAGACATGCTATCCCAAATTTACCTTCTCGTTTCCATTCAGTCGTCTTTTATTAGTGCAGAGATCTTTAAGGTACCTGGCATACCTCGGTACTTTCCAGATTACATCAAGAAGCGGAATATTTATTTCCACTTTTCGTAATACATCCAAGATTTCTCTATCATCTGATTGTTTTCTCTTTTAATGAATCTTTCCGGAAATGAAGGTGGAATGGCATAGGGAGATGGTGTAGAATTAGTTTTCGATTCGTCTTTATTCTCTTCTCGAGATTCTACTTCAACTGCTTCTTCTTCCTTCTGAGAGTTCGAATTTTCTTCTTTCTTCCAGGATCTTACGCTTACTTTCTTTGGGTCTGGTTGTTCAACAATTGTACCACTTCGGAG
Source organism: Hibiscus syriacus (assembly GCF_006381635.1). Lineage (NCBI taxonomy): Eukaryota > Viridiplantae > Streptophyta > Magnoliopsida > Malvales > Malvaceae > Hibiscus > Hibiscus syriacus. The sequence goes on from NW_024062640.1 coordinate 795,634, forward strand.
GGTGATGGAGCTAACATTCTCTATTGGATTCGGCTCAATTTGTGATGATAGCCTCCTTTGTGACTCTAATCTCCCCACGGTTTGAATCAGTTGGCTCAGTTGCTTGTCTATATCTTGGAAGAGGGCTTCAGTATGAATATGGAATTTTTCATGGGTAAGTGCTAACCTCTCGACAATCGAATCTAATGATGTCTTATACGGCTGTTGTTGTGGTGGAGGTGGTCTCGCTTGATAACCTTGATCCGACCTTAATATTTGAGCATAACTAAAATTTGGATGATCCCTCCATCCTGGGTTGTAAGTATTGTCGTAGGGATTGTAAGTTTTTTGGGGAGGACCTGGAAAGTTTTCGACTGTATTGACTTGAACTGTTGCATCATCTTGAATCAGTGGACAACCGTCTATCGGATGATCAGGTAATGCACATATTCCACATAATCGGTTTGGTCATGTCTTTCCTGCAACAAGAGAGTTGACGACTTCGGTTAACTTATCTATTTTATTTTCCAAGGAAGATGAACTTATCTCATGAACCCTTCGAGAAGGATCATTATTTATACGAAATTGTTGGGAATTTTCAGCCATTGTCGTATTAAGTCCCTAGCCTCAGTAGGAGTCATATTCACCAAGGCTCCACCGCTAGTAGTATCGATCATCTTCATTTCCAGGGGAGATAATCATTCATAAAAGTATTGAAGGAGTGTTTGTTCAGTTAACCCATGTTGTGGGCAACTAGAACATAACTTCTTAAATCTCTCCCAGTAGTCGTAAAGTGACAATCCATCAAGCTGATTGATTCCAAGTATCCTCCTTCGTAGTTCGCTTACTTTCGCCGTAGGGAAAAACCTGTCAAGAAAAATACGAGTCATTTGAGCCCATGTAGTAATAAATTAGGAGGAAGATAAAATAACCACTCCTTGGTCGAATCGGCTAAGGAAAAAGGAAAAGCTCTAAGTTTGATTTGGTCCTCGGTTACTCCCTGTGGTCTCATGCTGGAGCAGACCATATGAAATTCCTTGAGATATTTGTGTGGATCCTCGTTTGGCAATTCACGGAATGTAGGGAGGAGATGAATAAGGTCGGTTTCCAACTGGTATGGAGTTTCGCTTTGGGGAAAATCAATGCTCAAAGGAACTTGTTTAGTAGGAGTCGCGGCTAACTCCCAAATAGTAAGTTCGACCATCGGATTTATATTACCTGAATTTGATTCTTCTTCTGGATCTGTTTGTTGTCTCCTTCTCTCCCGAAGTGTCTGTGCGTGGAGTCTCCTAGCTTTGGCTTCGATCTCCGGGTCGTACTCCACTAATGCTCCTGGATTAGACCTGGTCATAAATCAAAAGCAAACAAAAAATTAGTAGCTTTGACGAAGTCCCCGGTAACGACGCCAATTTGACAACTGTCATTTTCAATGTCAAATAAATTCCTTTTTCTCGATTAATAAATAAGGAAATACGTAGTTTAGAGAAATAAGGGTCGAATCCTCAAGGACTTAGAAAATCACAAATTTATGTTTGAATAGTTTTAACCAGATGAAGAATAGTAAAATGAGGGGTTTTGTAATATGAGATTTAAATAGTAAAAAAATGATTAAATAAATTAAAGCAATTAAAGTAAAAATAAGAGGATGAAGATTGTGAATAAAAACGATAAAAATAGCCTCAAGCCTTGCTTTGACTCAATTTCCTTTAGATCATCGAATAAGATTTTCCCTCTGGGATTCATGTCGGTTACTTTGTCTATAAGGGTAATTTCTGTGACTCTATCTTGTATATCGAATACCCAAGGGAATATTTGATTCCTGCTTCGGGAATTGATTCTAACAACATCAATTGTCGTAGATCAATTTCCGTTTAAGTTCGTGACGACAGACTCGGATTGTTGCTTCAATAATCGTCAATTTCGATCTCAAATCCCTCTTGGCAAAGCTATCTCGCCAATTGTGTTCCTAGGAAGTCGAATTGCTTTCTATAAGCCGAATCTTCCTCCCATACGTTTAATCGTAACAACCTCTTGACCAAAGCTAATCTTTGATTTTGAAAACTGTTTTGATTTTGAAAAATAAGCACAGAGATTGAGAGAGATATTCCGAAGATATTAAGGGCCAGTTTCAATTCTCCCATTGGAATTGAGTCATCGCGTCAGCTCTCGGCTTATGAAAAATTTAGTTAAGCATGACAAAAGTCATACTAAGCATTTTGAAAACAAATCTTGAAAAATAAAAGAAAAATAAAAAGAACTTGAAAAGTAAAAAGAGAAAGCTTTTAGAAAAACTAGAGAGAAAAGATAATTATAATCTGAGTGATGAGTTTAGGCTTACCCCAAGTGGGCATTTATAGCCTCTCAAAGCCTAAGGATAAGCAAAGAAAATAAATAAAATAATCCTAAAGATAATTGTTTTTTTATTTAAATTCAAACTTTAAACTAGTCTCCTATTGCAACTCTGCTCGTCCATCTTCCAGAATGCGTGCGGAGGAAGTCTTCTAGAAATCGTCGCTGACTGAACCTTCTAGAAACTGCCACGTCAGACCGCGTCGTGCCCAGAGTCGTGCCCATGTCTCCAGCCGTGACCAAATAATAAAAAAATGCAGAATTTGCCCATTTTATCACTAATTCTGGAAAGTAAGGACCTGCACGAAAATAGGCATAACATAATCAAATCAGCAGCAGTAATTCCACAAAATTGAATAAATAACGAGCAAATATTGAAGATTCTAAACACTCATCAGTTCTAAATGTGCTTGACTGATTGTTGATTTGTAGATGGGATCAACCATGAAGAGGTCAATCTTCGATGAACAAACTTCCAAGGCCCTAAAGCAGTGGCACAAGAAGGCTGCCCAGAATACAGGTGACCACCATGGCCATGGGAAGACGGAAGCTTCTCTTCATAAAAAAGCTGATGGTGCTTCGCCGGGCACCGGCTCCAGTGATACCGGCCATCAGGATCACAATGCTGAAGGGCAGACGACGTCAAACACCACCGGTATAGGTGACCTTCTAACATGACCAAGATGTAGGAAAACGATAGATCCATCCAATTTTCATTGCTTTGGGCTCACGTTGGAAGATAATTAAACAGGGATTTCAATTAGTCTACAGGCTTTAGGTCATAAGAACTACCTGACAGATTAACAACTACGTCTATTACTTAATTACTCGTTTAATTCATTTTAATTGTAAGTACAATACCCGGTGGGTGTCGCTTGTTGTAATGTAATATTCTTCATCATTATACATACAATAATATCATTAGTGTTACTCCATGCAAACTGGGTTACATCTGAATTAGAAGGAGATGAAACCCAATTAAGTACTTATAATTATGTTTGTTTGTTTTTTATGTAAGGGTAATCAAGAATTACACATTATCTAGCATGTACATGCAAATAAGCAGAACCACTAGAATCTCTATAAAACCTCTCGATAATATTTATTGGGGAATCATCAACTAGGTGCACCTTCACTAGGTAATCAGCCACTCTATTACTCTCACGCTAAAAGTGTCATCTCACGATTAGATGGTTAATTAAAACTAAATTAGAATTAAATTGATAAAATATACAAATAATAATAAACAATTATATAATTATTTTAATTTTATTAATTTTCACATCAATAACTTCGTCAAAAATTAATGTCTACCGACTTAATTGGCACGATTAAATAGATAGATGAAGTGATTGACAGATTTTCAAAATTAATGGTCAAAATTAAGGAAACAATAGTTAAATGGTCCAACAAATACTTTACCCTAATATAACTGTTGCAAGTGCAATTCACTGGGCGGATTTTACAGAATGAGTACTTAAAACCCAATCTGAATCACAATGGTCCGAGGCCCAAATCTGAATTGTCTTTTTATTACTATGTTTTATAGTCAGCCTCAGCCACATTTCCCCGCAGAGATTTTGAGTTTCTTTTGTTGCTACAGCATCCTTCACACCCATGGCTTCGTCGGCACCGCCAGACTCGCCCTCTACCGTCCGAAATGCAAGGCCCGCTCGGTTTTTTCAAAAACGCCATGAAATGCAAACACAACTTCATCCAGTTCTTCGCGATGTCCGGGATTTTGCTTTTGAGCGTCAGATCTTTGGGCCAGAAGTACCGCATCCACGACCTCGAGGAGGATACAGCTGCTCTCAAGCAAGAGAAACAATCTCTCACCGATCGAATGCGTAACATAAAACGTGGCCTCCTCCACGAAGCTTCCCTCGAGCCCTCCACGAAGCTTCCCTCGAGCCCTCTGGTCGCTTCGCACCCCGCCTCCGCCTCCGCCTCCTCTTTGGTGACGATAGTTAGACTCTTCTAATCCTACTGTCTAGTATTTTGTTTTTCCCCTTGAAACTGCATTTCTTTATTATGTCCCCTTTACGTTGAGAGAACGACTGAAAAATTAGGGTTTTGCTCTTTGCTAATAATATATTTTCAGAATGCTTCCAGAATCATTGCAAAAAAAAAACTTGAATTTCCGAAATTCTCTTTGTTTTCCTTATGTTCATGTTTCTGGCTGAGTTCATATGATATGAACAAAAAAATTGATTCAATTCCTATCGTGTGATGATTTCAGCAGGTCTTCATGTTTGTCAGTCTAGATTAGTACTTTAATTTTTAAGGGTTTATCCATCAGGTTAAATGGAAGTGATATTATGGTCTTTGTGTATTCGGCACGTTAATATCTATTGTTTTAAGTTGAATTGAATTGTTACTATGGTCTGTTTATAGTTGTGGCACATTAAATTTCTTATTGTTTCTGCGTAGTTTTAGATGGTATTCATGATTTGCTCCCAATTATATACAAGGAATCACGCTTTTAGAGTGGCAGTAGTTGAAAGTTATGTGGTTTGAGAACATTTTTATTTCTTAATGTCAGCAAAGCACTTGATCTTAGGGAAGGAAGTTTCTGCTCAGTTGAATTTTTTAGTGATGCTGTAAACATCAATCCTAGCTCAAAATGGGTTTGAAAAGATGTTTGGCTTCTGATTGTCTTCTTTGTTTTCTCTGTCACTGCTTCATTCCGTTGTTATCCTTGTAACAGGTTCTGTTATTATAGGGTAACCATAATAAAAAAGATTCACTTATACTTCATAGTGACCTCCCAGCAGTTGTTATGGGCTGAGGGTGGAAGAAGTTCATGGGAACTCGAAATGGCTGTCTTCTAAGCAGTTGTATGTCCTATGGCCATGGGAAGGTTCTTACGGAGCTTGATTTAACTTTTTAATTTCATTTCATTTCCTTTCCATTTTTTTTTGGTTTTATTTGGAAGGAGTAACCTTATCGTCTTCCTGATCTGGTCATTTTCTAAGACTGTTTTGAGTATGATAATTTAGCAACATGATATATCCTTTTGCTAATGCTAGAATGTTCTTGAATAATTTGCTCCATGCTCTTGACTTTCCCTTCTCTTAAGCTATGATGAGCGCTTGAATAATTTGCTCTCTATTGTGTAATTAAATTTGAATATGATAAAAATTGAGAAAAAGAAGATAATAGGAAGAAGAAGTGCGCATATATTACTAAAAACATAAACCTTCCTCTTTCACCCTTTTGTTTTATTTATATTCATGGCTAAGCTTCTAGAATTAGCCAACCACAAAATCTGTTAACCCATGTGGCATTCTTCTTTCTCTATCGTGCTCCTCCTGATTCCTTAGATTGCCGTTGAGGATGAGTTGACCTCTCCTGATGCTTCTCTCTGTAGTTGAGTTATCAAAATTGTTTCGACCCCTTCCCCGGTTGTTATATGTTTTCCATCTATAACATCACCCCCTTCCTTTACTGCAACATTGTCCTCAAGCTTGACGGGATTCCAGTGCTGTTCCAATAATGGCAATGGCGTTATTTGTTGTTGGGGTTGTCCTCGACAAGGTTTAAGTTGTGACGCATGAAATACAAGATAAATCCGAGCAGTAGTTGGTAGCTCCAAACAGTATGCTACAGCTCCAATACATTCTAAAATGCGATAAGGTTTGAAATAATGTGGACTAAGTTTCTGTTGTCGTTTTAACCATTGTGATATCTGCTGATATGGTTGTGAACGAACAAACACCTAAGTCCCTGTGTTAAACTCAATTTCTATGGATGTTTATCATATTGGTTCTTCATTCATAGTTGAGCTTGTATCAAATTCTGTTTCAGTTCATGTAAAATTGCATCGCGATCTCGAAGGTCTTGATCGACTTGTTTGTTATTGGTTTCTTTCTCCATATAATGAATTATCGTGGATGGTTTATGACCATACAATGCTTTGAAGGGTGTCATTTGTATCGACACCTAATACGACGTATTATACCAATTCTCGACCCATGAAAGCTAATTCTCCCATTTACCAGGTTCGTTTGTAGTCAAGCAAGGCAAATACATCTCGACACAATGATCAAGAGTTTTCGTTTGCCCATCGGATAAAGGATGATATGTTGTGCTCATGTAAAGTTGAGTTTCCTGTAGACGAGCCAATTCAGTCCACACCTCATTGAGAAAAATTCGGCCTCTATCGCTTACCATTCTCCGAGGTACACCATGGAGTTCGATAATTCCCTTTAGCAGCACGTGGGCTGTAACACCTAAAACTAGTATGACATGCAATCGACCGTTTAAAATGTCACACGGAACCATCGGAGTGGTTAATCAAATATTTTCTTTATTTGTTCAATTATAACAAACATTTGTAAATGCTCATAAGGAAATAAAACGACAACATTTATATAAAACGGTTTACATCAAGAACTCTAAAAAACATAATAATTCAATTTATACAGACCTGCGTTTAAAACAAGATATTACTTGAATATGTAAAATGAGGTATACAAATATACATGCTCTTAAGAAGAACTCGAGACATACTCTACTTTGAAATCTCGTTCTGGGCCTAGGTTGAACAAAAGCTCCTCAACAGCTCCACCCATAAATCTGCATAAGGATACAAATTTCAAACGTTGAGCTAACTAGCCCAGTGTCACACTGAAAGATTCTGCATCTCGAAGCTCACACACCTCTTTAGTCTACCAAGGATGAGGCATGGAATATCTACATCAGATACAACACCCTTGACTAACCCACCCTTTGAGAGTGTCAGACCTTGTGCTCTAGTTAGTCAATTTAAAATACCTTGCGCACTACCTAATGATATTCGGATTGATTCTATACTTCTACACTGCTATCCTTACTAAAGGAACTCGGGTGTCCTGATCGTTTCCCGAGCATCAATCAAGGCTAGTTTTATGTCACCTTAATTGATCTTATTTCTAAGTGTGATTAATCATTATTAATGTTTCCACTTGAAATCTTATTTGAAGTAATTATAGAGTTCTTGGGAAACCTCATAGTTCTCCTAAAATTTCTTGAAAAATAATGCCGAAAATGTACACTAGTACTGATATTGGTCATTCGGTATCGGTACTGGTCCTTTAGTATCAATACATTCCTTGGGTATCGATACACATTTTATGTTCGATGGTTGAAATATGCCCAGGAGTATCGATACTTCTACCCTAGGCTTCGATACTCTCATGAGTATTGATACCAAATTTGGCTTCGATATTTTTAAAAACCCTCCAGTATCAATACTTACCCTTGGAGTATCGATATTGGACACTTAGTATCAATACTTTTTTAATTTAGTATCAATACTACTTTTGAAACTTAAATAATTTCAGACTGGTTTGAAGGATAATATTGATATTGTTTTTTCAATACCGATACCCTCGCTCAATATGGCCCTATTTGGGCTCTCAAATTCACCCACATTACTACTTTGAGGTTCCTAATTGTTATTAGTGTCTTATGTGATCAATTAGGGTCATAACTAAGGCTTTAAAACATATTTAAAACATAAATCATGAAATCTACCATGGAAATGCTCATTTAAACTGAACTCATATGCTATCTTGCATTTCCAATGACTCACTAAAGGTATGAATGAGTTGCGAGTGTGTTACCTGATTTCCCTTGTTGCTAAAGCCTCTCCCAAATCAACTAGAAGACACTTTTTTCGTTCCCCTTTGCTTTAAAATTATCTCCTACCTATTTCACTAAACAAGGTAGAAAAATATATTACTAACTAAACTAGGTGTTTTATACAATTTAAATACACTCTGTATAATTCAAATCTACCCAAAACGGGCTAGAATCCATAAATTCTCATAAACCTCTCAAAAACCTATTTTCGTTTCCATGGCTAAAAACTTGAGAAGTGGAGCTTAAATTGAAGCTAGAAGAATGGAGATTATTTTTCTCACCTTGATTTAACCACACCAAACTTGAAATACTTGCTAGCTTCTATTTGGAAAGGAAGAGGAAGATAAAAGATGGATGGAAGAGGAGTAATGATGTCTAGAAAAATATCCTCAAATACTTGCTCCGGAATCGGCAAGGGTTGTAAACTTGCAGGGGTTAATGTTTCAGCTTTCATTCTTTGACATACTTGTCAATCATGAACAAAATTTTGCACATCATTTCACATTCCTTTCCAATAAAAATTGGTGGATAATCGATGCCAAGTTCTCTAGATTCTCGCATGTCCTCCCATGGTTGAGTTATGAAAATCTCTCAACAATAAGCTTTTCAACACATTTTCATTCGGACCAACGGTTCTGCCCTTAAATAACACGAACCCTTCTTGAATTTTGTACTCCGTATTAGAGAGCTTTCCTTCTTGAATTTGATTCCAGAGGTTCTGTAGCTCTTTTTCAATGCTTCTAGCTCTTTAGATATCCAAGAATGCCTAAAGTGGTTTTGGATAAAGCCTTAAGCATAGTTGAATCTTCCCATGATTACGCATAGACAATCGATTTAATTTGCCGGGTCGGTATTGAATTTCAAAATCATACTCAATCAACTTTGAAAGCCAACGTTGTTCTGGTGTTTGAATGGTTTGTTGTGTAAGTTCCCTCAAAGATTTTTAGTCAATGATAATGAAGAATGTTCTGCCGAGAAGGTATTATCTTCATTGACTCACGACTTGGGTAATAGCAAACATCTCTCGGTGGTATGCGGAAACTCCTTGCATTCTTATGCTCAATTTTTAACTAAAATATGACAATGGTTTCTTGTATTGAAGAAACAACGCTCCAATTCCTACCTATGATGCATCTGTCTCAACCATAAATTCTTTGTCAAAACAAGGAAGAGCAAAAATTGGCGTTGTATGAAGTCACTCTTTCAATTGGTCAAATGTAGCTTGATGGTTTGGTGACCAGGAGAAATTGTTATTTTTCTTAAATAAATCAGATAAAGGAGCTGTTATGAATGCAAACCCATGAACAAATCATCGGTAGTACCCTGCCAAGCCAAGAAATCCTTCACTTCTTTGATATTTTCGAGTACGGGCCACTGTTGAATAGCTTCTACCTTGGTTGGATCCATCCTCAATCCTTGACAAGTTACTACATGTCCCAAATATTCAGTTGATTCTTGTTAGAAGGTACTCTTGGACCTCTTAGCCACTAATTCATTTGCTCGTAGAATCTGCAAGACCCTTCTCAAGTGTTCTAAATTATCACTAAGTTCTGCTAAACACCAATATATCATCCAAAAAGACAGACATATTGACGCAAACATGTTAGAAAAACCAGGTTCATGGTTAACTGAAAAGTGGACAGTGTATTGGTGAGGTTGAATGGCATTACGATAAATTCGTAATGACTTTTGTGTGTTCGAAATGTGGTCTTGTGCACATCCTTAGAGCGAACTCTAATATGATGATACCCTGTCAGAAGGTCGAGCTTCGAGAAGAACCAGGTAGCCCCTTGCTCATCGAACAATTCTTCTTTTGTAGGAATAGAATTTTTTCCCTTAGGGTGCATTTGATTAACAGAATGTAAGATTACCAGTGGAAATAAAAGATTACCAAGGAACAGGATTACTGGGAATGTTGTATTTTGTGTTTGGTTAGTTTAGCAAGAATGAAAGATCGTGTTTGGTTAAAGGAATAAAAGACTACTGAATGTATATTTGACCAAATTGTCCTATTATATATTTATTTTTTTAACAAGTTGAAAAATATTTATATATTTTCTTTAAAAAAATTAAATTCATAAAATTTATATATATATTTTTACAAAATTGAAAATATAAAAAGGTTTAATGAAAGGGTAAAATTTTATTTTAACCCCTGAACTTCATATAAAATTTTAATTATAGACTTTTTTTTTTATAAATCTAAAATAGTTTAAGGATAAATTTGTAATTTAATCTTCATAAAATTTTTATTATTCAATAACAAAATAAATGATATTTTTGAAAGAAAATTTTTTAAGGGCATTTTAGTCCAAAATGCCGGTAATCCAACAATACCTAAGGAAATGAAGCTAATGACATTCCCGGTAATATATCCTAAAAAATACACTATTGGTAATGTAAGATTACCGGGAATGACATTCCCGGCCAACCAAACGGGAGAATGTGGATTCCATTCTCATGGGAATCTCACAATCCCCAACCAAACACACCATTAATGATAATCACGTTTAATGCCCCATAATCAACGCAAAATCTTCAACTTCGTCTTTTTTAACCAACACCACTGCCGATGAAAATGGACTGTTACTTCGTCGAATGACCTGGTCTTCCAACATTATTTTCACTTGTCACTCGATTTTCTCTTTTTGGTAATATGGATATTGATATGGTTGATCGTTCACAGGATTTTTGTCAAGATCCAAATGGATAGGATGGTCAATATCTCGTGGCAGTGGCAGCCTTTTAGGAGGAACAAACACTTCCTCAAACTCTTCAAGTAATTACAACACTTCTTTATGCACTTTGTTTCTCACAAGAACCTCTCCAGTATCTAATTGCAAGCAATAAAATTCTGCTACTCCTTGTGTATTGCTCATCTACTTTAGTGGTTGATATTGAACCAGTTGCAAACCAAAACTAGTTTCCCCTTGCCACTTATATTTCTTCCCTTTCACATGAAATTCAAGGTGAGTTAGGTGTAATCCATGGTAATAGGACCCAACATAGCCATCCATGCCACTTCTAACACTACTTCGGTACCTTTCAACAATAATAAATAGAAATATGTTGGCAACGTAGACCCTTGAACCTTCACCTGAAGGTTACGAATACATCCTTCACTTTTTAACCTTCGTCATTACCCATCAAAACCCCAAAATGAGATGTCTCAACAGCCTTCAATCCCAAATATTTGGTTGATTACATAAAATTATGCGTATTTTCACCATCAATTAGTATTTGGACTTCTTGCCCTTGAATCAATCCTTTAACTTGTAGTGTGTTGGGCGTATAACAACCAGCAAAGCATTTAATGACACCAAAGAGGGTTGCCCCACTACATCTTTTTCTTCCTCAATATTTGCATCATTTTCTTTTCTTACGGCCTTTTAGAATGTTATTAAGAACACAAAAATGAATACAAGAATATGGAATATGTGATAACTAAACATAAGCTGGTTTTTATACATAATACATAAAGCGGTTATTCTTAACAACTCTAACAACCGAGTAACAACCTCTTAACAACCAACCAGCGTGGCACATCATCCAGTCACACAACCAACGTGGCACATTTACAATAACTGCATTGCTAACACTGCTAATCTTCTCTCTACTTTTTCTTGTCTCCTGTATTAAAAAGAATGAACACATACTTCATAGCGAAACTCCTCAAACGCAGCTCGGGCAAGGGGCTTAGAAAATCCATAAGCTATTTGATGTATAGATGGAACATAACTAACACATAGTTGACCATCAGCTACATTCTCACGAACAAAATGAACATCAAGATCAACATGCTTGGATTGAGCATGATAGACTAGATTGGCGCTCATGGCCACAACACTGGTGTTTCATACCAGACAACAAGCTCATGACACTGTTGAATGCCAAGGTCAGCCAAAAGAGCATTTACCCAAGTTATATTTGTAGTTTCATCTGTTATACTCTTGTATTCGACCTCCATCGTAGACTGAGAGATTGTTCGTTGTTTTTTCGAGCACCATGTAATGAGATACTTGCCAAGAAATACACCATATCCAGTGATAGAACGCATGTCATCAATACTAGCACCCCAATCCGCGTCAGCAAATACAACAATGTTCAATCCATGAACAACAGGTGAGAATAGAAGTCCAAAGTTAAGAGTGGAGGATAAGTAGCGAAGTATTTTTTTACTGCAACAAAATAAGCTTCTCGTGGTTCATGCATATATTGAGCAACTTGTCCCCCACTAAATGAAATGTTAGGTCGTGTATGACAAACATACAAAAGAGAGCCAACTATACTTATGTATTCATTAGCATTAAGAAGAAGCTCACCATCTTCATGCGAGAGTTTGGGGGACACTACCATTGGCATGGCACAACTTGCTGCAGTTGACATTCCAGTCTTTTCTAATAGCTCAAGTATATATTTTTTCTGACTCAAAACTATTGAACCATTAACATGTTTGACCTCAATTCCCATGAATAAGCTCAACTCCCCAAGATACTTAAGTGAAAAACGATCCTGCAACATTAATACAATCTTCTGTAAAATAGTAGAAGACTGCCCCGTAATGACTATATCATCCACATATACAAGAATGTAGATAAAACCATTATCAGCACACTTGAGAAATAATGAAGGGTCTGCTCGAGATATTATAAACCCCATTTGCAACAGGTTATCCTTAAGCTTAACATGCCAATTTCTAGGTGCCTATCGAAGACCATAAAGAGCTTTTTGAAGTTTACACACAAGAGGTTGGCCATGTTCATCAGTCTTCTCAAACCCAGGAGGTTGTTGCATGTATACACCCTCAGTTAAATCTCCATTGAGAAACACATTGTTTATATCAACATGTCGAAGCTCCCACCTATTAGAGACAATTATGGCAAGTATTGTATTAAACATAGAAAAATGAATTACAGGGCTAAATGTATTCTTGAAATCATAACCTGGGATTTGAGAGAATCTTTTGGCAACCAAGCGAGCTTTGTATCAATTGACCGATATATTAGGGTTACACTTAATACAAAAGAGCCATTTGCATCCAACAGTCGTCCTACCTTCAGGGAGTCGAACCTGTGTCCAAATTCCATTATTTATTAAGACATTGTATTCATCATGAACAGCAGTAGCCCAGTGAGAACACTGGAGAGTAGCACCTATTGTAACAGGAACATCATCATCCACAACACTCGAAAAAACTTTAGGTTTAAAAATCCCACATCGACTACGTGTCATCATATGATGAACACGAGTGTGAGAAACATTAACATCAGGCTCAGAAGTGACAGTAATACCATCACCTACACCATCAGAATCATCAGGAACATTACTAGTCTTTGTACCTGCACCATCAGTTTCCAGCAGTAGCATCAGAAGTGTGTTGGGAGCCACCATCAACCACCTCATTCAAAGTAGGTGATGCATAACCATCAACCACCTCATGCAAGTAGTTGTATTTGGGGCATCATGTAGAGACTGAAAACAAGAATTCCTCACATCAATAATAACTCGTAAGGATTGACTAGTCGAACTAGTGTTCACAACAGAATCCAACAAATCACAAGTCTCTTTTTCTTTAAACGGAAAAAAATATTCATTAAATACAACATATCGAGAAACATATATTCTTTCATCAAGTGCCAAACATTGAAACCCTTTTTGCTGAGGACTAACACCCAGGTAAGTGCAGACTTGAGACCTAAATGACAACTTCTGATTTTGAAACATCCTTAAGTGAAGAAAACATTGACACCTGGAAACCTTTATCATGGAATACTCAGGTGTTTTCCCAAAGAGTTTATCAAATAGTGAAAAGCCTTGTAAAACTTTAGTATGAAGACAATTAATTAAATATACTGCAAAGATAATTGCATATGACTAATATTTAATCGGTAGAGATGCCTGAGCTAATAGAACCAGTACTAGTTCAATAATATAACGATGTTTTCTTTCTACAATACTATTTTGCTCGAAAGTATGAGGACATGTTAGTCTTTGCATAATCCTATCTCGAGCCAATACTGGTGATAAGCTTCAAAACTCACCACCCCAGTATGTTTGTAATGCCTTGATAGTACATCCAAATTGGTTAGCTTCAAGTTTCTGAAATAGTTGAAATGCTAACAATGCTTCATCCTTGCATTTCAAAAGATATATCCAAGTGTGGCGAGTAAATGCATCCACAAATGAAATATAAAAATGAAATCCATTTGAAGCCACATGTAGTGGTCCACACAAATCTGAATAAACAAGAACAAATTAAGAAGCAAACATTGTATTCGATTCACTAAAGGGAAGTTTGTGACTTTTGCCTAAATGACATGCAACACAATCTTTATTTACATTGGAATGAACTTTAATGCCTAGTTTACTAGCTAATTTTGCTAAAGTATCAACAGCTGGGTGATCAAGAAGTTGGTGCCAGAGTTCATTCAGTGAAGTAGATACTAAGCTTGTATTGCTTTTGCAACATTAACTTCTAAGGGGTTATTATTCATAGCAAACAAATATAAACCATCATGCTCTTCACCTTGAAGAAGCAAATTTCCAGTAGCCTCATCCCAAACACAACATCGATTGGCATGGAACTCAAGGAAAACATCGTTATCCCTAGCAAGCTTAGAAACTGAAAGTAAATTCTTGGTTATTTGTGGCACATGCAATAAATCGTTCAGTAAAAGCACACACGAAGAAGTATTAACAAGAGAATGACCAACCAAAGCAACATCAAGGGGCATACCATTTCAAATTAAGAGTTTACCTGGTGCAAGGTACTAAGATAAATTCAAAACCTTATTAGCATCTAAAGTAATATGATGTGTAACTCCTGTGTCAACCACCTAACGTTCAGATGGCATAGAAGTGACATGAGCCTATGGTTGGCCATCCACAACTTAACCAGTCTTTTGTTTAGTATAACACTCATAACCACCATCAATGGATGAAACTGTAAAGTTACCTGGAGAGGGGTAGTCTTATACTCCGACTGATATTGCCCACGATTGGCATAAGGAATATACGAGAAGTCTTGATCATATATATGCCAACATCGATCAACCAGGTGTCCAACATTTCCATAAAGTTGACACTGCACCCGATATCTGCCACGACCCCGACTACCAGCTTGAGATCCAGATGAATAAGCATATCTTTGATCAGAATTTTTATTCAATATCGATGAGCTCATTATCTCTCCCTGAGCAACATTTGCACTAATAGGAAAAGTTTCTAGTTGATCATCAAAACTAGCAAGTTGTGTTTCTGCATCAAAAAGCATAGTAGAAATGCTCTCTAAGGACAAAGTTTCCCTCATGGAAGTTATAACCGCCATGAAAGGTAGACATTCTCATGGAAGTTATAACCGCCATGAAAGGTAGACATTCTCATGGAAGACCTTTCAGAATACGCATAATGTGCTCAACTTGAGGTACGACACTACCACAGGAGGCTAAAGCATCACAAACCTCCTTCACACAAGTTAGGTAAGCACGCATACTATCGCATCCTTTTGTTAAGGACTGAAGTTTATAATGAAGGCTCATGACAACTGTCGTTGAACAATTGGCAAAAAAATGAAGAACTGTATTCCAGATGGTCGCCACCGTTTCAGCTTTGACGAATTGAGGAAGAAGATGAGTATTGATAGTATACAACAACCAGGATGAAAAAGAACTATCTTGAGCCATAAAATCTTCATACGCTTCATTGACACAAACAATGCCATTATCATCAACCACAGTTTCCGATGGAGTCACCACAACACTTGTAAGCAACCGTTCCAACTGATGACGCCGAATGGTTAGCAAGATCTGATACTTCCAAAGGAGAAAATTCATTTCATCATGAATAACATTTACCTTCTTGTGAGAGAATGTTTTAGAACTTGTAGTGAAATCCATCAAGAAACCACTCAAGCAACGGAAGCCAAACAGAAATCCCCAAGATCAATGGCGAAAGATACCATTTTAAAATGTTATTAAGAACACAAAAATGAATACAAGAATATGGAATATGTGATTACTAAGCATAAGTTGGTTTTTATACATAATATATGAAGCGGTTATTTTTAACAACTCTAACAACCGAGTAATAGCCTCCTAACAACCAGCCAGCGTGGCACATCATCTAGTCACACAGCCAATGTGGCACATTTACAATAACTACATTGCTAACACTGCTAATACAACCTTGTTCTCATTCTTATATATTGTTTCATCTAACAAGAAGAGTTGTGGATTCTTGCATTTATGTCTTGGAATATATTACTCATCGCAATAATAATATAGACCTTTTTCACGATGAACTTGCGCTTCCACCGTGGTTATTCTTCTAGGTTTCACATTGTTTGACTTTACTCCCTCTATATATAGAGGTGGGGGGATCTACCAGGTGTTCCCTTTGGCCCGTTGTTGTTGCTAGGAGTGGGCAATAGTGCAAATAAATTTGCTCTAAAATTACGGGCCACTGTTTTCTTTTCCTTGTCAATCTTTGCTTCCTACAACCTTACTAATGTTGTTACCTAATTCATCTATTGAGGTCTATGAATCAAGAATTCATTATTAAAGTCGAGTCCAAGTCCAAAGATAAAACATTGGGTCAAGAATAACTCGAAAAGATTATTTGTTCTTAGTGTCATATCCTCAAATCAACTTTGATAGTCATCTACGGTTGTGGTCTGTGTTAGTTTAGTGAACTGACCATCAGATGATTCTATTTTGGTGGTCGTGAATCTCCTTCTGATTGATTTAACTAACTAATTCCAATCAGAGAATTGTCGTTGACGTTGCATCCACAAAAATCACTTCTTAGCCACTTCTATTTGAAATGACACAATAGTTAAACGATGATGATCTTTTGTACCATAAAAAACCAAAGAAATCTTGGGTAGATGCCTCCCGTAAACAAAGGTAGTTCAATATAAAAGGTTTTGGAGGAAAAGGGAGACTATCGTTGATCTCACCTTTGATCTTGACCTTAACTTTGTTGAACCCAACCTTATTCGATCATTTTCGCTACGACCAAGTTTCGTGTTCTACCCCAACTGAGAAGTTAACACTGTCAACTGTCGCATTACATCTTGTAGGGTATGTTTGTGTTCTTCAGCGGTATTTTGCAAGGAGGTTAAATTTTTTTCATTGTAGAGCTTTAATGGTATCAATGTTGTTTACCATCGTTCTCTCTCAAATAAAGTACCAATATATTGTCTAAATAAATTGAATTATAAAAAGAGATGAAAAAAGAAAATAATAGAAAGAAGAAATACGCATATATTGAAGAAAACATAAACCTTCGTTTTATATATTTTCATTTTATTTATATTTGATGGCTAAGTTTATAGAATTATTCAACCAAAAAATATGTTAACCCATTTGGCATTCTTCTCTATATCATGCACTTCCTGATTCCTTGGATTGCCATTGAGGATGAGATGCCTCTCGTGGTGCTTCTCTCTGTGGCTGAGTTGGCAAAACCTTTTCGTCCTCTTCCCCAATTGTTATATGTTATTAGGTTGTTATTAGAAGAGTACATGTGTGTTCTAGTAGATCTGGTGTTGATTAGTTAGTCATTCTGTTAGTGGTTAGCTAGTTTGTTAGATAGTTAGTTGTGGATTAATAGATTTTGCAGCTTGTATATTGTTGTATCTGTTGATGAATGAATGCAACTATCATTTCTGTGAATTATCTACTCATTATGCTTTCTAATATGGTATCTTTCACTGAAGGTCTTGGGTTTCTTTTCTAAGCTTTCATTGTTGCTCATTCTTGTTCGTTGGTTATGGAGTCATCCAAAGGCTTATCGCATAAGAAAGTTAATGTCATTCTCGACAAAATGAATTTCCTGCGATGGAAACAGCAGATTCTACTTACTGTTTGTAGTCATTGAATGGAACGGATATTGACTAGACGGTTCTTGATGATCACGGTGAGCTGTCTGTTAATGATGCTTTTGAAGATTTTGTGGCGTATAACAGTGCATTTACATCGTGGCTTTTTTCCATTATCATTCCTCATCTTCCTCAGTTTCTAGGTGCTGACTCGGCTATTGCAATGTGGAATATAGTACAATAACTATTTGCTAACAGATCTACAACTGCTGCTATGGGCTTGCATTGTAAGCTACAATCGCTTAAGAAAGGGAATATAACATGCACGTTTATCTTATTCAAGTGAAGAGAGTGTGCAATGCACTTCTTCGAGTGGAGGTTCAGTCTCGCACATTGGTCATATTGTAAGCATTTTGAAAGGGTTGCCCAGAAAGTACCAACCGTTTATGGCGGTTATCACAATGATGAAGTAAACTCTCTCCTTGGAAAGTCTTTATATGGTGCTCTTAGATGCTGAGGCTCAGTTAGCCAATTTTGATGAATCGTTAGACTCCCTTCCTATGAGTGCCAATGTTGCTCGACATGAGGTGGTTCTTGATTCCTCTAATAGTGGTCGATGTGATTCCAAATCCTCACATTCACCTTCATTGATCTGGTCTGACAGTCGAGATCGAGGAAGAGCTCGAATACAATGTCAGTTTTGTGGCAAACTTGGTCACCTGGTTGATCGTTGTTGGCATCGTTATGATGACGATTTCATGTGTATTATATCTGATACTCGGTCTCACAAAGGTCAGTCTACTAATGGTCATTATTCTGTTCCTGAAACTTGTAACCTGGGTTGTGAGTGTTGTAAATGATGTTATCAAGTAGCAGGTCAACCATAAACTAATGTGGTTTCTAAATCAGTCGATCACTGGGTAGTAGATTCGAGAGAAACGCACCACATTACTCTTGATGTTGCCAATGTCTCAAACCTTGCTGAGTTTAGAGGTCCAGGTAAACTTATTGTGTGAAATAGAGTTTCCCTTGATATTCATACAATTCAATTGTGGCTTCTTCTTTAAGAACCTTGCTATTGAATGATTTGTTACATATGCCTCGTATAACAAATAATTTGTTTTTGGGTCTCTAAGCTTACTAGGGATAATGTCGTTTATTTTGAGTTCCATGCTGAGAAGTGTTATATTCGAGATGAATATTCTAAAGAGTCCTACGGTGAGGTGAAGAAAATGGTGGCATGTATACTTTGTATTTGGTTGTAAACGTGAAGAAGGGTTTGGTGCTACTGCTCATCTTGTGTTAGCAGATATATCTCAGTTCGAGCTTTGGCATCATTGTTTAGGGCATCCAACTCAGTATGCTTTAGATAAAATAGATAAGGATATTAATGTAAAGCTTGAAGCTAATATTAATAAAACTTGTGTGGCTTGCTTTACGGGAAAAAGTCACAAATTGCCTTTTTCTCCATCCAATACTCAGTATTCTGCTCATTTTGAACTTATTTTCTCAGATTTATGGAGACCTCCTCACATTGCATCTAATGGCCTTAGTTACTATATTTTTTTGTGGTTACGTTTACTCGTTTTACATGGATTTATCTTCTAAAAGATAAGGCATAAGCTCTATCAATGTTTCAGTTGTTTCATAAGTTTGTAGTAAATCAATTTGGAGTATCGATCAAAGTTGTTCAAACAGATTGGGGTAGAAAATATCGTATATTATGTGTTGCTTTCCAAGGCTGGGATAGTACATCGTTTGTCATGTCCTCATACATCGGAGCATAACAGTATTGTTGAACGAAAACACTGCCATATAGTTGAGCTTGGTCTTATTCTGTTGGCTCATACGTCCTTTCCTATTCGATATTGGTCATATGCAATGGTATATGTTGTTCATCTCATCAATCATCTACCTACAAAGATGCTTGAAGGGATGTCATTGTTTGAGAAGCTGATCAACAAAAAGCTTGAGTATTCTAATTGAAAGTGTTTGGGTGTTGATATTTTTAACATTTGAGGTCGTTTTAAAACCAGAAGTTATATTTTCGTTCCCAGTCCTGCACGTATCTGGGATTTAGCCCTCAACATAAGGGTTATCAGTGTTTTGCAAGTGATGGAAGGGTTTATATATCTCGTCATGTTGTATTTAATGAGCTAGTGTTTCCATTTGCAGATAAAGAGGTAGTTAGCTCGCAACATAATGCTTCTGGTTTCCAGACATAGGAAATTCATATTGTTACTTATGCTAGAAGGTGGCAAAACGTAGTTGTTCCAGTTGTTGTAGAAGGCAGTGTGCATGGAGAAATGGTTGATGAAGTTATGAGTCAGTAACAAAAACGAATTCCATATCAATAGGTTAATTCACCTGATGTTGCTGCTGAGGTCATGCCTGACATATCTCTTAATATGGATGGTACAAACAGGCATGTTTGTGCATGTGCAGCTGCTTATGAAGATTTTCCAAGCGACTCAACACGAGTTAGTAGAGACTTACCTTTAAATACAAGTGCTGTAACAATCCTGCAGAGACAAAATCATCATCTCATGCTGACATGCAACAAATGTGGGGTTTTTAAACCCAAATCATACTCTATTTATTTTGAGGATGAAATACCCTCCACAATGCAAGAAGCGTTGTAGTCTACCAATTGGAGAGAGGCAGTTCAAGCTGAGTTTGATGCTCTTCAAAAGAATAACATGTGCCCGTTAGTAAAACTTCCAGCGGGGTATATACCTGTAGGCTGCAAGTGGTTGTTTAAGCTCAAACGAAACCCCAATGGCTCTATTCATCATTATAAAGCCTGGTTGGTCGTAAATGGCTTCTTACAGGTGCTAAGATATGATTTTACTGATACTTTCAGCCTGATTATGAAGTTTTCCTCCTTTAATATTGTTTTGGCCTTAGCCGTGGAAAATGGATGGGAATTGAGACATATGGATATTAATAATGCGTTTCTTAATGGTGACTTAGATGAATATGTCTTCATGCAGCAACCACTAGGGTTCGAGCAATTTACAAAGGATGGAACTCCTCTTGTTTGTAAACTACAAAAGGCTCTCTACGATCTTTGACAGGCCCCACGAAACTGGCATACCAAACTTAGAGATAATATAGTGCAAATAGGGTTTGTTGCATCACGAGCAGATCTATCGTTGTTTGTCAGTATGAGAGATGATGGTGATATCTATGTGCTGGTGTATGTTGATGTTATTGTCATTATTGGGCAATCATCCAGCATAATTCAAAAGGTGGTGCAATTGCTTATAGACAGGTTCTCGCTCAAGGATCTTGGTATGCTCAATTTTTATTGGGGATTGAAGTTTGTCGTTCACGTGGTTCTGTTGTGCTAAGCCAAAAGAAAGTTATGCTGGAATTACTGGAGAAGGCTGGAATAAAAGGTGCAGCGGCCTATGCCATGCCAATGGTTTTGGCTTATAAGTTTTCAACAGACGAGGGGGAGTTGTTATCGGATGCTAGCGAATATCGCAGCATAGTTGGCTCTTTGTTGTATGTGTGTCATACACGTCCCGACTTAGCCTATAGTGTTAGAAAGGTTGCACATTTTATGCATGCACCACGTGAAAATCATATGGTTGTAGTCAAGAGGATACTTCGATATTTGGCTGGAACTATTGGTTATGATCTTTTGTTCCAACCGTTTGATGTTGGGTTGACTGTTGTTGCATTTTCTAATGTTGATTGGGGTGCAAATATAGATGATTGAATGTCCATATCCGACTATAGGGTGTTTGTTGTTAAGTGTCTCGTTGCATGGAGCTCTAAGAAGCAGAACAATGTGTCGAGATTGATGATGGAAGTTGAGTACAATTGTGTTGCAGATACTACAACTGAAGTTACCTAGTTGAGTGCTTTACTTGCTGATCTAGACTGCACCAGCATCAGGAATCAGTGATTTGGTGGGATAATACAGGTGCAGTGACGATGAGTGTCCCCTGTTTACCATGCTTAGTCTAAACATATTAACCTGGACGTTCACTTTGTTCGAGAGAAAGTTGCTACTTGTCAGTTTCAGGTGAACTACATACCAGTTGCACACCATGTTGCGAATAGTTTCACCAAGCCTTTGTCTAAGGTTGCATTTGAGGAGTTTCGCATAAAATATGCGTGTTGTTGTTGTTTAAACCAAGAACGAAGATGGGATTGAGTAAAGGGAATATTAGACTGTTATTAGAAGAGTACACGTGTGTGTTCTACTGGATATGGTGTTGAGTAGTTAGCCATTATGTTAGTGGTTAGCTAGTTTGTTAGATAGTTAGTTGAGGATTAACAGACTTTGCAGCTTGTATAGATGTTGTATCTATTGATGAAAGAAGGCAACTATCCTTTATGTGAATTCTCTACTCATTATGCTTTCTAATATATGTTTTCCCTCCATAACACTATCATGCCACTTTGACTTCGCACCTTGTTTTCTTTTCTCAGTGTGTGTATTTCATGTGTGATTAGTGGTTCTAAAGTCGTTCTTAATTATCGTCCCCTTCAAGCTTCCCAATGAGAACTTCATGGATGGTGTTTAGGCAGTTCAACATATGAACACATACCATGGTTCGCTATATATGTTGCTACACAAGAAAAAATGGTGATGAATTCATCTGTAACATTACAACAGAATTATAAATTACGAGCAGCAGACCAAATTGGCGAATGAGAGTGTTGCTACAGCAGAAAAAGAGATGTTTTGTACTTAATTGAGGTTTTGTACTTGATTGAGCTGCATATGAATTATTTTACGCAGTGCAGGTAATGGTATACTACATTTATGGCATAAGCATAGCATCGTCAGGCAAGAACGTTACCTTGCCTTTGCAAAGCTACTAAAGCATCCACTTCAACTTTCAAAATGTTAACGATTTAAATAATAATGCGAGTCTTAAATTATTTTGTTCCTTGTTTGGACCTTCCTTAACCATTTGATCAAATCTTATATTTGTAATATAAAGATAAATTATATGTTTACTCACGAAATTTTACTCTTTCTCTTGTTTTATTCACCGTATTTTTAATTTTTTAGTTTGCTCACTAAATTTTAGATATGTTGAATGTATCGATTCTATTCAAATAAGTATCAATACTTTTGGAATTTAAAAGAAAAGAAACCACAAAAGCGCCTATAAAGTATCGATAATTTATAAACATGTATCGATACATAATAATATAACAGGTAAAATATGACAAAACCGGTTTTATTATGACAAAACTGGTAAAGCGCTACTGGATATGTTGAATGTATCGATACTTTAATAAGTATACGTAAGAAATTATCGATACTTTTAAAAGAAATAGCTAAATAACCTATCGAAAGTATCGACACCTGACATAAAAGTATCGACACTTGAGTAATTGTATTGATTAAAATATAAATAACATAAAACTATTGATTTTGCGAATCCTAAACCCTAAAATATTTTTGTTGTTGTTGAAATCCTAAAACCTAAACTATAAACCCTAAACCCTTAATACAAGATAAGTGACCCTAAACCCTAAAATATTTTGGTTATTGATAAAAACCTTTATAAATTCATAGTATGTTGAGGGCAATGAAAGGGGTAGAGGATGGTGATATATACCATAATGGTGGTTACAAAATTATTTTTTATAAGAAGAAATTGATTGGAGGGAGAATGTTTAGGTTTAAGGTTTAAGATTTATTGTTTAGGGTTTAAGGTTTTTAATGATAATTAAAATATTTTAGGGTTTAGGCCAATGTCATAATCTGCATTTTTTCGTCTATTTATATCTATAAATAAAATAACAAAATTAAATTAAATTAAGATTTTATACTAATCTATATAAAAAAAAATTGAAATTGTAAAGTATTCGTCTTTAGTAATTTAATACTCGTAATATAATTAACAAATCGTAAGAAATAAATTCAAATTCCTTCTCCTCCAACACCCACGGTTTAGGTTTTTGAGTTCTAATTTAATTATGGATTTCTAAAAATATGCTTAAATTCCTTCTTCTTCCACTACCCACAGTTTAGATATAATCACCCGCAGATTAATTTTTATTTAAGCAATTAATCTGAAGAACATTATTTAATGAAATAAAATTTCTAAGCACATTATTTCGTGAGTTTTACCATTTTTTAACAGTAGATTAAATAAATATTTTTTAATTATTAAAAATAAGTAAAAAATAATTAAAAATTTCCCCCACTGTCCTACTTTCGTTCTTTATCCTTCCTCCTCTTCTCGTTCTCTCTCTATATTTCTCTTCAACTTAAGAAAATCCAACAACAAAATATTCCCTCCTCCTCTTGATTACCCTTTTCCCCCCTAAAATCTTCCTTCCTTCTCTTGGATAATGGAGTTAGATTGAAAAGACTAACATTGGAGATGAAATCCTCCTTATAATGATCCCTTTTTTTTGCCCAAAATCTTCTCTTCTTTCTCAATCCCCCAAAGCTTTTCTCTTTCCCGATTTTCTTTCCTCCTCTTAACCCATTTCCTTCCTTTTCTCTCTCATTCAAGCACCCATCTTATTCTCTGCTCACAACTTAGAATCTTCCATCACAAGCTTTACTACAATCTTTAATTTTCAATTTCGAAAATCCAAAGCAAATTCGAAAGAAAGACTACTATTAGTTTATTACTTTTAGCATTCAATCTCAACACTTTATTAATCAAACCCATCACCTAAATCAACATCTTTAGCCATTGTAGCATTTTCTCGAAAGGGAAATTATTTCAACAGAGTTCGAGTCAACTGATGGTAATGTGAAACTTGCAAGATTTAACCCACCCGCCAACCACCACCGTCTTACCAAACAACCCCATATCGCCATCACTACTTTCCAAGAAGGTTTTCATTTTCAACATCACCCCGTTCGAGTACATCGAAGGCGTCAAAGTGGAGTCGATAGCCTTTGGTTCTTGAGACTCCATCTTCTGTTTTGAAATGGGAACGGAGAAAAAGAGGTGAAACAAGAAGGAAAAATAGGTGAAACAGTGATGATGTATCTTGATAGAGAAAGAGGTTGTTTTTCCTTGATAAGGAAGATAAATTTATATAAATAATATTAATAAAATATTAATTGATTAAGAAATTAATAAAAAAATGTTTCATCACGACAATTTTAAGAAATAAATTAGTGATAAAAAAAGTTTAATGTTTAAAATTCAGTGAATAAATTAAAAAGATTAAAAGTAAGATGATTAAAATAAGAGAAAAATAAAGTTCCACAAGTAAACGTATAATTTACCGTAATATAAAATACAACATTATTTATATATCTTATTATGTAGCTAAGGTCAGGAAATAAGAAGAAAACAAATCCCAGGCCCAGTTAGACAGTATATAATGTAAAAATAATAAGGATAAAGTAATCATAAGATTAAATTTATTATATTAAATTAAAACTAAGATTGGATTAATAATATAGAATATAAAAATAATGAGAATAAAATGTATAATTATATAAATTTTGTTAATTGACATTTTAGCTTTTTCTATCAAATGTTAATATATATGACATAATTGACATCATTTAAATAATTAAGTGGTATAACTTAGAATTTAAAGGTTGATAATTAAATCGATATCCCCTATAACTAAGGGGTCTAAAATGTTACCCTAACTAATAATGGTAAGTGAGTCATGTTATAATCGGTTGTGTTGGATTATATGCAAAACATGGATTGAAGACGGTTATAGTTAATCAATGTGATACATCTGTGATAAAGAGTGTTTAAGTCGAGCTGTAATGCCATCCATATGTAGTGCCAACCTATCCAGACTGTCTTATTTGTGTCAACATTCGGAAAAAAATCTTACGTTAAAGATGCCATACAGAATATTATATCTATTGATAATAAATGCAGTTTATGCCATATAGAATATTATTTCTATTGATAATAAATGCAGTTTAATCTCGGACATAGATAATAAGCATCGCCATTAACTCAATCTAAGTACACCATACCACGCCATATCGCCATTTCTATACTATAACTTATTGATTCATTCCCGGCAGGAGAGGATCAAAAGTTGAAAAGAAACTAACAAGCTATACGATTATTCCTTTTTTTGCCATACTGCATATCTTTGTCCGCTAGTTGCTAGTGTCCACCCTCCGTCTGTTGGACACCATGAACCATCCCCAACCTTCATGCATATTTTCTCTCCTATCGCGGAATAGAGATTGTCTTGGGCCTCCAAAATTCTGACAGATGACCGGCTGTGAATATCCTCACTCCTCCTTATCTCCATCTGTATACAAGATTTTTAAGCCTTACTTTCTCGAAAACCATACCAATTATAAGGAAATGGTTGTGTAGCGTACCAATTTAACAATTTGTTCGTGAATGGAATCACCGCAATCATAGAAGTGATCATAGAACACCGTGGGTATTCCTGGATGTGTAAGTATGTATGCGTAACCCTACAAGAAAACATGGATCCATAACACATATGAGACCGAGAAACACCAAAACTTTTAACAGCATTTCAGATAGAATGTGGCTGCAAGTTGTCTTGAGCCCATTGGCAGAGAATTGTAATGCAAGTTATCTAATGCTGTTGGGTATATGCAACCGACAGCATCTCATACCTCCATAATATTATTTGAGGGGAAAGGCCAATGAGCCTGCAAGATTTAAACAATTGATGGGGTGAGTTGATTCCAAATGCAGATTGGGAAGATATAGGTCTTGAATGTTACCATAAATTGCAAACGATTTTATAGAAATTTGACAAATACTTCTTACTGAAAATGTTCAGCAGAATATATCCTTCACCTTCGATTCAGGCTTACCACTCATAGAGGTAAATCCGAACCCTTAATACTTAAAGCACAATTTAAACGTTGATCAGATTGATGTTTCTAGTTTTTCCATTTCATGCTAAGTTTCTAAGAACTGCCAATCTTAACAAAAGCATATCAACAGGATATACATGGTTTCTGTTAACTAAGGTGATTTAAATTTGAAGGATATCATGTCATGCCATTGGAAAAAGACTACAATAGAGCCCTGAAAAAGCAAACTTGGAAAAAGGGACAAATTAAAGACCTAACAGTGTCAGTATTGAAAAAGTTACAAGTCATAAGGAGGTAGTACTTGCTCCTATGTCGCCCTCACAGCCATCAAAGTTAAAGAGCTGCGATAAATCAAGAAATTCTCTAGTACCTGGGTTGAGCCTGTGTCATGGTTCTCAATAAATGTGACAGCCCTAGAAGGCCACCACCCCATTACACCTGGAGGCTTCCCTTCAGGGTCCCGCAGGCGCCAGAACTGCCCCTTTACAGCTTCCTGCATCATTACAACCAAGTAAAAATCAAAAGAAATTGAAAGACAAAAGAATCTCATTTCATATGGAGTAGAACAGTATCATTACAGATTGGCAGGTCTTAACCAGGGGATGAAGGTGAAGTAGAAATCTAGACAAAGATGAAAATGTGCCGTTTTAAGACAGTGGAATCATTATCATCGGAATATGGTTCTACTGTAGACAAAAATGCCAGTCCCATTTTCTTTGTACATGTTAGAATGCTTTCTGCACCATACCTGAAGAATCCCCTTGGTTGTGAAGTCAAATGCAGTTGAAAGCTGCCCCGTGGCATCAATCCAATTAATGATCCTTTGTCTGTGGCTATCTGCAGTAGAGGTTGTAATCCAATGTCATAACACAGACATGACAAAATTCTTAACCAATCAGCTAATAAAATTATCAGTCTCTTTGTAATGAAAAAGAGTAACATCTTTTATGGATGACTGATCTCAATACAAAAAACAAATTACGCACATACCTTGGTTGTAGTCTAATATAGATCCATTATAATTGCAAGAATCCCAATACTCCCCAACAGAAAATATAGGCTTTGCTCCTTCAATGTATTCTTTCACATATTTTGCTGAATAACTGAAGTATGCATAGTGAGATGGAAAGCAGATCATTTATAGACAAAAATAATCCACAAGTACTATATTGTTCTTACCCCTTTGCAAAATCAAAGCGAAAATTTTGAAAACCAATACTACGCAGCCACTGCAGCCACCCTATGATGTCTCTCCGGACAAATTCTTGGCTGTGATCAATATTTGGAACCCCATGGAAGTTGTCTCCAGTGCTATGGTTACCCTAAGACAATATTTGAGGTCAGAAAATAACTTAGAGCACAGTTATACCCACCTTACATAAGAAAATCCCATTGAAGGCCATGCAATGAAAAGCATCAAAGAGGCAGTCAAAATATGAATGTCCTTACTAATCCACCAGTACAAGACGTGACAGCATGCTCATCCCATGCTAGTGGAATTCCATCATAACGGTTATATATTCCTCTATGTCCTTGAGTAGTTCCAATACGATGATTGATTACTATGTCAGCCATTGCTCTAACTTTGAACTTCTCCAGACTTTGAAGTAAAGCTTTCAATGACTGCTCAGACCCATATGACGAACTGAGTGAATATAGGTTTTGGGGAAGGTACCCTGTAATAAGAAAACAGGAAACAGATGCAAATATATAAATCCCGATCAGGCATGTACATTTTCTAACAAACTATCTCATGCTTTGAAGAAAAATTGTCTTCAACCTTCGGGTGAAAAGGAATGAGTAGCTGGTGGCAGCCATACAGATGTAAACCCAGATTTTGCAATATCAGGAACTTTCTTTTCTAAGTTTTCCCACCAGCCATGTTTCTGAGACTCCCAGTTAAAACCCTGTTGAACATATTAAGCAACTATTAAAATAGCTTCAGCTGTCAAACCTCAGTTCTTTATGAAGAATTTTATGCATGCATTTCACATACTACTTGATAACAACTTGATAATGTCAAAACTGAGCCAACCTCTTTCAGATACATAAAGAGATCGGTCCATTTAGTATACAATCAACATTGTCAATCCAAATCTCCAATTTTTTGTAAAAGAAATGATAAACAACATAAAATTTACCTGCAAAAGGATTTCCCTTCCCTTCCTCAACACGACACCTAAAAATTAAATCCAAAAACACAGTTAGGAGTAATTTTTCTTCCAACGTTTTTCCCTGAAAACTCCAAAAGTAAGAAGGAACAAAATCTTCCAATTCTTCATCTTAAGATATCCGCCAACAATACGATTGTAGTAAATAAATCCCCACAGGCGCTAAGTTGATTATTCACAAAATTCAGGTGAAATAGTTTTGTTTAGTTTTTCTCATATCAAGAAGCATGGCAAACCGAAAGAACAAGTTTAATTCACTGTTAGTTTTGCTCTCTTGATATACAATAAACAAAATAAGGAAACCTAAACAATTCTAGCCGTAACAAGTATCCAAATCGAGGCACTTCAAAATCCAAATAATCAATTCAGGATAGGATAACCAAATAAATAATAGAGAAGCAACACATATGCAAGAGAAAGATAACAGCATACCAAGATCATTGCTTTCCTCAACGGTCTGCATTTCAGTATATCTCAACATCAGAGGAAATGGTATACAATAGCTTTAAGTTCAACAAGAATAACTGATTTTTGTTTTTTTTTTAAAAAGAAAAGGCCATCTTGAAATGGAACGGAGCAAGAATTTACATGTTCCAAGTTATCCATATCGAGTCAAGTAGTTGCTGCCCAAATTTGACGCTGGGTCGTGGAAAATGAAGCACTGAGACACCCTGCAAACGCAAACAAGTCCAAATTTCTAACTTAAATTCAGAATATATAAGGGCAAAGGACAAAAAATCTGTGTAATTGTTTAGATTTAGAAAGCTAATTCTTTTTTTCTAAACGGGAAAAGTTAAAACAAGTAGATCAGCAAGTAATGAACTTTCAAGATTGCGATCAATGCGGAAACTGCGTGGAAATTTTACAGGAAGGAAACTAACTATATAAATTTGACTGCGATCCGCTCGCAGCGTGGATGGGTTCTCGCGTTCCAGAGGTAGGAATGAATAACAAAAGGCAAAGGCCCGGGAATTGACCTTACGCTCTGAGAAGGAAATAGAGGGAAATTGGCTTGAAGAAGAAGGCTTTTACAATGTTATATATATACATATTTCAATGGTGAATAGCGGCGAGCCTGAGTTGCCGTTGCTGTTGCTGTCGCTATCGAGCGAGTTGGAGATGAAGAAGGTTAAGGAATCGATATGTCTTAAAAAATATTTGGGGAGAATTAACGGTTAGAATCATAGTGAGTCACCGCTCACCGAGTAAGAAAGCATAGCTTAAGCATTAAGTAGAGTTGTCCAGATCTAGGCTCTAAATCCATTGGTTCTCGAGAGCAATAATTAAGGTTAAACATGATATTTTAAGAAAAATCTATAATTAAAAGGATGAGTCTACAATGTGCGATATTCGTTGAAATACACTATTGGTATGTATTAAAATACACCACTAATATAAATGGAGTAAAATTCATAAATGTCACAAATTTTTTAAATTAATTTTATTTATCGTTTTAAAAGTTACAAAACACACATTAAAATTTGAACTTTATTAAAAATTGTCGACAGTCATTTTCGTCCATGCTTATTTTTTTATTTGTGGCCATTTTTATTTTTTTATAATATATATGTATATATTATATAATTTTGAAAATATTTTGAAAATATATATGATATATAATTTTGAAAATATATATATGATATATAGTTTTTAAAACATTTTGAAAATATTTATAATATATGATTTTTTTAAACATTTTGAAAATATATAATATGTAATTTTTAAATTTTTTTTGAAAACGTATATATATTATATAGTTTTTAAAACATTTTGAAAACATATATATTATATAGTTTTTAAAACATTTTTAAAAAACATAAATATATATATATATATATATATTATAATTTTTAAAACGTTTTTGAAAAATATATATAATATATAAGTTTTTAAAACAATTTTTGAAAATATAAATTATATAGTTTTGAAAATTATTTTTTAAACATATATATTATATAGTTTTAAAAAATGTTTTTTTATTATATTTATTATTATTATTATTATTATTATTATTATTATTATTATTTACCATCATTTCATTTTATTTTTACTTATTTTTTTCCTTTTCTCGTTTTTGTCCCAGGGTCCAGTCCAAGAGTCCAGAGTGGGCCTAACCCAGCCCGTACGAGCATCAGACTAGGGTTTCTGGAAACAATCAGCGCCACATATTGGAGAGTCAAGGGGCGCACGTGACTGGTCAAACGGTTGAAGAACGGGCGAAACAATCAACCGATAATCCCGGGATTGACCCATCCCGGGACGAACGACATCACAACGGCCACAATCCCGCTCATCTCGGAACCAGAACGGCCAACACCTGGGCTATAAAAAGCCCCCGGTGAGGCCATGCAAAAGGGGAGGATCACCACCATCAACAGTAAACACGGAGAACGAACCATCGAACCCAAGAAACGATCACAACAAGACCAACAATACCAACACAGTGAACGAGTAAACCAAGTACCATCAACACAGAAAGCCAAACCATCATTCAAACCACAAAACCACCATCATCAAGCCACGGTGAGTACACCGAGAGCAATCGAAGCAACAGGAAGCACAAAAACAAATAACCCAAACACAGTCAAGCCAATAGTAACAGCAGCAAACCACACGCAAAAAAAAAAACAAAAAACAACCCGATCTAGACTCGGGAAGAAGCCGTCGCAAGGAACGGAAAATGTAACACCCAACCCGTACTCGACCTGGATACGAGTCCGAGATGTCACATTGACATTTTCAAAACCTTTATTCTTGTAAAATAACTGAACATTTGAATTTATATTAAGAAAATACAATCATGTATTATTCAATTATGTTTGGTATAAAATTTTGAGATAAAAACGTGTTTATGAACGGTGAAATACGATATGAACAGTAATACAGTAACCTGCTACAGTGATTTTCGTAAATTGTACATAACACTCGTAAAAATTTAACAGTTCATTTCTTTGCATTTGTACTTATATAAATATGTTTAAAATATTACAAAACTCGATCAGAGCATAAATACCTAATTTACCTACTTTATTTACATGCCAACCTATTTATCACATAATAATACATACTGTGTGATTTACTTCTGATCTGGTCTTTGAGCAGAGATATGTTGTTACTATGAACTTAGCTTTGATCCTTCTGCTTCTCAGTACCTACGTGTAAATCACTTACACGCTAAGTCATAGACTTAGTGAAGCAAAAACATAATAATAATAATACATTTCTCATAAATATAAACATTCAATCTATGAATTCAATCGTGTCGCATATAATTCAGTAGACA
Organism: Hibiscus syriacus; assembly: GCF_006381635.1. NCBI lineage: Eukaryota > Viridiplantae > Streptophyta > Magnoliopsida > Malvales > Malvaceae > Hibiscus > Hibiscus syriacus. The sequence goes on from NW_024062640.1 coordinate 827,643, forward strand.
TGATAACATAAGATAATACAAGTACTTTTAATACCTTTTTATCGTATAAATATATATATATATATCCAACATTTCTCTACATACCATGGAGCACATATACTACTTCACAACAAAACATACATAGTAGCAAATCAATTTATTTATTTACTCTCTGTAAAGACCATGTATTAGCCCATGTATACTTTTGAGAACTTAAGGTATGTGAGTACATTGAGGTTGTGCACTATTATGCTGTCACAACAGCTCGATCAATGTCCCGAAGGACCAGTCCATAGATTCCGAAGAACCTAGGTAATCAGTCCATATGTCCCGAAGAACATAGGTAAACAGTCCATATGTCCCGAAGAACATAGGTAAACAGTCCATATGTCCCAAAGAACATAGGTAAACAGTCCATATGTCCCGAAGAACATAGGTAAACAGTCCATATGTCCCGAAGAACATAGGTAAACAGTCCATATGTCCCGAAGAACATAGGTAAACAGTCCATATGTCCCGAAGAACATAGGTAAACAGTCCATATGTCCCGAAGAACATAGGTAACCCTCGACCCTTGGCATGCCAACTATACCCCTAGCTCTCATATCACATAACATGGGCATTATCATTTATGACCGTTCACATTACTTATTCATATTCTTTCTCTTATAAACACATATCTTTTCTTTTCAGTCACGTATCACATGTACGTGTAATCCTTGATCTCATAATCACATGTTCCTTCTCTTCTATCACATACCAAATGTATGTGTAAGCACATATCTAATATCATATGTTGCATTTTCATGTAAGCATGTAAATCATGTAACATATAAACATACATCCATTTCTATGTACTAATGCACACAGAGTAATCACATAACATTATATAAGTTACTTCTTACCATAGTAACTCTATCATTGACTCATCGCAAGCCAATGTTTGATCAATCACATAAGTACAATTTAAATTGCACTCACCTTAGCCTTGCTTTGATTCGATTATAATCCTTTGATTATTCCGGAACTTGTTTAGGCTCAATATCTACATAAATATATCATTTCAAAACAACTATCAGAAGCCTAAACTTTAAACTTGATGTTAATAACTTAAACCGATTTAATGAATCAATTCTATATTTTCATTTAGGGGGGAATCGATACCCCCCCAGGGGAATCGATACCCCCTGAACATACTGGAATTTTTCGTTCAAGAGGGGGAATCGATTCCCATTCATAGGGTATCGGTTCCCTCTACCCAGAAATTGTATTCTAAGCTCGAAAATCATCAATTTTCAACTCAAACCTTCATATTTCACTTCCTTTAATACTCCCAACTTTAATACACATACTTAAACTTATTTCTATTCCATAATCACTTCTTTAACTTCAAATCTAGTCATTCCTATGTAATTGCAAAAATTATACTAGTTTTGCAACATGTTCAAATTCCTATTCTAACACTTCCTATCCCTTAATTAACTTGATGACAAGTCAAATTCAACTTTCAATTCTCAATATAAACTTTATTTCGATATTTCATTCAAAAACTCCAAATCTTTAAATCCTCATAAACTCTTCATTTTGTTGTTTTAAAGCAAATTAATCCTTCCTTAATCTTACTTAGCATCTAATAATCAAAACTAAACTTAAATTTCCGCACATAATCAGCTCAAGAGAAAACTCACCTTTGCTTGGCTTCACACGTGGAGAAGAGAAAATGAAGAAGAAAAGAGAGAAGAGATTTCTGGAAAATCTCCTATCCTTATCCATATATATATATCATTTAATTATAATTTTCAAGTCTAATGACCATTTTGCCATTTAATTCTTTGGATTATTACTATAAACTTTTAGGAAATATTTCCGAACAAATCATTAAACTATTAAACTATTCTACTTTAATCACCATATTCTGAAATTTTACAATTTTGGTCACTAACCCGTATTTTGGGATGTTACAGAAAACGTCGGGATACGAAAGGTTTCAAGGGTAAAAATCAGATCTTTATGCTAGATCTACTTCGATAGGAGTGTTTTTAGGACAATCGGGTCTAGGATTCGGCTTTCCGGGATTGAGAAGAGTCTGTGGGTTGAGTTTGGTTTACCCGGCTGCCGCTTGTGGCGACCGAGGCGGCGGTTTTCGGGACGTTAGATGGCCGACTGGTTTTGGGTTGAGAGCATCCGACGAGAGGGGGGAGAGTTTGAGTGGATTGATAATTTGGGTGAATGAGAGAATGAAGGGGATTTTGGGCTATTGATATATATATAGCAAGGACCATTGTGCAAATAAGAGATTCTTAAACTCTTTCTGTCGTCCCCCATGTTCTGAAGTGTAATTCGTTTCAGTCACCATATGCAATTTGGCCACTCGATTTTCAATTGGTTCAATTTGGTTCCCGTTCATATTTTACATTTTTATTGCAATTTGATCCCAAATTCTTATTTTATTTTGTTTTGTTTATTACCATGTTTTTTAAATTATTATTAGCATTATTTATTTTTGCTTCTATTTTATTACTTTCAAAATAATATTTATTTATTTATTTAAGTTTCTCCTTTGTTTTCTTATTTCTTTGATTTATTTTTATTTATTTACTCTTTTTTGTCTTTATTTATTTTTTTCCCTTGATTCATTTTTTTACTATTACATTTTTTTTTATTTTATGTTTTTGCCTTTTAGTTTTATTTATTTATTTTTCTATCTAATACTCTTTTTGCCTTTGTATGTAATAATCTCAACCAATCAAAGGTAAGTAATTCGAATCGAGTTTTTAAATTTAAATTTAAATTTTTAATTTTTGCAATTAAAGACAACCGAAAAATTAATTGGTACCGAAAGGGCGGTTCAAGGGTGCTAATCCTTCCTTGACCGTAACCGACTCCCGAACTCGACACGTTTCTGGTACTGCGCAGATCAGGTAAGATGGTATCCGACCCACCTAAATTCATTTTAAAGTGGTCGGTGGCGACTCCAAAGCATTTAATCCAAGTCGAAGCCCAATTCCGGGACCCAACCGAAAGACGGTTCCGACAAAAATAAATAAATATTAATAGTTAAATGTTATTAAGAGGTGAATAACATGCTAAATTAATGAAAAATATTTTATTTAATCCCTCAATTATAATTAAAATTTCACTTTAATATTTTTCAATATTTTTAAGTAGTAATTATAAAAAATTAGAATTTTTAAAAAATATACTAAAATAAATTATTTTTAAAATTAAAAAAATATTTTTAAAAAGTAATTATCAAACAATGAAATTAATTTGTTCATTAAGAAAAAATTATTTTATAACTAATTATTTATTTAACTATTATTATATTTTAAAAATAAAAAAATTATACTTTTTGACGTCCGAAAATTTATATTATCAAGTAATAAAATTATTTTTTATAATGATTTTATTTAAGCATTAACTTTTATTTAGCAAATTTAAATATAATTCAAAAATCATACATCCATAATTTTATAATATCATATCAAATAATTTTTAATTTATATTGTACAAATTTAATATTTATAATATAAAATTAAAAGATGATATTTATTTTATCTATATCTATTTTATTTTCAAATCAACAAACCTAATAAAAATTATTTCAATTAAAATTAAGAGTAAAATTAAATTCTAATTATAATTGAAGAGGCAAATGAGATATTTCTTAATGATTTTGTGCTTATTTTGTAACAAAATTAAAATTTAATATTCATTATGCAGCTTTTAAAAGTTAAATGTACAAAAGGATAATTTTAACATTATGTAATGATCATTTATAAATTTTATCATATAAAATTAGTGATGAATTGCAATTGCATTCTAGAATTTTCCATTAAAAGTAATTTATAAAAAAAATTTAAGCCAGCTGTTATGGAAAAGAGAAGAGTACAAGTGTAATGATTTAGAGGTGTATATTTTCGGATACATATATTATTTAATTTGAAATTTTGGATATCTGAATATTTTGCATTATTAAAATTGTCATATGTATATGATCTAATTTTTTTTTTTAAATTTTTAGATTGAATATCCGGATATTTCAAATCCGAATCACTTGATATCTTGAAACGTTTGATTCATGCAGGATACCTGTTGAAACGCTAAATGAGACGAGACAGATCGCAAGCTACTCGAGATCGACTTGATCAAGGATTGATAAAAACTCGGATCGAATGGACTCGACTCGAACTCGAGCTCGACTCGAGTTCTTAACGAGCCGAAATGAGCTACTTGATATTCGACTCGAAAAACTCGTGAGCAGCTTGAAAATATAAATATTAAGATTTTATTTTATTTTTAAAATGAATTATTATTAATATTAATATTTATGTATTTATTTTTTAAAAAATATACAGTAAGATTTTCATATATTTAAGGTTCAGGTTCGAGTTTGAGGCTTTGATCGAGTTAAGTTTAAGATTTTTTTTTCATTTCGAGCCTTTTTGAGCTGCTCACGAGCTTCAGTTCAGGATTTCGAGTTCGAGTCGAGCTTGAAAATTTTAAGCTTACGAGTTTTCGAGTCGAGTCAAACTCTATTTTAAAATTTTCAAATCGAGTCGAGCTCAACAATACTCAAACTCGACTCGACTCGTTTACACCCCTACAACATAATCCTTTACAAACATCCGTTTGCTTCAATATCATATAAAAAACTGATGTTCTTAGCAAAATTCATTAACCATTCTCTTGTCGCATCTCTAGTCCCATCTATATTAATCTTATACCACCCAATTGATGACAGCTGTCAACTAATCGTTTGACGTATCAAGCTATTCCAACATCGAGTCATGGCATGGCTCCATTTATACACCGTACATGTTTTCATTCTCACTCGTCTATTATGGTCTAAAACTGATCCGCACTCCACAAAATGAAGGATAAAGAGTCATTTATTTCTGCTGAGCCACAAATACTAAATGATTAAACCAAAAAATAAATCTCACTCAACATTTTTCTTTGTGAAATACTTTGAGTTCATCAGGTTTAACTTAATTCATGGTCGGTTTTATAATCCTCAAGACTCAATAACGCCCAAATTATACGTTTTTCCCAAACATGTAATTAAACTATTTTTTGACTCATCCAAGTGCTAAACATTACCCATATAGATGTTCGGGCTGTCAACGGCGTTAATTTACCCCGTTAAGTGACTCGTGCTACAATCTATTAATTTTGAAATTTATTTTTTTAAATATTACAAATATTATGATATTTATACATAAAAAACTAATTTTTCTTTTATCTTAAAACAACCCCAAAATCTCAAATTCTAACCTTAATTCGCTGTCACCACCCTTTCCGGCCACAACTACCACCACCAACATAGTCCTTACCATCCTCCTACTCATACATCGTAGTAGTTTCCGTCGATTGGTCGTCGGAATTGCTTGGGATCGTGATTTTCATCCTAGGGTTCACGGGGTATAAAACGTTGATTCGTCGTCGATGGTCACAGTCTCATGAGGGTTTTGGTCGTCGGGGGGAGGGGAGGTCGGGTGGAGCTTCATCTACGACAAAAGATGGTGTTCAGTGTGGGTTTAGGGATTGAAATGAAAGTTTTTAATATTTTCGGGTTTATTTCAAAATTTATGTTTTCTTTTTTAAAAATATATATATATAATTTTAATTTTTAATTTTTTAAAATTAACAGGTTGTGACACGTGTCACTTAACGAAAGAATAACACCGGTGACGGCTCATGCACATAAAATGGATAATGTTGGTAACGTTAGGCACCGGGATAAATTAAAAAAATAATTTAGACACCTATTAGAGAAAATATGTATGGTCTGGACACTTATTTTAATATTAAGCCATAATTAAATTAACAAAAATAAATAAATTCATACTACAATCATAGTTAAGTCGTAAAATTAATGCTTAAATTATTTTTATTTAAACTATCGAGACTAAACCTACGAATATCGAACTAACCTTATCAAACAAAGGAATCCAAAAGGAGAGAGACATTAGAAAGGGTGAACTGGAATATTTTGTCAAATTAGGAAACTAGGACTCCAGAAAAACATGTAGGAGAACTATCACACCTAGAAGTACACAAAAAATTTGAATATTCGATTTTACAAAAAAAATATCCGAAATTAGATTTGAAAAAAATCGATTTTTTTAAACTGGATCGGATATTTAAAAACCGGATAGTATAATCGGTTTTGGGAAAAATTGGACGATCGATTTTTTTACCAGATTAAAAACTGGTTTGAAAAAAACCGGATAAAAAATCATTTTTTTATTAGAAAAAAATCCGGTCTGAGTTTTAAAAACTAGCCGTTAATATAGCCGTTGGGGGGTTTTGTGACCGTTTTTTTTCTAAATAAATCCCCATTTTACCACCCTAAACATGTTTAAATAGGTTGGGATGTATTTGTTTGATTACAACTTTCTCAAATCTTATTACACAACACCTAAACATCTCTCAAATCTTATTTTTGTAATTTTTTGTTCATCATGGCTACAAATACCGACCCTAACACGGCTAAATTTTTCGTCAGGGAAACCTTGAAGTCGTGAGAGTGATCGAACACACTCGAAACAAAGATATTTGAGATCACTACGATTTATGTGAAATGTCAAATGGCTCGAGGAGGGCGCGTTGTAAACTTTGTCTAAAGTTTTATGCACCGGAAGGAAACACAACGTTGAAGAACCATTTTACAAAATCATGCAAGGCACTTCGCTCAAGATCAGATCCAAGTCAATCGAATCTTACACTGCAAGGTGGTGTTTTTGTTTACGACAACGAAAAATTACGAGAAGCGTTTACAAAGTTCGTGATTACAAAAGCATTGCCGTTCGACCACTTTGATGATGAAGATTTCACGGCAACAATTCAACAACTAATGCAACCACATTATACTCAAGTAAGTCGTACTACCCTTAGAAGAGATGCTATAAAAATGTGGCGTACGGCGAGGGAAAAAATGATTTTAGGATTCCAAGAACACCGTTATGGTGTGTCGCTTACATGTGACGTTTGGAGTTTCCCTCATAATACCGGAAATTCATTTTTAGGCGTTACGACACATTGGTTAGATCAAAATAATTTGCAAATGATGAAAAGAACAATCGCGTTTGAATTATTCGGTGAGCTGCATACCGGTGCTAATTTATTTACCCTTTTAAAAAGGATAATTTGTCTTTATAAATTAGAAAATAAAGTTTTTTCTATATCCTTTGATAATGCATCGAATAATACAAACGCGGTTCCAAGATTGAAAATATTACTTTCACTGATTTTAGACGATGCGTTTTTTCATACCCGTTGCGTTGCACACATAATTAATATATCTATGCAAGCCGATTTGGAGGTTATTGAGCCGATTAGATTATAATTTAAAGCAATGATAAAATCGGTTCATTGTAACAACAACAAAAGACTAAATGAGTATAAACGATTTTGTAAGTCGGTTAATAAAAAAGTTTTGAGTCCTAATTTGGATTGTCCAACTCGTTGGAACTCAACTTGGATGATGATGCATACCGCCTTAAGGAAAAGGGAAATATTGCAAACATTTCACGATCGGCTTTTCGAGAGGGGTCATGTCCCATACATTTATCCAGATTCGAGTTGGGAAACTATAGCTAAAATAATCGATTTGCTTGGGGCTTTTAAAAATGCAACAACTTTTTTATCCGGTGTTTATTACCCGACTAGCCCGTTGGTTCTTAATCAAATATTTTTGTTGGCTAACCGACTAAATGACTTTGAATTTGAAACCGAAGTTTTTCAAGAAATTGGCTTTGCAATGAAGGTAAAACTTTTAAAATATTTTAAGGAGATTCCCCCCATTTTTACTTGTGTCGCCCCTTTAAACCCAACGTTAAATGTTGGCAGGGTTGAAACACTAATCGAACAAATTGTGTTTGCTTTTAATCTAACCGATGCTGAACCCAACTTTGTCCAAAACCAAATAAATTATTTTAACAAATATTTTCGAGACATGTTTGCAATTTATTTAACTAAATACAGATCAAGTAGTGTAATACATGATTAAATGAGAACGAATGCAAAATCATCTAGTAGACGTCCAAGTAACATAAATTTGTCACTTTTTAACACTCTAGTAAATTCCCAATCCAAACGATCACGTACTACCACCCCAAGTAACGAGTTGGGAAATTACATGTCATGCAATTTTCTATCAAAAATGACATTTGAAGAGTTTGAAAGTTTGGATATTTTGGCTTGGTGGAAAGAAAAGGAAGCATAATTTCCAATTCTAGCCGCCATGGTCCGTGATTTACTAACCGTACAATCTTCTACGGTAGCTTCGAAATCCGCTTTTTCTGTTAGTGGCAGGGTTATATCGCAATAGAGATCAAGACTAAGTCCCGAGTCGGTGGAAGTATACATTTGTTTGAAGGATTATTTGGATGGAGCAGCTCGGAAGCAATATATCACCACCCTAGAAGATGTAATTGATGCCGAATTGGAAGCAAACTTACACATTGAAGAAGTCGAACTTGGAATATCCCCTCCAAACGAAGAAGGTGAAGATGATGAAGAAGAGACGGCGATGTAGTTTATTTTTAAATTTTGTTTCAATTATCGAACTTGGAAGTTTTTAAGTATTTTAATTTATCGAACTTTAAAGTATTTAACTATTTCAATTATCGTAAACTTTGTTGCAATTGATGACGATGTAATTTTAACATTGTAATATTTAAGTATTTTAATTTATCGTTATGAGTTTCTTGTGTATATGCTCTTCACATGTATAAAATGTTTATAAATACACTACCACCGGTTTTTTTATATCCGGTTTTTTTTAAAAAACCGATTTTTTTCAAACCAAAACTGGTTACACCATTCGGCCCTCCAAACCGGTTAGGATCCGAACTGATTTTTTTAAAATCCGGTTTTTTGGCTAGGTGAAAAAATTGGATCGATTTTTATCCGATCCAGATCGATTTTTTATCCGACTTTGTGCATGTCTAATCACACCCTCATAGCATTCTAATGAAATATTGATGAGTTTCAAACTAAACAATCAATAAGGTTTATGAAAAATTAGGTAGGGAAAGATTTCAGTTAACTAGTACATGCACCAAGACCATTGATGTATGGGCTGAAGATGCAGGACGATCATGATTTGGCGCAACACGTGAATGTCTTCAATCAAATCGTTTCTGATTTGGCTCGGCTTGATGTAAAAATTGAGGATGAAGATAGAGCGATGATTTTGTTGTGTTCATTGCCTCCCTCTTACGAACACATGGTGACTACTCTTACATATGGGAAAGAGACTATCAACGTTGAGGAGATTACTGCAGCCTTGTTGGCTCACAACCAGCGGAAGCAGAATGCAGGGGAAAACTCTCAAGCCGATAGCTTATATGTCAAGGGTAATCGAGACCGTGGAATGAAGCCAGAGAAGGCAGGGTCTGGCAAGCGGAATTCCAAATCCAAATCTAGGGATAAGAAGACAATTCACTGTTACAAGTGCAAGGAGGCGGGACATATGAAGCGAGACTGTCCGAAGTTGAAAAAGCAGACTGATGAGAAGCGTGGCGTTTCATCCAAGTCTGTGAACGTGGTCGAGGATGACAATTCTGATTGCAGTGAGGGTGATATGCTTTCTATTTCAACGACTTAATTGACGGATGCGTGGATTCTTGATTCTGGATGTTCTTATCACATCACGCCAAATAGGGAATGGTTTTTGACATACATGTCGGTTAATTCTAGTTCTGTTTATTTGGGTGATGATTGATGTTGCAATATTGTTGGTATTGGTGATGTCAGAATTAAGATGTATGATGGCTCTGTTCGGACGTTGAGTGGTGTTCGACATATCCCAGATTTGAAGAAGAATTTGATTTCTTTGGGCACTTTGCACAAGAATGGTTTTATCCCTAAGGCTGATGAGGATAGGGAAACCATTCGGATCGTTAAAGGTGCTTTGACTGTGATGAAAGGAAAGATGACTGCAGGAAATATTTATAGATTGTTAGGGAGTACCGTTGCAGGTGGAGTTCATTCTGTTGAGTCCTGTGATGATACTACAAAACTGTGACATATGCGTCTTGCTCATCTTAGTGAACGTAGTATGACAGAATTACACAAAAGAAATCTGTTGCATGGTGTCAAAAGCTGTAAGCTCGATTTTTGCAAGTATTGTGTTCTTGGTAAACAGACTAAAGTCCGTTTCAAGACTGCGAGGCACACAACTCAAGGGATTCTTGATTATGTGCATTCTGATGTATGGGGGCCTTCCACGACATCGTCTTTGGGTGGATCTAGGTATTATGTTACTTTTATTGATGATTTTTCACGGAAAGTTTGGGTGTATTTTTTGAAACAGAAATCTGAAGTTTTTGAGAAGTTCAAGCTGTGGAAAGCTGAGGTAGAAAACCAAACAGGACGAAAAATCAAGTGTTTGCGGTCTGACAATGGTACGGAGTACACAGATTCACAGTTCTTACACTTTTGTAAGGAGCACGGGATTAAGAGACATTTTACAGTGCGCAAGACACCACAACAGAATGGTGTTGCGGAACGGATGAACAGGTCATTGAATGAAAGAGCCAGATGTTTGCGGTTGAATGTGGGGCTTCCCAAACACTTCTGGGCCGAGGCTGTTAACATGGCGTGTTATCTTATCAACAGATCGCCAAGGGCATCATTGGCTGGGAAAGTTGCAGAAGAGGTATGGACTGGTCATGATGTTAGTTTTGATAACTTACGGATTTTTTGTTGTCCTGCTTATGTGCATGTACCTGATGATGAGAGATCCAAACTTGATGCAAAATCGAAGGAGTGCATTTTTCTGGGTTACAAGAAAGGTGTCAAAGTATTCAAGTTCTGGGATCCAGTTGCGAAGAAAATTGTGATAAGTAGAGATGTTGTTTTTGATGAACAATCCATGTTGTAACAGAAGAAAGACACGACTGTGGTGGATTTCGAGCAGTTTCCAGTTGAGAAACCAGAAACTTCTCAACCGACTTCTGGTGGTTCCACTACGGATGATTTGCAGGATTATAGTCTCGCCAGAGATAGGGTGAGACAGACGAATATAAAGCCTTCGAGTAGATTGGGTTTTGAAGACTTGGTCTCTTTTGCACTTATTTTTAGCAGTGATGATCCGGTTAATTTTCATGATGCTGTTACTATTCAGGAAAACGACAAGTGGATGGCAGCCATGGTTGAGGAGATAGAGTCTTTGAATCACAATCATACATGGGAGTTGGTTCGCCTTCCTGAGGGTAAAAAGCCGATTGGTTGCAAATGGGTGTATAAGAAGAAACCAACAGTAACAGAAAAAGAGGGGGAGAAGTTCAAGTTCAAGGCTCGTTTGGTAGCAAAGGATTTTTCACAGTAGAAAGAAGTTGATTATGATGAAATTTTTTCTCCTGTGGTCAGGCACACTTCAATCCGAGCAGTACTTGCATTGGTGGCCAGTTGGGATTTACATTTAGAGCAGATGGATGTTAAAACTGCTTTTTTGCATGGTGATTTAGAGGAGCAGATCTACATGCAGCAACCTGAAGGTTTCACTCAACTTGGAGGTTTCACTCAACCTGGAAACGAGCATTTATTTTACAGATTGAAGAAATCTTTGTACGGGTTGAAATAGTCTCCGAGACAGTGGTATAAACGGTTTGACTCCTATATGATCAAGATTGGCTACAACCGATGTAAGTATGATTGTCGTGTCTATGTTAAGAGCCTTGATGATGGTTCTTTTATTTTTTAATTACTGTATGTTGATGATATGTTGATTGCTGCGAAGAACATGGATGATGTTATCGGTTTGAAAACTTTATTGAGTCAGGAATTTGATATGAAAGATTTAGGTGCTGCAAAGAAAATTCTTGGAATGGAAATTTGCAGGGACAGAGACTCAAGGAGACTGTGGCTATCTCAACGAGGTTATGTTGAAAAAATGCTAGAAAGGCTTGCGATGAGCAGCGTAAAACCAGTTAGCACTCCATTGGCGAACCCCTTTAAGCTCTCATCAGAACAGTGCCCTAAGACAGATAAGGAAGCTGAAGATATGGCAAAGGTTTCGTATTCTAATGCTGTTGGCTTCTTGATGTATGCAATGGTATGTACTCGTCCTGATTTAGCTCATGCTGTTAGTCAAGTTTGTAAGTACATGTCTAAACCTGGTAAGCAACATTGGGAAGCAGTCAAGTGGATCTTTCGATACTTAAAGGGTACTGTGGGACATGGAATTGTTTTTGGTAGTCAACGAGATAATCCTTTGGTTGTAGGATATGTGGATTCAGACTATGCAGGTGACTTGGATAATAGAAGATCTACGACAGAGTATGTTTTTACTCTTGGTGGAGTACCTATTTGTTGGAAGTCTACTGTTCAATCTGTAGTGGCACTATCTACAACTGAAGCTGAGTACATGGCAGCGGCTGAAGCTACAAAAGAAGCTTTATGGCTCACTGGTTTAGTGAAGGAGTTGGGTGTTCAGCAAGGTGGAGTTCAGCTGCTTTGCGACAATCAAAGTGCTATTCACTTAGCTAAGAATCAGGTATATCGTGCTAGAACTAAGCACATTGATGTACGTTTTCACAAGATCAGATAGTTGGTTGCATCTGAAGAGATTTTGTTTCAGAAGGTACACACTGATGAGAATGCTGCTGATATGTTCACCAAGCCAGTTACGACAGAAAGTTCAAGCATTGCTTGGACTTGTTGAATGTTTCAAGTTGTTAAAGAACTAAGGTAACCCAACCCACATTGAATGTTTCCTAAGGGGCAGGATATTCGCCAAGGTGGAGATTTGTAAGGTATGACTCATAAATATATCGGTAATGGTCTCATAGAGGGGGTTATGATTATGTGGGTTGGGGGTGTGGGGGTTGCGCCCCCGCGGTACGGTACAAGGTTAATTTTGTAATTATGTACCAGGGTTTTCTATTATAAATAGAGATGTAACCTAAACCTATGAGAATTGAATAAAATTTTCTAGCGCCGCCTAGGCACCGAGGACGTAAGCACATTGCCGAACCTCGTTAAATTCTTGTGTTCTTTCGTTTACTTTGCCCGATTTATCAACAGATAATCTAGAATAAAATTGACTATAAGGGTTCTAAGGTTTCATTTTGACTAATCTAGATCGACCCGAATCGTACTTCTGATTTTGGTAGGTGAATCTCCAAGAGAGGATTTTCTGTATTCACAAAGACTCGAACATGAGAGCTTGTTTTGGTGGAAACATACTTTGCAAGCAAAATACCTCTTCTCAAAATTTAGATAAAATTGGTCATATAATGCTTTGAAAAAAAAGTTTTTCTCAGTGAAGATTCTCAAGAATAATAGCAGGCTTGTCGAGAATGGTGCAGTTTTTTTTATTCACAAGCTGTTAAGGAGATTGGGAAGTGAAGGTTGGCCATGCTAATCATGATGCAAACAGTGTAGCAGATCAGCTTGCGGCTATGGCGAGAGGCAAATAAATTGGGTCTGCTAGTTTTCGTTATCTGCCGAGGGAGATAGAGGTCCTTGTTGAAGAAGCAGCAGCTCCTGTCTTGTGAGCTTGGTTTTGTCTCTGTATTATAAAAGAAAATATTTTTTTTATTTAGGGTGAATATTACAGTGTCCCATGAAAGATGTCTGAAAGATTTGACGATTTCTAAAAGACCTCTAAAAGATTTGATGATTTCTTCAAGCTCTATGCATGCCTGCAAATGAAAGATGTCCGAAAGATTTAACGATTCCTGAAATACCTTCAAAAGATTTGATGATTTCTTCAAGCTCTATGTATGCCTGGAAGCCGCGTCTTTTTAAAAGACATTAAAATCGTAATGTCTTATGGAAATCCGCAATATCTTTTGGGTGTCTTTTATGAGACTTTATAACGTTTATCCCATATAAAAAAGTAATAATTTTTTTTTTAACTCCTTGTATAAAATATCCTTTTATTCAAAACATCATTCGACCAATTTTTTATAAAATTCATAAAGTTCACCTCCATCAAAAGAGACTCAATCCAAATCCTCATATTTCATTGTATTGAACCAATCAAAACAAAAAGTAGTGCTCGTAAGACCCAATCAGCCATAGCTGCCATCGGGCCATAAAATGAGATAGATGTTTAATTGTTCGGCTAGCCAAACGCTATAAAATAATAAATGGATGAAGGCTGAAACAAAGATACCAACCAAATTCCCAGCCGTGTTGTTTGTCTTTCTCTGTGAATCAGCTCCACTTTTTTGGTCAAACTGCTCGGAAAAATAATCTTCCGAGACAAATAACATAAAATTAAAGGATGATCGGTTACCTGCGAAGATGCTCAAGTTTAACCATCCATTCGATGCTCTTTTGTAGAAGCAACGTCATCCTCAACCAACGATTTTTACATGAAGGTCCGGACACCTTAGAAGAGATTCTTGATAGACACGTGGTGAAGAAGGAGAAATCCCTAGATGATGAGGAAGAAGAATTGCTGAATCGACAGAGTCTCACCAGCAATCGACGAGAGGCGCGGCTCTCTACCGCGACATACTTCGAGCCTCCTGATTCTTCACGTGGACCGATTCGCGGGGCTTTCTCTGGAGTGACATATTGAGAGACAACGCGAGGAAGGAGTTCGAAGAAGCTCGGTTCGAGAAGGATCCGGAAGTTCTGACCCGATTGCTTATCGGTGGGCGAGATGCGGTTGAATCTGCCTTGGAGAAGCTAGCCGAGAAGCAGAGACAGCAGATTCAGAAGGAGCGTGGAGATGGACGGTAACGATTGATTCATTTCTCAACTTCGTCAGATTTTGATTATCCTTTAAAGCAAATATATATAAGTTAAATATTGTCTCTTGCTTTTATAATGAATCATCGTGTGCGTTAGCTTTGTTCGATTATGAATTATTCATATGAATTTGGACCTCCATATCCAGAATTGAAGCGTTTAGTATCAGCATCTAACAATGAGTTCATCACAAATCACAACCACAGGTGGGAAATATTGTTTAGCTTGCAACTAAAGAAAACCCTTTTCGAGTTCTTAGTTGTTCATCTGTCTTGAGTTCCTCTTTTCATCATGGCTACGAATTCCACATAATTGATCCTCCCATCCTGTCCATAAAAATGATCTGAATCAATGAAACCAACAGAATGAAAGACAATTTGTTTTGTTTAAATAAAAAGCAGAGAAACTAAAACCTTATCAGTATCAACATCCTCAATGACCTCATCTATGGTAGCCTCGTCTCCCATTCCATACTGTGTCATAGCTTGTCTTAGTTCATCTCTTGTGATATACCTTAAAGAAAACATCGGTCAGTCAATGAATCAATAATGTTCGAAACTGACTAGGCAGTAGTGGAATATACTAACCCACTGTTATCCTTGTCGAAGAACTTAAAAGCCTTGACTATGTTTTCTTCCCTCTCAAGCCTATGTCGATGCATTGTTGCAGTTATGAATTCTAAGTAATCAATGGTTCCACTGTTGTCCACATCAGCCTGACAGAACAAGGTTTAGGCATTCAGATGTTGCAGCTTGTTTGTTTCATTATTATGTAAATGGTTTCTATATATTTTATATTCTCGGGATAGAACCTTACAGCGTCCATAAGCTGCTTTATTTCTGGTTCAGTTAACTTCGATCCCAATCGAGCTAATCCATTTCTGAGTTCTTCTAGTGTTATTGTACCACTTCCATCGATGTCGATGTTTTTGAACATCTGTTTCAAGCCCTGGATCTCTTCTTCTGATGATAGGTTTTCTGCTATCACCTTCCAGAAATCAAATTTACAGATGAAGATATTAGCTGGTGGGAAGATAAAAGAAATTTGTGCTTTTGTGGACGACTATGATTGTCTAACATGAAAACCAGAGACGTAGGTCATACCTTTAAGGCAAGTTTCTTGAGCTTGTTCATTACTCTGAACTGCTTCAACCTACTAAGAACAGCACTATCGATGGGTTTGTCAGATCCGTCCCCGCCCTCCTTGATCCACGGATGTTCTGATTCAAATACACAAAATGGGAACATTTGAAATCTTCCCTTTCACCTTGAAGAGCTGTGCCTAAAAAGATATCCAGAAACTGAATCTTTTACCTAGGGCTTCAGCAGCTGTAATCCGTTGCTTAGGGTCCCTGGCTATCATCTTCCTGATGAGATCCTTTGCGCCTTCAGATATAGATGGCCATGGTTGGCTTTTTAAGTCAAGATTACCTTCTAATACTGCTTTGAAGATTTCCTTCTCGGTCTCTGCAAATTTGAAGAGGTATCAGGACTTTGATCAAGAATCATCTAAATCCTAATGGCTATCTATGTACATAATATTTGTCCTCTATTTCCAGGTACATACCTCCGTAAAATGGAGGCACTCCGCTAAGAAGAATGTATAAAATGACACCAGCGCTCCACACGTCGATCTCCTTGCCATATCTCCGGTTTAACACCTCTGGTGCAACGTAATAAGCACTCCCAACAAGGTCCCTATACATTCTGTCTGAAATAAATTTGGAAATTTAAGGCATAAATCTTACTTTGTAATCCTACTTTCCCGGTGGAGTGATTAATCACTGCTTTCATTAACATCTGGTTTTTTGGGCGTATATATAAGAGGGTTAATCATCAATCACGATGCCATGAACCGACCACCACGTTCATCATTTCATGTTAACATTTTCTGTTATGGTCCCATCGTTTTTCTTACCCACCAGTACATGGAGTTGCTATTACTTTTTAATTGTAATTACTGTTAGCCCTTTGATAAGATAACATGGCCTAATCAAAAAGTCCCACACGATAAAACATCTTTTATTTTGTTGAAAATCTATAAATAAAAATATTAGATTCTGAAAAATCTATTTTTTTTAATTATTTTAATTAGAATTTTATGAATTATATATTTTTATATTTATTTATGAGTTAATTGTACAATAGGTCTCTAAATTATGATCTCATTCTAAATTTGTCTCTAAATTTTAGAATATTATATGGCTAGTCCTTAGATTATCAATTAACATTCCATTTTGATTTTTTCGTTAATGTGTTAATTCTATTAGTTTTTAAAGTTCATGGAAGTTGAATCCCTGACCTAAAAAATTTAATATAGTTTTCAGAAAATTAAATTCATGACTTTCTAAAAAAATCATTCTAGAAGGTCCCCATAAAGTTTAGAAGGTTACATGTTTAATTATTATGACCTTCAAAAATAGATTAAGTTTTTTAATCAATAAAATTAATAGAATGATCAAAATGGAATGATATTGATAGTTTGAGGATTGATATAAAATGGTTTAAAGTTTATGGATAAATTTAGAATGGGATTTTTTTAACTCTCTTATTGATCAATTTTTCAAAAACCATGATATATTTTCTTATCACATTATATAATGTTTTATGATCATGTCATATCATTTGATATTTTTTTTTCATGCCACAGTATTTTCTGATCATGATATATCATATTGCGGGTGGGGGTATATAAGCAGTTTAACTTTTTTTTCCTTGTATTAAAATGAATACGAAGCAAAGTTATCCATCTCCCTAGAGCATAACATGACCTTGATCGGAGAATAACAGTCAAAGAAGCAAAAATATACAGAGCAATATCAAAGGTGTAGGAACAGAAATAGAGCTAACCTTCCTCAATGAATACAGAGAGTCCGAAATCCGTGGCCTTTATGGGAGAGTTCTCATCCTTGCTAACCAGCAAGAAATTTTCAGGCTTCAAGTCCCTATGCATAACCCCCATAAAATGACATGCATGCACCACGTTCACAATCTGCCTGAAAACAGAAGCCGCTTGACGTTCCGAATAACTCCCTTTAGCTATGATCCGATCAAAAAGCTCCCCACCCGAACACAGTTCCATTACCAAATGCACATTCTTCCTATCTTCGTAAGCACCTTTGAATTCCACAATATTCGGTTGCCCCGTCAGGTGCTGCAGTATCGAAACCTCTCGTCTAACATCCTCCCTGTCCTTTTCAGTGGTTAGTTTACTAGTTGAAATAGACTTGCAGGCGTATTTCCGACCTGTCTCCTTCTCGGTGCAGAGATAAGTGATTCCGAACTGACCTCTCCCCAACTCTTTGTCGAGATCGTAATCGGTGGTGACATCTACGTATGGTTTGTGCAAAATGGTCCCAATGTGGGATGATGATGGAGTTTTGGGCATTTTAGGAAGGGAAGACTCGGTCGTGGAAGCGATTGGGATGTCATAAGAGCGGGTTCTTTTCAAGCAGAATATCAGAGACTGGCAGAGTCCCATGGATGACTGTATTCAAGTTTTAGAGTTGAGACAAGTTTGGTTGGATTGCTATGATTTGTTGCAGGGGAGGCTATATTTGTTATTTTTGTTCTTATATAAGAAGAATAGTTTAGGTTACACTTGTGTTGTTGCTTTACTAGACTAGGTGCTTTGCTTTGGCGTCTTGGATTGTCTCGAGTATCATTCCTCACCTCTTTGTTTGCATTATATATTTGTTGTGCCTTGCTTGAGAGGGAAAAATAAAGAAAGAAAGAAAAAGAGGGAAGGATAAAGATAAGGTTGAATGGTATCTAACACCCTCGAACCTTTAAAAAAATAGTATAGATTGTAATTTTAATTTTGTATCTAATGAAATTTTTAAATTGAAAAAATAAAAATTCAATATCATTACTCTGATTAATATAAACTCGTTTTGACCATTAAGAGATTAACACGATGATTTATAATACTAATGTGATCATCCATAATTTCATAGTGTTGATGTGATAATTCATAATGCTAATGTAGAAACCTTGAATAATGATGTGATATATGAACTTAATTGATTCTTTGACACCTATCAAAGGCTTAAATGGTCTTTTATAAAGTTGGAATGCTTATTTAAAATTTAAGAAAAAAATAAAATATATTTGAAATATAAAAGTTATTAAAAATTCAAAAAAATATTAAAAAATAATAATAACACTTAAATTAAAAATTATAAAAGGAATAAATTATAAACTATTAAAAACGATTTAAAAAATATTAAAATTTTAATCACTTTCATAAAAAAGTATTTAATTATCTTTTATCATAATGAATCTACTACTATTTATTTATTATATTTTTAAGTTAAAAAATCATAGTAATTTTTTAATATTTATAATTTTTAAGCATTCCTTGACAAAAAATGATAAGAATATGAATTTCAAAATTTAGAAACAAAATGAGTATGTTTCTATAAGTTAGCTTAAAGAGTACTTGAAAGAGATCGGTTTAAAAAGCTCAGAGCTCATGCTTTACTGTTTGTTAGAGACAACAATGGTCTACAAAGTTACCTGCTTGTATATTTAGACGATATTATAATTACAGATGATTCGGATGAAGAGATAGCAAAGGTTGTAACCCTGTTAAGCTCAAAGTTCTCTTTGAAATACTTGGGAGAGCTGAATCATTTTCTCGACATTGAAGTGAAAAAAATATGAAGATACTTTAGCCTTCAGCCATTTTCAGGGATTTCTATTGTGGTTTCGGTCACATTTTTTGTTGTGTTACGTTTAACACGATTGTAGACATTACGGGCATTATTACGGTGATTGCGGATATTACGATCATGCAATAACGATTTTAGACGACACCAATACCGTTATATAACATACGCTATTACAATAGCAGTCCGCTATTTTAATCCCTCACTCGACATATTGAAACTACTAAAGTTACTAAGAAGGAACAAGCCAAGCTTATGCCTACACCAACAGTTGCTTACTTAAAGCTAACACAAAATGAATCAGATGTCAACTTCTAGATGCTAGAGAATATTGTAGCATTATGGGTGCGTTGCTGTATGTTTGCCGCATTAGACCGGGCATTGCTTTAACTGTGGAGAAGGTAGTAGAATTCACGCATGCCCCGTGTGAAACTCATCCTGTTTCTGTTCTGTTTCTGTTAAGAGAACTGTCGAAACCGTCTTTCGGTTGGGCCCAGAATCGGGCTTCGACTTAGGAAAATAGATTTGGAGTCGCCACCGACTATTTTAAAACGAATTTGGTGGGTCGGACACCATCTTACCTGATCTGCGTTGTACCAGAAACGTGTCGGGTTCGGGAGTCGGTTACGGTCAAGGAAGGATTAGCACCCTTGAACCGCCCTTTCAGTACCAATTAATTTGTCGGTTCTCTTAGTTGCGAAAATTTAAAATTTAAATTTAAATTTAAAACATCGATTTGAATAATTACCTTTGATCGATTGAAATTACTACAAAAAAATATATGTTAGATGAAATTAAATAAAATAAATAAAATTAAATAAAAATGAATATTAAAGAGAATGGTAAAATGAAAGGTTTGAGGACTGAATAATAATTAAACCTAAACGAGATGGTGACTAAAATGTAAAACAAGGTAATATAATAAGGACCTGAATATGATTAGACGCAAAAAATTGGTGGTCAATGTGTAAAAACAAGACAGAAATGGAAGGGCTTAAACATGAATAGACCAACACTTTAAGCGATCAATATAAAACATGGTAATAAATGTAAGGACTTAACTAAGATTAACCCAAAATTAAATTAAAAGTAATTCTCCTCTCCAAATAATCTGCAGAATGCGTGTAAAGCCAAATTAAAAAGGCTTTCCCTTTTCCTTTATGGGTTTTCTCATTTTTTTTTATTCATAAAAACAAAGAACCAACCGACAAATGAGAGTGCAAAATCAACAGATCTGATCAAATTCAACGAAAATATAAAGTATTCCAGTGTATTGGATAAATATAAATCTACAAGAAGAGAAAGAAATAAGAGAGGTGAAGCAGGAAAAATAGAAATACAAATTTGTGTCGCCGTTGCTGGATACTTTTTCAAATCTCGTAAGTCACAGTCCGAAACTGACTCTCTCTTTTTCTTTTTCGATTGATTTTTCTTTTGGTTTTTTCAGTATTTTCTCTGGGTTTTGTATTCCAAATCTCTCTAATATTCCCTCGAAATGCTTTTGTATTTTCCGTTCGAATGAATATATTTTTTTGTTCGGTGTTTTGTTCCACCGTATTTTGTCCCCGAATGCTCTCCTTATTTCGTATGATTTTGCCTCGTAATCTTCTTCTCCCTAGTGTGTGAATTTACATCAATTTATAGGAATGAAATTCCTATTTTTAGACTCGATTGAGTGTTTCACTTTGAGTATAACTAATGCTTGGTGTTTGTTTCTTGCGCCGGATGTTGTGGACACGATCGGGTTGTTGCTGAGGCGCGAGACGTGCCGTCGTGATTCATGTGACGCTGGGGTGATGAGTTTGGGCTCCAAGTCAGCTGCTGGTCATCAGACGGGTCTACTGCTGTGCTACCTGCTGGACCAATGTTGGTGATGGTTCACCCCTTGTAAAAATATTGGGCTTGAGCCTGTAAAGCAAATGAAAACAAATTTAAATATAAATGCATATATTATATAATATGATTTATAATGTAAATATATTATATAATACTATAATATTAGAGGACGAAATTAGGTATCTACAAGAACATTAAGGTATTTAAGAGGAACCCTGATCATTAATGGTCTAGTGTTCACCTCACCCGAGCAACACCCTAATTTGGTAGCCTTTGTCGATACAGACTGAGGAAGAAACATTGATGATAAAAGACCCGTTTCAGCCTGCGGCAGATCCATACTTTGTTCACTCTTAATTTTGATTTTTCTTCGAATAATTATTTATTTTATTGATTATATTCACCTTAAAATTTCATTTTATGTCAATTTCATATAAGTGGTTATTATATATCATGTCCACCTTTAAAAATATTTCTAGATCCACCACTGATTTCGAGCTTTAGGTCATCGTTAATGGCTTCGAAATCTTGGCCACCGTTGTGTTCTAAAGTTTGCATGATTTTCTTCCGGATGGATATCAGTTTAGGAGTGAACTTAAGACATGGAAAGCAGCATTGCGCCGAGAAGTCGAGTCCAACTGTCTTACCTACCAAGGAATCAAGTGGCGCTGCAGATGAAATATATACGATTGAATCAAGACAGAACAGGGGTACACAGATCCCAGATCATCATCCCACACCAACAGATGCGATCTCTAAGATTATGTTCCCATGCTCCACAGCACAAGAACCTCAAGGTCAGTGCCTTAACCTTAAAAAAAATATCAATTATTTACACAGATAAGAATAGACATGTTAAGCAATTGAGTACTAGTAATTAATACTTCATTTTAGGATATCATATATGTTTTATTTATCAAAAGGAATGCTTTTGAGTTTCTATTTCTTATAATTAGATTTGTAAATGAGATGAGATAGATCGTGAGTTATTTGAATTTGATTCGATCAAAGTTTGATAAATATTTGACCGAGTTCTTAATGAGCCAAAACAAATTACTTGATACTCGGCTCAAAAAGCCCACGATGAACTCAAAAAGTAACTAAATCTAATGATTTGAGAAAATTCTTAGTGTGAATAATTAAGGTAGTTTATTTTGATTAAATTCAAAATTCAATTACTCTAAATCATTGTGAAAATTATTTCTGTCTTTCAATTACTTCCTCAAAATTTTAAAGAGGCAATTTATCCTTTCCCTTAACATTATTCAGTTGATCGATTGACACATTAAACGTTTAATAATCGAGTTTACTAACAAAATTTGAAAGCTTAATGATGAAATTATTTTTAAAAAAATTAAATGCCCAAAACAAAAATATAGGTAAAATTGAGTGAAAAAATAATTTACCCAAACATTTACATACTTAGTGACTTAAAATATGCTTCACTTCGTTATAATTAGGGTAATTAGGGATGAACGTTTAATTTCTAATGAGTTTTGATCTAAATGAGATAATATTATAGTTATTTTTTATATATTTATGGAAAATCGTAATAATATTTTTATATATAGTTTTTAATTAGATTGTAGTTCTATTAAATAAAAATAAAATTTTATTTTATATATAATTGTATCGTATCAAATTTCAAATAAAGCAAAATTTTTCTAAATTTTATTTTATATATTTTATAGCTTTCCTAAGGTATCGATACCCTACAGCTATTTCATTCATTTACCCCAACTTTAAACACCTTCTATAGCACTTATTCTAGTGTTTTACACCTATTCGATCTCATTTATGGTCATACTATAGGTCTAGGGCCTCTCGGACAACGTTTTGAGCAAAACATACTGAAAGTATCGATACTCTTAAAAAGTTTCGATACTTTATTTAAGTATCTATACTTTTAAACATTCTGTTCTGCCCAGTTTCGAAACTTTATGGGAGTTTCGAAACTATGACCCAAAGTTTCGATACTCTTGAAAGATTATCGATACTTTTGCCTAGAAACTCACGAATCTGCCCAAAACGAAGAACAAGTATCGATACTATCCCTATAGTATCAATATTCTACTACATAAGTTATAAAACACATACGAAAAACTCTATTTCTCAATCTCAAAGACCTTAGTGAGGTCCCCAAACATGCTTAAAGTTTTATGTGATTACAAGGAGAATAAATGGCTTTATATCATGCTTATAACACAAATCATGTAATCTACCATTAACATATAACACTAAGCTTCATAACTTATTCTCAAGCTAGAACTCAATGATCACTAGGAGTATGAAAGAGTTATGAGTGTGTTACCTAGCCTATGGTTGCTAAAATCTCCCTCAACTCAACTAGGAGTCACCTTACCTTTATCCTTTTCTTTAGAACTTCACCCACCTCATTGGCTAATCAAAACAAAACTAGGGGTTACTAACTTGACTTTGACTTGGAAACCAAGTTAAAACACTCTATACTACTTAATATTACTTAAAACAAGCTTAAATCTCTAGGTTCCTTTCAAACTCCCAAAAACCCATTTTGAAAACAAATTCTAAAACTCACAAAATGGAGCTTGAAACAAAGCTTGATGTAAGGAGTGAAACATTCTTACCTTGACTTAACAAATCTAAGATTTGAATGCTTGAACTTAGCTATTGAAAGGAAAAAAAATGGAAACTAATGGAATGAAGAAAAAGAAGAGTGGGTGAGATATTAGGGGGTTGATTTACGTGAATTGATATAAAAAGAGGGGTAAATATAGCTTCAACAAAATGGGTAAACTATAATTTAGGTCCCTCACCTATTAACTCACTTTAAAACTATCTATTAGCTTTAACTCTTGGGCCTACCTTAGGCCCAACACTTATATAACTTGGTCCAATTATCTTGGGAGGTCTAATTGGCTTGAATTAAAGGTTTCGAGTTGATTTAAATTACTAAATTGGGTTTTGGGGTTTCACGCCATTTGTCTCAACTTTGTTTTGATAGTATACCAAACAAAAACTCAGTTGGAATGCAATTATTGGAGGTTATGCAATGCATGGTAAGGCCAAGGAAGCTATTTATTATTTTCATTTGATGCAATAGAAAGGGCACAAGCCTGATTTCATCAGCTTTAGTTGTCTATTATCTGCATGCAACCAGGGTGGCCTTATAGAAAAAGGTTGTCATTTTTTTAATAGCATGTACAAAGACCATGGAATTGAAGCAAAAATGGAGCACTATTCCTGCATGGTAAACCTTCTAGGTCGTTCAGGAAAGCTAGAAGAAGCGTATGCCATGATCAAGCAAATGCCATTTGAACCACATGCTTGCGTTTGGGGAGCTTTGCTTAGTTCTTGTAGGCTTCACAATAACATTCATTTAGGCGAGATTGCTGCAAGGAATCTCTTTGAATTAGAACCAAATAATCCTGGAAATTAGATCATTCTTTCAAATATATATGCATCTAAGGTCATGTGGGATAAAGTAGATGCTGTGAGAGATGTAATGAGGAGTAGGAGCATGAAGAAGAACCCTGGTTGCAGTTGGATTGAGATCAAGAACCGAGTGTACATGCTTCTTGCAGGAGATAAATCAAATCCACAAATGACTGAGATTATTGAGAAGTTACATGAATTGAGCTTGGAGATGAAGAAAGCAGGTTACCTACCGAATACCAACTTGGTATTGCAAGATGTAGATGCGCAGGACAAGGAGCAGATCTTATGCGGACATAGTGAGAAGTTAGCAGTAGCCTTTGGGCTTCTGAATACTCCTCCGGGCTCTCCACTGCAAATAATAAAAAATCTCAGAATATGTGGTGATTGTCATGCGGTTATAAAATTTATATCTGGTTTTGAAGGGAGAGAAACATATGTCAAAGACGCAAATCGATTTCATCATTTTAAAGATGGAGTTTGTTCCTGTGGGGATTACTGGTGAACAAATTTTATGACTTAAGTTTTAGTATGCAAGTCTTCTTTATCTTTACTGTCGAAAAGAATGAACCAAATTACCAGCAATACTTTTATACTAGATCATCTTATCTAGCATTCTAGCTAGTAATGGTATTAAATGCACCCCAAAAAAAAACAGTGGAGTAAACCGAAATCTGCCCGGAAAGGATCATAAACATCTTATCTCAGTTTCCTTTGAAAAAAAAAAATCATGATGGATATGTTAACTCATGAATTGATGGTTCATTTGTACTCTTTGCAGGTGCTTTAGTGAATGTTGGTGCGTAAAGAGAAGTCACGAGTTAATCACAGCAGATTACTGTACTCCCATCAGTGGTTGTCATACCTCAATCTTCCATGCTTTTCCTTTGATTCTCGAAAATGGGGTTTCAAAACATCCAAGCTTTTAATGAAACATGCTTCACCTTGAGTGGCCTCAGTTCAGCTATCATTTATCAGGCGGCTTGTAGTCTCACACTGGTACTCTTCCCGTACTTTGTACTGCGGCAATGTTAGGACAGGAAGGAGCTTCAGTGCCTCTATTATGCCGTCCCATGAGCACAGAACTTATTAATTTTGGAAAGTGATGTTCCGAAGAGTGGGTGTAATTATAACTTTATAAGTTAGATTTTGACGTGAATTCTTCTTGCTCTATACTTTAAATGTTTTTGCAGCAAAATGCTATAAATTGATGTTGAATTGTTAATTTCATTCTTGACCAAGAAGGGATTGTTGCCTCTGAAAGCATTCTAAGTACAACTAATATGAAGTGGTTACAGCTTGGCGGAGGGACTCTAGCTACTGCTGCATGTATAAATCTTCCCTTGCTGAAAATTTGTCATTTCTTTCAGTACCACTGCTGTTGAAGTTCCATGGTATAAGAAGCTGTGATGTTACGGCCACGATTTCTTCCATTTTAAAGTAAATACTTACCATCTTTTGGATGCTTGCTACATTTGCTGGTCTAATTTTATTCGATTAGAGTCGGAAAATGGAACTAATTTCTGGTTAAAGCTGAGGTTATACGCAAACATCTGTCAACGATGTTAACCAATCTGTGTGAGACACTTGACCTTTTGTTCCATATGTGAAATCAAGTTATATTTCAAAGGAAGATTGGACAGTGATCAAGAGAAGCTTAAAGCATGATTTGTTGGTTCGAACTTATCCGCAATTGGTATGGTGCTCGGAATTATTACAAAAAGGTAATCCTCTAAAACATGTAGTGCATTTTATTTTGTGCCAAGAGGTGGATACTTGCAAAAGAAGTTGAAATGAAAAAAGTGAAATGGGATATTGATTAAATACTGGAATGAGGGAGTTGTTTAAACTTGTCTTTTGCATGGGACCGGACATAACCTAATAATAGGAAGTTGCGTGTGTATCCTTTTGCCCATATTGCTCCGTTAAGATCCTGACATCTGGGGACTAAACCTGAATAATTTTCTCCTTTTTTTCTTCCGTGTTCATCATTGAAATCATAAAAGTTAGACGGACCAATATTGTTATATGGGTAAATAATCATGAAATCAGGGGACAGGAAAATCGATTCAGGAGAAGCCTCTCTCTCATCTCAATCTCAAAGCTGAGCTTCATTGATCTGCTGCCGATGGAGTATGGATCCACAACTTTTTGATTGGTTAACATTTGTTTTGTTTTTCATTCACGCCATGTGGCATGTTTGCAATTTTTTGAATTATTTGAATTCAAAAATCTGTACGAAAATATAAATCTATTTTTTATATATAAATTATTTGTGTATTATTATTGAATTTGAATCCAAATCAAATAGTATCCGTCTGTCAGCAAGAAATATGAATTTAATCTTACATCATATTTAATATCATAGATTATTGCTCGAGTTATTTAATTTTTAAGAAAAAAGTTTTGTTTTAAACTTTGTTTTGTTATAAATATAGAATATGTGGTAACTTTTAAAATAAAAAGTTAAATTTTGAGTCATTATACATGGAATCATTTAATTTGAGGGTTGAGTTTATTTTAATCTATTAAAATTAGGATCAAATTGATAGAATATATAAGTAACAATGACCAAATGTGTAATTATACCAAATATTTTAACTGTCACATCAGCTTCTTCGTTAAATATTAACGGTAAGTGACTTAATTGAATGTATTTAAATAATTGAGTGACCTATTTGACAATTTCAAAAATATTGGTCAAATTGAAAAAGGGTAATAATTAGGTGGTCACTGGTATAGTTTAACCTTTATTTTAAATAATTTATCTTTAAATTTTTAACTAATTTATAATTATACATTGAGTCTTTTAAAATTTAAATTTTTATAAATTAAATTAATGGTGCTCGTTGTTAGTGGTAACTACTTGTCAAGTGTAGAAAAATCATCCATATCTAATTTTGCACAAATCTGAATTCATTAAAAGTTTGATGACCAATGTTCGAATTTTCTTACAGGCAAACATATATCGTTTAAATTGTTTTTTTAGGTGTTACGTGAATACTTTATCTTGAAAAGTTCGTTAAGAGATTGAGTCGTCATTGATCGTCTTGAGTTAGGTAAGATCAAATATTTATAAAATTATCTTTTTAAAATTTCTTTTAAAGGGTCTCTTTGGGGAAAAAAATGATTTTGGAGGTATACAGTTAATGAAAAAAATATTGATCGTGAAAAAAATTAAGGGGGCATTTGGATCAAGGAAAAAATTATTATCAATGAGAATAATCTTTTTCGGAATTATATACCCACGTTTGATTTAAAAGCATTCCCACCAAGAGGTAAAGAAGTATTGCCAACAATATTTCCCCCTTACATTTCTGGGATTCTCATTCCCTTGTAAATCTTAGGTATTTAACAATTCTAATCGAATTGGACAGAAATACCTTTAAAATAAAAGAAATATTTCAAAACTACATTTTCTTTTATGATTGTTATTTTAAGTTGTAACCTATTTTATGGTTGTCATTTTAAGTTACACCCTATTTTATGGTTGCACCACTTTTCAAGTTGCACCACATTTTAGGTTGCAACTCTTTTTATGTTGAAACTATTTTTTAAGGTGATGGGTTCCTCACATAATAGAACTCATACCCAACAGTAAGTTTATAAATATTATATAGATTTTTTATTATTATTTATATTAATTTTGTCAAATAATTTATTTATGTAGAAAGTTTATTAAAAATATATAAATAAATTTATTAAAAATTTTAATAAAAATATATATTAAATTATTTGTATATAACTTTTATTAAAAATATATAAATTAGAAATAATAAAAAGTATATTTTCTTTGAACTTTCATTTGTTAAAAAAGAAAATTATCTCAAGGGCAATTTGTTAAAAGATACATTTTTCTTATCTTATATTCCTTCATCCAAACACTATAATCTTATATTCATGTCAAACAAACCAAACAAGATAATAAAATATTCCAAGTAATATGTTAAGTGATGTAATATTCTATTTTATATCCTCTGAATCAAACCCCCAAAAGGATTTCATCACGTCCAAAATTTGTCACCTTTAAAAAGTGAATGTTGTCTTGTTTTAAAAACAAGATGAATGACAATGAAAAGGGTTATATAACAACTAATTTGATATATCCCAAATATGAAAGATTTGAGTGTCACATAGACCTGGTAAACTTGATCCAATTACTCGAATCAATTAATCCGATCTAATATCCGATATATACCCAAACATGATAATTAAACTTGATCCAAAATTCGATCTATACCTGACCCGAACTAAAACCGATCCAAATTTTAGTTGAACCAATATGGACTCATATTCAATTTGATCCGAATTGAAAATAACTCGAATCAAAATTAACCCGAACCGAAAACAATCTGAATCGAAATTAACCCGATCCGAAATTAACTCGAACCGAAAGCAACCTGAACAAAAAACAACTCAAACTGAAAGCACTCCGGATTTAATTTAACCAAATCCAATTCGAACCGAACATTGACCCAACTTTTAACCCGATAAATGAGTAAAAGTGACTAAATAATTTAATGTTATTATATATTTGTTAACAATATGATGAATAGTAAAATAATGCATGTTTTATTCTTTTTTTTTACATTATATTACTAGTTAATCACAACTTTGATAATAGTTTAATAACCACCAATATTATGTTTGATAATAATTTAATAGTTTATAATTTTCTCTAGTTTAAAAGATCATCTCCATATTTGTTCCGATAATTTTAAAAAAATTAAAATTATTTGATATGAAGTATTATAAAGTCAAGTTACTACCTAAAATTTTATTTTATATGATTAAATTTAATTATCATTAGGAGGCGACACCTATATACGATGGTCGCTCTGTAGCTGGCGTCGGGTTTTCTGGGTTGATGTTTTTCTGACTGAGAGAGAATGAAAAGAGGTCGGGATGTTTTTTTAGGTTAAAAATGAAATAAAAAAAATGGTTGGTTTTATAGTCAAAACTTTCCGGAAAAACAACGTTTAAACCCTTTGAAGTTCGCCACGTTTTTAAAAAATAGCCATTGTTTTTTTAATTTTATTTTTGAATTGGATTCGATGTTTTTCTTGTTTACATTTCAGTCATTTGCTTGTTTCTTTTATTTGTTGTAAATTGTGCACTATTTTTTATTATTTATTTTAATTTTACTACTAACCTCTAACTTGCAAACGCTAATTATTTATTAACATACTAATTGCTAACTTACTAACTTTTATTATCGAATTTGAATTATTCTACGACCTTGTGGTGAGCTGCTCTAGGCTAAGATCCGCATTATTTATGGTCTAAATAAAATTTTAAAATAACCACTAACTTCTAACTCATTAATTGTTAACCTTAAATTTTGTTCGATTAACATTTCAGTTATTTACATTTATACATTTTATTTTTCTGTTATTTACATTTCTTTCTTTTAATTTTTTGTACTTTAATTTCTGCCCTTTAAATTTTCAGCATTTATATTTCAGTCCTTTTTAAAAAAATTCTGCATTTACTGTTCTGTTGTCTTTTAATTTGAGCTTTGCATTTTATCGTATTTCATTTTAGCCTTCATGTTATTTTTAGCTTTATTTTATTTCCAGTACATGTAATTTATTTCATTTTCATTTTAGCCCCTATACTTTATATTAGTATACCTTATTTTTTATGTTAAATATTATTTTTAGATATATATGTAATTTATCAAATTACGAAATAAATAATATTTTGTGTGGAAAATTTATGGAGACGCGCCTTAATTAGCAATGAGCGTGTCTCCGATAATTGTTTGTACAAAATTATATATTTTTATTCTAGGGAATATTAAATATATATTTTTATAAAATTAAGACAATGACCTTTTATATAGAGAATCTAGGGAAATACATCTTGACTGGTAAGGAGTATGTTTCCAAGGATTTTTTATATAAAAGAATACCATTTTTTAATTTTTCTAAAAGGATCATAATTTAAATATCATTTGAATTTACAAGTTTCAATATTTAGAATACGTATAATCGCTTAGGTACCAATTTTAGGCGTTGTGGGGTGTTCATCTTTTCCCACTCGTAATCAACTCCTGAATCTTTAAAAATAAGTTTCTGGTTAAACGCGGGCTACTTTTTGTCTTTTAAAGCATTTTTTGTTAAAATTATTTTAAAAGGTATTTTTTAAATATCCGACCTACATATCTTAAAGTTCAATGACACTAATTTATTTTGCTTTCAAAACCCAACTTTTAAAATTGTAGAAGCAAGCATTATAAACAAATTTATCTCCTGGTGTTGTTTTCGTAGATACAATGATATGTTGCAAAATCATAGGATATGTGGCCTAAGCCTAATACTAAAGCCTATCCTTTCCTACTGAATTTAAATAACAAGTTAGGTGACACGATCCCCACACCTCAAATCAAAAGTAAAATTGTACATTTAGGTGTACCACTAGTATATTTAATTATATAATGAGAAAATAACTTCAGTGACCAAAAATCCCATATAATATACGATTTTAATCAACTTTTTCTGGATTTACCAAAATGACCAACAAAATCGCAATGCGATCGCTAATTCGCAACGCGATCTCCATTATCGCAAATCAGTTTCCAGATTCGCAACGCGATTATGACTATCGCAATGCGATTTTCCAATTTCGCGTTGCGATTTTCCCAATTCGCAATGCGAATAAGTAAATCGCAATGCGAATTTGGAAATTCGCAATGCGATACTGACTATCGCAATGTAATTTTCCTAATTCGCATTACGATTTACGTATTCGCGTTGCGATTTTCATAATTCGCAATGCGAATACGTAAATCGCAACGCGATTAAGTAAATCGCAATGCGAATTAGGAAAATCGCAATGCGAATACGTAAATCGCAATGCGAATCTTACTATCGCAATGCGATTTACATAGCGCCATTCGTATTAACGCGTATTTTTTTTTCAAATTCCAAACACGAATTTTTTCTTAATAAATCGGAAACTGAACCGTCCACAGTAATCGCAACTCATAACCTCAAACCTAAAATCACAACACTCAGTCCCATCTCCATCTCTCACTCTCTACGGCGAAATCCGTCTCCATCTCCGAAGATTTCCGTCCCCATCGCCGGCGAAATCCCTCACAACCATTCACAGTCAAAAATCCCTCACAATCATTCAGAAATGGAAAATCAACCTCCGAGGGTTAGTTTTTTATTTTATTTTTTATTTTGAAAATTTTGCATTATTTTAGGTTTTTCATATTGAGATTGATGATAAGTTTACTGGTAATTTCAATAATAGATTAACCATTTCACTTAGATTTCTTATTAAATTCATTTGATTGCTGCCAATACTGCTAAACTGTTTAGCCTGTGAAGTTAGTATTTGTCTTTGTTTTGTCTTTTGGTTGAAGTAATGCAGAAGAAGAATAGTTTCGAGAATGAAAATCGCAACGCGGAAATAACTATCGCAACGCGAAATAACTATCGCAACGCGAAATAAATATCGCAACGCGAAACCAAAATCGCATTGCGATTTTCATTTCGCGTTGCGATTCTCTCGTTGCGATTTTCATTTCGCGTCGCGATTTTCATTTCGCTTTGCGATTCTCTCGTTGCGATAGTCATTTCGCGTTGCGATTCTCTCGTTGCGATAGTCATTTCCGCGTTGCGATTCTCATTATCTCGTTGCGATTTTCATTTCAACCAAAAGACAAAACAGTGTTGCAAATTTTAGTTTCAATAATAAACTACTATTTATGTTTATTGTTTTTGGTATATCTTGACAGTGTAGTTTTTGGTATATCTAACTTGGTATGTTTATTGTTTTTGTAGAAATTTTTTTCGGCTTCATTGACATTAAGGAATAAAGTTAGCCTAGCCACTACAATTGCTTCGAAGCTTTCACCTGCACAAAGAAAATTGTTTGAGGAAACCTGCTTCGGGCCATGGTTGAGAGTACAACATCTGGGTGGAGATGCTAATTTGACCCATTTGTGGCTTCAGACCATGACTAGCGATCTACCCGACAGTATACAACGTGGTGAGGAAGAGATATGGTTTCATTTTCCACCGGCGTATACTTGTTTTGGGCGGAAGGAGTTCTGCTTAATCACTGGTCTACGATTCGGACACGATGATGTAGGCCGGTACACTCGTCATATCACCCGCCCATCATGGTTATCCAGGGTTTTTCCTGATGAGTCAATAGAGAAGACGAACTTACACGTCGACGACATGAAGAAATTGTTTAATAAGAAAGATGGTTTTACTCGGATGAATGACGTCGATGTTGTCCGAGTATGCCTTCTACTACTTTTGTATGCCGGCTTTTTAGGCAGAGAGGCCAGACAACCTATTCCTCAGGAGCTAATATTATTGGTAGAGGACCTAAATGCATGGAATCTGTTTCCGCGGGGTTCGTATATACGAAAAGCTACCTGGACTAAGTTGTCGTCTGCCTTTGATGACCGCAAAAGTTTGCGGGGCGATGGGTCGAAATACACTTTGTCAGGCTTTGTTTGGGCCTTTAAGGTAAGAATTTCTATATAATGTTTTCAAAATTATAATTAATTATTTAACAATTACTAATGTTTGTTATTATTTTGTTTGTAGATTTGGATATTCGAGGCCTTTCCCGCCATGAAGACATATGCAATAAAAACTTCAAATGATATTCCCAGGGCTATTTCCTGGAAGAGGAAACGTCTGTTGGATTGGGAAGACTTAATACCATATGCGACAATAAATAATGTAAGTTAACACAAATACTATCATATATAAACAAGTTATTAATAGTAGACGTTTAACTTTGTTTGAGTTTTTATATTTTTAGGAGGCCAACATTCCATTAATGAGACTGATACCCACGGAGGCTGAGCTTGCCAATAATTGGTGGTAAGCTAGTCAGCGTTTTCTTGATGGCACGAATGATGAGCAACCTCCACTTCCTCCACTTCGAGAGCCATCACCTCACCCAGAGCCATCACCTGATCGACCCGACTATACACCTCTACAACGAGAGCCATCACCTATCCCGTCACATCATCGAGCCTCTTCTCCACCATCACCTCATGATAGGCGACCGGAAAAGATGCCACGACTTCTATCTCCCTGTTCTCCACCTCCACGGGATGAGTCAAGGGAGTTACGTGATGAGGTCAATGCCTTGCGTGAGGAGATCGGTACTCTACGCGATAACGATGGTGCATGGCGTGTGGAGGTGTCTATTTTACGTGGTGAGGTTGCCGCTCTACGTGAGATGGTAGTATCGTTGCAGAATGAGGTTCATACTCTACGCAACGAGGTAAGTTTAAGATTTTCCATATTTAACTTGATGATAAATTTACTCGTAATTTCACTTAAATTAACCATTTCACTTAGATTGCTTAGTAAATTTATTCGGTTGCTTCCAATACTGCTAAACTGTTTATTAACACTGTGAAGTTATTATTTGTCTTTTTGTTTTGTCTTTTGGTTGAAGTAAATTTATTCGGTTGCTGCCAATTCTGCTAAACTGTGTATTCTTTAACACTATGAAGTTAGTATTTGTCTTTGTTTTGTCTTTTGGTTGAAAGTTTGAAATATATTTGTCTTTGTTTTCACTATTTAAATATCATGTTTGTTTATTTACTGAAATTTGTATTTAATTATTTAGCGGACCGATAAGGTGGATGCTTTACTTCGGGTTTTTCTTGTACGACAGAGTTCACGCATCAGACGGCGTGCACGTGCTATTAAGTCTCCGTATACCCCAATAGTGCGAAGACATCGCAATAAGAAGCCTGACTCGCCTGTCATCCCTCAAGAGTCCACTCCTATCGTTGAAGAGGCCCCTATCATTCCTCGAGAGTCCCCTCCCACCGTTCAAGAGGCCACTGTCATCGTTGAAGAGGTCCCTCCCACCATTCAAGAGCCCGATTCACATGGCGTCATATGTAGGATTCTTGAGAAACCCTCTGACGTGCCGAACATGATGGATTCAAGTTGGCTCTCGTATGAGTTACCGGCCAGTACCATACCGGTATCTGAAGTGGAGAGGAAACAACTACCAGACACAATTCTGGATAACACCCTTTGGGGTAAGACCGCAGTTGATTTTTATCTACATGAGCGGAGCCAGGGGTGTTTCACTGACATATGCAAGCTCAACGATGATATCTATTTGTTGCTTGATCGGTCTTGGTGGGGCATATTATTAGGGGTCGAAGACAATGGCTATTTCGATGGAGGGGTAAGTCTTATATTTTTCTTATATTTTAATTTGATTTTTTTTTAAATTTATGTAAGTTACTAATATATGTCTTTTTTTGTAAAACAACATATCGATGCGTGGGTGTCACGTCTTCTAATAATTAGGAAACTTAAGGAAAATAAAAGAAATACACGATATACAATTATGCCGACGTCTTTTAATGCCGTTCACTTGAAGAATCAACGAGATGAATCATTTGCGTTGGGCAATGGACAAGCTAAACTTTATCCTGCATGGTGGGAGGTCGATAAGGTTAGTGTTTATTTTAGATTGAGTTTAAAGGTATTCATAAATAAGTGTGCAAATGAATGAATTATTACTTATGATTGCAGGTGTTTATCCCTGTTTTGGAACGTAAACATTGGCTTCTCGTCGAGCTTCAGATCCCATACCTTAAGGCAATAGTATATGACAGCATGATAAATTACATATCATTGGCTGATTTAAGAGATATTATTAAGGGATGGAGCTCTTATTTGGCTAAATTCTTGGATGCGATAAATTATTGGACTCGTTCTGAAAACAAGAAGCCAAAGAAGCTCAATATTACAGTTAGCAGAGACGAGACCGCACCACAACAAACGAAAGGACCCAGAGGGGATTGTGGTCCTCTCGTATGCTTGGCGTTGGACCGTTTGATCACAGGAAGTATAAAGTATCTACCTCCCACCGATAGAGATAGAGATGCAGTAGGCTTGTGGTTTCGGCATTATATGGCTAGATCGATATATACGAGACGCTGCCTACCTGCATCCACGTTATAAAAATGTCCATAAACAATTGGTAGGTTTATAGGCTTGTGGTTTGAAAATGTTTGGTTAAGTACCTAGAATTCAATAATTTGCTGTTTGTAGGTTTTAGATGTGTAGAAAGTGTTGTTTGAGCAAATGTTTGGTTTATGCAGGTTAATCTCAGAAGTGAGCTACGTGAAAATGATGTATGGTTGCAAAAGTTGATTCAATAGTAGATGAGGAAATAAGAATTATTGCTTATTTTTTGATTGTTTAATTGATTTGTAAAAGGTGATTTGTAAAAGTTGATTTGTTTAATTGATGTTAACATAATTCTTATTTATGCTTGTTTAATTGATTGAAATGTAATGGTTGATTTTGTTGATTTCAATCTGCATTATGTTGAAGGCAAAAAGTACTATCGCAATGCGAAATGAAAATCGCAACGAGAGAATCGCAACGCGAAATGAAAATCGCAACGCGAAACTAAAATCGCAACGCGAAACTAAATTCGCGTTGCGATTTTCATTTCGCATTGCGATTCCCTCGTTGCGATTTTCATTTCGCATTGCGAAATTCGCGTTGCGATTTTCATTTCGCATTGCGAAATTCGCGTTGCGATTTTCATTTCGCATTGCGAAATTCGCGTTGCGATTTTCATTTCGCATTGCGATAGTAATTTCCGCGTTGCGATAGACATTAAGATGATTGCCTATTAAGTGATAACAACTGAACAGATCATAGCAATTTTCAAACTCAAGTCACTAATACATGCCTAACTGAAAATGTTAAAAGTTCACACATAAAATCTACATAATACAATGTTTGCATTTAAAAATCACCTAAGTTAACAGTCCCAAAAGGTGAAGCCAGTTGTGATTGGGATTTTAAAGATGATTGCGATTTTGATTGCCTTTTTCTTGACACCATATGAGCTTTGGATTTTGATGATGATCCATATTTTGGTAGAGGAAAAGATGATAGTGATGGCACTGGTGATCCACATGTCAACCTTGTATGACCACTTTCCTTGCACCGACTACATGTCGATCTCTTCTTCTCTTCACCCTTAGACGGTATACGATCGTGACTTTTTGGTCGGCCAGGTAGCCTTCTGTCCATGGCTGGT
The DNA here is from genome assembly GCF_006381635.1 of Hibiscus syriacus. NCBI lineage: Eukaryota > Viridiplantae > Streptophyta > Magnoliopsida > Malvales > Malvaceae > Hibiscus > Hibiscus syriacus. The sequence continues at coordinate 864,334 of NW_024062640.1, forward strand.
GGCAAAACTGTTTGTAAGTCATCTGGTATGTCCCACTCAGAAGGATGTGGAATAGGGTAGACAATCTCGGCATAAGTCTGTCGATATACTTATGTAGTGTAGCAATCCATAGCGTATGTGCTTGAATCATCTTGGTTTAGATGAAGAGCAACTTTTATAACATGGCCACACGGATAACCAGATGTTTGCCATTTCATACAACTACACGTCCTTGCATTTAGATCGACAAGCCCATTTAAGTTATTATCCAGTACTTCAAACAAAGTGTTTGAACATGGTTCAACTCTCCATGACGTTGACTTCACAACACGTTTCGTTATCTTTTTTTCAGTCCATGGTGTAACACGATGTTCCAATGTTCCTGTAAATTTAAATAAATAATACTTAGTAAAATATATGATAAGTTACGAATTCAAAGAAATAATACCTGCATGGTTTCTTTTCTTGTAGTACCACTGTTGAATAGAGGCTCGAAAAAACTCCATTAACATAGTAATGGGTAATTTCCAGGAATGACGACTTAGAGCGTTGATTGATTCTGCACTATTAGACGTCATGAAACCATATCTTGCTCCAAGTTGATGTATTCTTGACCATCTTTCAAACCCGACATCTTCTAGTGTTTGAGCACACTGAGGCAAAACACGTCTTAAATAGTTTATATGCTTATTGAAATCCACTTCCTGATAAGCTTTTACAGCCTTCCAGTATGTCCATTTGTGCTTTTTTATACCAGCAGACTTCGATTTTAGATTTCTATACAAATGAACACCACAAAGTCCATGAAAAGCATCTGGGAAACACCTTCTAACAGCGTTGTCAATTGAGTTTGCCCTATCAGATATGATTGTCAGATTGCTAATAGGACCTATGCAATCCCTAAGATGCCCCATAAACCATGTCCATGAATCAGAGGTTTCAGATTTGCCAACCCCGTAAGCTATTGGCAATATCCCATTGTTAGCATCCATGGCTACAACTAATAAGTTTACTCCAAGGTATCAACCTTTCAAATGTGCTCCGTCAACTATAATAACTGGGCGCATGCAAGTAATAAACGAACGAATCTACAAAATAATATACACAAGAAATATAATCATTTAAATGTGAAATGCATGTAACTAACAAAAATGAGTCAACAGAATTATATTGATTTACTAACCACAACACCAATGGCGATAAACAGCAACTCAAAGTGTCCATCTCTATCTGTTTTGATATGAGTTACCGACCCAGGATTTTTCAGCTTTAAATTGTGACAATAAGCCGGCAGTTGGGCAAACGATGCTTCTGGCGACCCCCTCAACAATTCCAAGGCATAACATTTGGCTCTCCAAGCTTGAGAATATGATATACTAATCTTGAACCGAGCATTCATGTCAGTCATAATTTCATGTCCCCGATATACCCTGCCATTCAAAAACATTAACTCAGCCAGAAAACCACCCAACACCTTTTTGTTTGCCTGTCTATGGTGAGGAAAAACTTGGGTTCTTGAACATGTATGTTTATCAATAAAAGTTCTAACTTGAAACATTTCGCAATCTTTTATCCTCTTTGCAATCATACGCCACGTACAATTTTGTCAATCATACACCTTGTTTCAAAACGATCTTTGCTTGATTTGTTAACTTTTAGTTGATAGCCATCTTCCACACATTTCGTATACAAAGCTATCTTCAAGTCTTCCTTTGTATCAAAACAATCATCTTTCTTGATACGAATAACTTTTGTGTAACAATCAACTGCTTTCTTTACCAACTCTTCTTCCGGTATCTGAAGTAATTCTGGTATATTCCAGTTATACTCCCGTGGCATTTTCTTTTCTTTAGGGACTTTTTCTTCTTCTTTTTCTTCTTCAGAATTATATGAATTACAGAATGGATGTTCAACATGTTCATTCACAGTCGTAACTTCCTCCTCATTATCATCAACAACATCTTCCTAGGCAACGGTTGTTTCATCATCAAAATTCAGGTATTGACCAATATCAAAATCATTACACGCAGGGTCTGTTTCTTCTTCTGAAACATCATCAAAATCCGAGTATTGACCAATATCAAAGTCCGGGTATTGACCAAGATCAAATTTCGAATACTGACTAGTACTCACAATTTTTTCTGTTGGCTCATCATCGTCTAATTGGTCAATACGAAAATCAGAATTTGGTGCTGAAAGTTGATTGGGATTTGGATTAGAGAAAGGTTGTGGGTTTTGAGAAAAACTTAGTTGATTACTACCCGCTACTGACCCAACAATACTACTTCTAGGTTCAACAACATACAATGTAACATCATCACTTGAAACACTAATGTAAGCAATGAATCGTTCAACATCTTCATTGTCGGTTAACAAATAAACTTTACCATTTCTCTGATAAGATAGCCTAAATCCACTTAGGGGCTCTAAATTCAATTTCTTTGAAACACATAACATTAGAGTTTCATAAGTTAACTTTTTTAATGACAGTTTTAGTTGAAGATTCATGGGTAAAGGCATATATTGTAAAACACCATGAATATTCTCCCATAACCCTCCAAAACACAAATCTATCCAAACATGATCAACATTAGATGATTTCATGGTTGTAAATTAATTTACTAAACAAACGAACTGCGAAACTAAGACCTGTTGCCGGATGGGGAAGGATGTAGGAACGGATATCGCCGGAGAGAGTGATAGATGGAGATGAAATGAGTTGCGATTTAGGGATTTAGGTTATGAGTTGTTGCTTCTGCGTAGATATATACATAAAAAATTTGTGTTGCGAAACTAAAACCTATTGCGAACTTTGAAAATCGCATTGCGATTCTGTATTATCGCGTTGTGAAAGTAAGTATCGCGTTGCGATTTTCCTAATTCGCAATGCGAATAAGTAAATCGCAATGCGATACTGACTATCGCAACGAGATAATACAAAATCGCAACGAGATTCTGACTTTCGCAACGAGATTCTGAAAATCGCAATCATCTTCAAAATCCCAATCACAACCGGCTTCACCTTTTGGGACTGTTAACTTAGGTGATTTTTAAATGCAAACGTTGTATTATGTGTATTTTATGTGTGCACTTTTAACATTTTCAGTTAGGCATGTATTAGTAACTTGAGTTTGAACATTGCTATGATCTGTTCAGTTGTTATCACTTATTAGACATTCATTTGACTACCGCAACGCGAAAATGGCTATCGCAATTCGAAATGAAAAATCGCAACGCGAAAATGGCTATCGCAACTAGAAAATCGCAATGCGAAATGATAATCACATTGCGATTTTCTCGTTGCGATTTTCATTTCGCATTGCAATTTTCATTTCGCATTGCCGTTTTCATTTCGCATTGCGATTTTCTCGTTGCGATAGTCAGTTTCGTGTTGCGATAGTCTGTTTTGCCTTCAACATAATGCAGATTGAAAATCAACAAATCAACTATTACATTTCAATCAATTAAACAAGCACAAATAAGAATTATGTACACACTAATTAAACAAATCAACATTTACAAATCATTTTTTACAAATCAATTAAACAATCAAAAAATAATAATAATTCTTATTTCCTCATCAATTATTGAATCAATGAATCAACTTTTGCACCCGTACATCCATTTCACGTAGCTCACTTAAGGATTAACCTGCAAAAACCAAACATTTGCTCAAACAAGACTTCCTACACATCTAAAACCTACAAACAACAAATTATTGAATTATAGGTACTTAACCAAACATTTTCAAACCAAAAGAAGTATATATGTTAACAAAACTTGCATTTGACTTACCAATTAACAGTGGATACTTTCATAACGCGGATGCAGGTAGGCAGTGTCTAGAATATATCGCCCTAGCCATATAATGCCGAAACCACAAGCCTACTGCAGCTCTATCTCTATCGGTAGGAGGTAGAAACTCTGTGCTTCCCGTCGTCAAACGCGCCAAGCACATGAATACGAGAGGACCACAATCCCCTTTGGCTCCCGGCGATTGTTGTGGCACGGTCTCGTCTTTGACAACTGTGACATTGAACTTCTTTGGCTTCTTGTGTCCAGAATGAGTCCAATAATTAATCCCATCCAAGAATTTAGCCAAATGAGAGCTCCATCCCTTGATAATATCTCTCAAATCAGACAGTGATATGTAATTTATCATGCTGTCATATACTATTATCTTCAGGGATGGGAGCTGAAGTTGGACGAGAAGCCAATGACGACGTTCCAAAACAGGGATAAACACCTGCAATCATAAGTAATAATTCATTTATTTGCGCACTTATTTATGAACACCTTTAAAAAATTTAAAAAATAAACACTAACCTTATCGACCTCCCACCATGCAGGATAAAGTTTAGCTTGTCCATTGCCCAACGAAAATGATTCATCTCGTTGATTCTTCAAGTGAACTGCGTGAAAAGCCGCCGGCATTATTGTATATCGCGAATTTTTTTTTATTTTTCCTAAGCTTCCTTATTATTAGAAGACGTGACACCCACGCATCGATATGCTGTTTTACAAAGAAAAGACATATATTAGTTAATTACATTAATTTTTTAAAAAATTAATCAAAATCATATATAAGTCAAATATAAGACTTACCTTCCCATCGAAATAGCCACTGTCTTCAACCCCTAATAACGCACCCCACCAAGACCGATTAAGCAACAAATACATCTCATCGTTGAGTTTGCTTATATCAGTGTAACACCCTTGGCTCCGCTCATGTAGATAAAAATCAACTGCGGTCTTAGCCCAAAGGGTATTATCCAGAATTGTTTCCGGTAGTTGTCTCCTCTCCACTTCAGATACCGGAAGGGTACTAGCCGGTAACTCATACGAGAGCCAACTCTCATCCATCATGTCCGGCAACGGTGGGGGTTTCTCAATAATTCGATATATTACCCCATGTGAATCGGGCTCTGGAATGGTGGGAGGGACCTCTTCAACGATGACAGTGGCCTCTTGAACGGTGGGGGGGGGACTCTTGAGGGATGATAGGGGCCTCTTGAACGATTGGAGGGGACTCTTGAGGAATGACAGGTGAGTCGGGCTTCTTCTTGCGGAGTCTTCGCACCATTGGGGTGAACGGAAACGTAATAGCACGTGCACACCGTCTGATGCGTGAACTCCGTCGTGCAAGGAAAACCCGACGTAAAGCATCCACTTATCGGGCCGCTAAAAAAATTAATACATAAATCAGTAAACAAACAGACATGATATTAAACAAAGACAAATATGTTTCAAACTTGCATTGTATTCACCCAAGTCATTATTCTATCATAGTTCACAAAATGCATCAGATAACATTCCAGAAGTAAGCACTTATATAAACATTTAAAAGGACAACATATATAAACATTCAAGAAGAAGAATAGTTTACTTTCGCAACACGAAACTTACTTTCGCAACGCGAAAATGACTATCGCAACGCGGAAATGACTATCGCAACGCGGAAATGGCTATCGCAATGCGAAATGAAAATCACAACGACAAAATCGCAACGCGAAACACAAATCGCATTGCGATTTTCATTTCGCGTTGCGATTTTGTCGTTGCGATTTTCATTTCGCATTGCGATTTTGTCGTTGCGATTTTCATTTCGTATTGCGATAGCCATTTCCGCGTTGCGATAGTCATTTTCGTGTTGCGAAAGTAAACTATTCTTCTTCTGCAAATTAAAACTTGAATGGATTACATTACTTCAACCAAAAGACAAAAACAAAATCAAAAACAAATACTAACAAAAACAGTTTAGCAGTATTGGCAGCAACCGAATGAATTTATTAAGCAATCTAAGTGAAATGGTTAATCTAAGTGAAATTACGTGTAAATTTATCATCAAGTTAAATATGAAAAATCTTAAACTTACCTTGTTGCTTAGAGTATGAACCTCATTCTGCAACGATACTACCATCTCACGTAGAGCGGCTACCTCATCGCGTAAAGTAGACACCTCAACACGCCATACACCATCGTCTTTGCGTAAAGTACCGACCTCCTCACGCAAGGCATTGACCTCATCACGTAACTCTCCTAACTCATCCTGTGGAGGTGGAGGTGGAGAACAGGGAGATAAATGTCGTGGCATCTTTGCCGGTCGCCTATCTTGCGGTGATGGTGGAGAAGAGGCTCGATGATGTGATAGAATAGGTTATGGCTGTCGTTGTGGAGGTGTATAGTCGGGTCGATCAGGTGATGGCTCTGGGTGAGGTGATAGCTCTGGGTGAGGTGATGGCTCCCGAAGTGGAGGCTGCTCATCATCCGTGCCATCAAAAAAACGCTTACTAGCTTGCCACCAATCAGTGGCAAGCTCAGCTTCCATGGGTGTCAGCCTCTGTAATGGAGTGTTGGCCTCCTAACAATATAAAAGCTCAAACAAAGTTAAACGTGTACTAGTAATAACTTGTTTATAAACATATGGTAGTATTTATGTTAACTTACATTTTTTATTGTCGTATACCGTAGTAAATCTTCCCATTGCAAGGTCCGTTTCCTCTTCCAGGAAATAGCCCTGGGAATATCATTTGAAGTTTTTATTGCATATGTCTTCATGGCGGGAAAGGCCTCAAATATCCAAATCTACAAACAATATAATAATAAACATTAGTAATTGTTAAATAATTACTTATAATTTTGGAAACATTATATAAAAATTCTTACCTTAAAGGCCCAAATAAAGCCTGTCAAAGTGTATTTGGAACCATCGCCATGCAAACTTTTTCGATCATCCAAGGCAGATGATAACTTATTCCATGTAGCTTTCCATAAATACGAGCCCTATGGAAACAGGTTCCACGCATTTAGGTCTTCTACCAATTTGATTAGATCATTCAGAATAGGTTGTCTGGCCTCTCTGCCTAAAAAGCCGGCATGCAAAAGTATTAGAAGGCATACTCGGACAACATCGATGTTATCCATCCGAGTAAAACCATCTTTCTTATTCAATAATATCGTCAGGTCTTCCACATGTAGATTCGGCCTCTCCAGCTCAGGAAAAATCCGGGATAACAATGATGGGCGGGTAATGTGTCTAGTGTACCGACCTACATCATCGTGTCCGAAGCGTAGACCGGTGATTAAGCAAAACTCCTCCCGCCCAAAACACGTATACGCCGGTGAAAAATCAAACCATATCTCTTCATCACGACGTTGTATAGTATCTGGTAGATCCCTAGTCATGGTTTGAAGAAACAGGTGTGTCAACATCGCATCTCCACCGAGATGTTGTACTTTCAGCCATGGCCCGAAGCAAGTATCCTCAAACATTTTTCTTTGTGCAGGTAAAAGCTTCGACGCAATTGTTTTGGCCAGGCTGACTTTATTTCTTAAGGTCAATTGAGCCGAATAAAAGTTCTACAAAAACAATAAACATACTAAGTTAGATATACCAAAAACTACACTGTGAAGATATACCAAAAACAATAATAAACATAAAGAGTAGTAGTTTATTCTTCAAACTTAAATTTGCAACACTGTGAATTTCTTATTTGTCTTTGTTTTTTGGTTGAAGTAATGCAATTCATTCAAGTTTCAATTTGCAGAAGAAGAATAGTTTCTGAAAATGAAAATCGCAACACGAAAATGAAAATCGCAACGCGAATTTGACTATCGCAACGAGAGAATAAAATCGCGTTGCGATTTTGTCGTTGCGATTTTCATTTCGCGTTGCGATTCTCGGTTGATTTAATAAGCAATCTAAGTGAAATGGTTAATCTATTATTGAAATTACCAGTAAACTTATCATCAATTTCAATATGAAAAACCTAATAATAATGCAAAAATTTCAAAAAGAAAATAATTAAAAAAACTAACCCTCGGTGGTTGATTTGGTTGATTTTCCATTTCTGATTATGAGGGTGGCTCTGAGAGATAAGAGATAGACGGATTTCGCCGGAGATGGGGATGGATTTCGTCGGAGATGGGTGAGAGAGTGAGAGATGGAGATGAGACTGAGTTGTGATTTTAGGTTTTAGGTTATGAGTTGCGATTACGGGATATACTGTGGACGGTTCAGTGTTCCAATATATTAATATTCGTGTTTGGAATTTGAAAATAAAATACGCTTTGCGATACTAATGGCGCTTTGAAAATCGCATTGCGATTATGTATTATCTCGTTGCGAAAGTCAGTATTGAGTTGCGAAATTAAGTATCGAGTTGCGAAAGTCAGTATCGCGTTGCGATTTTGTATTATCGCGTTGCGATAGTCAGTACCGCGTTGCGATTTTCCAAATTCGCATTGCGATTTTCCAAATTCGCATTGCGATTTACTTATTCGCATTGCGAATTGGGAAAATCGCAATGCGAAATTGGAAAATCGCATTGCGATAGTCATAATCGCGTTGCGAATCTGGAAACTGATTTGCGATAATGGAGATCGCGTTGCGAATTAGCGATCGCATTGCGATTTTGTTGGTCATTTTGGCAAATCCGGAAAAAGTTGGTTAAAATCGTATATTATATGTGATTTTTGATCACTGAGGTTATTTTCTCCTTATATAATTGAATTCGATGGGCCAAACCAAATCTCTCTGCCAATCATTATTTTTCTAACCCAATTTTCATATGCAATTCTCAACCTCTGCCCATACTCCACTATCCACTGCCAATCCTTTCTGTTTTCAATCTTATTTTATATCCATTATCAATTTACAATACACCACCTGTTTTTATCTTAGTTTGAAAACCACAAAAGTAGAGAAACTTTTTCCATTTCAATAACACTATTCATTATTAATTTAACTATTAATAGTATGAAAGTTATCTTAAGTGGGAATGAACACACACTAGGGTGCCCTTATTTTTAAGTACCTAAAATATTGGATATTTAGAATTTTTGGCTACCAAAAATACGTGTCCTGATCCATTACATTTTCAAAAACAAAAAAAAAAAGTATCCGTTAGTTGGGTAGCTGTATTTTCAAATTACGAGTACCCAGTTTATAATGTTTTTTATTCTTTAAATTATATTATTTTTTAAAAGATTATATAGAAAAAATTTAAATTTTAAAATTTAAAGATCTATAATATATATATAATCCACACAAAAAGTTTAAAATTTTAAATTAAATAATTAAAAGAAAATTTATTAAAAATCAAAATAAAAAAAATATATAATTAAATTTAAAATGTTTTAAAGTTAAAATAAATATTTGTAAAAAATAACTTAGAATGTTAATGTGAAATAATTTAAGAAATGAAAAATTTAGAATATAAAATTTAAGCAATTAGGAATTTAAAATGTTAGAGTGAAATAATTTGAGAACTATAAAAAACAATTTAATATAAATATATATATATATATATTGGGTACACAGTTAAGCAATACTTTATAATCTGAGCCCAACCTAAAACCCTAAAAAAATAACTAGTAGAATACCCGACCTGGAAAATAGAATATTTTTTATTATAAGTACCTACATTTTTAACACCCCTAACTCTCACAATTAATAATGGTAATCTATGATTACATATACTTAATAAATTTTATAATTGTAGTAGTATAGATAAAGTTATAAAAACTAGGTTAAATTACGTGTTTAGTACCTAAACTATCAGTTTTGGTACTTAAATTTTTATTTTTTTCAAAATCATACATGAAGTTTAGTTTTTGTTTCATTTTAGTATCCGTTCAAAATTTAATGTAACACCCTAGACCAGTTTGACACACAATTAACCGATATTGGTGCCACACGGAACTACTGAAGTGGCTGACCAACTCTTTTTCTCACTTTCTCTAACTTTAAAACAACTATTGTAAAAATAAAAATAAATCGTTTTGAAATAGAAAATCTTACATAAAACATAATTGAAACTTTAACACTAGAGAACTCTTCAAATAAAACATTTTGACATTTAAAATATTACAAACCGACTCTTAAATTGACTTTACAACTGGGTTTATGAATATACATGCACTTTAAGAAACTGGATGATGTACTCTGCTCTGCACTAGATCTGGACCTCAGTCACTCTAAATCTTATCGAACTAGCTAATCTACTAACCTGTCAACGGAAACATCTGAAGGCTGAGCTAACTAGCTCAGTGCCACACTAATAACTAAATCATACTAACTATACATCACTAAAAGGTTTAAGCTATCAAGTCTACTAATCTGATATGCTTAGTGAGTATATTCATATACCCACTCTTTAAGCTATGGTAGACATTATGGTGCGACTAAGGGATTACTGCATCTCGGAGCTCACAGACAACTCTAGTCTACCGAGGATATGGCCCCCAGAATTTTACATCGGACATCATACCTCTGACTAACCCACCCCTTGAGATTGTCAAGCCTCAGCCTTAGTTATTCGATTTTAAGGGCCTTGCTCGCTACCTAAGGATAAGACTGCATCTATACTTTCGACCCCTGAACTAGAACTCGGGTGTCTGAATCGTTTCCCGAGCATCAAGAAAGGCTAGTCTTTTTTGTCTATATTTCATATTGTTTCTACGTTTGATTAACTATTAATATTGTTCCACTTGTAGTCTTATTTAAGAGAAATTATAAACTTTTGGGAAACCTCACTTACCTTTATATTTTCTCTTAACTTAAATCCCATTTCTCAACCTTGGTATCGATACTAGCCTTACAATATCAATACCCTCGCTTGCCTCTACACTTACTCGTACTTTAAAGCTCAAACCGTACCCTTGGTATATATATTGACCTTACAGTATTGGTACCTACTCTGCAATATCGATAATCTACCTAAGGTATCGATACCCCTATTGTTATTTAATCTATTGTAACCCAACTTAAAACACCTTATATAACATTTATTCTAGTGTTTTACACATTTTCGATCCTCTTTATGGACATATTATGGGTTTACGACCTCCCGGACAAAGTTTTAGGCCATTGTTGACATTTTGGGCAGGGGTTTCGAAACCTATGAGGGGATTTCCAAACCTCTCTGTAGAATGTCATTCTAGACAAGGGTTTCGAACCAGTCGAAGGTTTCAAAACATAAACTACATATTTCACTTTTCACCGAGAAAACTCTCCAAAACACTCTCAAAACATTCCCAAAGTCTTTAATTTCCTACCTTGAGGCTTCCCATTAATTATTAAGTCTTATGTGATCATAAAGGAGCATAAATAAGGTTTTAATACATGCTAATAACATCAATTAAACAATCTACCTTAGAAACTTGATAAACATGCTTAAATCTTAACTTTCTTGCTAAAACTCATTTCAAATGATCTACAACTGGTATGTGGAAGCTATAAACGTGTTACCTGGATTTTTTGGATGCTATAACCTCTCTCAAACAACTAGGAATCCATTTTTATTTTACCCTTGGCTTTTTAACTCTCTTCAACCTCTTGCACTAACTAGGTATAAAATAAGTTAATTACTTAACTAGATATTAGATAAAACTTAAATACACTCCCTATAACTCAAATCATTTTCTAAAATACTTTGAATCATTTGCTTCCTTAAAGCTCATAAAAACCCATTTTCATATATTTTAACCAAAACCTAAGTTTTAGGGTTTAAAAGAAAGCTTGAAGGATGATGATAAGGGTTCTTACCTTAGTTTCTTCAAACAAGGTTTAAGATTCAAGAAACTTTTTTTTTGTTTTCTCTTGAGAAGGAAGAAGAAAGGAGAATAGAAGAGAAAATATGAAGAATTTATTTTGGAAGGTTCCCGTGAAATCTAGCTAAATAAGAGGGTTTATAACCTTTAAAACCAACTATGGGTAAACCATATTTTTGGTCCCTCTCCTTTTTACCTATACTTAAAATCATCAGTTACCCTTAACTATTGGGCCTTACTTAAGCCCAATTCCTATATAACTTGGTCCAACTATCTTGGGAAGTCTAATTTGCTTGACTTAAAGGTCTCGGGTTGACCCAAACTACTAACCCATATTTCGAGATATTGCAACTCTTTGTTCCTAAAAGAAATTTTGTCCCCAAAATTTCCCTAGAGAAAGGTTTCACTATGAAACTCTACTAGGCATCTACGATAGATCTTATCCACTAGAAAATATAACTATAAGGGTTGGAAACTTAAACCCTATCTTAAGGCACTCAACAACTCACTGCTGACACCAAATCTTCTACTAAAATCGACATCTATGCTTCTGTTGCGCAACTCTAATATAATACTCCTCTAAGCTAACCAATTGATTGTTTCCTTGACCTCATGGTTTCTCCACGAAACCTTCACTAAAGAAAACCTTCTGTGCCCTAATGGGCTACACGATCCTTGAACTTTTGGCTTCTCACTAAACTCCACTATCTTAGTCCTAACTTTCTTCCTAAACTTAAGCCATAGAACTTATACATTAAACTCGCATCACTAGAATCACCAGCTAGGGATGCTCTACTCTCATGTCTATCATTTCTATTGTGGCATGAGCTCTCTATTATTTCATATGCAGAAATATGTCATAACTCTTTAAGGGCATATATACTTATAAACTCTTTAACGACACTGATCGACACTAACCCATGGGTCCTAGAAACGCCTAAATTTATGCTCTGATACCATTAAATGTAACACTCTAGACCAGTTCGACACACATCGACCGATCCGAGTGCCACACGGAACACCGAAGTGTTGACCAACCTTTTTTCTCATTTTTTTATAACTTTAGAACAACTATTGTAATAATAAAAATCAATCATTTTGAAATAGAAAATCTCACATAAAACATAACTGAAACTTTAACACTGGAGAGCTCTCCAAATAAAACATTTTGACATTTAAAATATTACAAACCGACTCTTAAACTGACTTTACAACTGGGTTTATGAATATACATGCACTTTAAGAAACTGGATGACGTACTATGCTCTACATTAGATCTGGACCTCGGTCACTCTAAATCTTCTCGAACTAGCTTATCTATTAACCTGCCAATGAAAACATCCGAAGGCTGAGCTAACTAGCTCAGTGCCACACTAACAGCTAAATCATACTAACTATACATCACTGAAAGATTTAAGCTATAAATATATTAATCTGAGCTACTTAGTGAGTATACTTGTTTACTCACTCTCTATGCTATGGCAGAAATCATGATGCGGCTGAGGGATTACTGCATCTCGGAGCTCATGAACACCTCTAGTCTACCGAGGATATATCCCTACTAAACTACCCCTTGCGAGTGTCATGCCTCGGCCTTAATTAGTCAGTTTTTTCGTAACGTCTTTTTTGACGAATGAATAAGTTTTCGATGAAAACCTCGAATTTATGAATTATTTAGAAAATTTGTGTTTATTTGATTAAATTGATTTGGAGTCGCCATCGACCTTTGGGTTAGGCAGGTCGAACACCTAAAAACGTCTTTTAAACAATTTTAAGAAAAATCATTTTTAAGACAAAAAACTGATATGCACTTGTCAAAGATTCCTTTTAGGTTTAGGAGTTGATTATGCGCGGGGAAGGGTTAACACCTCCACAACACCCAAAAATTGGTACATAATCGCTTGTATGTTATCGTGGTGGTGGAAATCGTAAATTCAAATCAATACTTCAAGTGTGATCCTTTTATTGAACATTGAATAATTTGTTTCGAATTAATTACTAGGGAACATTCCTTAATTTGAGAAGAAATCACGAGATTTGTACATCCTCCAATGGGAAGGCTATCCCATCTATTTTCCTTTATACGAGAAATGTCCCCTCCTCAACGTTGTCAAAAAGCACAAATAACATATAAATCAAATATCAATAATTTCATGAAATAACATAACATACCATTTTAAACATGCATTGACATTATTTAAATTGAAAATAAAAATAAAAAATGGAACAATTATTTTTTTTATTAAATAAACTCAATTTATTTCAAGTTCTTTTTTCGTTTGAATGGCGTCTCAAATCACACTACTTTAATCGAGTAGTGCTATTGACACCCATTCTATAATAAATGTTTTTAAAAATATGAGTTAAAAAACTTAAAATATTATCAAAGATATTTAATAAAAAGTTAATATATATATATATATATCTCATGCACGTAGTTCAAGATAAAATATAGAAAGTAAAGAAATCTTAATATGTGTAGGTGGTACTACCCTGTGCACAATATATTAATAGCATATAAAATGAGAATAAACATATGGATTACAAATGGGAAAATGAAACATGCAGGTATTAAAACAAACGAAACAATAAGTTCTAAATGGCAAATGCATATATTATTAATAAATTGAATAGATTGTGAAATTACTCGATCAAAATAAATAGAGATAATTCGGTCTAATAAGAAAACAAGCATAAAGGATGAAAATATAGTGCAAATAAAATAAATGGATCAAAATAATATGAAATTAACCCAAAACAGAACCAAAATGCATTCATTCAAAACTAGAATGGCTTCATACACAAATGACCCATGCATTAACATTTGTGTACATACAAAACACCAAAATAATTTTAAAGTGCTCATTTATTCATCTTATTTAAGAAAATAGAGAGGAAGAAAACTACATCATTTCACTGGGGAAAGGAGGACCACCGTCCATCGTCGGTCTTTAGTGGCTATTCGGTGCCAAACTCAAATGGGGATGTCCGTCTTAATGTCAGTAACTCGGATATGGTCTCGGTTTTGCGAGATGTGACCTTAAACTCCATGAAAAAGTAAAAAACCTTTCAAATTCCCACTGTTTCGATCTGATTATTCCGTCGATGGATCGTTTTTATTATGAGGTAAGTTGTTCTCCTCAGACTTCTCCTTCAGTTGACCGTTCAGATTTATAGTATGTCCACCATAGTTGTTGTTGTCAAAAACCCGAAGATATGCCCTTACTTTTTTTTAGTTTGGTTCTCCTCCCTCTCCCCCGATCTCTTTCTTTACAGGCGATGGCGTGAAGCTTGGAGGTGTGTGTTTGGTGAGCTCAGGATGCAGTATAGGTATAGGGCATGTGCAGCAGCAAGTGATGGAAGGGGATAGTGTGGAGACTACTATTGAGTTGGTGTGCAGGGTATGGTGTTGTTGTGAAGTTGGTGATGACAATACAAAAATAGTGATAGGATGGTTGGTGCGGGAGTAGGGTACAGCTGTAAAGTTTGAGATAGAGGCATGGGGCAACATCAGAGGTGGCAGGACAAAAATGGTGATTATAACTGCCCTTCTTTGCTCGTTATTGTGGGACAGGAATGGAGCAAAGATTTAAAGCACGATTTTTGGCCATTTTGGCCACCTGAAATCTCTAAGCTCCAAGTTATTCTCATTTTGAACTTTTCACTCGCTTCGGACGAATTCTTCTCATTATGAATCATTCCATTAGAAATGATAACCCACCTCTTTTTATGATTGATTTGGATTTTTCAAAACTTGAGATGAAGACTAATTCTTTACTGAAATATTCTTCTTCAATATGGAATTGTGAAATGAAATTCTCTACTAACTTTTCGAATTACTGTCACATATTCGAAATTTGAGTGAAAAAACGAGTGAAAAGGAATTTGTTTCAAGAAAAGTTATATAAGGTGAGATGAAATTTTGTTTCAAGTGAAACAATTTTAAAATTTACTTTTCAAGGGAAAACTATCTCAAGCGAGACGAAATTTGTTTTTAGGAAAACAATCTCAAGTGAGATCAATTTTGTTTCAAGTGAAACAATTTCAAAATTTCTATTTTGAGAGAAAATTGTCTTAAGCGATACGAATTTTTTTAGGAAAACAATCTCAACTGAGATCAATTTTTTTCAAGTGAAACAACTTCAAAATCTAGGCTTCAAGGGAAACTGTCTCAAACAAGATGAAACTTTGTTTCAAGAGAAACAATCTCAAAGGTTTATGTTCAAGAGAATCTATCTCAAGCGAGACAAAACTTTTTTTCGAGAGAAATAATCTCAAGGTTTATGTTTTAAGAGAAACTGTCTCAAGTGAGATAAAATTTGTTTCAAGAGAAACAATCTCAAGAGAGACTGACAATCTACTCCTTCATGTTGAGGAGTTCTAGCCACTTTCATAATACATTGTGATAGGGGGAGCGGTGGCAGATTAATGATCATTGCTCTTGTTGAAGAATTAAACCTAGAAAGCTCTAGACTCGATGAACAACAAATGGGATGAATAAGGGAAGGTGGCGGTAGTAACTAGGATTATTTAGGGTTTTTTTTTGTTTTGGAATCAAGGCAATAAGATTATAACAAAATAAACAAAAGATAAAAAAATTGAAAATAAAATAAGATAATAAAGAAATCAAAAGATCTCCCTTGTGAAGGTGGACGGTAAAGATGATTGATGGTGTGAATGGTTTGATGTAAAATAGATGGATAAGTGTCCTATTGAACCCTCCTAGTCGCAATAAAAAGGCAAACTCGATAAATGACTCTAACCAACCCTCTTAGTCACGATGAAAAGGTAAATTGGAGTGTGAAGATTAATCTCCCTCACAATAACTTGAAAGAACTCCAGGAGAAGAAGCTTCGAAGGCACAAGGCAATCAGCACTTGCAAAAATGAACTCTCGTTGTATTATTAATCAAAGAAATTTGATTTAAAAAGTTGAATGAAGCCTCTTTAATATAGGGGATGAGTTCTAAAGGTCTTAAATAACTAATAAATAAAATAATAACAAACTAAACATGTCTTAACTCTAATTCCTAATAAAATAATAATAACTAAAAATAATGTTTTAACTTAACCTTAATTCCTAATAAAATAAAAAATTTAATCCTAAAATAAAATGCATCATCCTATATTAAATTATATTACAAATAATCAATAAAATATTGAAAATTTGTAATATTTACAAAATCCCGTATTAATCCCGTATAGGATTTTCTACATGCATCGTCTTCACTAAAATGATCATATCTTGAGTTCCTGATATCGAATTGATATAATTCAAGAACCTTTGGAAAAATAAGAAACAGACGGTTATAGCTAAAGAAGAATGTTGATCAAATAAGACCAGGATCTCATTCAAAAAGTCATCGTAAATCTTTTATTGTTCAAGTCTTCTTTTCCAAGGCTTGGACAAGTGGATCATTTGGAAGAGTTATTACTTCTTCCTTTTATGTGAGCCTTGTGATGTATGTAT
Organism: Hibiscus syriacus; assembly: GCF_006381635.1. Lineage (NCBI taxonomy): Eukaryota > Viridiplantae > Streptophyta > Magnoliopsida > Malvales > Malvaceae > Hibiscus > Hibiscus syriacus. The sequence continues at coordinate 881,335 of NW_024062640.1, forward strand.
CATCCTCTCTTTCTTCAAAAAGATTCGACCTTGAATTTGAAACATTAAAGGGAGCAACATTATAATCGTTTAATGATTCATTCACATTATGCTTACCGAATATATATGCTTTGAATATTTGAGTCTTTGTTCTTCTAATAGGTTCGACTAGAAACATTAGTCTAAAGAAGTATGTATTATCATTATGAACTCTAGTGTATGTATCATTCCCCCACTCCTCAAAATGATTCTTTCTCGAATCTTTAGACTCTCGTAAATTATGACTCTTTATTGATATGGCATAGTGATTAGGGCTTTCAGGTGGTAACCCTTCAGGAGGGTCACCTAGCACCATTCGACAACACTTGGTGATGGAAGATGGTATGGGCCAGTCCCGTGTTGCTTTCTCTTTTTTATCAATTACATGGATTCCCTGTGCACGAACTATAAAGCTTGTGGAGTTGTTCAAATCATGTTTCGTCATTAAGATGGCGTCACGACTAAGGATTTCCGGGATGTAGACTTTTTGTAATAAATCTAACTCTTTGGTTTCTTCGAGATTGTATGTTTGATGAAGTATGATGAAACCTTGAATTAGATTGGTTTGGTGTTGTTTTCCTCTTTTCTGTGCGGTAGGTGAATCACCTAACACTTCTCGAAAATCCTGTAAAAGAGATGAAAACACACTAGGCAAATCCTTGTTAATGTTAGAAATTGAAACAATTGATTTTCTAAAGGGAACAAGGATGCAAGGCTGTTTGTAAAAAGGTTCTCTCTCAATTCTTTTGTGCTCATACATAGATTTTGAGTCACTCTTTTTTTCTTACAATTAGGTTCACTTACCTCCTAAGGGTCATTATTCTTTTGGCTTTTGTAACTAGTAACCTCTTTTGCTTTTGCCTCTTTCTCAGTTTTTTCTTTTTTTACTTTCCCTACCTCCTCACAAATTCTCATTTGATCTTTAGAGACTGGAAGTGTGTAATTCTTTGCTGGTTGTTGTTTCTCCTTGTCCGGTTTTCATCTCTCAACTTTTTTTGAGAAGATGAAGTAGAAGATGAGGAAGGATTTGAAGGATTACCTTGGTAAGAGGATGAAGTACCTTTGTAATATTCTCTGAATCGGAATCTCCTTCGGATTTGTTCTTCGATTGTTATTGCCTTCTTTAGTGTATCTTCAAGGTTTTCGTACCCATGGAGGTCAAGAAGATTAGTGATGTTTGAGTTCAAGCTGACGACGAATCTTGACACGATATCTTCTTCTTATTCGGTTATGTTAGCCCTATTAAGTAAGGACTGCATCTCCTTGTAGTAGTCTTCAACTGAACTTCTATCTTGTCGAAGTCGGTGTAGTCGTAGTTTAACTTCTCGTGTATATTGTGTGGTAGGAATCGATTTCTCATGGTTTGTTTAAGGTCGGTCCAAGAAGATATTGTTTAAATTTGGAAGTTCTCGATCTTTTTCCTTGTTTGCATCCACCAAGTGTGGGTGTCGCGGCTGTCTTTCGGTTGGGCCTAGAATTGGGCTTCGACTTGAATAATTGGGTTAGAGTCGCCACCGACCATTTTAAAAACATTTAGGTAGGTCAGACACCATCTTACCTAATCTGCGTTTTACCATAAATGTGTTGGGTTCGAGAGTCGGTTACGGTCAAGGAAGGATTAGCACCCTTGAACCGCCCTTTCGATACCAATTAATTTGTAGGTTGTCTTTAATTGCGAAAATTAAAATTTAATTACCCGATTCGAATTGCTTACCTCTGATCGATTTGAAAACTTACGATTAAAAAGTGAGGACACTTGTTAGAAGGGAAAAAGTAATAAAAATAAATAAGATAAAAAACAATTAAAAAATTAAAAAAAATGAAATAAATAAGATAAGATAAAGAAAATAAAAATAAAATAAAGATAAATAGGATAAATATAATAAAGAAAAAAAATAATAAAAAATATAAAGAAAAAGAAACAAGGAAAAAATAAAATATATAATAAATAAATAAATAAAACTAGAAAGGAAAAATATACAATAAAGATAAAAAAATTTAAATAAATTAAATAAATTAAATAAAAAAAGTATATATAATGATAATAACAATAATAATAATAATAAAGGGAAAACATATATATTTTAATAATAATAATAATAATAATAATAATAATAATAATAATAATAATAATAAAGGGAAAACATATATATGTTAATAATAATAATAATAATAATAATAATAATAGTTATAATATATATATATATATATATACGCATAAACAAAGTAGTAGAAAAAATAATAATAAAATAATAATAATAATAATAATAATAATAAAAGAATTAAAATAAAATAAAAATAATATATATATATATATATAATATCGTATAAATAAAAAATAAGAAATAAAGTAAAAATAAAATAAAAAATAAAAAAAGATAAAAGGATTAAATTAAAAGGGAAAGAAAATTAGGGGATGAATTTAAAAGGAAATTCGGTGTGCAAATTCAATTTAGGGGTAAAACTAATACAATAAAACAAATGGGGGACCTGAAAGGGGATTAACCCTTAAGATAAATGAACAATCCAGACCCCAGGGACCTGACATGTTGCTGAAAACATTTTAATGTTTCGATATAACAAATTAAATGTTATTGGATTTCAAGATTTTCTAAATCAATTTTCAAACATATATTCGATCAAACTATTCGAATATCAAAATATTACTCCAAGTTTTTCAAATGTCAAAATCAATCCTTACTCAAGTGTAAAAGTGTGTTTTAATCTTTTAAACATTTTTACAAAGTATTTCGAGCCTTAATCGAGCCAAAAGTATTTTCTTAATAAATCTTAAACCAAAAAACCAGATTGCCCAGAGGGTACCGATACCCCCCCAAGAGGGTATTGATGCCCCCATGTAAGATTTGGCTCCGAGAAATAACAGATTGCTCAGAGGGTACCGATACCCCCCAGGAGGTACCGATACCCCCATCTTATAATGGTCAAAATATTTAAATTTTACACAACCCGATACCCTATGCAGGGGTACCGATACCCCCCAACGCTCCAAGCTGTTTTATTAATTATTTTCACACACTAACGGATCTATTAACTTCACTAATGATCCCCAACATTCAGAAATGATCCAATGAGTATTTAAACAAGCTTAGGAGCCATTGATCAACAACAACTATTAAGAATCAAGAGAGAATCAAAGAGAAAGCATCAAACCTCAAGTTTGAGCATTTTCAAGTCTATTCTATTCAATATTCATTTTTTCTTTCAAGAACACTTATGGTGCTCAATTGTATCATTCTTGAGTGTTCTTTATTTGTTCTAGAATTATGCAAACATCTTTCCTTGTGTGGATTTTCTTGTAAGTTTGCGAAATTTGTATTGTTCTCTTTGGGAGAGAGAGTGTTCTCAAGAATTTGGGGTATAATTCTTGAGGGTTTTGTAAGGTTACTCTTTGTCCTCAAAAGAAAGACAAATTAGTAAATTTTTGGAAAATCCTTAGTGTGGATAACTAAGGTAGTGGACGTAGACTTTGGTTGAGAAAGTCAAACCACTCTAAATCGCTGTGCAAATATTTTCAATTTTCTGCAAAAGCTTCCACCGAAATTTTTATTGCCAATTCACCCCCTATTGGCTTATTCCGTCGATCGATTAACTAAACAATTGGTATCAGAGCCTCACTCATTTGAAGGTTTAATCACCTCTTGAGTCAATTCGGAAAGAGTTACATCGATAATCAAGTCATCAATTGCCTACACTTCAAACTCTGACTTCAGTCTTGATTCATTGCCCGTCAACAAGCCTCCTTTCTTCAATGGAGCTAATTATGCTTATTAGAAGAATATGATGATGTATTTCATTCAAGCAAGTGACATGGGAGCATGTAATATTATAAAAGATGGATACATCAAACCTTCCACTCATCCAAGATTATGGAGTGAAGGAGAGACAAGAATGTTTCAACTCAACTCCAAAGCTATCCATATTATTTTTTATGCTCATGGACCGGATGAATACGGGAGAGTTTCATCTTGTACAAACCGTCAAGGAGATATGAGATAAACTACAAGTCATTTATGAAGGTACAAACGAGGTAAAAGAATCCAAAATTAGTCTTCTAACTCATATCTATGAAAATTTCAAGATGAAACCGGATGAAGATATCAAAGCTATGACAGATAGATTTTCCACGATTGTCAATGGTCTCAAATCATTTAGAGAGATCATTCCAAATGAGAAGCTTGTGAGGAAGTTAGTTTACTCTCTTTCAAAATCTTGGCAATCAAAGAAGACGTCGATCATCGAGGCTAAGAACTTAAAATCTTTAACTCTCGATGAGCTTATTAGTTCTCTCATCACTCATGAAATGATGCTTCAAGATGAGGTAGACCTCGAAAAGACAGACGAGATAAAGAGAGAGACGGAGAAGAAGAAGAACGTGGGAGTTACTCTCAAATCTACAAAAGATGAGAGTGATTTGGATGACAATGACGATGATGAGGAGATGACTTTATTAGCCAAAGGATTCAAAAAATTAATGAGGCCCAACCTAGGAAGAAAATTCAACGCAATGAAGGCTTCAAAAATGAACCGAAGGAGAAAGACCCTATCATTTTCTATGAGTGCAAAAAGCCGGGGCATGTCAAATATGAGTGTCCTCTATTGAAGAAAAAGGGTAAATCAAAGAAGAAGCACAAGGCTCATGTGGATACATGGAGCGATGAAGAAGGTTCCGATTAAGAGGAACAAGAAGTTGCAAACTTGTGCTTAATGGCCATCGGGGAAAACTCTCAGGTAACCTCTAACTCATTTGATTTAGATGATTTATCTTATGATGAGTTATTAGAGGATTATAATGAGTTGGCTTTAGATTATAAGACTTTATTTTCAAAATATAAAAATGATATTTCAAAATTGAAAAATGAAAATAGTCTTATGCCCAAAACCAACAATGATATTGAAAGTAAGATCAAAGAATTGAAAATCAAATTAGATGAATTTGAAAAGAAAAATACCGATTTGCATAACTTACTTTCAAGAGTAAATGACGATCATCAAAAGAAAATTGATGATCTTAAAGCTTCTTTCAATAAGGTTGATTTAAAACGTTTTGAAAAAGGAGAAAGTTCAAAAAACAACTTTGTTAGAAAAAGTTTTAAAAACTACATTCATAGAAGTCCCCGAAGAACCTCTAATGGAAAAATCATTAGAAGTATATGGGTTCCTAAAGAACTCATTACTATTAAAGATAAGGATATCATACACAAATGAATACCTAAGGGGTCTAGAATTTTAGAGACTAATGAATATGGACCCAAAAGAACTTGGGTACCAAAAATAAAAATTAATCTATGTTTGTAGGAAAATGAGATTTGCTACAAGGCACGGGAAACAAATTCAAACTTATGGTACCTTGATAGTGGATGCTCAAGACACATGACCGGAGACAAGAGCCGGTTCATAGAGCTTAACGCCAAAAATAGAGGAGAGGTGACTTTTAGTGATAATTCAAAAGGTGACAAATTAAAAATGTATTATATGTGAATGGATTAAAGCATAATCTATTGAGTATTAGTCAATTATACGATAAAGGAATCAATGTCATGTTTGAGACTAGTGGTTGTAAAGTTGTTGACATTGCATCTAATCGGATTATGCTTGTTGGTCATAGAATAGGAAACATATACATGGTGCATTTAGATTCTATAGATATGACTAATTTATGCCTAGTTGCTAAGGATGAGCATGATATTTGGTTATGGCATAGGAGACTAGGACATGCTAGGATGAGTGTTTTACAACGACTAATTCAAGGAGATTTAGTTTGAGGGTTGCATAAACTAAAATTTGATAATGATAAAATCTGTGATGCTTGTGCTAAAGGAAAACAAAAGCGAATTTCTTTTAAATCCATTAATGACATATCCACTAGTAGAGTATTACAATTGATTCATATAGATCTTTTTGGGCCATCTAGGAATACTAGCTTGGGTGGAAAACAATATGCTTTTGTATTGGTAGATGACTATTCTAGATATACTTGGGTTCTATTTTTAAGTACTAAAGATGAAGCATTAGAAAAATTCATCACGTTTTCAAAAGTAATCCAAAACGAAAAAGGTTACTATATAACTAGTGTTAGGGGTGATCATGGAATTGAATTTGAAAATCTTGGATTTACTAAATTTTGTAATTCTAATGGTATTAGCCATAATTTTTAGCACCTAGAACCCCTCAACAAAATGGAGTTGTTGAGAGGAAAAATCGAACTTTAGAAGAAATGGCTAGAACCATGCTTTGTGAAAACAATTTGTCAAAATATTTTTGGGCGAAAACCACAAATACCACTTGTTATGTTATTAATCGAGTAATGATTAGGCCTATTTTGAAGAAAACTTGAAACATCCTAAATACCGGGTTAGTGACTAAATTGTAAATTTTAGAATTTGAGGATAAAAGTAGAATAGTTGAATACTTCAATGATTTATGTAGAGATATTTCTTGAAAGTTGTTAGTAATTATTAAAAGAATGAAAGGGAAATATGGTCATTTGACTTGGAAATGATAAAAAATGATATATATGTAGGTGGGGATAAGATGAAGGAGATATTTTCTCCACTTCTCTTCTTCATCTTGTTTCTTCTTCCTCCTCCACGTGAGAGCTCAAGCAAAGGTAAGATTTCTTCGTTGTTGATTATTAGCTGAAATTTAAATTGGGGTTTGATCCTTAGATGATAATTAAGCTTAAGGGAAGCTTAATTTGTCTTAAAATCAAAAGATGAAGAAGTTATGAAAGATTAAAGAAAATGGATTTTTAGGTGGAATTTTGAATAAGAAGGTTTAAATGAATTTGGAGGATGAATTTAACTTGTCATCTATGAGAATAAGAAGTTATAAGTGTTAGAAATAAGTTTGGATTACATGGAAATTTTGGTATGATTCTTAGCCTTAAGAATTTGGATGAAATATGGAAGATTATAAGGTGTTGGAATGATAGGAATTGGTTAAAGTTGTTATAGATGAATTTAGTAGCATAATAATGATCTTATACATGAAAATTTGGGTGAAGTGTTGATGATTTTTGGATGAAATAACCTATTTTGGCCAGGTGCATCGATGCACTATGAGTGTGTACCGATGCACTAAGACGAAATTTGAAGGTGCATCGATGCATGGATATTTTGAAGCTATTTTGTGTACTGATGCACCCATGGTGCATCGATACACCCCTAAAAGAAAAATTGATTTTTTTATTAAATTAGCCTAAGTTATTAATACCAAGTTATAAGGTTTAGGCCTTTGATAATTGTCTCGGAAATTATGTTTATGTAGGTATTGAGCCTAAACAAATTCCGGAACAATCAAAGAATTAGGATCGAATCAAAGCAAAGCTAAGGTGAGTGAAATTTAAATTGTACTTATGTTATTGATCAAACATTGGCTTGCGATGAGCCAATGATGGAGTTACTATGATAAGAATTAACTTCTAAAATGTTATGTGATTACTATGTGTGTATTAATACATAGAAATGGATGTATGATATCATATGTTACATGATTTACATGCTTACTTGAAAATGCAACATATGATATATGTTACTTGATATGACATGCAAGATTACATAAATAAATGAGAAATGATAAAAGCCATATGAAATGGTCTATGTGAATACATGCACTTGTGATACGTGTTATATGATATTAGATATATGTTTACACATACATGTGGTATGTGACAGAAGAGAAGGAACATGTGATTATAAGATCAATGATTACACATATATGTGATACGTGACTGAAAAAAATATGTGTTTATAAGAGAAAGGATATGATTAAGTAATGTGAACTGTTATAAATGATAATGCCCATGTTATGTGATATGAGATCTAGGGGTATAGTTGTCATGCCAAGGGTCGAGGGTTTACCTATGTTCTTTGGGACATATGAACTGTTTACCTATGTTCTTCGGGACATATGGACTATTTACCTATGTTCTTCGGGATATATGGACTGATTACCTACGTTCTTTAGAATCTATGGACTGGTCTTTCGGGACATTCATACGAGCTGTAGTGACATCATAGTGGTGCACAACCTCAATGTACTCACATACCTTAAGTTATCAATAGTATACATGGGCTTTAAATATAATAAATAATTTGATATGATAATATGTGTGCTCTGTTATGAAATGACATGGATGCCCGATGGTGAGTATAAAAAGGTACAGTATATGAGTACATGATAAAAAGGAATTAGTGATAGAAATATGAGTACTGATAAGTATGTTAATGATAAATGTATATGTGTGCATTGGTTATATAATAGGAGATATGCTTTTATATGATATGATAGTATTAATTGTTTGTGCATTGATATGAGTAGAGTAATATCATACGTTTTCATGCCTCACTAAGTCAACGACTTAGCGTGTGATTGTTTCATGCGTAGGTTCTGAGAAGAGGAAGATTGATAAAAGTTATGCAAGATAGGTCAGTTCCTCCTTTCCAAAGATCATATCAAAAAAGAAATGTATAATATGTATTTTGTAATAAGGAAAGTGGTTGGCATCTAAATAAAGGATTAAATCCGATATGTTCTAATCGGTTTTGAAAAGTCATACGATTGAGTTTTGTAATGTTTTTAATGCATATATGTGATTGATAAATTTTATACGGATGAAAATTTAGATTTTTACGAGATTATAAGTATTTTAACGAAAGTTACTGTTGCAGTGCATCGATGCACTGTAGCAGTGCATCGATACACAATTTATATTAAAAAAATTTCATTGTTCATGGTACTAATCATGGTACTGTTCACGGTATTGTTTATACCGTATAATACTGTTCACAAATATGTATTTTTTCTTAAATTTTTATAATGAAGCATAATTTAATAGTATTTATTGTATTTTCTTAATATAAGTTCAAATGTTCAATTATTTTGTAAAGAAATTGTTTTAAAAAGTCAATGTGACATCTCGAACTCGTATCCGGGTCGGGTATGGGTTGGGGTGTTACAAAACTCCATATGAACTTTTCAAAAATAAAAAGCCTAACATTAGCTATTTTCATCCTTTTGGATATAATTTTTTTTAAACAACGGTAAAGAAAATCTTGGCAAATTTGATGCTAAAAGTGATGAAGGAATTTTTATGGGTTATTCCTTAAATTCTAAAGCTTATCGAGTATTTAATAAAAGAACTTTATTTGTAGGAGAGTCTATATATGTTGTTTTCAATGATAATCCCCTTCCGAGAAAGGATTCTTGTGTAAATGATGAAGTAGTTATTGTAAACACAAATGACGTTAGACATAACGTGGGAGAACCATCATCAAAGGAAGAAACAAAAAATGAGGAAACTCAAGATCCTCTCGAGAATCTAACCATTGAAGAAAGGGAAGTCTCTTACCGAAGAGAGTACAACTATGTCAAGGATGGTGAGATAATAGGTGATCCATCTAAAGGGGTAACAACTCGATCTTATCTTAGAAATATTTGTAATTATGTTGCATTTATCTCATGCAAAGAGCCTAAGAATATTAAAGAAGCATTAAATTATGAACATTGGATTATGGCTATCCAAGAAGAGTTAAATCAATTTGAGAGAAGTAGAGTGTGGACATTAGTTGAAAGGCCTAGTAATAAATCTACTGTAGGTACTAGATGGGTATTTAGGAATAAGCTTGATGAAAGTGGTAATATAGTAAGAAACAAGGACATTAGTTGAAAGGCCTAGTAATAAATCTACTGTATGTACTATATGGGTATTTAGGAATAAGCTTGATGAAAGTGGTAATATAGTAAGAAACAAGGCTAGACTTGTTACTCAAGGCTATACTCAAGAAGAAGGCATAGACTATGATGAAACATACGCTCCCGTAGCTAGGATGGAAGCAATTAGAATGTTATTAGCATTTTCATGTTTCAATGAATTTAAATTATATCAAATGGATGTTAAAAGTGCATTTTTAAATGATTTTATAAAAGAAGTGTATGTGGAACAACCTCTGGTTTTGAAGATTAAAAATTTCCAAATCATGTTTTTAAATTGACAAAAGTACTTTATGGTTTAAAACAAGCTCCTAGAGCTTGGTATGAAAAATTGTCAAACTTTTTAATTAAAAAGCGTTTTTCAAAAGGGAAGGTTGACACTACATTATTGTTAAATTATAAAGGTAAAGATTTATTAGTAGTTCAAATTTATGTTGATGATATAATATTTGGTTCTACTAATGATGTTCTTTGCCAAGAATTTTCTAAGCTAATACAGAGTGAATTTGAGATGAGCATGATGGGGGAGCTCTCATTTTTCTTGGGACTCCAAATCAAGCAAAGAAAAGATGACATCTTCATTAATCAAGCTAAGTATGTCAAGGATATGCCCAAGAAGTTTGGACTGGAAAATGAGAAACCTCACACCACTCCAATGAGCTCATCAACAAAGCTTGACAAAGATGAAGGAGGTAAATGTGTGGATGTTAAATTGTATAGGTCAATGATTGGATCTTTGCTCTATCTAACCGCAAGTAGACTAAACATTATGTTTAGTGTTTGATTATGTTCTAGATTTCAATCATGCCCTAAGGAATCACATTTACTAGATGTTAAGAGGATCTTTAGATACCTTAAGGACACTCCTAGTTTAGGACTTTGGTATCCTAGAGACTCTAGCTTTAGCTTGCATGCATTCTCTGATGCAGATTATGGATGATGCAAAATAGATAGGAAAAGCACCTCCGGTACTTTCCAATTCCTAGGAAATATGTTGATTTCTTGGTTTTCAAAGAAACAAAATTGTGTTGCATTATCTACCACTGAAGCGGAATACATTTCAGTGGGTAGTTGTTGTGCAAGAGTTTTATGGATGAAACAACAACTTTTTGATTATGGAATTGAAGTATGTACCATACTTATCAAGTGTGACAATACTAGTGCTATTTGTCTCACCAAAAATCCCATCCAACACTCTAGAACTAAGAACATTGAAATTAGACATCATGCCATTAGAGATCATGTCAATAAAGAAGATATAGTTCTAGAATATGTTGATACTTTGCACCAATTAGTGGATATCTTTACAAAACCTTTAGATAAAGAAAGATTTTGGACACTTAGGAGAGAATTAGGTTTAACTGACCTATCTTCACTTAGTGTTTAAAATAATTTTAGCACTTTTAAAGATAAATGAAAAATGCTTATAAAAATAACTATTTTGATTGCATTCTTTGCTATTTGTTAGGGGGAGTTTATGATTCTTAATGAAAATTGATTATATGTTCAAATAGAATTTAATGATAGATTTGATTGATTGAACATAGTTAATTTTCATAATATGAGTTGTCAATACCACTAGAGTTGATTAATTTATTATTCTAAGTGTTTAAAATCAGTTTTGGTGCTCTAGGTATCGATACCCCCTTGCATGGGTATCGATTCCCCCTTTCAGTGGGTACCGATACCCTCCACGGGGTCTGGTTTATTACACCTAAATGAACTTTTCTCTCTCAAACCCTCTTTTTCTTCTCTTCACGCCGTACGACTCCTCTCTTCCTCTCTAATCTCCATTTTTGCCAAAACCATCAAATATAAGTCAGAATTACTTCATATTTCAACTCCTAAACTTGCTATCGTCATTGATTTCGTGCAAACAACATCAAAATCAACTTAATCTTAACTTTTCAAGGTAATTTTTCAAAACCCACTATTTTATTGATTTTGAACACAGGACTAGTTTTAATTAGTTCTAGGTTGAAATAAATATTGGGCATTACTTAAATTTTAGTTTAGAACTATAATCTACAACTAATTTCATCAAAAACACAAGATTTTTTAAAGATTTTTCAAAATTTTCGAAACTTAAAAAAATGAGTTTTGTTTTTAAATTGTAGTTTTTGATTTAATTATGTTGTTTTCATGAAAAATTATACATATATTGATTTTAAAACCTTGTTTTCAAACTCGGTTTTCAAAAATTGCCCATTAGAATTATTTTAGAGAACTTTGAAATAATGAGGACTCATTTGAGTTATGGGATTGATATTATTGCATACATGTGTTTTAAAATTGCAGGTTAATCTTTTCTATTCCAATTTCCTAAGTCATGTCTCAAAAATGCCCTATAACATCCTCTAGTCGCTCAAACTAACCGCCAAACCCACCTCTAAATCCACCTTCTATCCAACAATTTCCTAATCCCGATGATCCTAATATGACTATTCGTGATTCGTGATTTGTGCTTCAATGAACCTGGTCGTAGACAAAATCTCTTCTTCAGGTATTCTCAATATTTTGAGTCATACAAAATCCTGGAGGAACGAATCCCATCTCTTCAAGCTATGTTAGAAATATATTTTATATATCTTCTTACCCTACGAGAGTGGAAATTTGATAAACTTTTTGAACTCAAACCAATAGTTTATCTCAACTTGTTCGAATCTTTTATTCCAATGCCATTTGTGTCCAAAACCGGGATAAAACCTAAACCTTAGGAATTAGATCCTTCCTTCTAGGAAAATTCATCTATATTGACCCGAAATACATAGCTCGTGCATTTGGATTAAATAATGTCAGCTTAGACAATGAAAAACAAACAGTAGGTACTCCTTATAAAAGAAAGGATAATGCGAGTGTATTTATCTCCATGATCGTTTCCTTCATCAGATGATCTCTTGGTGGTTTTGACCATCCGGAGGAAAATACTCCACTCTTAGAGCTCTAGATCTTTGGTGGATACATTGTATCCAAAACAATAATAAAATAAACCTACCTCAGATTTTCTTTGCTAAAATTATTGAAACCGTAAACCTTATCCCTAATAAGAAACTCTGTTCTTCTATAGTTTACGGTTGTATTCTAAGTAATCTGTTTGCCAAAACGGAGCTTAGGGTAATCCTTGATGCCGCCATCATTCTCAAAAATAAAATTAACCTCATTTCCTTAACAAAATCGGGATGAATAAAGGATAACAAAATCGGGATGAATAAAGGATAACTAAATCGGGCAATGGGTTCGATATACTGAGCATACACCGGGAGCTAGTTTTTCAAGAGCTCTACCGGCACTGGCTGCAGACGATGATCCTGAACTTTAACAGTTGATGCAAGACATTGACAAAGGTCCCGACGATGAGTCGGAGCAGCACGAGGAACAAGCACAACAAGAGGATCAAATGCCTCTATATTTTCGATCTTTTATGGAGACATTCGACTTCCAGAATATATATCAATGGATTCATGGTTTACATCCATAGAGTCCTATTTATTTACTATGGGGACTCAACAATTGGAGAATCAACAAGAGTTCGAGCTAATCGTGAAGCAATGGATAATCGATTCAATGCTATAGACGATAGAATCGATGCACTTACACGAGATGTGGCCAATATATGGACACATCTATCTCCTCTTGATCCTCCAATGGAGTAGACCTTGCCTAGTTTCGATTTTCCTTAAGATTGAACTTCGGATCTAGAACTTTGAATTGTTAAACTTTTTAATGTTTTTAGATTGAATGTTTGAGTTTGTTTAGGATGTTTGAACTTATATATATATATATATATATATATGGGTTTGATTTCTGTTTTGCATCATTTAAATATTAGTAAATATGACCAATTTACCATTTCACATTATTTTTTGAATATTGAATTATGAAACTAATGGCTAACATTTCTCTTGATTGTAATCTTAGCATCTTACACTTTCTCTTAATCTATCAATTGGCTTAAATTTCAAAAACCTTGTTTAAGGTTGTTTTTAGTATCTTTTTGATTTAACAAAAAGGGGGAGAAGTATTAAAGTATTAAGAGTAAGGGAGTGTAATTTATTTTCAAAGTATTAGAGTAAGGGGGAGTAATTTCAAAATTTGATTTTCAATTAGAAAATCTTAAAATTACTAAAATTTTTTGTTATATCAAAAAGGGGGAGATTGTTGAAAACATTTTTATGTTTCGATATAACAAATTAAATGTTATTGGATTTTAAGATTTTCTAAATCAATTTTCAAACATATATTCGATCAAACTATTCGAATATCAAAACATTACTCCAAGTTTTTCAAATGTCAAAATCAATCCTTACTTAAGTGTAAAAGTGTGTTTTAATCTTTTTTTACAAAGTATTTCGAGCCTTAATCGAGCCAAAAGTATTTTCTTAATAAATCTTAAACCAAAAAACCAGATTGCCCAAAGGGTACCGATACCCCCATGTAAGATTTGGCTCTGAGAAATAATAGATTGCTCAGAGGGTACCGATACCCCCCAGGAGGTATCGATACCCCCATCTTATAACGGTCGAAATATTTGAATTTTACACAGTAGGGTACTGATACCCTATGCAGGGGTATCGATACCCCCTAACGCTCCAAGCTGTTTTATTAATTGTTTTCACAGACTAACGACTCTATTAACTTCACTAATGATCCGCAACGTTCATAAATGATCCAATGAGTATTTAAACAAGCTTAGGAGCCATTGATCAACAACAATTATCAAGAATCAAGAGAGAATCAAAGAGAAAGCATCAAATCTCAAGTTTGAGCATTTTCAAGCCTATTCCATTTAATATTCATTTTTTCTTTCAAGAACACTTATTGTGCTCAATTTTATCATTCTTGAGTGTTCTTTCTTTGTTCTAGAATTGTGAAAACATCTTTCCTTGTGAGGATTTTCTTGTAAGTTTGTGAAATTTGTATTGCTCTCTTTAGGAGAGAGTGTTCTCAAGAATTTGGTGTATAATTCTTGAGGGTTTTGTAAGGTTACTCTTTGTCCTCAAAAGAAAGACAAATTAGTGAATTTGTGGAAAATCCTTAGTGTGGATAGCTAAGGTAGTGGACGTAGACTTTGGTTGAGAAAGTCGAACCACTCTAAATCGTTGTGCCAATATTTTTAATTTTCTGCAAAAGCTTCCACCGAAATTTTTATTGCCAATTTACCCCCCCTCTTGACCTATTCCGTCGATCGATTAACTCAACACATGTGATTTACCCAAAATAATTAAAATGAAACACCCGCTTATCTTCCAGTATACATGCAAAGCAAAAAAGGCTTCCCATTCTCCACTTTTTCTTTTGGTTTCAAATCCCTCCTGCTACTATCTCTGAACATGACCTCTTTTTCCTTTGATGTTATGAAGTTCCCCTCAACTCTGGCGAAACAAGGATCCTTGAAACCGAGAGGTAAAGTATTTTCTTTTCTTTTTCGAATCTTTCTTTTTCTAAACACCCCTCTCCCGAATCTCTATATGTTTTTTCTATTCGAGAACTCCTCCTCGCTTGGTGCCCCTTCTCTATGCGATTCTTACATGCATTTATAGTGATAAAAAAGATATTTTTAGAGAGTTTGATTCCAAGTGAAATGCTCGGTTTGAATCCTACTAAAATACAAACTTTTTTTTTTTCTGTTTTCTTGACTTGGTTATGGTCAAATTTCTCGGGTTGTTACCGTTGTAGACCACTGCTGCATGCGTGGAGGGTCTTCGGAAGATGAGAGCTTGACGACAAAAATTTAATGTCAACATTGGGCATATCCTTCGAATTTCATGGTGATGAGGGGAACTTGTTCAGCTAAGGGGCAGTCATGGTATACGAACATAAGATCAACTTTTCTTTCCCAATCGTTTTACTTGTCCAGATCGTTGTATCCTTTGAAAGATGGGATCATGAACTTTGGTTTTGCAAAGAGTTTGGGTGCTTGGAAATGTGGTTGTGCTCGTCTGGGTCCCAAAAGTTCAGCATTGTTTGGTCTTGGATTCTAGTTTGGTAGATCCAGTTATGGTTCTTGTCGTTCTATCACGATATTATTAAGTTCATCAAATCTCTCAAATTGAGTCGTGAGTCGTGCAAGTGCGGCTAAGATGGTCATAAGTTCTTTTTGTTATTTTCTCCCATCCTGAAATCATAACACTCAAAAGAAAATTTTAAAGTAAAATAAAAATAAAAGAAAGAAAATTCAACAAAGCAAGAAACCTCACAAGTCACTCCAAGAAAGTAACACAGAGAGGCAAGTAAGACAATCTTGTACTCTTTAAAACTCACTTTACCAAGTAGTCTTCCACAGTTCGTATTAGAGTTTGATTACTAGCAAAGGCAATAAGAAAAACTTGAAAGCTCTAAGAGGTCAAACAAAGGTTAGACTCCAAGAGAAAGAGAATGCAAAGAAGGAAGAAGTATGTAAACTCTTTAGTCCTACTAACACAAGGAAGATAATGTATTATATAATGTAAAAGAACAATAAAAAGAAAAACAAAAGAACCTAAAGCAAAAAGAGTCAAAGAAAGAAAGAAAAAGAACCAAACCAGAAACCTAGAAAATGCTTGGTCAACTTGAGAAACATTTTTGAGGATTTTTTCGGTGTCCAAAAATTCTTGAAAAATTCTTGAATGTCTTTCAATGTGTGTAGAAACCACCTGTAAATTTTCAGAGCCAAATACCATCAGTAGTATCCGGTAGACTCTGTTGAACGGTGAGTCCTCAAACAATCTATTTTTCGAGATCGCTTTGTTCAAAAGTGTTCTTGATCTCCAAAAATTATGATGTTTTTTTAATGATATTCAATATATGTCGTTTCAATCTAAAAACTTTCACCTTGAAATTACTCCTGTAGAAGTTTCAAGAAATTCGACAAGATTCTAGAATGAATCTACCGATAGAACTTCAATAATGTATTTGAAGGCTCTAATGAACTCCGATTGGAGTGAATTTTGGACTGGATATTACTCTTAGGATGAATATGAGATATGGAAAAAATTAGCCCTAAATACCTTCATTTGAAAACTTTTGTGATATGAAATGATGAATATTTTGAGAACTAGCTCCGTTGGGGTACCTTGACGATTTTGTGTGTAAGAACAAGCAAGATTGCTTGATTCTTTCTAAGAATCAGCCCAACTATGATACCAATTGATAGGGGAAGTGGTGAAAGATTAATGAACGTTTCTCTTGTTGAAGAATCAAACCTAGAAAGCTCTAGACTCGATGAAGAACAAATGGGATGAATAGGGGAATGGGGTGGTAGCAGCTAGGATTTTTTAGGGTTTATTTTAGGTGTTGTAATCAAGGAAATAAGATTATAACAAAATAAAAAAAATATAAAAAATTTGAAAATAAAATAAGATAATAAAGAAATCAAAAGATCTCCATTGTGAAGGTGGACGGTAAAGATGATTGATGGTGCAGATGGTTTAATGGAAAATAGATGGATAAGTGTCCTATCAAACCCTCCTAGTCGCAATGAAAAGAAAAACTCGATAAATGACTCTAAATAACCCTCCTAGTCGCGATGAAAAGGTAAATTGGAGTGTGAAGATTAATCTCCCTCACAATAACTTGAAAGAACTCTAGGAGAAGAAGCTTCGAAGGCACAAGGCAATCAACACTTGCAAAAATGAACTCTCATTGTATTATTAATCAAACAAATTTAATTTACAAAGTTGAATGAAGCCACTTTTATATAGGGGATGAGTTCTAAAGGTTCTAAATAACTAATGAATAAAATAATAACAAACTAAACATGTCTTAACTCTAATTCCTAATAAAATAATAATAACTAAAAATAATGTTTTAACTTAACATTAATTCCTAATAAAATAAAAAATCTAATCCTAAAAGATAATGCATCATCCTATATTAAATTATATTACAAATAATCAATAAAAATATTGAAAAATTATAATATTTACAAAATCCCGTATATGATTTTCTGCATGCACCGTCTTCACTAAAATGGCCATATCTTGAGTTCCCGATATCGAATTGATACAATTAAAGAACCTTTAAAAAGGGAAGATACAGAAGGTCGTATATACAGAAGACATGTTGACCAAATAAGATCAGGATCTCATTCAAAAAGTCTTTGAAAGTCTTCTATTGTTCTGGTCTTTTGTTTCTAAGGCAAGGACGAGTAGATCACATGGAAGAGTTATTACTTCTTCCTTTGATGTGAGCCTTGCGATGCATGTATCACGTTGTTCCTTCTTGTTGAGGAAGTCGAGTCAATCTGGAGATAATCTAATGTTGAAGATGACACTACTCATCCATGTTGAAGATTTCTGGTCGCTTTCAGGTGACAATGTTCCTTCTCGTTGAGGAAGTCTGATCCATCTGGATAATTTGACAGTTCCTTCACGTTGAGAAAGTTTGATTGTCTGAGGACGACACTGCTCCTTCGCATTGAGGAGATCTGGTCGGTGGACAATATTGTTTCTTCACTTTGAGGACGTCGAGACGTATTTTGATAATTTGGAGACAACACGGTTCATTCGTGTTGAGGAGATCTAGTTGTCACCAATCCTAATGCATGTATGAATGCAACTATTTTCAAGAATGTTAGAATGAAATTCATATGATGTTCTTTTTTATTTTTTTAATAAAATCTTTCAAAAAAAATTTATAAGATGATGAAATTGGTCTTAAAAAAGACAAATTTTCAATGGAAATTATAAAAGTATCCTCGTAAGAGGGAAGTCCAAGTTTATTGTGTTGCATGTGATGATGAATGTTTGATGTAAATATGCAAATTCATGTAACATGTATGTATATGTTGATGCATGTTTTCTTGATTCAATGGTCAGGGACTGATACCTGAGCACTCTTCATTATATCTCTGATTTGATTGTCTTCACTCTTTGTTTGCACCAGTGTGCATCATTGCAATCCTTAACTCATGTCAATTACTTATTACCCTAGAAAATTTTTTCCCCTGATAAAATTGGCTTTCTCTTCCTGACCTTGTGTATAAATCCAATAAAGCTATCATCCCACCGCAAAAACTCACAGAACATTAACGTTCTCTGACAAGTTCTACAATACATACATGCCAAGGATGGTAGTTGGAGCCATAGAGGCAATCAAAATCGAAATTGAAGGTGTTTGTTCAATTGCTAACATCGAATTTAGCTCTCCAAGATTTACATTGATTTTTTTTTGAAGTTTTATCGCCCATTTAGTGGAAAGAGAACTTTCTCGTTATCCACTTTTGATATTGGCGTAGACAGAACACGACCTCCCAATTGGGATTTAGAAACCCCTTATGAACTCAACTTTGGCTCAACTTCATAACTGTTGGAACATGAAGCATTCATCATTTTTGTGGCTTCAACATTAATGCATGACAAATCATCAGCATGATACAACTGTATGTTGTGATGGTTGACAAAAGAATCATATATAGTAAGCTCCACTGTCTATGCTTCACCATTTTCAGTCTTCACACCTTTTTGTCTCATTGAAAATAAATGTATGCTCAATTAAATGATCTTGTACTCTTGGATGATATGTGACTTCAATAATGCCCCAACATTTATCATTTCTTACTTCAGTACTGATTCTAGGCATGAGCTTCTATGTTTGGGAGATATATGCCAATTTTCAAGCTCTATTCCAGAGAGATTGTCTTGTTTGAAAATGTTTTTCTTCCTCTTTTACTTTCAAATGTGAAAATGTTTGATGAAAAAGTTTTGAAAAATGATGCCCCTTATTCAAATGTGAAAATGTTTGATGAAAAAGTTTTGAAAAATGATGCCCCTTACTTTGGGTTCAGAATTGAGACAAATCAGAAAATAAGAGTTCATTAGATATCAAGGAATCAACTGCTATTTTATTCCCTCAAACTTATATCTCTTTGACAAGTGTCAAGATTAATGCTAATTTTGAGGAAAGGTTAAGTAAAGGATAAGGTGTCTTGGGTTATTGTCTTTGGTCAAGATATGGCGTTCTCGTTTCTTTGATGTTCATTGATCTGATGGAGTAGCTTCTATGCTCATCTACTGGAAGTGTTCTTCGGTTCTCAGCTCTCATGAGCACATTCAAGTTGTGTGATGTCTTATCAAGGGATTTGTGAGATCGCCTCCTATACAACAACTACACAATCTTCATATTCGAGCTACATTTTTAGGTTTTCAACTCAAATCCTCCTTTGGTTTCAAGACGTTATTCAAAATTTTACGTCTTGAACCCCCATTTGTCATTTTTTATCTATCACGCATTAAAGATTTTAGAAAACCTTTTATAAATAAAAGATTAATCTTGATGGGAGGGATGAATCTGAAGATAGTCTCTTCTGTTTTAGAAATCTATGTATGATTAGAAGAGACTTTTAGGGCACGTAATGTAGGCCAGAGCTCATGGTTATGAAAGAAAGGGATAAATAGGACCAAACAAATGTTTAAGGGTTATCGAACCAAGGATCAATTCGTTCTGTTGTATTCAATATTGTCTTACTCGATTTGAATCTACTCGTATGTCTTTTATTTTCTCTTGATGTTCCATGATCTTCTGGTGAATTGATTCTAGATCTTTGAACCAGTTTCTAGATCTTTGAACCAGTTGTACTTGCTAAATCTTGTAACTTGAAGCTCGATGAGTCAATTATTTTGAAATACTTGATCCGTTTTCTTTCTTTTCCCTTTTTCTTATTTTTTTCTTATTTTTTTCTTTTTTTTCTCTTTTTTCCTTTTTTTGCCTTGATTTGATATTCGAACACCTCTTATTTGGTCTACCTTATGGTATCTTATCTTGATTGATGGTCTTAACTCATAAAAGCATATTTTCTTCACTTTGCCCCCCAGTGTGGAGGGTGATCCTTAGTTAGGGTTGAATCAGAAGAAAATATAATTTAGGCTCAAATGGGGACAACATGTGATACATGCTTTCTCCTTTTGTGAAGGGATAATGAAAGAAGGTCGTTCATCATTTCATACATGAAAGTTCTTGCAGAAGAGGTATCTCAGGGGGATAGATTTTCAGGATTAATTTTATTCACATGAAAACAATGTAATTAATATATGATAGAATTATTTAGAATTCATTTTTTTATTTTTTTTCTTCATGCTTCTTTCATGAAGTTGATTCGAGATGTCCCACATTGTTTCTTCTTGTAGGAATGTTCACGTTCAAGTGAACATCTTGTACTCTATGCCTTCAGGTTTTAATGGTAGAAAAATATTGGTTTTGTGTCTAAGAACATGTTTGTGTCACTTTATTGGCTCAATGAAAGGTATGACTTTTTGTGTTTCAAAAAAGATAAAGGCAATATTTCAAAGTTTCACATAGAGGTAATGTCAAAATTTAGTCTTTTGGTAGTGACCAAGAATTATTTCGGATAAAGAATCGGGAGGTTTTATTTTTGGTTTTGGATGGTATAAGAAATGTATAATCTTGTCACATGTCAAAAACCTAAAATTCTTGAGGAACTAAAAGAACCTGTAATTCATTCGATATTCAAAGAACTACAAGATTAACACTTGTTCAATTGTTCACAACTTTATAAGGTAGCATAAGTTCAATCATCAAAAGATTTAAAAATATTTAAGCAAATATTAAAGAAATAATAAAAATGAGTTCAAATAACACAATAATTTTAATGCAAGTGCAAGAAAGCTTCATGGTAGATGCAAAGATTTCTTCTTGATTAGCATCAAAATGCCCCATCATTCATCGAACGTCCATGCCCCCGAATCAATCAGATTTTGGACCTTTCGATTCAATGTCCCATAATTCTCAGTGGAATGCCCTGAATTTCTTAATATGTTTGCATCATTTACAAATTCTTTTCCAATTATTTCTTCAGTTTTTCAAATTTTTCTTCCATTATGTCATGTGATTAGGACCACTACCATCGAATTCTTATGAATTAATCCCCACGTTTTCAGTCTTTAATGTTGTATGATCTTCAAGCAAGTTTCCCTCTTGTACTCTCTGAACTTATTTTAGCTCTTGGTGCATGTTTGTGTACACGACTGCTTGATTGAAAACTTTTATCTCTCATTGCGAAAATTTTCACTTAAATATCCCCTTGCGGATCAGCACTTTCACATTATGTCATGTCGATGAAATGCAATGCAAAAAAATGTGAAAATGATATAAACATGAAAATAAATGAGTTAGTACAGGTAAGATAATCGATAATATGTTTAGAGTCATTCCTCCTTCATGTAAACTTATTTTGGTTCCTACTAACGGAAAGAGGTTCTGTTTTGGATCTACCTAGGGTGACCATTTTATGGTTCACTATATGTATGGTTTCGGCTCTATCAGGGAAATGTACTCGAATTGTCCTTGTTGTCGGTGCCCCCTTGGGCTGCCAAACCCTCAATCCTCACCCATTACAGGCTTAAAAGAATCGAGTTCAATTTAAGGGGATTCACTTCCTTATACCCATACTAGGAATAAATCCCTACAAAGGTATAAGGCATGTGTACCCCAGAGGTTATTTGCTAAAGCTAATATAAAGAATAAATTCTTACGAGAGAAAAGCGTTCACCCATACTTAATTGGGATGAAGCTCGGGTATAGAGCTTATGTCATGGAAATGCACGTGAGGTGTATGAGGAGGAACACACAAACCTTCGACCAAATAAAACAACAAAAATAAAAGAAAAACTTTCGAGATAAATTTTGGTGAAGCTGAAAATATGAATTTAAACATTAGTACAACTATTTACATAAAGAATGTATAATAAAAAAATTCAACGAAATAATCTAAGCTAACTATGGAATCAAAATCGTAATTTCCACCACTATGATAATGTATAAGGGACTAATAGCCTGACTCTCTAAAGTATCCCCAGCAGAGTCGACAAGCTGTCGTAACATCTTTTTTATGAACAAATATGTTTTTGATGAAAACCTCGAATTTACAACTTATTTGGAAAATTTGAATATTTGTATTTATTTTGATTAAATTGATTTCGAGTCGCCATTGACCTTTGAGTTAGGCAGGTCGAACACCTAAAAACATCATTTAAACAATTTTAAGAAAAACCATTTTTAAGACAAAAAATTGATATGTACTTGTCAAAGTTTCCTTTTAGGTTCGAGAGTCGATTATGCGTGGGGAAGGTTTAGCACCCCCACAATGCCCAAAAATTGGTCCCTAATCGCTTGTATGTTGTCGTGGTTGTGGACATCATAAATTTGAATAAGTACTTAAAGTGTGATCCTTTTATTAAACATTGAATAATTTGTTTCGAATTAATTACTGGAGAACATTCCTTAATTTGAGAATAAATCACAGGATTTGCACATCCTCCAATGGGAATGCTATCCCATATATTTATCATTTATACGAGAAATGTCCCCTCCTCAACATTGTCAAAAAGCACAAATCACATATAAATTAAATATCAATAATTTCATGAAATAACATAACATACCATTTTAAACATGCATTGACATTATTTAAATTGAAAATAAAAATAAAAAGTAAAAAATGGAATAATTATTATTTTTTTATAAAATAAACTTAACTTTTTCAAGTTCACTTTTTTGTTCGAATGTTGTCTCAAATCACATTACTTCAATCGAGTAGTGCTCTTCACACCCGTTCTACTATAAGTGTTATAAAAAATACTAGTTAAAATACTTAAAATATTATCAAAGAAATTTAATAAAAGTTAAAATATGTATATATATATATATATATATATATATATATATATATATCATGCACGTAGTTCAAGATAAAATATAGAAAGTAAATAAATCTTAATATATGTGTAGGTGTACTTCCATGTGCACAATATATTAATAACATAAAAAATGAGAATAAGCATATGGATTGCAAATGGGAAAATGAAACATGCAGATCCTAAAACAAACGAAACAATAAGTTCTAAAAGGCAAGTGCATATATTATTAATAAATCGAATAGATTGTGAAATTACTCGATCAAAATAAATAGAGATAATTTGGTCTAATAAGTAAACAATCATAAAGGATGAAAATATAATGAAAATAAATAAAAGGCTCAAAATAATATGAAATTAATCCAAAACAGAATCAAAATGCATTCATTCAAAACTAGAATGGCTTCATACACAAATGACCCATGCATTAACACCTGTGCACATACAAAACACCAAAATAATTTTAAAGTGCTCATTTCTTCATCTTAGTTAAGAAAACAGAGAGGAAGAAAGCTACATCATTTCACCGAGGAAGGGAGGACAATCTTCCGCCACCGGTCTCCGGTGGCCATTCGACGCCAAACTCAAAGGGGAGGTTCGTCTTAACGTCAGTAACTCAGATTTGGTCTCGGTTTTGCGAGATGTGGCCTTCAACTCCACAAAAAATGTCAAAACCTTTCAAGTTTCCACTGTTCCATTCTATTATTCCATCGTTGGATCGTTTCTGTTTCGAGGTATGTTGTTCTCCTCGGTCTACTCCTTTAATTGACCGTTCGGATCTATCGTCCGGCCAGCAGAACTGTCGTTGTCAAAAACCCAAAGGAAAGGTCTTCATTTCTTTTTTTTGGTTTGGTTCTCCTCCCTCCCCGATCTCTTTCTTTGCAGGTGTTATATGGAGGATGGCATGAAGATTAATGGTGGCGTTTTTAGTGAATTCCAGATGACAGTATGGGCATGGGAAACAGCTACTGATAACAGGGCATGGTGTGTAGGTTGTTGTTGAGTTGGTGTGCAAGGCATGTTGTTATTATGAAGTTGGTGGTGGCAACATAAAAATGGTGACGGGATGGCTAGTGCAAGCATGGGGTGCAGCTACAAAGTTAGAGATGGAGGCATGGGGCAACAGTAGAGGTGGCAAGACAAAAAAAGGTGATTATAGGTTTTAAGGGCCTTGCACCCTACCTAAGGATATATTCGGGTTGTATATATTCTTTTGACCCTTGAACTAAAGAAACTCGGGTGTCCGAATCTTTTCTCGAGCATCCAACAAGGCTAGTGATATTTGTCCATATTTCATATTGTTTCTACATTTGATTAACTATTAATATTGTTCCACTTGTACTCTTATTTAAGAGAAATTATAAGCTTTTGGGAAACCTTACTTACCTCTATACTTTCTCTTGCCTTAAAGCCCATTTCTGAACCTTGGTATCAATATTGGCCTTAGAATATCGATACACTCTCTTGCCTCTACACTTGTGCTTTAAAGCTCAAACCATACCCTTAGTATAGATATCAACCTTACAGTATTGATACCCACTCTATAGTATTAATACCCACTCTACATTATCGATAACCTACCTAAGGTATCAATACCCCTATAGTTATTTAATCAATTACAACCTAACTTAAAACACCTTCTATAACACTTATTCTAGTGTTTTACGCATTTTCGATCCCCTTTCTGGTCATACTATGGATCTAAGGCCTCTTGAACAACCTTTTATATAATTTTTGACATTTTAGGCAGGGGTTTTGAAACCTCTGAGGGGGGTTTCGAAACCTCTCTGGCAGAATATTATTATGAATAAGGGGTTTTGAAACCAGCCCTAGAGTTTCGAAACCTATACTGCATATCACTTTTTTACCCGAGAAAACTCTCTAAAACACTCTCAAAACATTCCCAAAGTCCTCAATTTCCTACCTTGAGGTTTCCCATTAATTATTAAGTCTTATTTGATCATAAAGGAGCATAAATAAGGCTTTAATACATGCTAATAACATCAATTATACAATCTACCATGGAAACTTGCTAAACATGCTTAAATCTTAACTTTCTAGCTAAAACTCATTTCAAATGGTCTACAATTGATATGATGAAGCTATAAGTGTGTTACTTGGATTCTTTGGATGTTATAACCTCTCTCAAACAACTAGGAATCCACCTTTCTTTTACCATTGGGCTTTTGAACTCTCTTCAACATTTTTCACTAACAAGGTATAAATGAGTTATTTACTCAACTAGATACTAGATAAAACTTAAATACACTCCCTATAACTCAAATCCTTTCCTAAAATAGCTTCAATCACTTGATTCGTTAAAACTCATTTTTCATAAATCTTAACCAAAAATCTAAGTTTTAGGGTTTAAAAGAAAGCTTGAAGGACGATGATGAGGGTTCTTACCTTGGTTTCTTCAAACTAATTTTAGGATTCAAGAAACTTCTGTCTTTTTGTTTTCTCTTGAGAAGGAATAAGAAAGGAGAAGAGCAAAAGAAAGATGGGAGATTTTTTTTTGAAGGTTCCAGTGAAATCTAGCTAAATAAGAGGGTTTATAACCTTTAAAACCAATTATGGGTAAACTACATTTTTTTATCCCACTATTTTTTACTTCTACATAAAACCATCACTTACCCTTAACTCTTGGGTCTTACTTAAGCCCAATACCTATATAACTTGGTGCAACTATCTTGGGAAGTCTAATTAGGTTGACTTAAAGGTCTCGAGTTTATCCAAACTACTAATCCGTATTTCGAGGTATTACATTTAACATTAAACTATAAAAATTTAAAAGTTTAGGTACTAAAACGAATAAAAAAATTAAATGACTACATGCAAATTGTTAAACCACTAAATATATAATTTATCTTAAAATATATAATTTCATCCATTTTAATTTTACACTCTTATAAAAAACACCTTATAGGTGTATCACATTAATCACCCTTCCACTCGCTGATTTTCCCAAGCAGAAAAATACAAAGCAGATTAGACATAAAAACCTAAGGGGGTGTTTGGATTGGGGAATGTGGGATTCCCATGGGAATGGAATCCACATTCCCCCGTTTGGTTAGCCTGAGAATCCTATTCCCGGTAATGTAAGATTACCAATAGTGGATTTTTTGGGGTATATTACCGGGAATGTCATTACCTCCCTTTCCTTAGGTATTGTTGGATTACCGGCGTTTTGGACTAAAATGCCCTTAAATTTTTATTTTTTTCAAAAATATATTTATTCTGTCATCGAATAATAAAAATTTTACGAATGTTAAATTACAAATTTATCCTTAAATTATTTTAGATTTACAAAAAAAAATCTATAATTAAAATTTTATATAAAGTTCAAGGTTTAAATAAAATTTTACCCTTTCATTAAACTTTTTTTTATTTTTAATTTTGTAAAAAATATATAAATATTATGAATTTAATTTTTTTAAAGAAAATATATAAATATTTTCCAACTTGTAATATTACACAAATATATAATTAGAACAATTTGGTCAAATATACATTCCAATAATCTTTTATTCCTTTAACCAAACACGGTAATCTTACATTCCTGCTAAGCCAACCAAACACAAAATACAACATTCCCAGTAATGCTATTCCTTGATAATCTTACATTCTCACTGGTAATCTTATATTCCGTGAACCAAACGCACCCTAAATGTAAACTCGTGAGTGCCGTTTCGAGGGCATTTTGTCTGTCTTCCACGATACGCCTCAGCTCTGTTCTCTATAACTGAAGCGCTAATAATTCTATAATTTCCCCTTCCCAATATAGCCGTTACCGGTCACCACCCCATCTTTTTCCATTCTCTCCATAAAAAAGCCTCCCCCTTTGCCCTCCCTGAGCAGAAACAACTCCCTAAAGTCCCAAACTTTAACACTTACCCATAAACCATCAGACTATTATGCGCCGCGCACTATTCCCCTCCTCTCTCCTTCTCCACAACCCGCCCTAAACACCACCGCCGTCGCCGGCAACCAGCACCCAATGCTGGTTTCTATTTTGTTAGCCCTTTTTCTGCCGTGTGTCGGCATGAACGCGGTTTTCATTGTTTATATCTGTCTATTATGGTACGCCACGAATTATCGGGTTGATAATTCAGGGTCGTCGTCGGTTAAGCAGGTGGGTGAGAAAGGGTGGCCTGTTTCGGAGCTCGAGAAGCTGCCCAAGGTTACCGGGAAGGACCTTGTGTTGGGGACCGAATGTGCGGTTTGTCTCGATGAGATCTTGGCGGATCAGTTGGCCAGAATGGTTCCCGGTTGTCGTCACGACTTTCATTTGCAATGTGTTGATGCTTGGCTCTCGAAGCACTCGGTTTGTCCTCTTTGTAGGGCCAAGCTTGAGCCTGAGTTGTTCGATCCTAGTGATGGTAATCCCTGCTAAACCTTGTTTGAGTATAAAGTTCAGTGTTTTGGGTGTTTACATAAAGGGTTTTCCTAGAAAGAGATCAAGAAAAATGTTAGTGTTTCACTTTCATCTATGTATGGGTTATCGTTGCTCTTCTGATTTATCGATATTTCATTAGTTGAATCAATTCTCATTGATACTAATGTAGACAAGTAAAAGCCCGTCCTTGAAGAAATTGCTTTCTTTTTGTTGTGAAAGTAGAAAAAAAAAGGTCTTGATTCAAGGGGGTAAAGCAAGAACATTTTGATAGAGTAATTGGAAAAAGGTAGAACTGGCATTAGTACCTTGCGGTGTACGCCATGTACCTTCTCAGCAACAACTTTATTATTACTTAATTAAAAAGATTAAACGAAAACTACCATTAAAAACTTACCAGGAAAGTGCAGCATTTGGCAGTGTGCACAGGCCAGAGTGCATCAATCTGGGCGTGCCACGTAAGGGAACAAATGGCTTTAGAATATATCTCCTTAGAATTAATTTCCCGAAATGGGTCCCAACTCCAGCAGTATATTGTGCATGAAGAGTGACTGTGAATGGTGGCAGATTGGCGAGACTCGAACATATGCAATGGCATCTCGCCGACTGCTAACAACTAGCCCTTTTAACCCACAGTTTTAGGGTTTCGTGTTTCCTATTTTTCTCTAAATCAAATGAATAAATGCAGCAACCTAACTTGAACAATGATAATGTAAATTATGTTAGGCAAGTTAAGTTGTCACTTGACCTGACCACTACGGCTCTACCTTTTCTCTCTTTAGCAATAAGTTTTGTAAGATCGTTGGAAGTTTGTATTTTTGGCATATATATAATATTGGGAATTCCTGATGTACAATAGACTATGGAATGACAAGAAATTAACGTAATAAAAAATATAATAAAAATCATAATATTTTAGGTTAAATTAAAAATGTTAGTAAAAAATAACATTTTTTTGTTATATTCAACCGAAAAATATTATAACTTTTATCATAATTTTGTTTTATTTATTTCTTAGGGGTTGTTTCTTACGCTTTTCTATCTAGTATTATTAAATTTAAAGAGGATTTAGTGACCATCTAACAAACAGGTGTAATATAAGCATAGGAAAGTGATGGCACTACTTAATTAACTTGTTAAATATTATAATAAAATAATATATTACATGCTTTAATCATGAGTTTTGCACATAAATCTTTCAATAACTGTGTGTGTTTTGTTTGATATGATGTGGACCAGAAAGAAGGGGTCACGCCATACTTCTTGAAACTTGTGGATTGTTTGGATTGGGTATAGGTATACAAGTAGAGATGCAAATTTATTGACGTGTTTAGTTTACTTGTCATTATCTTTTTGGAATGGGTATGGATGTAAATGATTGATTCCAATTATTTATTCATATGATGGATTAGGATTTTCAATGTTTTAAAAATTAATAATTTAAAATTTATAGAAAGATATTAATGATAAAAGAAAATATTTTTTTAAAAGTATAATTATATTTATAGTTTGAATGTATTATTTATTTATAATATTTTTAGTTATTAATAAGACATATTTACTGCAAATGTTGTTTTCCGAATCCGGATTCTTTAAAAAGAATAAGATTTTTTTTTATGACAGAATAATAAAAAGAGAAAGCTAACTCGAAACTAAATCCATACGCCAAGCTTGCAGACCCACTTGCAACATTTGATGAAGCTCACTAGGCTGATTGTTCCACTCGGACAAACCCATTGACTGATCCCTTACGAAAAAGGGCATCGGCTATGCAGTAGGCCTCCCAACTGATTAGAGAAAAATTGACCGTCCAACATCTTTGAAGATCTCTAATCCTTATAATGATAGTTGATTCATGGCATTGATTGTGAGTCGTGAAGAGTTAGACAGCTTCAGCATTATCCATCTCAACCAGGATGCTCCTCACGCCATATCTCCAAGGAAGTCGAAGACCATTGAGGAGAGCCGAAAACTCAGCGTGGAGAACGAGTAGCGCCCGATATTGCGGCTATAACCATCGATCCAAGCACCATTGTTACTCCGGATTACACCACCTCCCGCTGCCATTTTCGAGTTTGGATTCACCGTACCATCCGTATTTAGCTTAACCCTGGGTTTTAAAAAATGGTCCGCGACCGCGATTTCGGCCGTGATATAGGGGTTTCACCGCCGTCAGAGTTACCCGTGACGGCCGCAATAACGTCCGCGATGGCCGCAATAGTGCCCGCAACAGCCGCAATCACGGTAAATCTAAAATAACCGAAAACGCGACCGCGACCATGATTTGAAACCCTAACCATTCCAGCACGAAGAGGACCTCCAGCGATACTCCAGAGCTTCGGGGTTAGAGGTCGAGTCCAAGCTTATGGCGCTTGGATAATATCCTTTGAGGACCAGTTAACACCGGTGAAGCTGAAGTTGTGACGCCGGCCAGAATAACGATTATCCTGCAGGCTCGTTCTAACGGATGAATCACAGGAGAAAATTCGCCCAAAAAAACCATAGAAAAAGTCTCTAGGGTTTATTAGAATATTATCAAATCAAAAACCATCCAAAAATCAGTCCACAAGCCGGACTGTTATAGCCAAAAATATTCTTTATTCGTATTTTGCCAAAAATAGCAAAATCCCGAAAATCACTCTAAATTAAAATTCGAAATAAAATAAACAAACTGCAAAAAATCGGGCCTAAATCGAATTTAGATTGACTTCCTAGCTGATAAGCGAAATATTACCATAAATAGTAAAAAATAAATAAAACTAGTGATTCGGAGGGGAAAATGGTAGAATTTGAGGTCGAAATAAAGGCCACAACGTGCGCATTGAAAGGGGATTTTTGAATTGGGGTCTTATGCGCGATTTCGACACCTGTAGCCAAAGTTATGGCCAAAAGACTGAAACACACTCAAAACG
Organism: Hibiscus syriacus; assembly: GCF_006381635.1. Classification (NCBI taxonomy): domain Eukaryota; kingdom Viridiplantae; phylum Streptophyta; class Magnoliopsida; order Malvales; family Malvaceae; genus Hibiscus; species Hibiscus syriacus. The sequence continues at coordinate 912,018 of NW_024062640.1, forward strand.
GCCCCAATAAGGAACATATCACAATCAACTCCCGCCTTTGCGCTGATCTGCCAACTCATGGTATCTCAGCGCCATCAAGGTGCAATCTGACAGCTCAGCATCATCTGTCTCAGATCCCACTGCATCAGTCACCCCGGGTTGGAAAGAACTCGTCCTCGAGTTCAGAGTAGTGTCATCAGAATCCACAAAATAATGACTCAGGTGCTTCACATTAAAGACATCAGAAGTCTTCAAGTGACTGGGAAGGCGCAACCTGTAAGCATTATCATTGATCTTCTGCACGACCTCACAAGGTCCAATCTTTAGATCCTTAAGCTTATTATACTCACCAACAGGAAAACGATCATGAGTTAGTACAGCCCAAACAAAATCACCAACATAAAAAAGTACCTGGCGACGATGATTGTCAACCCGAGTCTTGTACTTGGTATTGCTCTCCTGAATGGTCTGTTTCACCTGCTCATGGATACCCCGAAGATACTTTGCCATCTCATATGCTTTAGGACTGAAACGTCCTATACGTGAAATAGGGGCTAAGTCCAGCACTCCGGATGGGTTCTGACCATAGACAATCTCAAATGGGGTTAAACCTGTGGTTCTGTTTTTTGATATGTTGTAGGCAAATTCTGCCTGAGGCAATGCCAAATCTCACTGCTTCGGCTTCGTTCCTGCCAAACACCTCAAAAGGTTTCCCAAGCTTCGGTTCACCACCTTGGTCTGACCATCCGTTTGGGGGTGGTAGGCGCTAATGAAATTCAATTGTGTTCCCAATTTCCCCCACAGGCTCTTCCGAAAATGACTGATGAACTTAGTATCACGATCTGAAGTGATGGATCGAGAAACACCATGTAAACGCACAATCTCCTTAAAATAAAGATGGGCAATCCGGTCAGCATCCATAGTCTTTCTGCAAGCTACAAAATGGGCCATCTTGGAAAACCTGTCAACCACAACAAAGATAGAATCCGAGGCCCTTTGGGTGCGGGGTAAGCCTAATACAAAATCCATGCTGACATCGAACCAAGGAGCTTCAGGAACAGGTAAGGGAGTGTACAAGCCCGTATTGGTGAGAACTCCCTTAGACCGCTGGCACACATAACAACGGTCCACATAATGGGCCATATCACTAGTCAACTTGGGCCAATAAAAGTCAGAAGAGATAAGGGCCAAGGTCTTATCTCGGCCAAAGTGTCCCTCATTATGAAGTTCACTTATAATATGATGCCTCAATGAACAATCTGGAATGCACAACTGTAATCCACGAAACAAATACCCATTATGCAAAACAAAATCATGACGGTGCCCCTCAGTTACCTCCTGAAATATCCTTCCAAAGGAAGGATCAGCTGTATACATATCTGTGAATGTCTCAAAGCCTGCAACTTTGGTACTCATGGTGGTGAGAAGTAAGGTACGACGGCTCAGGGCATCTGCGACGCGGTTCAAACTCCCTGCTTGGTGCCTTAGCATAAAAGTGAATTCTTGCAGGTATGCCACCCACTTGGCATGGCGTCTACTCAGCTTGTGTTGGCCATTGATGTACTTCAAGGCCTCATGATCAGTAAACAAAATAAACTCCTTCTGTACTAGGTAGTGACGCCAATACTTCAGGGACTGAACTATGGCATAGAACTCCAAGTCATAAGTGGAATAATTTTTCTTTGATCCCGATAGCTTCTCACTGAAAAAAGCAACTGGACGACCTGCCTGACTCAGAACACCACCAATGCCAACGCCAGATGCATCATAATTTACCTTGAACACTTTATCAAAATCAGGAAGTGCCAAAACTGGTGCTTCGGTCATCTTCTTCTTGACCAGTTGAAAACTGGCCTCCGCCTCCTCAGACCACTGGAAATCACGTCCCTTGAGGCACTCTGCGATAGGGGCAATCAGAGTACTAAAATTTCTAATGAACCGGCGGTAGAAAGATGCAAATCCATGGAAACTTCGGATGTCATGTAAGGTCTTTGGTCTGGGCCACTCCAAGACTGCATCTATCTTTGACTGATCTCCATGAACACCATCAGTAGACACAACAAAACCAAGAAAAGTCACAGAAGTAGTGAAGAAAGAACACTTCTTCTGATTGACGAACAACCACTCCTTTTTCAGCATCTCAAAAATATCACGGAGGTGATCGAAGTGTGAAGCCCATGTCGGACTATAAATGAGGATATCATCGAAGTAAACTACAACGAATTTCCCCATAAAAGGTCGTAAGATCTGATGCATAAATCTCATGAACGTACTGGGCACATTGGATAGCCCAAAAGGCATGACCATCCACTCATACAACCCTTGTGGCGTTTTAAATGCCGTCTTCCACTCATCTCCAGGCCTTATTCTGATTTGGTGGTATCTGCTTTTAAGGTTAATTTTTGAGAAGACCTTAGAACCAGATAGCTGATCTAACATTTCATATAGACGAGGAATTGGAAACCGGTACTTCACTGTAATTCTGTTGATCGCTCGGTTGTCAACACACATACGCCAAGAATCATCTTTCTTTGGCACTAGCAGGGCAGGGACAGCACATGGGCTCATACTCTCTCGGATATAGCCCCTCTCCAACAACTCTTCCACCTGTCGTTGTAACTCTTCAGCCTCCTTGGGACTGAGGTGATATGCTGGTCGATTTGGTAAACTTGACCCAGGAACAAGGTCAATTTGATGCTGAATATCCCTCATAGGCGGTAGTCCAAGAGGAGGATCTTCAGGCATCAAGTTAGAGAATTCTGCTAGCAGCCGCTGTACCTCTACTGGTAAATCTGTATCCACGTCTACTGCACTATTCTCGCAAGGTAGTAAGGCATAGACCACGCCTTCATGTTCAATCTCATCTAAAAACCTGGACATAGAAAGCAGGTTAGTACTATTGGTTACCGGGGTAGGAGTGAGTCCTTCCCGCCGGGGTGCCAACACAATCTTTTTTCCTTTGATGCTAAGGGAATATGTATTCTTCCGTCCGTCATGAATGACACTACGATCATACTGCCAAGGTTGACCCAACAATATATGACACGCATCCATAGACACAACATCACACCAGACACTATCAAAATATTTTCTACCAATTGAAAAAGACACGAGGCATCGCCTATCAACTGTTACCTCACTGCCTTTATTTAGCCATGACAACTTGTATTGCTTAGGATGACGGTCCGTCTTCAACTGCAATTTCTGGACAACCTCCTCAGACACTACATTCTCACAACTGCCACTGTCAATGATCATTTTGCAGACTTTATCTGTAATTGTGCAGGTCGTGTGAAAAATATTGGTTCTCAACCAATCGTCCCCTAAATCGCCCTTGGGAGTCAGTAGACTCTTTCGAACGACCAGAGTTTCATGACCATCTCTATACAGCACATCATCAGCCCCATCATCGTCATACACGAGCTCGCCAATCTCTTCAGTCTCGTCTACCTCATTTTCCTCAATCAACAAATTTTTAATCTTTTGACTAGCAGGCTTCCTGCAATCAGTCGCTCTATGCCCTTGTTCACCACAACGAAAACATCTAATAGTAAGGTTAGAATTACCCTGCGGTGGCTGCTGAGCAGGACGAGAATCCTGAGGGCAGACTGGCTGACTGTTGTGATCGCTCCTGATCACTGGTCTTCTATTTTGCTATTTTTTAACAGTAAGTGCACGCTGGTATGCTTCTGAAACACTCCACAGTGAATGAAGGCTGAGGACATCTTGCAAGGGTTGGCGTAAACCTCCCAAATACAGCGCCACCATCTGTTCCTCCATCTCAGATAAATCGTTCCGGGTAACCAATTGGTAAAACTCCTCCGTGTAATCATTGACTGATCTCGTGCCCTACCTTACCCTGTCTGTCTCGTGAACGTCGCAACTGCTCCCACCACGCAGATGCTCTGCCCTTGAGTTTGATGGCGATCAGTTTTACTTTCACACGATCAGGGACTTCCTTATAATAAAAAATACGCTCCACTTCATTAATCCAATCCACGAATCCCTCAGCCTGTAACGTACCAAAAAACTCAAGGAGATCGACCCAAAAACCGAGGTCTCCATGACGCTTCTCCCGACCACAGTGCTCCCAGAATAGAGCACGATTATGATATGGGTTTTCGAAAGTGGAATTAGTATCGTGATCAGAGGCCTCACGATCCTCGAAATCCTGCGCCGCCAGACGCTGGGTTAATTCTACGACTTGCCTCTACAAATCCGCAATCATCACATCCTGAACGCTGCGATCACGGCGTTGGGCTTCCTCATTCGGAACCTACTCACGACGACCACGACCATGACCTCCAGCCATTGAAACTGGTGAAATTTCCCAGGAAGATATTGAAGCTCTGATAACAACTGACGCCGGCCAGAATAACGATTATCCTGCAGGCTCGTTCTAACAGATGAATCACAGAAGAAAATTCGCCCAAAAAAACCCACAGAAAAAGTCTCTAGGGTTTATTAGAATATTATCAAATCAAAAACCATCCAAAAATAAGTCCACAAGCCGGACTGTTATAGCCAAAAATATTCTTTATTCGTATTTTGCCAAAAAATAGCAAAATCCCGAAAATCACTCTAAATTAAAATTCGAAATAAAATAAACAAACTGCGAAAAATCCGGCCTAAATCGGATTTAGATTGACTTCCTAACTGATAAGCGAAATATTACCATAAATAGTAAAAAATAAATAAAACTAGTGATTCAGAGGGGAAAACGGCAGAATTTGAGGTTAAAAAAAGGCCAAAGCTCCATGTGGACAGCGTGCACATCGAAAGGGGATTTCCGAATTGGGGTCTTATGCGTAATTCCGACACCTGTAGCCAAAGTTGTGGACAAAAGACTGAAACACACTCAAAACGGCCCCAATGAGGAACATATCACAATCAAGTCCCGCCTTTGAGCTTATCTGCCAACTCATGGTATCTCATCGCCATCAAGGTGCAATCTGACAGCTCAGCATCATCTGTCTCAGATCCCACTGCATCAAGTTGCACCGGTTCTTGCAAATCCTCTAGAGCAAGTTTCCGAACAGATGTTTCCAAAGCTGTGATCCTCTAGACATACCTGCAACATTTTGAAGATTAATCTTAAGACAATCAATTAAAGGAGAAGAGAAGAAACTCCCTATTATATATATGGGTTCTTCACACGCCCTGCACAAAGGGCAGCTCTTGTTCGAAGAAAGGTCACGCCTCACTATCTCCATATTAGTAAGCACATGGTTCCTTAGGATTAACCAAATAAAATTCTGAATACGCTGGGGTCCATTGAACTTCCAAACAAGACCCCAAATACTGTCTTTCTCATCCGAATTAGACATGTGGATTTCACGGTAAACGGTTTTAACCGTACACAAGCCCGATATTTCCCAGAGCCACGTGTGAGAATCATCAACAGCATCGCTGGATGGAGGAGGGATTACAGTGATATCATTGAGGACGTCCTTGCCGGTAATAACCTTAAGCTTCTCCATATCCCATCCGCCATCATTAGAGAAGCTATTAATCGTAATCTCTGGGAAAATAGCAATGGAACCTTACAGTCCTTAAGAAAATAGCTCTGATGCCACTGTTAACGTTAAGCTTAAAAACAAGCTTCAAATGCAAAGAGCTTAGAAATAACAGAAAACAAAGAGAAGGGAATATGAAAGGTTGGAGCAAGATTGAGAGACTTCATCATGCTCTATTACATTAATAAAGACATTAAAACATGATTACAAGTGTAAAAGTAACACAACCTAAAACAGACTCAAATGACAAACAACCAATAGTTAATCATAACGGCTGTCATACAGAAACATCTTTAACTTCCAATGTCAAGCTCAATACATTAACAATCATCTGTTATGTTATATATAGTCCGACAGTTCAACGTGGGATGTGCCTAAAGGAAGGAAAGATGGAAGAATATCCTTGGCAACTGAGACTAGACAGTAACCAGCTCTCACATTCAATATATCCCAGCTACAACAGAACTTTGCTCAGAGAGGTCTCTCTATTGAAGATCTATATGCTCTCTCATGTATAAATCTTCTAACAACTTCCATGTCATTTCAAATTAATTGCTACTATAAATCTCACTGCACTTACCATGTTATAAATGAATGTATTGGTCACACACTGGGGTTCTCCCACTGCTCTTTATTCCAAAGAAGGATCCATAATTTCAATGGCACCTTCGATGTCGATCCAACATCTTGAGAAATAAAACAAGTAACGAGTAATTTCCCTATAACCAGATTAGTGAGAATACGAAATAAAAGCGGAAAAATAATACCCGAAATTGATAATGGAGTTCAACCAATTTTGCCTACGTCTCCGAACTGTTGCAGATCTTTTACTAAAGAGATAAAAATTACAGGTGTTTACAAAACACTCACAAGAAAACTCTTTAGTATTGGGAGAAATGATTTCTGATGATTTTGAAGCTAAATGGATAAGGGTATTTATAGTTGAAGCTTAGAGACTAATCTTTGAAAATACCGTAAAGTGCAGTGACTAAATTGTAATTTACCCATCTCAAATTTTCAAAACAATTAATTGCACCGAATTCGGTGGCCTCCCTTTGTTGAAAATACTGCTCCTTTTTTCATTTTAACAATCTTCCACTTGAAAACTGATTTTAATCTGTCTTAATACCTCGATCAATGTAGCAGCATTTCTGCTCTTGTTACTTTAGCATGTCAACTGAAACTGAACACAACTTCAGTTTGTCCGTAGTCACCGTCTTGTAAACCCACCTATTATGGAGCGCTTTCTCCGTGGTTGCCTTGTCCCTCAACGTCTTGGTTCCCTTCGACTCTTGTTCACTAGTCTTTGAAGGATTGTTCCTCACTTGAACATCCTTGGCTAACCCTTGCTTCGACCCTTCTCTTATGATGGTCTTTGAAGCCATGTTCTCTACACGAACATGCTCGACAAACTCCTTGGACATGAACAACTCGATCTTGGGCTCATCCATCACCTTGGATGACTCGGCTCCCCTCGGGTAATTTTGTAACACTTCTAGCATCTTAAGTCTGCACCCCCTCGTTTGCTTGACTCTTACCCTTGGCTTAGCATCTTTAACACTCGAACTTGTGCCAAGACTGCACATATCTTCCCCAGACTCACCATCTGATTCATCATTTAGTGGATTTTCTCTGCCACTCGAGGAACAACATTCCTTATCCTTTGACTTGCCTTCCTCATGGATTCGCTTGCCACTACCATCGACTTTCGGCTTTATTTTGGAAGTCTTGTTTTTCTTGACTCCAAATTCTTTGATGGACTTGGCGGTTGTCAAGGCTTTAGACAACTTCTTGACTTCCCTTCATTCCAACACTTTCTTCGCCCATGGCTTCAATCCGAACATGAAGGTGAAGAATCCATCTTCTTCAGTCAAACTTGGAACTTTGAGCACGAGTTTTCTGAATCAACTCATATACTCCTTAAGTGTTCCTTTATGCCTGAGATGCCTCAACTTGGACCACGCCTCCATTATGGCATGCTGTGAGAAGACTTGCTCACTTTGCACCCTCGGCTTGACATCTTTATCTCTTGCTATCACATCGGGTCCTTTCTTGTGCTCGACTGCTTTGACACCTACAGTCTCGTCATGTTTTCTTTCAGGTTCGGTTGCTTCAACACCAACAGCCTTACCTCGTCTCGATCCTTGCTTGGCCGCATTGATCCCCTCAATCAGACCAAGTCTTTTTCCTGGCTTGGTAGCTTTAACACTTGTGACCGCGCCAATTTCCGCTACTTTTCCTTCTCCCATCCTCTTCATGATGGTTGTAAGGAGACACTTCTCGGGACATCCTCTAATCAAGTGAGGACCATCAGTGAAGTAGCACCTAAGCTTTTCCTTGCTCACCTTCTTCTTCGCCCCGGACTTAGCCTTGACATTCTTTCCTGATAGCATTCCTTGGCTACGAACAGTCGATGGCTCTCCTTGGCCATTCGAAGAGCTTTCTCTACCATTTCCCTATTGCACCTTTTCCCGGTCTCCCCCACTGTTGCCACTATCTCTGGGCATGGCCCTGGACGACACATCGCTACTTGGCTTGTCACTTGCAAGCTCAGTCAGCTTTCCGGCTACAACTATGGCCTCCGAAAGTCTCTGGGCATCTCCTTGCTCTCCCCCGAGCATCGCCCCTGGTCTAACTCCTTCCAAGAAGGTCTTGAGTGCATCTCATTCACTCATCAACTTCGTTTCTCAAAGCCATCGCTCCCACTCGAATCTGGCTTCTTTTGGATCATTTCTGACAATTTTCGCGAACCACCGTGTATTAGAACACCTCCGTCGACAAATTCGTATCGTCGACCAAATTTCACTATTCACTAAATTTACTATTCACGTGAATAGTAACCGCACATAAAAATTGACAAAATTACAACCAAAAGCTCATGGTACCAGTTGTTGGGAAATAAAACGAGTAACGAGTAATTTCCCTATAACCAGATTAGTGAGAATGCGAAATGAAAGCGAAAAATAATACCCAAAATTGATAACGGAGTTCAGCCAATTTTGCCTACGTCTCCGGGCTGCTGCAGATCTTTTACTAAAGAGAGAAAAATTACAGGTGTTTACAAAACACTCACAAGAAAGCTCTCTAGTATTGGGAGAAATAAATGATTTGGGATGATTTTGAAGCTAAATGTGTAAGGGTATTTATAGTTGAAGCTTAGGGCCTAATCTTTGAAAATACCCTAAAGTGCAATGACTAAATTGTAATTTACCCATCTCAAAATTTCAAAACAATTAATTGCACCGAATTCAGTGGCCTCCATTTGTTGAAAATGCAGTTATTTTTTTTACTTTAACACAACGATGCAACCGTCTTTTTTCGGAGAGGATAAGAAGCGTGTGCCCTGCACACAACAAGGTCAAAAACTCAGGCTCGTCGCTGGATTCTACCGACTTGGTATTTGACAACGCATACTACAAGTTGCTTCTCCAAGGGAAGAGCGTCTTCTCATCGGATCAAGCATTACTCTCCGCCCCAAAAACCAAAGCATTGGTTACAAAATTTGCAAGCTCCCAAAAGGATTTTGAGAATGCATTTGTTGATTTCATGATCAAAATGAGTAGCCTCACCGGTAGCCAAGAGATCATCAGGCTAGATTGCAGAGTCGTTAGGTGATTTTGAAGAATGCAAAAAATTAATCCATTTATTCATTTCTATTAATCGTTCTGGAGATATCAACATCATAAAAAAATAAAAAAAAATGAATTGAGTTCCAATATATGAATTGTCTTCCGTCGAAGTGGACGTGTAGGAATTTGTATGTGTATCATGTGGCTTAATGATTAAAATGGAAAAAGTATTGTTTTTGGTTCTTTGATTTACCATATATATCATCTCTTGCTTTTGCAATGACTGGAAATTAAAAAAAGTTTTCTCTTTAGAGATCTTAGATTCGAGCAGTTATGTCTGTAGAGTATGTACCCACATTATCAATGTTTAAGAAAAATTCAAAACAAATATTTGTTTTTCACAAGTTGGATGAGTAGCAATCTCACTGTGATAAATCGGACAAACCTAGCATTCTCAAATTGGAAGGAAGCCGCGTGATTCCTAAATTCACAATTGGTAGATTGGTAGCCTAGTAGGTGACGTATATTGAAAGCATGAGTGTACATTTGATGTAATTTACAAGTCACACAATATATTAAACATTCAAATTAAAATTTCAAGAATTTTTATACGCATATGTTATTTTAATTTTTTCTCGGATAAAATTCACTATTTAGTGATTCACATAATGATTAGACACATTTAATTCCATACTTGACAAATTAATAAAAGTAATTACATCCGTGACATACGAATGAAAGAACATATTTTTACTCACTAATTCTCTCATATCATGCTTAATTATTAGGTAGTTTGTCCCTCATCATACATTATATGTAGTGAAAATGCATTTTTTAAGATTAGAATGTATTTGGGTGATTTTAGAAATTACCATAATTTTATAGCATTCCGTTTATCTTGTCTAAATGAATTCTTTTAAACCCATTTTTCAGGTGTAAGATAATGTAACACCCTAGTTTTTTATGATCAAAATTATTGTTGATCGGAATGTGTAGATAGTCGAGAACCCTAAATAGCAAGTTACAAGTGTTATATATATACTAATGTCAAAACTATACGAAGTAAATTGATATTTGTAGTTCAATTGCATTAAATTGAAGCGTGAAGGATTGGATCATCCCCAAAAATCCTCTTTTAATGTCATTTTTATTGGCGGACGAAGGCCTTGATGAGCGAAAATCGTCTCCAATAGCGAGGAGACACGCTTGAAAAAAGGGATCTCGTGGTGTGGGTGTGTAAGAACGGGGGAGGTAAAAGTTTATATTCACGTTGCGATAGGGGTAATAATTTTAGGAATTTCTTGGAGTTTATTCTATTTTTGTAGTCAGGAGTGGAATTTGTATGGATGCCCTTAGGGCTTATTTTGCATCCACCGTACATGGATTCTAATATATGTAAAATATTATTGTGCCAAAAAAATGTATTAGTTTAGGCTTTTGGATGTAATTGGGCTTGAATTGGTTGGTAGGTTTAAGGTAAATGGTTTTGGGCAAGTTGTAAGGGTCCAGACGAAATTATGCTATTAGAATAAGCTTTCTAAAACTACTATTTATAAGACTAGAATTATATATATCAAGGAAGTTAAAGACCAAGGGTAAACAGAGATGAGATGTAAAAAGACATCAAAAATCTATAAGATTCATAAAATTTATTTTATTATTTGATTTTTTTAATGAATTTTATACAGGGTGAACCATATGAATAGTCTCTTTTGTTTTCGGTCTGGTTGATTTTGGTCACCAATTTAAAAATTAAGAGCTCTTAGTCCTTTATGTTTTTGGTCCGTTCGATTTAAGTCCCTCTACTGTTAATGTCTGTTAACTCATTAAAAGAGGAATCACGTGGCAATTAATTTTTAAAAAAAAAATCATGTGTATTATTTTTCTTTTGTTTCGAGTTTCTATATATGCTCTGTTCGTACAACTTTAACCATGGGTGCACTATACTATTTCTTCTCCATCTTCAACTCACCTTCTTTCCCACCACGACAAGAACTCCATCCAACCAAACACCTTTTCCCTACTCACCTTTGAAACTAAAATCCCATTCAAACGTGTCTTTATTTTACCCTTACTATTTCTCACCCTTTCTTTCTTTTGAGTTACTTCGTAGTTTTCTTTTTAACGATTTTCGAAGCTTCCTTGTCAGACCTTAAATTTTCAAAGTGTTCATCATGGAGAAACCAACATCTCCATCTTTCAATCTAAACACCACATCCACTATAACACCCTAAAAAGCGGGTTAGTAGTTTCGGGTAAACCACGTGGGCTTAGAACGTTATGATAGGACCTTATGAAACAATTGAGTTAAGTGTGACATTGAGTTGGTCTTGGGTTGAGCCGAAAAGATGATAAAAAGAAGACATTTTTGAACTTAGGCTAAAAAAGGACTACAGTAGTAATTAACCCCTAATTTTTTTATAAGGTTGAAGATCATTAAGTTTTGGTGATGTTAACGGGAGAGAAGCTGAAAACTCTCTTCCCCATTTTTTCACTATTTTTCTCCTTCTTCCTCTCTTTGTTTTCTTCTTCTTCTTTTTGTGAGTGACTAACGGTGAGAACTTTATTTTCCAATAAGTCTAGACAAGGATTGTGAAGGTAAGATTCTTAATCTCCTCTATAGAGCTTCAATTCTAGCCCAACATCTCAAGGTTTGGTCATGGAGGCCAAGTTGAAAGTTTTAAAGATGTTTTGATTTTAGAATCTTTGGATGTTCTTAATCCAATTTTTAAGAGATATAAATCATGTTTCTACTCTCCTTAAGCCCTTAAGTAAGTTAGTAATTCGTTTCATTTCTATTGATTAGAGAGAGAAGTTGGAGAGAACTCCAAGAGTAAGAACAAGAAGAAACTTGTGTTTGGGTGATTTGAGGTGTTTCCCAGTAGCTAGGATCAAGGTAACACACTCCTAACTCACCTATATCACATGTAGGTCATTAAATGTGATTTGCTTGCTTGTATGGGTGCATGAGTGCATTTGGGTATATTTGTGTTCATGAGGGAAATTGATTGTTTTGATGTTTCTCAAGCATGGAAATGACATATTATGATCCCTAAAACCCCTACAAGCTTTAAATTATGTTTGAGGGCCTTAGGAGGGCTTTGGGTAAGAGATGAATGACTTTCTTTTATGAAAACAAAGTTTTCAAAGTGTAGGGTATTGGTACTAGATAGTATTGATACCGTTCGTCGAAAAGGCACTTTAATAACAATGCGAATGCACTTTCATATCAGTACTGAGACACTTTCGTACCAGTGCAAAGACACTTTAGTTATTTGATGCCAAGGCCACTATATTTTGTATCCCAAATGTGTACAATGCTTTGTTATGATATATTTTTGGTGCATTTGTTGCCTCATGACTATACTTGTTAGTATATGCATTTAATGAATGCATGTAGTATAGTAGAGTTATCAGTGTGGTACTGAGCTTATAGCTCAGTGTTCGAAGTATATTTTCGTTTGTAAGTTCTTATGTGCCATTTTAAAGAGCTTATCATCAAGTTGCATATTTCAAATTCAGTCGAGTTGTAGAATACGTCTCGATTATTTTAGAAGGCATGCATTTCATAGACATTTTTGTGCAAATGGACTCATAGCAACTAATCTTCAAACAGACGTCATCCCTTCCACTATTTGTATCTTTTAATAAAATGGAATTAATGGGTAAAACATTATCATTAAATATTTTTTAGAGGTCTTGAATTCGAGAAGTTGTGTATGTAGGGTGTGTATCCGCGTCATTAATGGTTAAAAAAATCCTAAACAGATTATTTTTTCTCACAGGTTGGATAAGTAGTAATTTCACTACGATAAATTGGAAGAGCCTAGCATTCTCAAGGTCGAAGGTGGCTGCATCTTTTCTAAAATCATAATTGGTAGGTTGGTAGGTGACGTATATTGAAAGCATAAGTGTACACTTGATATAATTTACAACTCACACAATATATTAGACATTTAAATTAAAATTTCAAGAATTTTCATATGTTTATGTTATTTTAAAATTTTCACGGATAAAATTCACTATTTAGTGATTCACACTCTACAACAAATTTATCAATTTATGATGAAATTTATAAATATCATTGTGTATAATGTCACAAAATATACTATAAATAACTTGTTTTTGTCAGTGATTAATGATATATATTTTATGACGATTTTAAAAAATGTCATTGATTTTTGTCGCTATATGTTTGGAGCCAAAATTTGCCTCCTAGAAAATTTAGTGGGAATTTTTTTAATGACGTTTAGGTAAAGTGGTGATGTTGTAAAATCATCTCTAATGAAATAAAATTATTAGTGACGATTTATTATTATTATTATTATTATTATTATTATTATTATTATTATTATTCAATATGAAATATTGACATTACATATTTATCACCAATAAAATTTTTTCATAACAATTTGATTTGTCATATTTTATAAGATATAAAATATGACGTTTTAATCTTTTCACAAAAAAAAAAACATGTTTAATATGATAAAAGCAACTTTTGTCATTCATTGTTTTATCTCTTGATTTTATATGATGATTTTAAAAGACACCAAATAATTGTGTCACTTAATATTTAGCATAAAAAATTAACAAATTTTTAGTGACATGTTGGATGTGTCGCTAATTTAAAATCATATTAGTGACAAATTTTAAAATATTTTTGGATGTTACTCTCATATAATTGCTCATACTAATTTTCATAAAGTTACGTGTTTTATAAATATTTTTGGATGTTAGTCTCAAAATTATAATTGCTCATACTAATTTATTCAAATCCTGACAATTGTGAATGGAGTAAACTGGGTTGGGAAGGTGTTGAATATTTTGATATAACAATTTAAGGCAAAATGATTTTGGACTTGAATTTAATTTATTCAATTTTTTCAAAAATAATCCAAAGTCCATTTATCTTGGAATTGAGCACAAAATATTTTTATGGAGAAGGAGTACCAATAATGTTCTTATAGTATCGATACCTCATGAACAGTACCAATACTGTTCATATCTTACCGATACCAAAGGTAAGGGAAGTATCGATACTCACCGGGTAGAATCGATACTACGAGCATTGCTTAAATTCCAGAATGCAAAAATGGTACCTATACCATAGGCATATTATCGATACCATCAGACTCCAACGACTAGTAACGACTAGTTGATTTAAAAATAACAAAGGTAGTACTGATACTCCCTTTAGGAGTACTGATACCCTATGTACTGAGAAGTTTTATTTTGTAGAGATTTCATCCCCAAGCGGCTAAAAAACATCCCCAACGGCTAGAAACAACCGTAACTGCATTCCAACTTATAAATACAAGTTCAAGACACTTGAAGAAGGGTTAGAACACCTATCCAAACAATCAAACATAAAAGAAGACTTTTCCAATCTTATTTTATCTCTCTTGTAAATATTTGTGTTTTTAGTGAGCTAAATTTGTAAACACCCTACCTTTGAGAGGTTTTATTGTTTACTTCTTTTTTACCTTTTGTAAAAGGGGATTGGTTCTAATTTTGCCATGTAAAAAACTAGGGAGTGTTAAAGGTTATCTCTTGATCCTTAAAAAAGAAAGAATAAATTAGTGAATTTGTTGGAAAATCCTAAGTGATGAGCTTAGGTAGTGGAAGTAGACTTGGTTGATAAGTCGAACCACTATAAATCCTTATGTTAAACTTCTTTATCTTTTACTCTCCTTACTCCCTAAACAATTTTTGCTAATTCACCCCCTTAGCAACATTTTTGGTTGTTATATTGAGCCTCTTGATCCTAACAATTGGTATCAGAGCTTGACTCGTTTGAAGGACTAATATCCTTGAGACGATCCTCAAAGAAGCTCTACAGATTCCTGACGCAATCGACAAAGAGATGGCTTCAACCTCCGGTGCTTATTACATTAAAGATTCACAAGCGGTCAACAAGCCATCCTATTTCAATGGAGCATTATGCCTATTGGAAGAATAGAATGATGCTCTTTATTCAAGCAAATGATTTAGGAGCTTGGAACTCTATCATGAAATGATAAACCATTCCAACCGGCGAGATGGACGATTAGAGTGATGGAGAGAAGAAGAAGTTCCAAGTCAATGTTAAGGCTATGCACATCCTCTTTTTGCATTAGGCCAAGATGAATATGGAAGAGTATCCTCTTGTTCCAATTCCAAGGAGATATGGGATAAGCTCCAAGTCTCTCATGAAGGAACCAATGAAGTGAAAATCAAGATAAGTCTTCTCAACCATAGCTATGAGAATTTCAAGATGAAACCCGATGACGATATCAAAGCTATGACAGATAGAGTTTTTGTGATTGTCAACTCTCTCAAGGGATTTGGAGAAGTAATCTCTAATGAGAAGCTTGTGAGAAATATGATATACTTTCTTCCAAAGTCTTGGCAATCGAAGAAGACGACGATTATCGAAGCTAAAAACCTAAAGTCTTTTCGAAGAGCTTATTGGTTCTCTTCTCACTCATGATTTAATGGTGAAGGAAGATGAAGATGATGAAGAAAAGAATGACAATAAGAAGGAAGAAAAAAAGAAGAATGAAGGCATTGCCTTCAAATCCACTAATGAGAGCTATGAAGATTCAAATGAGGAGTTGTATGAAGATGATGAAGAAGAAGAAGAGATGGCCAAGCTCTTCAAAATATTCAAGAGATTCATGACTTCCAATAGATTCATGACTTTCAAGGAAGTGAATCATGAATCGAGCAAAAAGAAGAGTCCCCCGGTGTGCTTCGAATGTCAAAGAATGGGGCATGTCAAATATAAATGTCCCTTCCTAAAGAAGAAGGGATCAAGCAAGAAAAATGTATTTGTGGAAGCTTTGAGTGATGAAGATGACTCCAATGACGAAGATGAATTAGCCAACCTAGCCTCATGGCCATCAATGAAGATTTAATGGTAACATCTAACATAAATGAATTTGATTCTTATTCTTTTGATGAGTTACAAGTTGCTTACAATGAGTTGTATTTGGAATTTGAGACCATGAATTCCAAATATAATAAATTAATTTCAAAACTTAGAGTTGAAAATAATTTGGTTTTGAAAGAAAAAGTTGATTTTGAAAAGCAAAATAAATTTTTGAAAAATGATTTAGATATTTCAAAAGTCAAAATCAATGATTTAGAAAAAGAGAACTTTGATTTGAAAGTTAAGCTTGAGAGCTTAACAAAAGAAAAAGAATTAATTTCTAAACACAACTTATTGAGTTTAAAAATGGCAAAATGCTCACATTGCCATTTTCATGGTCATATGGAACATGTTTTTCCTATAAAGAAAAGAAAATCTTTTAAAATTAGACAAGTATGGGTTCCTAAGGGAACAAGGGCATTGAAACTAATGTTTAAGGATCCAAAGCAATTTGGATACCAAAATCTACTTAAATGTCTCTTGTAGGTGTGTGGGAGCAATGGTGATAAAAGTGACGATACTCAAATGCTCTAGCCACACTTGAAAAGGAATGGGTAACCTCTAAGCTTAATGCTTTTGATTTTAATTATTTGGTTGTTCATTTAGTTTAGGCATGCATGAGTTTTGATCTTAAATGGTTATGTTTTGTTTTTCATCTCATGTATGTTGAAAAAGTTTTATGATGAACTTTTTAAAGATTTAATGATTTTTCATAATTTTTAGTTCATCATATTGAATTTTGGTCAAAATTAGTTTTTAATGCGAAATATATTTCTCTAACAATTTATATCAATTTTCAAAATGCTTTGATTTTAAAACTTTTAAGTTTTTGACCTAAATATAAATGTTTATGCATGTGGTTAAAATGACAATGATACATCTCTAACAATTGATATCAAAATTTTAAATTGCATAACATTTTTGGAAGACTTTATGCATATGCGCTTAATTTCAACATTTGGTATTGCATAAAGTATTTTAGACTTGGATATACTGAATTTCATGTGCTACTAACATGTTTGTTAATCTTTGTGAAATTCAATTTTGCTTAAGTGTCAAACTTTTAAAGTCAAATTTTTGTTTGAAATGCATTTTTTGAGGGGGAGTTTTTGATTTTTCAAATGATTTTATGTCACATTTAACACTTATTCTCCAATGTTATTTTATGTCTTATTTTTTATATAACAAAAAGGGGGAGAAGTATGGATTTAAAAAATTCAATTTCTCAAAGAAAAATGAGAGCTGAAGATTTTTCCAACAATTGACATCTTTTTCATTAAATATTTTATTAAGGGGGAGTTTTGCCAAAAAAAAATTCAAATGTTTTGTTATATCAAAAAGGGAGAGATTGTTGAACTATATTTTGATATAATAATTTAAGGTAAAATGTTTTTGGACTTGAATTGAATTTATTCAAAGCTTTCAAAGTTTTCAAAAATAATTCAAAGTCCATTTATCTTGGAATTGAGCACAAAATATTTTTCTGGACAAGCAATACCGATACTGTTCTACAGTATCGATACCTCATAAATGCAAAAGTAGTACCGATACCAAAGGTAATAGAAGTATCAATACTCATTGGGTAGTGTCGATACTACCAGCATTGCTCAAATTCCAGAATGCAAAAATAGTACCAATACCCAAAGGGGTAACGATACTACTTTGTATAGTAGTATTGATACTATAGACATATTATCGATACCATCAGTCTCCAAAGGTTAGTAATGGCTAGTTGATTTAAAAATAACAAATGTAGTACCGATACTCTCTTTAAGAGTACTGATACCCTCTGTACTAGGCAGTTTTATTTTACAGAGATTTTATCCCCAAACGGCTAGAAATCATCCCCAACGGCTAGAAACAGCCATAACTTCATTCCAACTTATACATAAAAGTTCAAGACACTTGAAGAAGGGTTATAACACCTATCAAAGCAATCAAACACAAGAGAAGAGTTTTCAAATATTAATTTATCTCTCTTGTAAAAAATTGTGTTTTTAGTGAGCTAAATTTGTAAACACCCTACCTTTGAGAGGTTTTATTGTTTACTTGTTTTTACCTTTTGCAAAAGGGGATTGGTTATAGTTTAACCAAGTAAAAACTAGGTAGTTGTAAAGGTTATCTCTTGTTCCTTGAAAAAAAACAAATTAGTGAATTTGTTGGAAAATCCTAAGTGAGGAACTTAGGTA
The DNA here is from genome assembly GCF_006381635.1 of Hibiscus syriacus. NCBI lineage: Eukaryota > Viridiplantae > Streptophyta > Magnoliopsida > Malvales > Malvaceae > Hibiscus > Hibiscus syriacus. Next base: position 930,184 of record NW_024062640.1, read on the forward strand.
GTGGAAGTATACTTGGTTGATAAGTTGAATTACTATAAATCCTTATGCCAAATTTCTTTACCTTTTACTCTCCTTACTCCCTAAACAATTTTTTCTAATTCACCCCCTTAGCAACATTTGTGGTTGCTCAATTGAGCCTCTTCGATCCTAGTAATTGGTATAAGAGTTTGACTCATTAGAAGGCCTAACATCCTTGAGACGATCTTTAAAGAAGCTCTATCGATTCCCGACGCAACTGATAAAGAGATGGCTTCAACCTCCAGTGCGTATTATATTGAAGATTCACAACCGGACAACAAGCCACCCTAATTCAATGGAGAAAATTATGTCTATTGGAAGAATAGGATGATGTTCTTTATTCAAGCAAATGGTTTAGGAGCTTGGAAATCTATCATGAAATGATACACCATTCCAATAGGCGAGATGAACGATTAGAGTGATGGAGAGAAGAAGAAGTTTCAACTCAATGCTAAGGGTATGCACATTCTCTTTTGTGCATTAGGCCAAGATGAATATGGAAGAGTCTCCTATTTTTCCAATGCCAAGGAGATATGAGATAAGCTCCAAGTCACTCATTAAGGAACTGATGAAGTGAGGTAAACCAAGATAAGTCTTCTCAACCATAGCTACGAGAATTTCAAGATGAAACTCGATGAAGACATCAAAGCTATGACAGATAGATTTTCTATGATTGTCAACGGTCTCAAGGAATTTGGAGAAGTAATCCCTAATGAAAAGCTTGTGAGAAATATAATCTACTCTCTTCCAAAGTCTTGGCAATCAAAGAAACTGATAATTATCGAAGCTAAAAACCTAAAGTCTCTCACTCTTGAGGAGCTTATTGGTTCTCTTCTCACTCATGATTTGATGGTGAAGGAAGAGGAAGATGATGAAGAAAAGAATGACAATAAGAATGAAGAAAAGAAGAAGAATGTAGGCATTGCCTTCAAATCCACTAATGAGAGCTATGAAGATTCAAATGAAGAGGTGTATGAAGATGATGATGATGAAGAAGAGATGGCCAAGCTATTCAAAAGATTCAAGAGATTCATGACTTCCAAGGAAGTGAAGCATGAATCGAACAAAAAGAAGAGTCCCCTGGTGTGTTTCGAATGTCAAAGAACGGGGCATATCAAGTATGAATGTCCCCTCCTAAAGAAGGGATCAAACAAGAAAAAACATTTGTGGCAATTTGGAGTGATGAAGATGAAGTAGCCAACATATGCCTCATGGTTATCAATGAAGATTCAACGGTAACTTCTGACTCAAATAAATTTGATTCTTATTCTTTTGATGAGTTACAAGTTGCTTACAATGAGCTCTATTTGGAATTTGAGACCATGAATTCCAAATATAAGAAATTAATTTCAAAACTTAAATTTGAAAATGATTTGGTTTTGAAAGAAAAAATTGATTTTGAAAAGCAAAATGAATTTTTGAAAAAAGATTTAGAGATTTCAAAAGTCAAAATCAATGATTTCTAAAAAGAGAACTTTGATTTGAAAGTTATGCTTGAGAGCTTAACAAAAGAAAAAAAATTAAATTCTAAAAACAACTCATTATGTTTAAAAATGGCAAAATACTCACATTGCCATTTTCATGGTCATATGGAACATGCATGTCCTATAAAGAAAAGAAAATCTTTTAAAATTAGACAAGTATGGGTTCCTAATGGAACAAGGGGCGTTGAAACTAATGTTCAAGGATCCAAAGCAATTTGGATACCAAAATCTACTGAAATGTCTCTTGTAGGTGTGTGAGAGCAATGGTGATGAAAGTGACGATACTCAAATGCTCTAGCTACACTTGAAAAGGAATGGGTAACCTCTAAGCTTAATGCTTTTAATTTTAATTATTTGGTTGTTCATTTAGTTTAGGCATGCATGAGTGTTGATCTTAAATGGTTATGTTTTGTTTTTTCATCTCATGTATGTTGAAAAGGTTTTATGATGAGCTTTTTTAAAGATTTAATGATTTTTCATATTTTTTAGTTCCTCATAATGAATTTTGGTCAAAATTAGTTTAAATGCGAAATATATCTCTCTAACAATTGATATCAATTTTCAAAATGCTTTGATTTTAAAAATTTTAAGTTTTTGACCTAAATTTAAATGTTTATGCATGTGGTTAAAATGACAATGATATCTCTCTAACAATTGATATCAAAATTTTAAATTGCATAACATTTTTGGAAGGCTTTATGCACATGCACTTAATTTCAACATTTTGTATTGCATAAAGTATTTTAGACTTGGATATATTGAATTTCATGTGCTACTAATATGTTTGTTAATCTTTTGAAATTCAATTTTGCTTGAGTGTCAAACTTTTAAAGTCAAATTTTTGTTTGGAATGCACTTTTTGAGGAGGAGCTTTTGATTTTTCAAATGATTTTATGTCAAATTTAACACTTACTCTCCAATGTTATTTTATGTCAAATAGTTGAATTATTTTGATATAACAAAAAAGGAAGAAGTATGAGCTTGAAAAATTCAATTTCTCAATTAAAAAAGGGGAGCTGAACATTTTTCCAACAATTAACATATTTTTCATTAAATATTTTATTAAGGGGGAGTATTGCCAAAAATAATTTTTCAAATATTTTGTTATATCAAAAGGGGAGAGATTGTTGAACTATATTTTGATATAACAATTTAAGGCAAAATGTTTTTGGACTTGAATTGAATTTATTCAAAGCTTTCAAAGTTTTCAAAAATAATTCAAAGTCCATTTATCTTGGAATTGGGCACAAAATATTTTTCTGGACAAGCTGTACCGATACTATTCTTACAGTATCGATACGTCATGAACAATACTAATATTATTATATGGTACCAATACCAAAGGTAAGGGAAGTATCAATACTCACTGGGCAGTATCGATACTACCAGCATTGCTCAAATTCCAAAATGCAAAAATGGTACTGATACCCAAAGGGGTACCGATATTACTTTGTATAGTAGTATCGATAACATATGCATAGTATTGATACCATTAGGCCCCAAAGGCTAGTAACAGCTAGTTGATTTAAAAATAACAAATGTAGTATCGATACTCCCTTTAGTAGTACTGATACCCTCTGTACTGGACAATTTTATTTTACAGAGATTTCATCCCCAAACAGCTAGAAATCATCCCCAACAGCTAGAAACGGCCATAACTTCATTCCAACTTATAAAAACAAGTTCAAGACACTTGAAGAAGGGTTAGAACACCTATCCAAGCAATCAAACACAAGAGAAGACTTTACCAATCTTATTTTATCTCTCTTGTAAATATTTGTGTTTTTAGTGAGCTAAATTTGTAAACACCCTACCTTTGAGAGGTTTTATTGTTTACTTCTTTTTACCTTTTGTAAAAGGTTGGTTCTAGTTTAGCTAAGTGAAAACTAGGGAGTTGTAAAGGTTATCTCTTAATCCTTGAAAAAGAAAGAACAAATTAGTGAATTTGTTGGAAAATCCTAAGTGAGGAGCTTAGGTAGTGGAAGTAGACTTGGTTGATAAGTCGAACCACTATAAATCCTTGTGTCAAATTTCTTTATCTTTTACTCTACTTACTCCCTGAACAATTTTTACCAATTCACCCCCTTAGCAACATTTTCGGTTGTTTAATTGAGCCTCTTCGATCCTAACAGAGGGTATCCCTTGTCTCTACAGTACCCGATCTGGATTAGTCGATCAATAGATCGAAAACCGATGGTTATACCAAAAACAAAATTGCTCATACTAATTTTCTTAAAGTTATGTGTTCTATAAATATTTTATATGTATATATATATTTAGGATTTTTTTGTTAATATCTATTTGGCTTAAGGGTTCACAAACTTAAACTATAAAATTAATTAAATCAATTAAATCAATTAAATCAAAGGGCTTAAACCTAATTATACTAAAACTTTTTATACGTGTTCTATCAATTTTCTTAAAGGTTCGGGTATCAATTCGGCTTAATGATAGATCGGAAACCTTAATCATTTGAAATAAAATTAATTCAGTACTTAAAATTTTTTACAACAAAATATACTTTTACAGTTAAAAATTAAATCAATTAAATCCTTAAACTATAAAATTATATTAATTAAGTACTTCAATTAATTTTGACCATTAAATCTTAATATTTTAAAATTATCTATCATGTGACAGCATCAAAGGGCACCGCATGGAACACTCTAGTGATATCATTTGGCATTTCTATAATATTTAAAATCTTATTAAATTATTATCAACATGGTATGCGATTATTGAACTATTATCAAACGTGGTGATTAATTAGTAATATAATTAAAAAAGAGAATAAAACATGCATTATTTTACTATTCATCATATTGTTAACAAATATATAATAAAATAAATTATTCAATCACTTTTACTTATTTATCGTGTTAAATATTGGGCCAATTTTTGGTTCGAATCGGATTGGGTTAATTAAATTCTGATTGCTTTTGATTCGAGTAATTTTCGGTTCGAATTGTTTTCGGTTCAGATTAATTTCAGTTCGGATTACTTTCAAGTTAGGTTAAATTCGGTTTGGTTTGCTTTCGGTTTGAGTTGTTTTCAGTTCGGGTTGTTTTCGGTTCGGGTTAATTTTGATTCAAGTTATTTTCGGTTCGAATCAAATTGTATAGGTCCATATTGGTTCAGCTAAAATTTGGATCGGTTTTGGTTCGAATCGGGTATGGTTCGAGTTTGGAATCAATTTTAGTCATCATGTTCCCAACTACATCGAGTATTGGGTTGAATAAATCAATTCGGGTAATTGGATTCGGGCCAAGTTTGTCAGGTCTAGATTTTATAAGTTGAGAATAGAAAAAATAATAACTAGCATCTGTTAGCTTAATTTTATACTTAATCTGAAAACTCAAAGCATCTCCCGGAGGAACAAAAAGTCTGGTTGAATTCAGCAACTCATGGCAAAGCATGAATCATGAAGCATCATCCGGATTCTTATCTATATCTTAATAATGTTTGCTTAATTTTGGTGTGGACCTCTTGTGGATCATTTAGTCGGTTCTGGTTGTGGAGGAACATCGATTTTTTTGCATGTATCCCATTGACTTGCTCACACTAAACTTTCATATCAGGTAAGAAAATTTTCATAAGAATGCCATAGTTTCATTTAAATTAATTCACCATTTTATACTTTAATCAAATCTATGATTATCATGAAATTTCTGATTCTTTAATGAATTAATCTATTAGATTCTTCTCATTAGCTTTTATGGTTTAAATACAGGTTGTTGACACCATGACAAAATTCAGTTCTGGTATGAAAAATTTATATCCTCGACCTGCACGTATTGGCATAGGAGATGTACTGACAATTATTTATAAACAAGGATGGTTATGAATACTTGGATTATACCTGTCGAGAGTTACTGCACTGCATATTTGCGCAGCAGTCCCAGGCGTGCTTCCATGCATGCTCGTGCATGGAATGGTTGAGATGGTTCTAGAAATAATCTAGAAGCTAGTTGGTTAGTATAACAGAATGCTGTTAAGCTGTTTTAAGAGTTTTTGTAAAGCTGCTGGTGATTGAATAAAATCATATGTGCAAATTCTTAGAGTTTTCTTGGTTATTCAACATGGTATCATTCGCCAAACGGTCCTGATTTTGTTTTTTTCTTCTTCCGTTGCATGGAGTCTGTTGGCTCTATTGTGACTGCATTTTCGTCTCGGGTAGCAGATTATGTTTGAGATCTTCAATGTACCTGCCATGTACGTTGCCATCCAGGCTGTTCTTTCTTTGTATGCTAGTAGTCGTACTACAAGTATTGTGCTAGATTCTGGTGATGGTATTTTTCATACTGTGCCAATCTATGAAGGATATGCCCTTCCACATGTCATTCTCCGTCTTGACCTTGCTGGTTGTGACCTCACTGATGCTTTGATAAAGATCCTTACCGAGAGAGGTTACATGTTCACCACCACTACTGAACGGGAAATTGTCCGTGACGTGAAGGAAAAGCTTGCTTATGTTTCCCTGGACTATGAGCAGGAACTGGAGACTGCCAAGAGCAGCTCTTCTGTTGAGAAGAACTATGAGATGCCTGTGAGCCCGACTTTAGTGGCGTCCAGTGGGAATTTTCCCTTCACTGCATCAGACATGCCAGGGATGGGAGTAGATACATCAGCACTTGATTTAGCCTTCACAACAGATGTGGCAAGTTCAATAGGATTGCAGTTGGGACCTGATACTGGAGCTGGGAATTCTAGAGATTCCCTTAGTTCACTCGATCAGATTTAGTGGAATTTCAGTCTCACAGGTCTGACAGAAGATTTGTCAAACTTGGGAGATTTAGGAGCCCTCGGAAACTACCCTGGCTCTCATTTTCTTCCTTCAGATTCAGAAATGTTGCTTGATTCTTCGGAGCAAGAGGATATAGTGGAGGAATTTTTTTTTTGATTCTGTCCCTGGACAACCATGCCCCCATATGATGAAGAAAAATCCTAGGCCAAGGTGAGTGAATCTTCTTGAAGTTGTTAGGACGGGTTAGAGTTAGATCAATAAGAGCAGGCATTTGACGTCTATTCGGTAGGGGCATTTTGTTAACAAATTCCAGCATCTTGGCAGTGTAATTTTAGCTTCATCAACCAAATAGCGATTAGCAAACATGAATGTAGCCAAGAGTCCATGAAAAAAATATATGTCTAGGAACCATGTAAAAGAGGATGAAGAAGAAAGAAATGAAGGTGAATAAGAACGAAAGGAAGCATCGGCACTTTCGATTCAAGTGAACGAAAGGAAGCATAAACACTTTCGATTCAATTGTTCATCTTTTCATCAAGAAGGTTGAATGTTAGAAATTAGTTGTAATTAGTTTTTTTAGAGCTTGTTGTAATAGTATGTTCAAGGTCAGAAGAACAGAAGAGAAGAAGAAGCATGGGGAATGTTGAGAGTTGCTGCATTGCATATTTGTGCAGCAGTCCCAGGCGTGCTTCCATGCATGCTCGTGGATGGAATGGTTTAGATGGTTCTAGAAATAGTCTAGAAGTCTAGAAGCTAGTTGGTTAGTATAACAGAATGCTATTAAGAAGTTTTAAGAGTTTTTGTAAAGCTACTATATAAGCTGCTGAAAACGTGAGGCATGTAGTCATCTTGGTGATTGAATAAAATCATATCTGCAAATTCTTAGAGTTTTCTTGGTTATTCAACAATACCGAGGTGTAGGTATGTAGTACGCAGTTGTTTCTAATGCTTCATAGTAAAACGTAAGGAGAGAGATGCAAGTTGGAAGTCTTCAGTCTTCATTAATTCAAGGATGATACAAGATATAGAAACACTTACGATGGCCTTTTTTTTTTTTGTAATTTATGAGAAATTTTTTCTTTACTTGTAATTTATAAAAAGTTTTGATATTTATTGTAATTTATAATTATGTACATAAAGATGAGACACATATTTAATTTCCATACTTGACAAATTAATAAAAGTAATTACATCCGTGATACATGAATAAAAGAAGGTATTTTTACTCACTAATTCTCTCATATCATGCTTAGTTATTAGGTAGTTTGGCCATCATCAGACATTATATGTAGTGAAAATGCATTAGTTAAGATTAGAATGTATTTGAGTGATTTTAGAATTTACTATAATTTTTATAGCATTCCGTTTATCTTGTCCAAATAAATTCTTTTGACACCATTTTCAGGTGTAAGATAATGCAACACTCTAGATTTTTTTATGATCAAAATTATTGTTAATCGTGGTGTGGGTGCGTAAGAACGGGGGAGGTAATAGTTTAGATTCAGGTTGCGAGTCGGTCTGTAGAAAGTTAGGGGTAATAATTTTAGGAACTTGGGAGGTTTTTTTTTCTATTTTTGTAGTCGGGAGTGGACTTTGTATGGATGTCATCTGGGCTCATTTTGCAACCGCTGCACATGGATTCTATAATATATAAAATACTACTGTGAGAAAAAAAAATGAACATGAGAGGGGAGCAGTTGTTCCAGGCTTGGCGTCGCAAAGCACATTGATAAGAGGGGACCAACAATTTCGAGGCTGGCATTACTTGCTTTGATGGGGATGGTTGAAATCTCGATAATAACTTCTGGCTCCAAGAGTAGGTTTATGATTTTGCTATTAGTTTAGGCTTTTAGATGTAATTGGGCTTGGAAAGGTTGATATGTTTTAAGGTAAAATAGTTTTGGGCCAGTTGTAAGAGCTAGAACGAAATTGGGCTATTACAATAACTATTATTTAATAGACTAGAATTGTAGATACAAAGGAAGTGTTGCAAGAAAGTGAAACATCAAGGGTATATAGAGAGGAGATGTAAAATGACATCAAAATTTTATGAAATTCATAAAATTTATTTTATTGTTTGGTTTTTTAAGGATTTTTTAAAATTAACTACAAAATAAATAAAAAAAATATCCTGAAAGAGTTGGATCTATTTATTTCCATTGTCATTGATTCTACAACGAAATCTTAATTAAAAAGCATCGATAACTTATTTTAACAATAAATTAGTATACAACTCCAAAATCTTGAGATTTTGTTATAGGTGGCAAACGGGTCATTCGGTTCGGGTTTGTGTCGGGTCATTTCAGATCGGATTATTTTAGATCTAGATTATATTTAATTTAATTATGTTTGGGTCAGGTTAGGTCTGGTTCGGATTAAGTTTGGATGTAAATTGGGTTGGTTCGGGTATTGGCTCGGGTCAATTTTCGGGTTGGTTGCTTTTCGTTCGGGTCAATATTGGATCGATTGATCTTTGTGTCGAGTTAATATTGGATCAATTAGATTTTGGGTATTATTAATATCAGATCGGTTGATTTTTGGATCAAGTCAATACCAGACCAGTTGATTTTCGGTTCGGGTCAATATTAGATCGATTGATTTTGGTTCTGGTCAACCTTTAGATCGAGCCAATTCGGGTTGGGTTGGGTATGACTCTAATTAAGTATATATAAAATTATTGATATATCCTCGTAAAAATTTTGTTTATTTGTTTGTCAGTCTTATCATTTAGGCTTATTTAACTTTCACTTGTTCAATATTTTAAATTAAATCATCATTAAGAGATGATAATTTAACTCAAACTCGATCCTATAACACGTGTTAGAGTTTGTAACTTGAATTTTATATTGATTGGATCCAAAAAAAATTATAAAAATAAAATTTGCTATTATAAATTTCATTCTCAATTAAAATTTCCGGTGATATCTTTAATGTTCAATTATAAATTTAATATTTTATTATAACTTTAAAAAATAATAACTAAGCACTTTTTAATATTTTTATTATAAATTTAATATTTTTATTAAAGTTTAACTTTGTTTAAATTATTTTATTATTTAAAATAACTTTGATGGTTTGAATGAAAGTGAATTCTCTTTATTTGATACTTTTGTTTCATGTTGATTTATGTTTGTAAAAAAGTGAAATTTCTTTTCTTTTTAAGTTAGTTATAATATTTAATCTAAGTGATGATAATTAAATTTAATAATATAAAATAAAATTTTGGGTAGTAATTTGACTTTATAATACTTCATACCAAATAATTTTTTAATTTTTTTTATAGAAATTATCAGATCAAATATGGAGATGATCTTTTAAATGAGAGAAAATAATAATAAATTATTAAATAATTTTCAAACCTGTGGTGATTAACTAGTAATATAATGCAAAAAGAGAATAAAACATGCATCATTTTACTATTCATCATATTATTTACAAAGATATAATAAAATAAATTATTCATTCACTTTTACTCATTGATCATGTTAAAAATCAGGTCAATTTTCTGCTCGAATCTGATTTGGGTAAATTAAATTCAAATTGCTTTCGTTTTGGGTTATTTTATGTTCGAATTGCTTGCGGTTCAGGTTAATTTTAGTTTGGGTTACTTTCAAATCGGGTTTTGTTCAGTTTGTTTTCTGTTTCGATTGTTTTCAGTTCGGATTGCATACTTTGGTTGTTTTCAGTTCAAATTGCTTTCGGTTCGGATTAATTTCGATTGGAGATATTTTTGGTTGAGATCAAATTGTATATATAGGGTCTATATTGGTTCAACTAAAATTTGGATCGGTTTTGATTCAAATTTCGGATCAAGTTTAGTCATCATGTTCTGTATATATTGAGTATCGGATAAATCAATTCGATAATCGGATTCGGGTCAAATTTATTAAGTTGAGAATAAAAAAAATATTAACTACCATCCGTTACCTACATTTATTTTTTTAATTGTATATGAATTAAGAAGGTCTCGTTTTTTTCTTTTTGACAGAAAGGTCCCCTTTTTGTGTAAGCATAAAGTGAACAAAAGAGCAATAACACCCACATTTAGAGGTACTAAAAGTAAAAGAAAAGAAAAAGAAAAAGCCTTTTCAATTTCATTCTCTTTTACGCTTTATATTTCACAACATGGGTATAATTGAAATATAATTTTCTCAATCTATTTTAGTTAAAAAACAAATTTAAATTTTTTCACTTCGAATTAATAATCAAGTCAAATTTAATTAACTCGAGTTATTGATATGTGGAGTTTAAAAATCATAATATCTATAACTTGATCGGCTCGTGAGATTAATCAAACTTTTCGATACATATTTTATATTATTAACTATGAGGGGGATTGATTAAGGGACAGTTATTAGTTGTGAATGGTGACCTTAATTTGTCCCTTAGGCAATAGATGCTGTGGTCATAGGCTTGGCCACTTAAATTCAACACGTATCATTTTTCTCTGTATAGCTTTGATGTTACACAAACTAAAGATTTATATTCATAATAATAGTTAAAATTAAAAGATGATGGAACAGTTGCCAAATTTTTTCCAGCAACTAGAAACTAACTAGGTAGCTACTATCTTTCCTTGAGCATGTATGAGCACTTAATGACAATATGTGATTTGCATATATATATAATAAGCACAAAACATGAGTGGGAATACAGGCAACCCCATCGGATTCTTCCCATTTGCTTCTTTCAAAAACAATTTGCTAAAAATGATAGTGTTTCCTTGTTCCTCAGCGTGTCTGGTGCGTCGTGTTTCCTTGCTTGTTTGGGGAAGATGCTAAGTCTTCTATGCGACTTCCATCGAAGACGTCATGTTGTTTTAGATTTTTCTCAAAGCACTGTAGAAATCACTCTACTTGATAAAATAAAATATGCACCAGCCCTTATACAGAAATTCATTCTTTTCACCACCCTAATTGAGCAAATTTGCCCAATATTTTTTTAATTCATTCAAAATGATGAAAAATGCGCAGAATACATAGTTTGAATGGCTAAAGTTGAAAGATCTCAAAACAAAGAATTATTTTTTCTAAGCAATTGATCGCATAATATTAAAACATGTTCTTTGCAAAGACACTTGCAAAAAGATGTGGGATTTCATGGAGAAGAAATATGAAGGTTCAAATAGAATCAAGAAGCAACAACTACCAGCTTTACGATCAAAGTTTGAAACATTATGAAAAATATCTAAAGAATTGTCTCTGATATTTTTTTCTCAAGACAATGTCAATTAGGGGTGTGCAAAATTACCCGACTCGGTTGACCCGACCCGCCGACCCGAATCTAAAAAAATCGGGTAATTCTCTAAAAAAAATTACCCGGCCGGGTCGGGTACCCGGCCCGACATTTCCCGGGTCGGGCCCGGGTCACAAAATCTAGTTTTTCCGGGTACCCGGTTACCCGAGTACCCGGTTAGTTTTTATTTTTTTATTTATTATATATATATAATTATATAAAATATAATGAATTATTTATATTATGGATTATTATATTTTGTATTTTGAACTTTTAAATTTTATGTTCGGATATTAGAGTATGTAATTCGAAGTTTCGAACATTTAAATTTGTGTATATATTTTTTTAAATTAATAATTTGAAAATAAAAAATTAAAAACCGGATATCGATACCCGATTACCGGGTACCCGCAAAATTCGGGTACCCGTAACATCCGGATCGAGACACGAGCCGAGAAATTGTCGACTCGAAAGTTCCGGGTACCCGAAAATCGGGTACCCGAAAATCTGGGTACCCGGATTTGCACAACCCTAATGCCAATTATCAGCCAGACGCGGATTCATCGTGAAAAGATGTGGGATGTGATTGTCGTTGAGATTTTTCACTCAAGGACACCAAAATTTAATCACATGGTATGTTAAATTGAAGAATCAAATAAAATTGATCTTCTATTACTAAATGAACTACAACCCTCTTTATTGGTTTATGAGTAGAAAAGTAATTGAACAAGATAAAAGGCAAGTATTGTTGGCCTCATTCAATATTTATAGAAAATGGTCAAGGACGAAGCAGATGCAGAGAGAACAATGAAGGAAGAGACCAACGACATCAATAATCTTAAGATTAATAATCGTATGATGATTGTAACACTCTAATTTTCAAATTTTAAATTAGCCCTACTGTAATGAATTTTCTTGATTAAATTATTATTTTAATAAATGATTTCATGTTTAGGATGTGATAGATTAATTTTTAAAGTTTTGATTTTTAAATCTTATATTGGATAAGTTATGAAATATTTAAAGAGGTGGCAGGGTTATTCGGCAGGGTCATTTTGGGTATGGTTATTTCGGTTTAAGACTTCATTCGGGTCAGGTCTGGGTTGGGTCGGGTTATTTCAGGTTTGATTTTTATTTGGGTCTATGATAAGTTGGGTTAAATATCGGGTCGTGTCAAAATCAGATCATATGGTTTTTGGATCGGATCAATACAAGATCGATTAGTTTCGGGTCGGGTTAATATCGGATCATTCAATTTTTGGGTCGGGTCAATATCGGATTGATTAGTTTCGATTCGAGTCAATCTTTAAATTTTTTAGTCAATTCGGATCGAGTTAAGTATGAATCTAATCAAGTATATATAAAAAAATTGATATATTCTTATAAGAAAAAAATATATTTTTCTTTATCAATCTTATCATTTAAGTTCAAGTTCAACTATCAAACTTTTCATATTTCAAATTACACTATCATTTTTATGACAATTTGACCGGAACTTATAAGACATTAGATTTTGTGACTTGAATTTCGTATTGATCTAACATGAAAAGTTTATGGTGCAACATATTTAGTAAAGAATTAAATTTTAAATTATAAATTTTATTCCCAATTAAACTTTTAATTAGATGTTTGATGTCAAATTATAAATATAATATTTATTAAATTTTCAAAAAATAATATAATAAGTATATTCAAATAAATATTGATATAAATAATTTTATAAATGATATTACTCTTCTGATAGTATTTAAATTTTAAATTTTCGTAGTCAAGTTCATAGTCAATGTTTGATGTTCTAAACCTTGACTACGATGTAGCAGATGTTTTTGAATAATTTTCATGCTTGAAAGATGATGAAAATCCATTAGAAATTATACATGAAGGATTCAACCATTTGGGGTATTTATGACAATGAAAGTTTGAATTGGTTGTTGATATTGGAATGATTTATAATACTTAGATATGATGTTCGGAAGAAGAATTCATGCTTGAATCAAGTTAGAGATCATGTCTATGATAATACATGATATTTGACTATTGAAGAAAAATTAGGGAAAATTATTCAATGTTGTTTTAAGGCTTGAAATGATGCATTCATGATTGTACAAGTTTTAGAATTTTGTTTGGATCATTTTTGAAGTATGGAAAGGCTAAGGGACTATTTTAGCATGTGTAGAAATAATAGGTTTGATGAGGAATTTGATTAGAAATTGATGTAGAATGCTTAAATGAGTTGATGGAAACTTGAATCTAGGTTAAATGGCAAGGGAGCATATTGGAAATTATGGAAATATTAGGATCAATTTTAAAAGATTTATTTGGAGAATCATTTATTTTTATGCTCCTATGTATGATAAAGTACTAATATGTACTTTTCATTGTATGTGTTTTTTAAATAATGTACGTGTAGATCCTGATAAAAATCGAGATTAAAGTTATCTTAAAGCTATGGAGAAAGTTAAGGAGTAAAGTTTATATCGATAATTAAGGTTTTTTAGTGAAATATACCAAGTGAGTGCATTCTTATCTTATACTATTATGTATAATATAAGAAATATTTGCGATAAGTCAACCTTGAATGTTTTGGAAAAGAAAATGATTTGATTTATATTATAATATTTTCATAAAAAATTTTAAATGGAATTTGAATGATTTTGAGTATGAACTACTCACTACACTATTATATGATATTTTGATATAGCTATATCTATCGATATCATTGATAAATAAATTATATGTGATTTTAATGAAAATTCTCATTATATATACTTTGAGAATATTTGGTATAGTTGGCATGCCATAGACGTAGAGTATTAGTAGTTGCATTATGTACATAGTACGACGTAATTTTGGTGCAATTGTATTGAATACATAGTCGCTATGATTTTGGGCTATTGTGCTCTCGAGAATATAATACATAATAGGATGTTATTTTAGTATTATGATATTCTTTATGATTGGTACATTGATACGTGTTTATAGTATTTGTACGTATGTCTAACACTAAAAGTGTATTTTTTTTGCTCGACAAATGAAATTTATTAAGCAAACTTAAGTCAGGGATTTCATTAAAAACCTCCCTAACCCTAGATGGAAGAAAATAGTACTCTTAACTAGGCGAAAATACAACAGGTCTGAATAATATCGTAACGAAAAAAATGACAACAGGCCCTCAAACATGCTTAACTTGTATATGGAGCGAAAACAACACATAACTTGACAAGGAAATAAACGTACAGATAATTAAAAGCTAGAACAAGAAAACTAATAAATTACCACTAAATGTAACACCCACGAGCCAATGAGGGTGACCCGATCCGATCTGGTGTATCACATTAGGGTCATCGGAGCGACCCACAGTAAAAATTCAGGAAAAATTTAAAATTTATGTTAAAACACTTAAAATCATAAAACAATTTATAAATACAAAAGTAAAATTTAACAATATTCAGAAATAAAATAGATTCCAGACTCGAATATAAAAACAAAATACAAGTTACATGCCCTCTAATCACATGCATCGTACTCCGTAAGCAACGCTGGTGGAACTCCCTTATTGACGTAAATAGTTGCACTGGTTCAATTCTTTTAACCTGAAAAGGTGAGTAACAGAGTGAGCTTTGGGAAGCTCAGTAATACAAAACTACCAGATGATGCTGAAGAACATGCAGATAACATATAAACATATGTTTCCTTATTGGTTCAGACATCTACAGACTTTTATGCTTTCCTGAGTTGAGGTCCCACTGATATCTCAGATAATAAAAGACAGTAAGCTTTCAGTTCAGAGGAAATAAATGTTTCGGATGATTGAGTTCAGGAGATTAGAATAGGTGTTTATTGCGTTCCCACAAAACCAGAAAAAAAAATACATATCTTTTTAAAACAGTAGCAGTTTAAAACATATTTTTCAAAAACCATTGTAAAACCCTCCAACCGAACACCATATGTAGTTCCCCCATAACTCAATAACCTAAGGGAGCACCTTGGGGCTTGAGAGCCTACCCAAGAAAGTTCTCAGGGCCACAGGGAATACCCAAGAGAAATCTCGGGGCCGCAGGGCCTACCCAAGAAAGATCTCGAGGTAGCAGAGCCTATCCAAGGGTCGCTTTAGGTCCATAAGGAATTACCAGTCGACACTGAACCTATACAAGGAATTACCAGCAGTGACTGAACCTACCAGAGTCTTCAGTTATACCAGAGTCCTAGAGTACCCCGTATAAACATAATTTCAATCAGTAAATAGAGATATCAGAAATCAAAGTAGAGATCAGAACAAAAATAAGAGAAAACATTCATGTGATCAGGGAACACACTAGAGGTTATATATATTATTAGGAGGTACTTGATAATCTTTTCGGGCAGGGAAACACGGATCTTCAGTATACTGATAGAATGCCGAAAATTAGAATCACTATCAAAAGAGTTCATTAGCTGACAGAATCATCAGTTATTCATAACGTGATTTATCAGGATCATATAGTATTCAGACATTTTTCGGAGGCACTATGAAATCAGAAATGTATTCAAAATCCTTTGCATCTGAGTTACTTGTGTTTTTAGATATAACATGAGTGATTCCATTATTCAGGAAATCAGAGGCATTTTGGACATTAGGTTCTTTGATAATTCTTATTGATTTAAGCTGATAAGGGAGAAACGAAGATTCAGAGCATTTACGATTTGTGTCGATCTATAGGAACATCAAGTTAATTTGAACTGTAGAAATCCCAACCATTATACCTGACAACCAGTCAAATCGTTACACTTCAAGAGTATTCACTCTTTAATACCGACAACTCTTGTCAAATGATCATCTTCTGAATCATCACTGAATGGATCTTAGGGAGACGAACAAATATTCCAATGGTCTTTATTTCATTTCTACATTGCAACGATATCAGGGAATGTCGACGTGCTTGATCTGAGGTTCAAAACCCTTATGGATGGTAGAATATATATATATATATATATATATATATATATATATATATATATATATATATTCATTGGTGTTTCCAGACTTATCCAAGTTATTCGCTTAATTCAAGTTCATTGAGGGTACTTAGGTCATTTAACAGTCAAGTCTATCCCGATTACTTCGAAATTTCCAAAGTAATTCGATCATTTCTGAAATTCAAATACATATAGTTCATCCATTCATTTCAACTAGGTCATATAATTTAGTCATTCCAGAGCTTAGAGATATTTTGGATTATTTTACTCTTTAAGGGTATTTTGGTCATTTTGCGATTTAAGGGTATTTCAATTATTTCCTTCAGTCAGATCTTTCCATTTAATAAAATTTGTCTGAACAATGCAAACATAAATAATACTTCTGATGTTTTAGCCTTTCGATGTTTGTTGAAAAATCAATAATTCTAGGTATTGTACCTTCTCGTATGTAAAATCTGATTATCAATGACTTTCCGAATAGATCAGGAATTTAACAGGTGAATCAACAGTTTATCGGATTAAATATGAATTCTCAAGGTACTTTCATTGTGAGGGTCAGTCCAGACCATTTTTACCTCATAGGGTAATTTTGTAATTTCTTAATCAGGTGATTTCGGTATTAAAGCTTTTAACAAGAACAAATAGAATTTAGAGATTTTGTGGTTATTTCCTTTTTCGGATAATCACCGAACATGAAATCATTTCTTATCAGTCTTCTTGTGTCTATGCATGTAGTCCGAGCCTTATTCAGTTTACTTTACTTTATTTCAGATTCGGATCGAGTTTAGAAAATGATTAACTACATACATGTGACCAATTATATTCATCCATGCAGTAATCAATACCAACATGTTCCATAAAGCATGAAAAAGGTAGTAATGAATTACCTCGATTTTTGTGTTTCATCGATCAAACATTTAAACTCCATTCGATCACTCTCGAACTTGAATTGAACGTCTAATAATTCCTCAAATACATAGCAACGGAATTTACATTAGAATCTGAACTTAATTGAGAAACCATATTGAATCCAAAGGTAAATCACTGAAAAATGTCTTACCATATGCGAATTTGGCAAAACGGACTTCAGATTCGGACTCGGGACATCGAAAAATATAAAATAGGGCTTTTCGAACAATTTGACTTTTTGGGTCAAAGTAAAAGTTAACAATTAACGGTCAGATCAGTCAAAGTCAACGGTCAATGGGTTGATTCGGTCAAAGTCAACGAGTTGACTCAGTGATTGGACAAGACCAAGCAGGTTGGGCAGGCAGATCGGGTTAACCGGTTCGAGCCGATCCAGACCGGTTGGACTGGTCTAGAAGCTTCCAAGACAGCGGAAGAAGCCCACACGCACTGCTGGCGCGTGCGACGCCAACGGGAGGTCCGGTTGGTCGGTCGAGTAGTCCACAAGCAGCTATACACCATTATCAATCCAAACCAACTCAAAAATCAGCCAAAACCATGACATTTTAACCGGAAAACGCTCGAACATACCCTCCCAACGACGGCGCAACGATGGACACAGCGATCGACGGTAACTCTGGTTGGGTTTTGGTCAGAATCGTATGGTGAACACCGTGCTGGAGGCAGTGAGGTGGAACGACCACCGGATCGACCGAAATCGTGAAATAATCGAGGCGCGCGGGGGTGGTTTCGTAGAACTCTTCACGGCGAATGGTGGCGGTTTTCGATGGGTTAGGGGTCGGGTTTTGATCACCGTTCGACGGTGAGTCTATTGGTGGTGTCGGAGCGATGAACGATGGTCGGACGACGACAGATCGAGGCGGTAAAGATGGACCGACGGGGAGGAATTTTGGGGTTAGAGATTTGGTTTAATTTAAGGGGAAAGTTCGGATTCAAGACCCCTGAACTTTCATGAGGTTTCAAAACAGAGCTACGACTTTTAGAAATTTCCAATTTGATCTCCATCTTTTCCCTTGTTACTACTTTAATTCGATACTTTATATTAATTAACTTTTGCTCCTAAATTGGGTGTGACAAAATGAACACCGGATACAACAAACAATAACACCTGGTCAACAGGATAGTTCATGAGACCATCATGCGAAACCCAGCAACAAGAAACCTCAGCATCGAACTTCAGGCTCTGCTCAAAACCTTCATTAACTCCTCCCAATCAGAATAACCACTCCCATAACACAACTCAACAACAGGAATCAGCATGCTTCATCTAGCTAACCGAACATAATCAAAACAAACACATCAAGAAGAAAGAAAGTTTCTTCACCACCAACCTTATATAAATATCCGACCCAGTAACACCACTCTTCGCCAGCTCCACCACCAAGGAAGAACCATTAAGACCGCTCTGCTTGATTGAAACGTTCTTAATCTTGGTAAACTGAGAATCAATGTCTTTTAACACCGGCCAAATTTTCATCGGTCTAAGATCAGGATTAGTTATCCAATGATGTATTAGAGTGGAGAAAAATTCCAGCACTAAGGAAACATTGCCGAACCAACCAGATTCGACAAAATATCGCAAGCCACCATGATCCCGAATAAAATAGAAGAGTCGGCAGAAGAATCAAGCACTGGCCCCGAGAAGAAGGCCCTGAGGACCCCTGCATCTGCCCGCGCAACGCCCCAAACCCCCTGAACCTTTCAAAGATAATCCCACTATTTCAAACACTAAACAACCAACAATTGCCGAGAGACGAGGTAACGAAGAACTATCTAGAGACAAAACAGGACCTTGGGTTTCTCCACCAGCAAGCATCGATAACCATCAAGTGCCCTTTAAAAAAGGGAACCTCGATCTAATCTTCGAACTGATCCGATAATAAGCAAGACGCATAAACGCATACAATCGACACGTTCATACCTGATTAAAATTATGATCCATTTATTAAAATTTGATTAACTTACTTCGAATTAATTACTTAAAAGAAAATCCTTTTACTCGATAAGAAATCTTGAAATTCGCAATCCTCCATCAGGAAAGTTATCTCAACCATTTCTTATTTGTAGATGAAAATTCTATCTTCGAATAACACATATCGAAATAAAAATAAATATTGACATTTGCGTACAATAATATAAATCGCGATTTAGAAACATACATTACATTGTTCAACGTGAAATAAAATGAATGAATTAACTAAAATAAAATACATTTTTTTCAAGTTTCATTTCGTTCGAACGTCGTATCAGATTGCACCACTTCGATCAATTGATACTTTCCACGCCCATTCTACAAATACGTGTTCTTGAAAGTAGTTGAATACCATACAATAGATAAAAAAACATGAAGGAAATAAATATTAAACAAAAAAATAACAACATACATTTACATACAATAATCATGAATAATATTTACTTAATAATACATACATACATAATGTAAAATATATTCATACATGGGACTAAAATAAAAGCAAGTGAATATTACAAATTAAAATACAAACAACAAAAATAAACACATAGGGTGATTTTAGGGACCAAAATGGCACTAACAAAAATTTAAATGACTAAAATAGCAAAAATAAAAATTTAAAGAACTAAACAGTAATTATGAACAAATCAGAGCTCCAATCGAAAATATTAAATATTGCAGGCACTAGAAATGTAAATAATCCATTAATAACATTGGTGACTTAAATAAATTACACCATAAACATGTTGGACTAAATAATAATTAAACCAAATGTAAGGCAATGACTAAAATGAAAAATGCATAAGTACATGGTCAAATTTGAACATCAACCAAAATATAAAACACACAAAACCAGTGACTAAAATGCAACTATTACAAATACCATAGCCAAAGTCAAACATTAATAAAAATGTAATAACCAACTAGATGAGGACGAAAATGAAATAACCAATAAATTAGACTATGTAAGTATAAATAAACTAAAAAATGATGACCTAGGCTTAAATAAAACATAAAAGCATTCAAAGGTAAATAAGGACTAAATTACACTTAAACAAATTAAGAGATCAAAATAAAAAGAAAATAGAGTTGCATTAATGACCATAATAGAATGTTACAAGATATAAAGGACCTTTAGAGTAGTAAACTCACGCGCAAAAATGCTTCTCAAGTCCTCCACGAAACGACGTTGTTCGATGGCCCATATATAAGCTCAAAATCGATCCCAAACCGATCAAACTCTTCATTTTGTTTTCTTTCCCCGTTTTTTGAAAGAGAGAGAAAAGAGAGAAAGCTGAAGAGAGCTTTAACCGGAGTCCAAGGATTCTCAGAATCCGGTGGGACTCCGCCGCATCGTCCTTTGCTGGCCGGTGACAACTGCTATTCGTCGGCGCCGGAGAAGAGAGAGGAGAGAACTATTCGAAGCACCCTTTTTCCCTGGCCACGAATCCAGGGCTTGCTTCCATTGAAAGGGGCTCAAAGGCCATAGATCTACGAAGAACTCTTCGTATTCTTCGACTCCGGCGATCCCTGGTGCTCACGGAGTTCGACCAGGAGGTAAGCCCTTGACCTTCTATCCCTCTCTTTTATTTTTTCTTTTCTATTATTCTTTTTTTTGAAAGTTTTTTTCTCCCGAATCTCTCCCTATTTCTTTTTCTCTCTTTTTTCCTCTCTCCAACCCTGAATCCCTCTCTGTATTTTTTCTATTTTGTTATCTTTTTTTTCTCTTTCTTTTGAGTGATTTCTCCCTAATATTTCTCTCTCTCTCTTTTTCTTTGAAAACCTGAATACACCTTCTCTGAATCTTCTCCCGCTTTTTATTTGATCTATGATGGCTTTATATTATCATCAAGGAGATCTCCACGGGAAGATATTATAGATTTGCTCCAAATTATTTAATGGGTTTGTTGATGGACAACTCTGACTTTCAGTCACTGTTGATGAGAGTGGCGACTCTGAGAAGGTCGGCAACAACAATATCAACATTCAGGCTACGACAGTCTATAAGGGTTAGGGTTACAGACCCTAGGTGAGTCGGGTCAGATCTTGGACTGCTGAGTGGCTTCGGGTCGGGCTCTCCTTGGATTGGGTCAGTTGAGTATAGGTTGGTTTTAGGGTTCATGGTGGGCTTCTGAATGTTGAGCTTGTAGTTTGATTGTACTGGGCTTTATTTTAGGCCTGTAATAAAATGTACATTAATTAATAATAATTTTTTTCGACCCAGATAAAAACGGGTGTCTACAGTTGCCCCTCTTTGCACATTTTTATGTTAACAAGAATAGGGCAAAGACGAAAAAGACAACAAGTTTTTGTTCGGTTCTCTTTTTGGTTTTGAAATTGGATATGTTTGTTGGTGGGGACGACACGGCTCATATGTGATGAAGAGTTCTGGTCATCTAAGGGTGACACAGCTCCTACATGATGAGGATATCTGGTCGGGGGATAACACGATTCCTACGCGATGAGGATGACAGACCATCTTTAGGGAGGGTGATAACACGGTTCCTGCGCGATGAGGACCACTGGTTATCTAGGGGTGACACGACTCCTACGAGATGAGGAGGTATGTTCGGTGGATGACATGGTTCATACATGATGAGGATGATAGACTATATTTAGGGATGATAACACGGTTTCTATGTGATGAGGATGACTTGTTATCTAGGGGTGACACGGCTACTACGTGATGAGGAGGTCTGGTCAGTGGATGACGCGGTTCCTACGCGATGAGGATGACAGACCATCTTTAGGGATTTGTTTCAAGGGAAACAAACTCAAAGATGGGTGTATCAAGGGAAACTGTCCCAATAGAGATAATTCGTTAAAGGGAAATGATCTTAAAGATGGGGTGTTTTAAGAGAAACTGTCTCAAGAGAGACAAAATTTTGTTTATTAAACAAACTAAAAGATTGGTGTTTCAAGAGAAACTGTTTTAAAGGAGACAAAACTTGTTTTAAGGGAAACAGACTCAAAGTTTGGTGTTTCAAGAGAAAATATCTCAAAGGAGACAAAATTTTGTTTCAAGTAAAAATATTTTGAAATTTGTCTTAAAGGAAAAATCTCTCAAGTGAGACGAAATTTGTTTTGAGAGAAATTGTCTCAAGAAAGATAAAATTTGTTTTTGGCGAAAACTATCTTGAGTGATACAAAATTTGTTTTTAAGAAAACTTGTCTCAAGCGAGACGACCTTTTGTTTTGAGAGAAACAATCTCAAAGGCGATCGATAGTTTGCTTGTTCCTGCATGTGGAGGAAAGGTCTTCTGAAGATTTGGTCGTTCACTACAGAATGTTGAATCTCCAAAGATGCTCCAACATTCGATGGTTCTTGCTTCAACACTGATTCTCAGCATGATCTTTGTGTCTGAGAGCCTTATGTCAGCTACCAAGATCCCCTCCAGAGAGATTGTCTTGTTTGAAAAACGTTTTTCTTCTTCTTTTACTTTCAAAAGTCTGAAAATATCAATTAAAAGAGTTTTGAAAAATGTTTAATCAAAGATTTTGAGAAACTATTGCCTCTTTCTTGGTTTCACAATTGACACAAATCATAAAACAAGAGTTCATTGGATATAAAAAGAATTAATTACACTTTTAATCCTTCAATAGACTATAGCTATTTGAAAAGTGTCAAGATTAATGCTATCTTTGAGGTATGGTTAAGTAAGGAGAGGATAAAATGTCTCAGGTTGTTATTTTTGGTCAAAAGTTTGATATTCTTATTTCTTTGATATTCACTGATCTGATGGAGTATCTTTTGTGCTTATCTACCGGAAGGGTTCTTTAACTCCCAGCTCTCATGATCACATTCGGGTTATGCGATGCCTTATCAAGGGATTTATGTGATTGTCTCATATGCAACAGCTGCACAATTTTTATATTCGAGTCGCCTTTTCAGGTTTTCAATTTGAATCCTCCTTTGGTTTCAAGACGTTATTCATAATTTACGTCTTGAACCCCCTTTTGTTATTATTTTTTTATTTCATCTATCATGCATTAAAGATTTTAGAAAACCTTTAGTAAATAAAATATTAATCCTGATGGACGGGATGAAATCTGAAGATAGTCTCTTCTGTTTAGAAATCCATGTATGATTAGAAGGGACTTTTTAGGCACGTAATATAGGTTGTGGTTCACGGTTATGAAAGAAAGGGATAAATAGGCCTAAACAAGTGTTTAAAGGTTATTCAACCAAGAATCAATTCCTTTTGATGCCTTCATTTTGTCTTACTCGATTTGAGGTTGCTCGTATGCGTCTTTTATCTTATATTAATGTTTTATGATCTTCTGGTGAACTGATTCTGGAATGATTGTTCTTGATCAATCTTATTGTTTGTAGCTAGATGCGTCATTTGACTTGAGGGACTCTTTGCATATGATTCTTGTCTTTTTCTTTCTTTCTTTTGTTCTTTTTCCTTTGATTTTTTCTTTGCTTTTTTTCTTTTATTTTTTTCTTTACTTTTATCCTCACCTTGATTTGATCTTCACACTTTGTTTTTGGTTCACCTTTCGGTATCTTATCTAGATTGATGGTCTTTACTCATGCGAGCATATTTCCTCCACATTGCCCCCTAGTGTGAAGGGTGATCCTTGGTTAGGGTTGAATCAGAAGAAAATATAATTCAGGCTCAAATGGGGACACAAGTGATAATGAAAGAAAACCGTTCATCATTTCATACACATAAGCCCTTGCAGAAGAGGTATCCCTAGGGGGATAGATTTTCAGGAATATTTTTTATTCACATGAAAATAATATAATTAATCCATGATAAAATTATTTTTAATTAATTCTTCTTTTCTCTACTTCTTGCTCTCAGCGTGTCTCTATGTTCAGGCTCCCTTTCAGAAAATCGATGCGAGATGCCCCAAGTCGTGTCTTATTGTAGGAGGGTTCATATTCAAGTGAACAATCTTGTACTCAATTCTTTTAGGTTTTATTGGTAGAAAAATGTTGGTTTTTCTTCTAAAAAGACGATGGTGATTTTATTGGCTCAACGAAAGGTAAGGGTATGACTTTTGTGTCTTGAAAAAGATAAAGGTGATATTTCAATATCTCAAAGATGGATAATGTCAAAATTTGGTATTTTGGTAGTGACCATGAATTATTTCAGGTAAAGAATCGAGAGATTTTATTTTTGGTTTTAGATGGTATAAAAAGGGTATAATCTTGTTATATGTCAAAAATATATAATTCTTGAAGAATTAAAAGAATATGTAATCCATTCGATATTCGAAGAACTACCAGATTAAAACTCATTCAATTAGTCAACCTAAGAAGGTATCATAAATTCATTCATCAAAAGATTAAACATATTTAAGTAAATATTAAAGACAGAACAAAAACGAGTTCAAACAAAACAATGCTCTCAATGCAAGTGGTAGATGCAATAACTTCTTTTGATTAGTAATAGGATGCCCCTGAATAAATCAAATTTTGGATTTTGATCTTCAGTGCCTTACAGTTCTCAACGGAATGTCCTGAGTTTCCTATGTGATAGTCACATACGATATCAATATTATGGACCTAAGGAAATGGGGACTCTTTTAGCGGATCATCCTGGAAGGCTCAACCCTATGACCAGCTTAACAGGCTTCCCTGTAATGCTTTCAGCTTCTTCATTTAATTTGTTTTCACCTTGCTTCTATTCTTAACGTGATTAGGACCACTTCTATCAAATTCTCCATGAATTAATTCTATGTTTTTATAAATGATGCATGTGAAAATTCTTTAAAAATGAAATGTAGATGCAAAATGCAAAGATACATATGCAAAAATATTGATCCCAACGATGAACATTATAGAACAATTTTCACCAGAGATTAAAGCCTTCACATTACAAGACAATCCGCTTTACAGATATGCCTTCGCTTAGATGTTGAGTATGAAGTAGATCACTGCTTAGTCTTGGATCTTCGTCCTTGAAAATGATACCCCTCAAGCACTCTGTCACTTAACTCTGTCAAGGCCCCGACGGTGCTTAAGTCCGCGTGTTGTTCCTTAATGACTAGCGATAAAATGATCGTAGATGAAACTCTACTGGATTACTCCTCAGCTCATTGGAGCATCATTCCATTCTCGAATGTTGCATGATCTTCGAGCAAGTTTCTTTTTTGTAGTCTCTGAACTTCTTTTAGCCCTCAGTGCATGCCAGTATATGTGACTACTTGATTGAAAACTTTTACCTCTTATTGTGAAAATTTTCTCTCGAATATCCCCTTGCGAATCAACATTTTTGCTTTATGTCATAATATTGCAATGCAATGCAAAAAAAATGAAAAATGACATAAAAAACAAAAGAAAATAGATAAGTTAATATGGGTAAGATAGTTAATTAAAAGATTCTATATAAAATAAATACAACACCTACCCAATCATGATATCTACCCGAGCATGCTTTTATTAGATAGTAATCCTACCCATACATGCTTTTTGCCCATAATAATTATTTTCAAGAAATTAATCCTAACCGCATGGTATCTAGTTCGCATGCAATTATTCAATAGAATTTAAAGCAAAATGGAAACGTTCAGAAACACTCATCCTTTGTATACACCTATTTTGGGTACCTACTGACGGATATAGGTTCAGTATGACTATACCTAGGGTGACCGTTCTACAATTCATTATATGCATGGGTTTGACTCTAACAGGAAAATGGTACTCGAATTGTCCTTGATGTCGGTGCCCCCTTGGGCTACCAAACCCTTGATCCTCATCTAATACAGGTTTCGAACAGAATGAGTTCAATTCGAGGGGATTCACTTCCTTATACACATACGAGGAATAAATCCCTACGAAGGTATAAAGTATGTATCCCATGGGTTATTTGCTAAAACTCATACGAAGAATAAATTCTTATGAGAGTAAAACATTTACCTCGACTTATTTGGATCGAAGCTTGGGTCTAGAGCTTATATTATGCAAATGTACATGATGTGTGTGAGGAATAACAAACCTACCTTTGATTCTAAAGAAAAAGAAAACTCTCGAGAGATTTGAACACCGCTGAAAACAAAGATTTAAAAAATTAGTATCACAATTAAAAAATGAAGAAATTAAAAAAAACCTCAGTAAATGGATCATAAGTTAACTATAGACTCGAACTTATAATTTCCACCACTACAATAATGTGTAAGCGACTTACAATCTGACTCTCTAAAAAAGTCTCCAGCGGAGTCGCCAAACTGTCATAACCATTTTTTAAAAAACAATTAAATATTATTTTAAAAAACAATTATGACTTTTATTTGGAAAAAATGGTGAATTTGGATTAATTTGAATTAGTTTGAATGGAGTCGCCATCAACCTTTGGGTTAAGTAGGTCAAATACCTAAAAACATCTTTTAAAATAATTTTAAGGAAAATCGTTTTTTAAGACAAAATCTGGTCTACGTTTACAAAAGATTCGTTTAAACGAGTTCGAGAGTCGGTTACGTGTGGGGAATGGTAAGCACTTCTACAACGCCCAAAAACTGGTACTGAATCGCTTACACGTTGTCTTAAATGGTGGAAAATATGAATCAAATATAAAGTTAAATTATGATCCATTTATTAAAATTTGATTAACTTACTTCGAATTAATTATTTAAAAGAAAATCCTTTTACTCGATAAGAAATCTTGAAATTCATAATCCTCCGTCGGGAAAGCTATGTCAACAATTTCTTATTCGTAAATAAAAATTCCATCTTCAAATAACACATATCGAAATAAAAATGAATATTGGCATTTGCGTACAATAATATAAATCGCGATTTAGAAACATACATTACATTGTTCAACGTGAAATAAAATGAATGAATTAACTAAAATAAAATTCATTTATTTCAAGTCTCATTTCGTTCGAACGTCGTATCGGATTGTACCACTTCAATCAAGTGATACTTTCCACGTCCATTCTACAAATATGCGTTCTTGATAGTAGTTGAATACCATACAATAGAAAAAAAAACTTGAAGGAATAAATATTAAACAAAAAATAACAACATACATTTACATACAATAATCATGGATAATATTTACTTAATAATAATACATACATAATGTAAAATATATTCAGACATGGGGACTAAAATAAAAACAAGTGAATATTACAAATTAAAATACAAAAAATAAAAATAAACACATAGGGTGATTTTAGGGACCAAAATGGCACTAACAAAAATTTAAAGGACTGAAATAGCAAAAATAGAAATTTAGAGGACTAAACAGTAATTATGAACAAATAAGAGCTTCAATCAAAAATATTAAAAATTGCAGGTACTAGAAATGTAAATAATCCATTAATAACATTAGGGACTAAAATAAATTACACCATAAACATGCTGGACTAAATAATAATTAAACCAAATGTAAGGCAGTGACTAAAATGAAAAATACATAAGTCACAAGGTCAAATTCGAACATCAGCCAAAATATAAAACACACAAAAACAATGACTAAAATGCAACTATTACAAATACCATAGCCAAAGTCAAACATTAATAAAAATGTAAAAAGCAACCAGATAAGGACTAAAATGAAATAACCAAGAAAATAGATTGTTTAAGTATAAATAAACTAAAACACAATGACCTAGGCTTAAATAAAACATAAAAGCATTCAAATGTAAATAAGGACTAAAATACACTTATATAAAATTAAGAGATCAAAATAAAAAGAAAATAGAGTTGCATTAATGACCATAATAGAATGTTACAAGGTATAGAGGATCTTTCGGGTAATAAACCGACACGCGAAAATGCTTCCAAGGTCATCCACGAAACGACGTCGTTTGATGGCCCATATATAAGCTCAAAATCTGTCCCAAACCGATCCAACTCTTCATTTTGTTTTATTTACCCATTTTTTGAAAGAGAGAGAAAAGAGAGAAAGCTCAAGAGAGCTTTAACCAGAGTCCAAGGATTCCCATAATCCGGTGGGACTCCACCCCTTCGGTCGTTGTTAGCCGATGACAATCGCCCTTCGCCGGCGTCGGAGAAGAGAGAGAAAGGCACTATTCGAAGCGCCCTTCTTATCTGGCCATTAATCTATGGCTTGTTTTCCCTTAAAGGGGCTCAAAGGTTGTAGATATACGAAGAACTCTTCGTATTCTTCGACTCCAACGGCCCCTGGTGCTCACAGGGTTCGATCAGGAGGTAAGCCCCTAACCTTCTATCCATCTCTTTTGTTTTTTCTTTTATGTTATTCTTTTTTTTGAAAGTTTTTTTCTCCCGAATTTCTCTGTATTTCTTGTTCTCTCTTTTTTCCTCTCTCCAACCCCGAATCCCTCTCTGTATTTTTTCTATTTTGTTATCTTCGTTTTCTCTTTTTCCCAAGTGATTTCTCCCTAATATTTCTCTCTCTCATTTTTTCTTTGAAAACCTGAATATATTGTCACCGATGAGATATTTCTCCCTAATATCTGTGATGGCTTGATATTGTCACCGATGAGATCTCCTCGGGGAAGATATTTTAGATTTGCTCTAAATTGTTTAATGGGTTTGTTGATGGACAGCTCTGACTTTCTGTCACTGTTAATGAGAGTGGCGACTCTGAGACGGTCGTCAATATCAGCATCAACATTCAGGCGATGATAGTCTATGAGGGTTAGGGTTGCAAACCCTAGGTGAGTCGAGTCGAGTCGGATCTTTGGCTGCTGAGTGGCTTCAGGTCGGGCTCCTTTTGGATTAGGTCAGTTGAGCCTAGGTCGATTTTGGGGTTCATGGTGGACTTTTGAATGTTGATCTTATAATTCGATTATACTGGGCTTTATTTTAGGCATGTAACAAAATGTACATTAATTAATAATAATAATAATAATATTTTCGACCCAAACAAAAATGAGTGTCTATACCGACAATTTGGTTGAGTCCAAATCAGCCTTCTTCAGTTTAAACTTCTTAAATGATTCTGCCTTCGAAAGAATTTTATCCTGAATGTCTAAGAGGGATCCATATTTCTTTGAGCTCATAAACTTTGTCTGGTTAAGTTATGGAAAGAAAAGCTCTTCTGATTCAACCACGTTACCTTTGTTTTTTAGTATCCTCTTTGTAGACACTAATTTTTTCCTTTTTCTTTTATTATTATTATTATTTTTTCATTATTATTATTATTATTATTAAATAAAAAATTAATATTACAAGGCCCAAAATTTGACCCAGTTTACAAGCCCAACCCGGTCCAAGCCTAAGACTAACCCTAAAACCATATTAGGGTTTTCATCATCCCAGTCGCCGCCTCAAGCTTCCAGAAGCCCACGGTAGCCACGACGCCACCGCCTCGACGAAGTGTCCAAAAACACCACGAAGCCCCCCACGTCGAAGCCCTATGGTGAGTCACGACCGTAGCTATTGTGACTCACCGAGGGCCATTCCTTTAACCGGTTCGAGGAAGACACCGTGATGGCTATATAAGCCACCACCAAACCTGCAAAGAAGGGAAAAAAACACAAACAGAGACGGGAAAGCAAAACTCACATCAACAGCAGAATAAAAACGGGAAACAATCGAGAACTACCACCAACAGCAAGCTATCATAAACAACAAACCAATGACGAAAAATAAACCGAGAGAAGAGGAAGAGAATTACCTTCGTCGGAGCCTCCCTACACCGTTGAAACCGAAACGTCGTAGGTAACCACTTTAGATCTACACATTTTGGTAGTAATCTAGGCTAAAATATCTTCGGTTTTGGCTTTAGGGCGAATCGGGCTTTAATTTGGGATAGATAAGTAATTTTAGGCCATCGTAGGTGGTGGCCGGCGGTTGCCGAATTCCCTCCGACGAGGGAAGCTAGAGAGAGGGGAGAGCATTTTCATCTCTCTCTTTTAGAGAGAGAGTAAAAAAGAAAAATGAAAGAAGATGGCCCATAGGGCCGGCCATAAGGGGTTTATATATCCCTCTTAAACGACGTCGATTTAGGAGAGGGGTATATACGTAATTTATGCACAGGGGAAAACCCTTTTCGTAATAACTATAGTTTTGTAATTTTTCATTTTAGTCACTTAAATCCAATTATAATCATTTTAATTTGGTCTTTTAATTTTAATTACTTCATAATTTAGTCACTACCATGCTTTTATATATTTTAAGTAAAAAACCGATTTAGTCCCTTATAATTTTATTAATTTTATTTTAATCCCGTATTAATATTTATGGATAAATTACACTGTTAGCATTAACATTTTATAATAATTCCAATTAGGACCTTTAGGTTTTATATTTTATATTTTAGTTACTGATTTTTTAATTCTTTTCCTTTTTTACTAAGAATTTTAATATTTTATATTTTAATCCTATTATTTTAATTTTATGTGTTTTAGTCACTATTTAATTGCAATGTAATTTGTATTATTATCATTTCAATTTCAATATGTTTAAATTTAGTAATTTGATTATTATTTTATTTTATATTAGTCATATAAATATATATATATATGTTTAAATAATAATATTTATTTATTTTTAATATCAAAGAAAAGGACAGTCTTAAAGCAACTAGATGTTCTATTCTGGTATTTTAAAAATAAATAAATATCTTACTTATAAAAACCAGAAAATACATATTTTTTTATTTAAATTATTTTCTTAGGAAAATTATTATTTTTAATATTTATTTATTTTCCAAATATTAAGAAATGACAGTCTTAAAGCAACTAGATGTCTTATTCTAATATTTTAAAAATAAATAAATATTCTGCTTATATATATATATATATATATTATATATATTATTTTTTAGGAAAATTATTATATTCTTATTAATATTTATTTATTTATTAATATTAAAGAAAAGACAGTCTTAAAATAATTGGATGTCCTTTTATGATATTTGTAAATAAATAAATGTCCTATTTACAAAACTATATATATATATATATATATATATATATATATTAATATTTTTCCTTAGAAATATCAGATTAAATTTGAAATAACACTATTGTAAATTAAATTCATATTTGAATTCTTAAATTCTATTATTAGAGACAATTTATAATCGACATGTATCAATTTTGGGCGTTGTGGGGGTGCTAATCTTTCCCCAAACGTAACCGACCACGAATCCCTTTTTATTTCTAAAAAGAATGAATTTTTGGTTAAACGCAGGCCATTTTATCTTTTAACAGATGTTTTCTTAAAAACTCTTTTAAAAGATAATTTTTAGGTATTCGACCTACCTAACCCAAAAAGGTCGATGACGACTCCCAAAACATTTTTTAAATCAAAATCATTTTTTATCCACATTATTTTCCCGCCAAGTAAAATTTCGTGCTTGGGCGAAAACCGGTTACGATAGCTTGGCAACTCCGCTGGGGATCGGTCAAGCCTAAGTAGATTATATATTTTCTCTATAATTAGAAATTGAGAATCCAATTTTATTTAATTTTTGATCCTTTTGATTTCTTTATTTTATAATCTTGTTTATATTTTTTTATTTTTTTAGATATTAATTTCTGTGTGAAAATTTCTCCTCACACACAACACATACATTGTACGAACATAAGCTCTATAATTGAGCTTTTTCCCTTTTAAGTGCAAGTGAAAGCGACGTCTTCATGAGAATTTATTCTCCGAGTCAGACCTAGCAAGTAACTTTAGGGGTTCATATGCTCTATGTCTTCGTGAGAATTTATTCTCCGTGTCAGGCATAGGGAAATGTGTCCCCTCGAATTGAACTCGATTCGATTAAGTCTGTAATGGACTATGATTGAGGGTTTGGCAGCCCAAGGGGCACCAACAAGGACAATTCAAGTACCTTTACTCTTAGAACCGAACCTTGCATATAACAAACCCTAGAAATTCACCCGATCTAAGACAAGACTAAACCTCTGTTCGTAGGTGTACACAAAGGAAAAATAAGATTTAGCTTTCAATTTATTTTATTTTATTTTTTCTTCTAAATAAATGTCTGCGAACTAGAAATCATTAGGTTATGTTTATTTTTACAAACAAAGCATGGAACTAGAAAGCATAAGGTTAGGATTTATATATTATGATAGATAGAATCTTTTTTTCCATTAATTGGTACTAACCAATTTATTTTTTCCTTTCTTATTTTTATTTTTCATACATTTTGTTTTGCTCTAAATTTTTACATTGATTTCTTTTGCTTGCATTGCATGATCATGGCATAACCAAAAGCTGTTGACTTGAAAGACTGTTCATCAAATTGAAAAGTTTTCATAAATGGACAAAAAGTTTTATGATCATGAAAACTATGACACATCCAAGGAAATACATCCTGAGGGAACTCTGAGGATAGAGGGGAGCTATGCACACAAAGATCCTATTATATTAATACCAAAAGTATTCCACAAAGATCCTGTTAGATTGATACCAAAAGCATTCTATGGTAAGAGTATCAGTCAGGGCATTCATAATAAATGAGGTTTTTATGAAGCTCAAGCATGTTCTTTGAATGACCAAAACAAAAACTTAAGCACAGAAATGGAAACCATGCATGAAGATTTCTAAAAAATCAGTAAAGCCTTTCGAAATGCTGGCATAGGAAACACCCCAAAAGAGTGGATAACAGGGGTCACCAAACTGAAAAAGAACTGCAAAATATATGAAATCGTGTCCAAGAACTTCTTGGACACCAATTTTCTCTTATAAGGGAAAATGAGCAACTCCGAGAAGTGACACAGAAGATGAAGGAAAAAGAGAGTATCATGGAAGAAGCCGCAATCCAAACAAGCAATATGGCCAATAAGCTGATAGACTTAGCTGACTTTACAAGGAATTGAAGCAGACTGATAACTCAACTTTTGAGCATGAATGGAGACTAACTTGGCTTTAGAGAAGTTAGGAGGGAAAGTTATCCCCTATATGTAAAGTTTTGTTGAAGTTAGGACTGAAAGCTATCCCCTACATGTAAAAGTTTTGTTTGATGCACCAAAACTTTTGTGTTCAATGAAATCTATTTTAAGATGATCACTCTTGAGTAACACCTTTTCATACATGCATTTGCATTTTGCATCTTTACATTTTCTTTTTGCATTTGTTGTTTGCTTTTGTATTGCACAATTTGCATTCTTATTTTTATTTCTACATTTTTTTGTTACATTCATATATTTATATTTGCATTTGTATTTTGCATCTTTGCATTTTTACGTTTGTATTTACATTTTCATTTTTGCATTTGTATCTTTGCATAATTACATTTTGTTTCAAACTATTTTACATACAATCATTACAATATGGGAATAATTCGTGGAGGATTCCATAACATAATTTTTGAAATCAAATTAGGGCTAACTTGGTATTCCTAAAGAAGGATAAGAGCCATGAATGAGATTTTATCAAGGGTTAGTAGAATCGAGAAACTGTAAGAGCAACTTATCAAGACTCAACAAGAAATGACTGATCATGCATAAAAAATTCCAAGTTGATTCAAAAGAACAAATGACCTTGTTAATGGACATGATGAATGATATAATCCATGAAGGGAAACCCTTAGAGGATCCCGCTGTGAAGGCTATGAATGAGGTTCTAAATAATGATGAGTTCGACGTGATAGTGTCTGATGATCAAGAACCTATTAGTGAGTATGGTAATTTAAGACAACTTCAAGATTTAGTCCCAAGAGGCACTGGTGAATTAATGGTGAATGAAGAATCAATTAAAGAAAAAAAGTTCCATTGTAAGAAATAAGCTTTACCCTAAGAAAAGGGGCATAGAAAAGGGTAAAAGGTTGATCAAGAAGAAAAAAATGTGCAGGGTTTTCAATTTCTTCCCTTCCACTTTTCAGGTAAAAAATTGCATTAAAAAATACTCTGAGCCAGATTAACTACTCAATGACTTGTTCAGCCAAAGTGACCTCCAAATGAAAATTGGATCTATAAGGAGGTTCCTTGGATAAACCAGGCTGGAATTCCAAATTGTTCAACTAAGGTTCCTAGTAACCTTGAGAGAAATTTCCAAGATCCTTTAGAGAAAGCAATTCAAAAGTGCAAGGTAAAAGAAGGGGTTAAAGTTCAATGTTCAGAAATCATTGCCTCGATGGAGACTAATGTGATCAAATCCTGTGAAGAATATCAGAGGCAAGAAAATGGCAAAAAGGTTCCCATGAATGTAATCTGAGATTGGCCCTATAAGTCTAAAAATAAACTGGGAAGATGCAACCATGAAAACATCTCAAACACCCATATCATACTTCCTGAGGACAGTTGGGGCTTTGGACAGTTTAGAGAACATGATGAATACTACGCCAATCATAACTGCAATATGTGTTCAGAACCGGGACAAAGCTATTGTCACCAATAAGAATTGTTTTGAGCCCAATTTCCAACTGATAAACGAGGAGATGAAATCTAACCACAAAACTGGTAAAAAAAAGTAGAGGTTGGTACGTCTGAGGAATCATCCAAACGAGCCCAGACAAGATAAATGATCAAGAAATGGGGGTCAACTGAGGGCAATGACCCTGATCCTATTACACACCCAACATTAGAAGAGTAATGATGTATAAACAAGTGGAAGTGTTATCTACCACTGTAGTACTTTTTATTTTCAGCATCTTGTTTGAACTTGTCTTTTGTTGCTTTCTCTGTCTTATTGAAATAAATAAACTTGTGTTGCTTTTATGGTTATGAGCAAGGAATTAAATTTTAATCTTGAAATTCTTTAGTATCAAGTAAATTAAATATTCTTTTTCAAGAATTATAGATCTTTGGCAAGTGGTAAAATTATACATTACATATCCCATCCAATGCCAATTACTTGATCCTTACAAAAACCAAATCTTGACATACATTTATCTGAGACTCTGAAGTCATGTCTCTACTTGTTTTTTAAACACCAAATCCAGATGTTTACCTTCTTGGATAGAGTTGATTGGTTTATAACATTCCACCATATATACGACTTCAAAAGTCACACATTTGTCCTTCTAAATACAAAACTATCATAAATCAAAAGACTTCAAAAGAACCAAACTTTCAAATTATCTGTGAATCTTCCTGCAAGAAGAGACGAGATGAGGCATCATGGATCAACCTATCGAAGATAATTTTGAGTGATTGTGGCATACGCAAAGAAGAAGAAAAAAATTGATTTAGATAAATATATCATGCATTAATTACATTTTTTTCATGTAAATAAAGATTAATCTTGAATATTCATCCCCCTAGGGATACCTCTTTTTACAAAGGCTTCTGTGTATGAGATGATGAACGACATTTTTTTATTTATCCTTTCAAATATATGTATATATATATATATATCCCTTGTTATCCCCTTTTGAGCAAATAATATTTTTTTCTGATTCAACCTTAACCAAAGATCACCCTCCATATTGGGGGGCAAGAAGAAGGATATCTGCTCACGGGAATAAAGATTGTCAATTATGAAGGCAAATCTTCATAAAATGAAGAGAGATTTGAACTACAAGGTAGGTCAAATAAAAAGTTCTTGAAGATCAATCCATTCAAGAACAACGAAAGAATTTCCAAAAAGCAAGAGGAAAAGGAGGTGCTCAAAGTAATTGCAGTCCTATACTCACTCATTCAAAAAAAATTGAATCAATATGGGTGACTCGTTGAGCCTCAAAATACAAGGTTGATCAAGTGCAATCAGTTCAGAGATTCATATTCAAGAAGAAGCGCAAGAAATGCCGCAGATGAATGAATCTTATGGAAAAATCCCCAGCAAAGCAGATCCAAGTCAAGCAAGGCAAGATTGAAGGCATCAGAATGAATTGATCATTGGTTTAATTACCCTTAAACACTTGTTTGAGCCTTTTCATCCATTTCTTTCGTAACCATGAGCTCTGGCATACGTTACGTACCTGAAAAGTCCATTCTAATCAAACATGGATTTCTATGTGAAAGAGACTATCTTCAGATTTCATTCCGCTTCTCAGGATTGATTTTTATTTGCAAAAATTGGTTTTTTTAAATCTTTAATGCATGATATGAAAAATGATAAAATGGGGGTTCAAGATGTAAATTTTTAAATAACATCTTGGAACCAAAGGAGGATTCGAGTTGAAAACCTGTAAAGGTGGCTCGAATATTGAATGGTGCAACAACAACATAAGAGACGATCTTAAGCTCTTTATGAAGCATCACACATCCTTAAGGCGTCCCTTAGATTTTGGAATCAAGAAGTATCTCTAGGAGATGAGAATAACAACCATTTCTTCAAATTAGAGAAAGTTCAAATAGACAAATATGTTGGACCAACCTGAAGAGACTTTACTTTATTAGAATCAACCTAAGCCTTAAATCAGTCAATAATTTTGGACACTTGCCATAGGACTATGTTTTTTGATTTAAAAGTGTAGTTGATTCTTTTGATATTCTTTGAATTCATGATTTGATTCTATTGTGAACATGTGATAGGCAACAGTTTACAAAATTCTTTCATTCTTCGATAAAGAAATGAGGAAAAACATTTTCAAACAGGACAACCTCAAATGAGGAAAGTTCTTGAAGCAAGTTGTTATTTATTCTACCTCTATTGTAGAAAAATAATAGAGATGCCATAATGATGAAGCACTTCACATTTCTTAAAAGTAAATGGTCTAAGAAGCCAGAAAGTCTGGAAAATTGAACTTGTGACGCTCTCCTGTGACATTATTAGCAATTCATCAAGAAAGATTATCACTTATCTCATGTTAAGGGCGATAAGTATCACCAGACAAATTATTTTCCCCAGCCATCAATCCATGTCCCCTATAAGACATCACAGAGCTATAAGTCCCATTAAGGTGTATTATGGGAATGAACAAGTCCACCACCTGCACTCTGGTTATACCGTGATACTGGCTCAAGTCTTGATATATCATTGTGGCCTCTTCCATGCCGATCATTTTCTTTGTCAGGAGTATATCCATTATGTCCTTCAGAAGATTGTTTAACTTGAATTTGAGAACTTATGGCACAAAATAAGACATTGGAACAGATTCTACACTTATAGACCTTTCATATTGGGTAACATTGGTTACAGGATTCCAAAAGTAGAGATAATCAGTTTTACTATCAACCAAACCTTTCCATGGTTCAGGAAAAGTGGGATATAGAGTGAGTATCTTGGAGCAGCAAAAAAGGTAGTCACTAACAATCATTGCAGGAAAAAACATCAACAAAAATTCTGAAGTCCATCCCAGTGATGTTTATTTCTTCCAGTAAGGTTGTTACACGGGATGCTATCGACAACAAGGTTGAATCCGCCAAATCTACTCATCAATTGCTCCAACCGATCATCATTCAGTTCTTACACATCTGCTTTCAAATGTATGCTGAGTTGGTAAAGGGCAACCTCTGCACCACTGATCCCAGAGAAAAGAGACAAGACATTGATGTACCAAGGGAACATGTCTCTTAAGACTAAAAGATGATAAGTCACTATGTCAGCCTAGAATAAATTACCAAGTGATTTATACCACTCTGTCCGACTAGACCCCTCCGGATCCAAAAAATGGGCACCTCATTTAGAAGAGGCACATATCTTAAACATTTCCGTCAGAATGATAAATTACTTTTAAGTTTGTGACAACATGAAGAGAATTCCTCAAATTACTTGACAACACTATTTTTTTGTAACACCAGAATGAGAGTATTCAAGATAAACATATTTGGGGCATGAATAAAGCCACAAGTACCTACAACAGTGCATTGTCAATATTGGACCTCGTGGGGATCATGATATTCAAGTCAAACAGACGTTGAGAGTGAACCAAAAATAGAATATGGGGGCATCTCAAAAGCCCATTTCAACTGAAATGATCCATGTGGGGCATTTTGAAGGCCCACGTCATTATGAATATTTGGGCATTTTTAAAGCTCACATCAATAAAAAAGCAAATACTGGGGCATGCTGAAAGCCAATTTCAATCAGAATCAGGAATGTTGACGCCTTTTGAACGCTTGTATCAGCAAATGTTGGGGCATGCTGAAAGCCCATATCATCTTGTGTCAAGATCATTGCTTTGAGCAAATATTTCCAATAAGACATAAAAGAATGAAGAATAAAAATGGTGAAACTATGACAGTCAAGCTGACTATACATAATTGTTTCATTCATCAGGCATTTACATTAGGGTCTTGTTGTTGAACAAATATCTACTCAGCAAGTATGGTTTTAAATACCCAATCTTCTTAACCATGTGTCATATGGCAGCGTGTTCTTTGTTAAGCTACATCACAATTGCATGGATAAAGATGGTCCCCATGTAGACCATTCGATCCAGGGTTCAGTTCCTCAAAATCTCGACTTTGAATTTTTTTTTCTGTGTGTCAGTGATGATTGTAAATATTTCTTTGAGATTCCTGCAGTTAATTTCAATCATACTGTTGGGGCTACGAAGCTGTTTTTCACAACAGTTTTTGTTTACTTGATGACATTGAAGAGGGAGGCTCGAGTTTACGTATATTACCCTTATTCCTGTTGTTACTGGGGTTATCATTGCCAGCCAGGTTGAACTGAGTTTTCATCTATTTGGTTTTATCATGTGCTTTTAATCTATAACAACAAGAATTCCATGAATCTCCTTCTGTACATGGCTCCTATAGCGGATGTGTTTCTACTTCATACAACACTCATTATAGAAGAAAACGTGATCGGTATCACACTTGCCCTTGCATGAGACGATATCAAGATCAGTTAGTGTCTCTTATTCAATTCGGCACTAGCATATTTTGTGAATTTGACCAAGTTTTGGTCATGAAACACACTAGCATCTCACTTGTATTCCCATTGAGTTTTGGTCTTAAGTGGTCTTGTGACATCATACAAAAGCTTTGAATATTGTACAAAGAGCTTCATTGATAAAAAATCTGTGCAGAAACAACAGAAAAAGATGAATGTGTTATCAAATGCTTTAAGAACATATGGCCAGAAGCCACAAGAAAGGATGAATGTGTTATCAAAAGCTTTACGAAAATCCGTGTAGAAATCACAA
Source organism: Hibiscus syriacus (assembly GCF_006381635.1). Lineage (NCBI taxonomy): Eukaryota > Viridiplantae > Streptophyta > Magnoliopsida > Malvales > Malvaceae > Hibiscus > Hibiscus syriacus. The sequence continues at coordinate 969,400 of NW_024062640.1, forward strand.
GAAATGATGAATTTGTTGTCAAATGTTTTACGAACCAGTGATTATGGTAATGAACCAATGTTGCAATCATATTGTATTTCCATATATGGACCCAAGATGAAGTTTTATTTAAACCCCAAGGTTATGAGTGAGATATGATGAAGATTTCTTTCCACAGAAGGGAAGTAGAAATTTTAACAACAAGAAACTAGTGGATCCAACTAAGGTTGAACGACAGGTTGTTGTTAAGCATCTCGACATGATATGGTCCAAGTTGCCTTGTTCGAGATCCAATTAGATATGGAAACATAAAAAGAATTAAGATAAATCCTCCTTATTATGTGTTTTAAGAGTCAAATTAGAACGGACACTGATCTCCTAATTAATCTCTGCTGAGTTTGACATATCTACATCTACATTCTTCAAAGATGATAGATACACTCTTCAAAGATGATAGATTCTCTTTTCAAAGATGATAGATTCTCTTTTTAAAGATGAAAGCCTTATTGGATTTTTACACAAGTCCAAGCAAAGAAAGTTGGTTTTATCCTATACAAAACGGGGCATCAAGGTCATAATTCTGATTACGACAAGAGTTCCATAAATGAAACATTTCTTCTGAGATTTTAATACAAGAAAAGAAGATACAAAGATACAAGTTGATCAGATGGTTCTTCAGAAATGCAAGCTTGATAGCATAAGTTGTTACACTGATATCCAAAGGTAACCCTGGAAATAAATGATTAAGTGAAGGAAGACCAAGTTCACCACTTTGAAGTCAAATGAAGATTGCATCAACATTTATGCATTCATAAGAACATCATTTACACAATAGACAATTCATTACATCGATTCATTTGATTGCATTCAAACATGAAGTTTTACAGATTTTCATATGAAAAAAGAATATCCATGATACCTTACAAGAAGAAGGTAGAATTCAAAACCTCAAATGCAAGAATCACACAAACATCTGAAGAATAGATGGACGCAATCCACAGAAGAAGCATTATTTTGAAATGGGGCATGTTACCCAATCAACAAGTTATTTTGAACAATGAGAAAATGATTTCCAAAGTTTCTCATTTAATCTTTTCTAAAAATGAAATTGTTGAATAGTAAGAAAACGATTTCCATAGTTTCTTACTTAGTAAACTATTTCTCACATCTGTAAGCCCTTCAGTGCATGATGTTTTCAAAACCTTCGGGTCATTTGTAAGTCCTTCAGTGCATGATGCATTCAAAACCTTCGGGTCATCTGTAATCTCTTCAGTGCATGATGTTTTCAAAACCTTCGGGCCATCTGTAAGCCCTTCAGTGCATGATGCTTTCAAAACCTTCGGGTCATCTGTAAGCCCTTCAGTGCATGATGTTTTCAAAACCTTCGGGTCATCTATAAGTCCTTCAGTGCATGATGTTTCCAAAACCTTCAGGTCATCTGTAAGTCCTTCAGTGCATGATGTTTTCAAAACCTTCGGGTCATCTGTAAGCCCTTCAATGCATGATGTTTTCAAAACCTTCAGGTCATCTGTAAGCCCTTCAGTGCATGATGTTTTCAAAACCTTCGAGTCATCTGTATGCCCTTCAGTGCATGATGTTTTCAAAACCTTCGAGTCATCCGTAAGCCCTTTAGTGCATGATATTTTCAAAACCTTCAGGTCATCTGTAAGTCCTTCAGTGCATGATATTTTCAAAACCTTCGGGTCATCTGTAAGCCCTTTAGTGCATGGTGTTTTCAAAACCATCGGGTCATCTGTAAGCCTTTTAGTGCATGATGTTTTCAAAACCTTCGGGTCATCTGTAAGCCCTTCAGTGCATGATGTTTTCAAAACCTTCGGATCATTTGTAAGCCCTTCAGTGCATGATGTTTTCAAAGCCTCCGGGTCATCTGTAAGACCTACAGTGCAAGATGATAAGACCTTATGGCCATTCTTAAGACCTCTAGGCAGAATGTTTTCAACATTTCCATTGTACTCAAAATAAGCCAAATGAAAAAAAATTATTGTCTTTTTCGTATTTGCTCTATTTTTGTTAACACAAGAATGAGCAAAGAGGGGCAGATGTAGACACTAATTTTTCCTTTTTCTTTTATTATTATTATTATTATTAATTTTTTCATTATTATTATTAATTATTATTATTATTATTAAATAAAAAATAAATATTACAAGGCCCAAAATTTGACCCAGATTACAAGCTCAACCTGGTCTAGGCCCAAGATTAACCCTAAAACTAGATTAGGGTTTCCATCATCCCAACCGCCGCCTCAAGCTTCCAGAAGCCCACCGCCGCTCGTTGCCGCCGCTCCTACTGCCAGGTGACCCAACCCGCTGCAGCCACGACGCCGCTGCCTCGACGAAGCCTCCAGAAACACCACGAAGCCCTCCACGTCGAAGCCCTATGGTGAGTCACTACCATAGCTATGGTGACTCACCGAGGGCCATTCCTTTAACGGGTCCGGGGAAGACACTGTGGTGGCTATAAAAGCCACCACCAAACCTGCAAAGAAGGAAAAAAAAACACAAACAGCGACGGGAAAGCAAAACTCACACCAATAGCAAATAAAACGGGAAACAACCAATAATCACCACCAACAGCAAGCTATCATAAACAGCAAACCAACGACGAAAAATAAACCGAGAGAAGAGGAAGAGAATTACCTTCGTCGGAGCCTCCCTACGCTGTTGAAATCGAAACGTCGTAGGTAACCACTTTAGATCTACATGTTTTGGTAGTGATCTAGGCTAAAATACCTTTGGATTTGGCTTTAGGGAGAACCAGACTTTAATTTGGGATATATATGTAATTTTCGACCACCGTAGGTGGTGGCCGGCGGTGGCGATCGGCGTCGGAATATGGTGGTCGGCGGTTGCCGGAATTCCCTTCGGCGAGGGAAGCTAGAGAGAGGGGAGAGCATTTTCATCTCCCTCTTTTAGAGAGAGAGTGAAAAAAAGAAAAATGAAAGAAGATGGCCCTTAGGGCCAGCCATAAGGGGTTTATATACCCCTCCCAAACAACGTCGTTTTAGGGGAGGGGTATATACGTAATTTATACATAAGGGAAAACCCTTTCCGTAATACCTGTAGTTTTGTAATTTTTCATTTTAGTCACTTAAATCCAATTATAATCATTTTAATTCGGTCTTTTAATTTTAATTACTTCATAATTTAGTCACTACCATGCTTTTATATATTTTAAGTAAAATAACTAATTTAGTCCCTTATAATTTTATTAATTTTATTTTAATCCCGTATTAATATTTATGGATAAATTACACTGTTAGCATTAAAATTTTATAATAATTCGAATTAGGACCTTTAGGTTTTATATTTTATATTTTAGTTACTGATTTTTTAATTCTTTTCATTTTTGACTAAGAATTTTAATATTTTATATTTTAATCCTATTATTTTAATTTTATGTGTTTTAGTCACTATTTAATTGCAATGTAATTTGTATTATTATCATTTCAATTTCAATATGTTTAAATTTAGTACTTTGATTATTATTTTATTTTATATTAGTCATATATATATATATATATATTGTTTAAATAATAATATTTATTTATTTTTAATATCAAAGAAAATGGCAGTCTTAAAGCAACTAGATGTCCTATTCTGGTATTTTAAAAATAAATAAATATCTTACTTATAAAAACCAGAAAATACATATTGTTTTATTTAAATTATTTTCTTAGGAAAATTATTATTTTTAAATATTTATTTATTTTCCAAATATTAAGAAAGGATAGTCGTAAAGCAACTAGATGTCTTATTCATATATTTTAAAAATAAATAAATATTCTGCTTATATATATATATATATATTTACTTCATTATTTTTTAGGAAAATTATTATATTCTTATTAATATTTATTTATTTATTAATATTAAAGAAAATGTAATCTTAAAGCAACTAGATGTCATTTTCTAATATTTGTAAATAAATAAATGTCCTATTTACAAAACCCTATATATATATTTAATATTTTTCCTTAGAAATATCATATTAAATTTGAAATAACACTATTGTAAATTAAATTCAAATTTAAATTCTTAAATTCTATTATTAGAGACAATTTATAATCGACATGTACTAATTTTGGGCGTTGTGGGGTGCTAATCCTTCCCCAAACGTAACCGACTACGAATCCCTTTTTATTTCTAAGAAGAATGAATTTTTGGTTAAACGCATACCAATTTATCTTTTAACTAATATTTTCTTAAAAACTCTTTTAAAAGATAATTTTTAGGTATTCGACTTAGCTAACCCAAAAAGATCGATGGCGACTCCCAAAACATTTTTTAAATCAAAATAATTTTTTATCCATATTATTTTTCCGTCAAGTAAAATTTTGTGCCTGGACGAAAATCTGTTACGACACTCTCTTCCTAGATTACTGAATCCAGCTGATGCACTTCACTCCTGCTGATGTCATCGCACTCCCCCAATGGATTTAAGTTGGCCACATCCTTAAAGCCCATACCAGCTAAATCCTCAATTATCCTATCATTTAGATGCTCTAACCCATACTTTGAAATAACATCATCATCATCCCTTACCTCTACCACCTCTACTCTTTTCAAAGTTCCCCCAGGCCAATTAAACTGATCCACTACCGGCCCCAAGCACTTATCTGTATCTTTTACCCCTCTCTCAACAGCCACATGGTTCTCGAAACGTCCTTTATCCTCTTCGGTTTGGATACCAACTTTCTCACTTCCTTCATCGATTTCCCAGTCACCATTGTCTGGATTCCTAACATTATCATTATCCCATTCTCCTGGACACTTTCCAGGACATGCTTCATTTAATGAGCCTACTTTTGCTGACATTTCATCTTCATTGACACCCACTTTTTCCGATGAGAACTCCGACGACGGAGTTCTGATGGGATTTTCTGGGGAACCATCTTCTCCATCGAACCCTTCCTCACTTTCATTCAGAATCAGCCACTTTAATCATCGATTGATCCACCATCCCTACTTCTACACCCTAACATCGAATTTCAGATTACCGACCACCAACTCTACAACCTCATGTATCCGGGAAACCAGAGAAGTGGAGATCAACATGGTCACTTTTTCACAATCTATAATATGATTATAGTTCTCACCATACACCTCAAATCTTCCCCACACACCTGCCAATATCTTCAGAATAACTTCATTCCAGCAGTGTAGAGGTATTCCAACAAATTCTAACCACACTACTCTTTCCCTCTGACAAGCAGCCTCGGACTAGAGAAATACATCCTCAAATATCTCTTTTAGATAAGACCAATGAAGGTCCTCAAGCATTAACAACAGGTCTTCATCCTGAATGGTCAGCAGAAAAGATTTCCCATATAATCGCTGAACGTTAATTTCTCCCAATCCCCACTTTTGAAGTCTGTTTATAATACTCTCTACACTACAAACAGAAGCCATTACCCCAACCAAACACCGCTTCATCCTATTCAGATTGTTTCATCAATGTGCCCCATAACTGTCTTTTTAATGCAGTCGCTTGGACTTTATTCTCACGTACTGATTCATCCCCTGATCGTTGATTCAATCTTTTCGGTCTCCATGCCATTCTCTCCAACCCTCCTTTATCATTTCAGACTTTACTATTATACTTAGCCAACTCCACAAAGGTACGGTTACCATATATTACGAGACCATTCAACCTGTCTCTCTCAAAGCTTCATTCAAATTAGTTACCCTCACAAAAGCAAAACTGGAACCTGCACGACTCCGCTTCCTTGCAATGTATACGCTCGGTACATCTCCTTGCCAGCCAACGACCTGCCACAAACCTTTCCAATGAACTGAATCGGGAAGATTATCCACGAATAGTGCAACAGTTGAACTTCCTTGTTCCATGACGATTGCGCCCTTATTGTTGCAGAGTCTAAAAGTGCAATTTGTGCATACTCATCTTACTCGCGTACTTTATATTCTCATTTATTTATATTGGGTTATGATTTGAATGAAATTAAAAATTACAAATTTAATCGATTTGATTGAAAATAAATCTTTCATCAAATACTTTAAATTGACATAAATGCTTTATATCATAAATGTTGATTTTCAGGTTATACTTATAAGTGACTTTGATGTAAGTCAGTTTTGTATTATCATATATTATTATATGATATTTTTTGTACTATCGATCTATGATTAAATTATATACTGTCATACTTTACTTTTAGTTATGAAAAATATTTCATTAAGTGTATACTTAGTGTGTGATGATTTCACTTGTAGGTAAAAGAAATCAAGTGAAGTATGGAAGCGAGGACTACATCTCTAGCGTTAATAATGACATCTTACTAATGTGTTCTGATTTTCTAGTTGGCATGTATATTTATATGTGATGTATATATATAATGTGTTAATGATATTTTAGTATGACTATATTTTGGATTAATTTGTAATGGTTTATGTTTATTAGTTATAGAAATGGATTACAAGTTAATATTTTGGCAAAGTTAGTTTAAACTGACATTAAGATTATTTTTAGTTTCTACAACAAAAATGTTCTTTAGCGGCGTTTTTTAAGTATTATAGCGGCGTTTTTAAGCGCCGCTAAAAGCACACGCGGCGATAGCAAAAACGCCGTAAGAAGCGCCGGCAATACTAGCGTCGCTAAAGTTAGCGGCGTTTATGGAAAAAAATGCCGCAATCGGTCTAAATCTATAGCCGCGTTTTTTTAGAAAACGCCGCAACAGGTCAGCTCTATAGCGGCGTTTTTCGGAACAAACGCCGCAATAAGTCGAGCTCCGAAAACGCCGCAAAAGGTCAAATCTATAGCGGCGTTTTTGGAACAAACGCCGCAATAGGTCGAGATCTATAACGGCGTTTTCTATGAAAACGCCGCAAAATGTCAGATCTATAGCGGCGTTTTTGGAGAAAACGCTGCAAAAGGTCAGATTTATAGCGGCGTTTTTGGAATAAACGTCGTAAAATTTCAGATCTATAGCGGCGTTTTTGGATGCAAACGCCGCTAATTATCGTTCTTGTTCTAAGATTAATTTATATTTTGCATATTTCATTTCTTCTCTACATCACCTAAATTTATTATCATGTAGCTTTATCTAATTGATATCAACCATAAATTTAAACAAAATAAATTAAAATTTATAAACATTAAAATTAAAAGTAATGTAGTTTGATATTGTTCTTTAGAATTTAGTCTAGCTACTTTCACTTTCAATTAAAAAATACTATTCACTAGAAATTCACCAAATAAATCCCCTGGCTCCGGTTCACCAAGAAGACTCCTTGCGCGCTTCAATGCTTCACTTGAAACAGATAACGAAGTATCAAATTGTTTCTTACATGCATCGTATGAGTCTTCCCACTGCTTGTCACGCCATAAGCAAATATGGTGTCTGTGAACAAAATTTAACACTGTAAGGTAAAAGAACAAGTTTTGAGAAAATACAAATTAAACGCCATAACTTTCGATATCAACCCACAATTTTTGATGCAAAACTGTGAGTACTATTCAGAGCAGGCCAAAGCATAGGATACCTAAGCAATTAAATCGTTCCAGAAATCTAAACTAAGTTTTCCTAGATTAAAATGGCCTTCCTACACAGTGATTATGATGTGGAATCCTGAATGGGGAAGCCATTAAATAAACATCACGCTACAAGCATAAAATAAAAACCTCACTTCTGAAAGAAAGAAACCTGTATAATAGCCTTAGGCCAACGTGTTAAAACTGCTTCAATGAACTCATCAATAATTGATAGATACTTTTCCCCTTCTAACCTAGGTTGTCTTAGTCCTAAATATGTACAAACCCAAAAAAAAGTCAAAAGAAATCTTAACAATCTGTTAAAAAAGGTAACAGAAAGCATTTCATATGTTCCAGTCTATGCAGGGAATAACTACATAAGAACAAAGTAATTAAATACATTTTTTACTCACAAAGTGGGTTGTCAATTAGCTTTAGATTGTTAGTACCAACATCTAGCATAACTGGGTGTATCTGTCAAAGACATATTGATTGAATTATTAAAGTTATAACACAAGAAAAGAGAGTTGCCATGTCAAAACAAAGTTGAAACCATAAAATACAATAATAACAGGGAACAAATATTTACAGGTAGATATAAACCAAATAGTTGCAAATAAGCTCACATGCATATAACAGAGAGCTTCAACTGATGGTTAAACATATCAAATACAACCAACATCCCAACACAAGTATGAAAATGGTCGCAAATGGTTAAACTTCCCAAGCATACATATCACAAATTCTTACCTTTAACTCGTCTCTACGTACAAAATGCTGTTGATCACCCCTTATCCTGCATAACGATAAACAGATTCCATCGATCATCACTTCAGCACCTTAAACCCTATTGTTTGAAGCTCAGATGAAAATGATGCATTTCGTTTCAAGCAGGAAGATTAAAGGATTATGAATAAGAATATTTCAACGACCAGGAAAGGCAAGGATCGTACGTGTCAAGAATAAGACGTTCATAAGCTTCTGAGATCGTAACACCTTGATAGTGTTGCCTGTATGAAAAATCCAGTTCACTTTGCACCGTTGAGAACTCCAGACCAGGCTGCTTCACCTACAACATAAGCAAAATGCAAATCAGCATACATGCATAAAGATCTTGCAATAAATTATAGCAACGGTTTCCTAGCTTAAACTAAAAACGCAGGATCCTGACACTCATGGTTGGCTGCATGAGCAGTTTTCATAGAACACCACTTCGAATATCAGTAAAATCTAGAACATCGATATGGATGTTTCTAAAATATGATAAAATGAAGAAGGGACATCAAGTATTCAGGATTGGTTCTCAACAGTGCCTAAAGGTTTCCACAAGGAGAATCGGAACATATGTACGATCGACAACTGAAGATGTATGATTATGTGAAAAGGTAACTGTTGGCTCTGAAATATATTATGTTCAAATTTAGGACAGAAATAGCAGAACTTATTGATTTCTCTTGATGCATAAAGGAAACTCTACAAGCAGGAAACTCTGCATACATGGAAATTATAGCTCTAATAGCTTTCAGATGGATACGATGAGTTAAGCGAACTCACTGTTAGTTTCATGTACATCGCTTCATAAGGTTGCAAGCGTATGATAAACTCATTTCTTCCTTGCTTTTGACCTAAATAAAATGTCAGAATACTTCAAAAGAGTTGCAGCTCTACTGAAACAAGCAATCATATAAATGAAGTTCCAAATAATCTTATAGATCTACTGTCATACATTGGAATATATCCCCAAGAACCTCCTTAAATTGAATGTGTATCTCCGCCTTTCTTGAATTCAAAGCTTTCCCTGCCTTTAGTATAAATGGAACACCTGACACAAATCAATCAGCGGAATTAGAAAATCCAGTGAGAATCTCAAATTAAATTTATGCACCGAGTTTTGTAAGCAACATGCATTTTAATCAACACAAGGAACTAAGGACTGAAGTTAATTTAGTTTTGCTATTGATCATTGACCATTCTTTCACAGCTATTCAACTAAAGTATCGCAAAAGTCAAATTGAAAAGATCCACCCTTTACCCAATTACCCTACCACAATGTATATTCTGTAAGCTAGCCTGTTAATACACTCTCAACATGAAATATTGAACAACCCAATTGCGCATGTTTAAAGTTTTTTTATTGACACCTCTCAATAGCGTTCAATATCAAAGTTATATAAATAACTATAAAGACATACTCATTAAGAATAAAGAATCAAATTAACCTAAAAAAATCATATTAATAATAACAGAATTTGTAAGTATATAATGTTCAAAAACTGAATAAGGAACTGCCATACAAATTGGAGAGATAGTGCCCATGACCTAAGCAGACAACAAGAAATGATTGGCAACGGATGATGCAGTCTCATACTCACGGGGGAGAAGTGAAGGGAGCTTAATTTAACTGACTAGAGATTGTAGAAGCAGACAAAGCTAAAGGCTCAAGTTCCAATACTGACTTGTTACAAAGTTCCACATATAATACTTGCTACACGACTATTTACTATAAAACCCTTGAAAGTTTGAACCCAAAAAGAAAACCTGAAAGATTTTTCTGCTATGAAACTGACTCCAAGAGAAACAGTAAGAACATGTCTAAGATGTGTATGTATAAATTCTAAAAGCTTAACAAAACCTAGAGAACTCGTCTAAGATGTGTTTGCGTGTCTGTATATATAATTATAAGAGTTTAATAAGACCTACAAGCCAAAACAAGAGAAGAACCCCATTTTTAACTGATTGAAACATTGAAGCCACAACAAGCAAAAGGAAAATTGATTGCAATATGCATGATAAAGACATAGTACTGCTATTTTCTTCGCTTAACGCTTTATTTCTCTTTAATGAAGAACAGACTAAGGATTTTCCAAAATTAGTAACTTTTAGTAACCGATAACAAGGGTATATTGTTTATCATTGGAAGAGTTGATAACCAGTGGGCCAAACTTTTCGTATCAGTTAGGCTTAGAATTAAGGCAATAAAGAACTCAGCTGAAAGAAACTATGGGTATATGCCATTAATATATATATCGAGTACCTAAAGCTTGGAAAGTGATGGAGGCACACAGATATCCATAACTTTTTAGACACTTGAATTGTCCTTTTCATGACTTAAGAAGCAAATTTAGACACTTCTATGAGGAAAATTTATGGGTTACGTGTATTATTGAACGGGATGACGAATAGGTGGGACTGGATGGTCTTCAAATTGATCAGAGAGAATGCGTCTCTGGTGGATGGTCCACCAACAAGAGATGATGGATGATTACTGCGAATGGCTATCAATCACAAAACAATGGCAGTGGGCAGTGGCAAATGGCAATACCAATAATCTGACATGTTTCCAACACCATCTCTCTTACGCATTTGAAGTCTCGGACTGTAGTTCCAATTTTCAACGATCTACTGATAAAATCCACTTGGAAGTTGGAAGAATGTCCACAAAACTTCTGTTTTCATCAAGTAATTAATCAAATACGCTTTTGAATCTTTTCCCTAGTGAGGACAAAGGTGGTGGGAACTGGGAAGAAGAAAATTTTTTTGCAGTAAGCTATTAAGCTGATATCATCAAATCCCATAAACAAACAAATCTAATATATATATATACCTCCTTTTTCCAGAGTTTCTGCTCTAAACACTCCTGGAGCCAGGCATTGCCTAACTTATTTGGCCATCATCGAAGCTCGTCTTCATCTCCTTTTGCCTGCACAACTGCAATCTCGCTCGCAAATATCTTGAATGAAATAATCAAAATCAAATATCTGCAAATCATAAGAATGGATCTAATTTATTTTAGTGTAAAGGAACAAAGATAACAGAACAAGAGAGGAAAATAAACGGATTAATGGATAAAGGTTCACCTTTTTTGACATATTCAACGGTTCCCTCTGGACTTATATCTCGTTTTACTTTTGGTCTAAATGTATTGGGAGCAACCCAGAGCAGTGGCACTGGAGGCAGAGCGCTAAGAGAGGTGTAGTGGTGGTGAAACAGGAAATTTGAATTAAGTGGTGAATGAAGTAGAGAGGGAAGAGAGAAGATAGAACATTTTTATTTTTCAGAAAGGGAGGGAGCCAGAATGAAAAAAATAGGTGAAAGGGAAAACATGAAAAAGGATGCGGGAATTGTAAACTTTAAACTTTAGCAGCATTTGTAAACACAAACGCCACTAAAGTACGAGTCTATAGCGGCGTTTGTATAAAAATGCCGCTAAAGAACGTATCTATAGCGGCGTTTGAATAAAAACGCCACTAAAGTATGTGTCTATAGCGGCTTTTGTATAAAAACGCCGCTAAAGTACTACTCTTTGCGGTGTTTGTATAAAAAACGCCGCTAAAGTACTACTCGGCGTTTTAAAATGCCATCCTATTGCGGCGTTTTATAAAACGCCACTAAAGTACTACTATTGCGGCGTTTGTATAAAAACGCCACTACTATTGCGGCGTTTGTATAAAAACGCCACTAAAGTTGTGGTGTTTGAAGTGTAAACGCCGTTATATGTTTAAAGTTAGTGGCGTTTACTCTCAAAACGCCGCTAAAAACGCCGCTGTATAACAATTTTGCTGTAGTGTTACTTGTTATATGTTATATTTATGAACTACTAGTTTGCTGCTTGAAAAATGGATTTGATTAGAATGTTAGAGAAATTGATTTTGGTTTTTTAGCAATTAATTGTTTAAGGTTTAAGGTTTGTTATTTTAATGACTTATATCCAATGTAAAATTAAAAGTTTTACGCCATTGTAAGATCGTTGGATTGAGGGAAATCAAAGACTGAGATTAACTCCTTGTTTTTTAGTGAATATCTTTTCATTTCCTACTGTTAATCTCAACATTTTGTTTTCACTCATCTAATGATCCTAAGAAGGTATAAAACTTTTTAGTTCACTATGTAATTGGAACCTAGCCCTATATATATAAAGGTAAATTCACTTTAATACTAAATCGAGTATGTGCATACTAGTGATAATAAATCGCTTTAAACCTTAACTTGATATTCAAAGTTATTTTCAGAATAATCACTCGATAATTGAAAACTAGTACGAGATACTTAATATAAAATAATTTATAATAATATTTGATAACGTGTTTAAAAACTCGAATTTCATAAAAAATCAATCAATTAAGTTCAAAAATCATTTAATATTTAATAAAATAAGAATTAATCGAGGAACACGTTCGGTATAAATATTTCATAACTTATCCAATATAAGATTAAAAAATCTAACCCCTTAAAAATTAATTTATCACATCCTAAACACTGAAATCATTTTAAATAATAATTTAATCGAAAAATTCTCATTAAATAGGTCTAATTCAAATCCTAAAGCATTATAGTTGTTTAGACAGCAATAATAACAAAGAATACCACAACCATGTTGTTGGCTAAAGATGCCTAGGCAGATTGCTCGGTTTCGAAAACAGTGTATGCACGAACACTGCAAAAAAGGAAAAGTAACATTAGTGATAAAAATAAAAACAAAGTAGTCCTCCATTTCGGATTAACAACACATCTATCAGCTTTCTCATTAATTTGCTTTAACTTTATAGCTTCTTTTCGCAGCTTCCAAGTCTATACAGGAAAGAAAACCATTAGAAAAAAAAATTTACTAAAAAATTTGAAGACCCAAGTGAGCAGAAAGAATCATAGAACTCACATCGCTTAGAGGAGCAAATCGAATTCTAACAGACTCAATCTCTCTAAACTTGCTGAACTCCTTTATCAACCTTTTCTTCTTGACTTTAATAAGCAAATTTCCTACAAAAACAGTCCTCAAAAGTTTATTCTCATCATCATACCATTCTTTTGGAACCAAAGCAACCACCCCAACGTCCTCTGGGTTCTTCCTCTTCTTCCCCACAATCACCTCCTCCTCTGCACCTAACGCTTCCGCCTATGTTGCACTAATATGGATAGGGGGATGGAGACGAAAAACAACAATTTCTAAAATTATAGGGTAGGGGACGCCATATAAAAAATTTTAAAATTATAAATAGATGTAAAAAATCATAAATAAAATCAATAATTCATAGAAAATTAGTGTAACACCCTAATTAAAATCCTAACATTTGAGAATTTTTTTTCCAAATCCCCAAATTAATTTTGGTGGCCAATTTGAAAATATTACAAAACTTATTTTCAGGGATCAACTTACTGTTATACCAAAAAAAAATTAAATCATATTCTAACTCTTTTTTCTCTCCCCGCTGCTTCTTCTTCCTTTTATTTTTTTCTCTTTCTTTTCATAAACCTTCAACTGTCCATTTTGAAACTTTGATTGGCGGAGTTCCTCGATACAGCCGACAAAACTTTGGGCTCGCCAGCTCCGTAATCATCGATCTGGTTCATCGGGGAAGATCTGTTCCATTAACTCATCGATCCGATTTGGTTCGTCGAGGAAGATCTGTCCCATGCAAAAAAGAGCATCGAATGGAATTTTCAGTGGCTCCTCTGTTTTTTCTATTTTGCCTTCCTTTTGTATTTGCAAGTTATGACTACAACCAAGCTTTGAGTAAGAGATCTGATCACCTCCCTGGAAACCAGATAATCACATGGAAAGCTAACTCCGGTTTGAATGACGATAAGACTAGTGGGGTAAGCACAAAATTAACCCAGCGGACGTCCCCGAAACATCATCAGATAAGCATTGATCGTCTTCGAATTCGGTCAATCGTACCCTGTTACTGTGGCACGTTCCCAAGCCGCCCTTGTAGGGAACGTATTGAGTACTTGAAACGGGTTACTTTGTCATCCCGTGCTTCATACACTTCCACTGCCACCACTGCCATTCCATATTTCCTTTCCTCGTACTCTTCTGTAACACGTGCAACCCACGGAATTCATCATATGTTGATGAACGACCGTATAGACACTAAGTGTGCAACCCACGGAATTCATCATATGTTGATGAACGACTGTATAGGCACTAAGTGTGCAACCCACATAATTCATCATATGTTGATGAACGACCGTATAGGCACTACATGTGCATCTCAAAGAAATGATAATGACTTTAAATGAATGAATTGGTATTTTGATGGATATGAAATAATGTCGTATTAATCTCATCTCATTAGTATTCTAGTCTCACTAAAGAAATACTTAACGTATGTTTTTTTCATGCGTAGGTTCTATCCAGCTGAGTAAGGAGTACATCTGACATCACAAATCTGGAATCACCTCATCAGCAACTGTATGATAGATATGTCTATTTTGATATTATTAGTCAGCATGTAATAGAATTATGATACCGCTCTGCAAAGTTTTTGGTTATAATGATGTAGGAAGGATAAAAATCATAGAACGTTAACTTTTATTATATACTGAAGTCTTTAATGAATGTTTATAAATATTAAATTCAAACGTATAATGAAAAGAAACAAAATTTTATAGGTTTCTCTAAAAGTGGTAATGGATTTAAAATGATGTGACATCTGTATCTCATGTACGGAAAGGTATACGGGATATGGGTGTTACATTTTCTCCACCTCATCTCTCTTTTTTTTCTTCTTTGTCACATCTTGGACTTTTAACCTTTTCGGTGTTCCTTTATTTTTTTTCATCGCTTAATTTTTTTTTGCATCAAAACCTGAACTTTCAACACTACCATCTAAAGGACCCATATTTAGTTTTTCTTTAGATTTATTCTTATCCATGATTGAGGCGAGCAAATGAAGATTGAGAGAGAACAATAATTTTAATGAATCTTCCTTTATCAAGGGTTAGACAACTTGGTTCATTGCTAAGATGAAGATTGAAGAAGAAAGACTAATGAAAATGGCAGGTTTTCAGTTAAAAAGAAGTATGGAGATGAGAGAGCGGAGATGAAAGAGAAGAGTAGGTCAAAATAATGGTCAAGCGGTGCCAAATTAGCGGTTAACACGTCTTGTCAACTTTCCGTCACCCATAGTAATGGTTGTTAACATGGAGTGACCAATTTGTAACAATCAATAACGCTAGTAACCAATTTGTGACTTTTGAAACATTAGTGGTGGAAACAAAAACTTACTCCAACATTAGTGACAATTTATCTAGTTTACCCTGAAAAGAATGATTTCATGAGTATTGGATTGTACCTAAACTAAAATGATCAATGATCACATTCTATAACTATTTTCGAACCATTTTCTTCCTACAAATGGCTTCAACATTATCTTTGTCAATTGTCATCCGATTGTGGTGAGTGAGTTTGATTCTACTATGTAAAGAATTTTATTGAATTTAAAGTTCTGATTTTTGAGGTAGAATGTTGGGATGGATGGAATCATTTTACAAAATGATGAGAGCATTAAATCAATTTTCCCTTCTCTTGATTAGAGGGAAAGAATTCCAAAATAAACAATAGAGGAGGGATGGTGAATCACTAATCCATCAGTCTAACCATTTAATATAATATTTCAAAGAAATGATTGTCTACAATTTGATATCAAAATAATAAAAACACAATTGTAATAAAAGAATAGAAGCAGCTGAGTGCTTTCCTATACAACTCCCACGTAAATTACTAGGAAATTATAGTAATTTTGAATTGAATTCATCCGTTCATTGCCCTTGAGTTTCAACGATTTCTCTTTCAATTTTCATTTTCTTCCTCCGAAATAAAAAAAAAAAGGTCAGCAAACTCTGTGGCCTGGAAGTTACAAGAATTCGTAAAATTCAAGAAAGCTATTCAGAAGTCAAATAACGTTATCAATATGCTTAAGATAACACTGTTTAGTTCTTTCTTCATGGTTTATAAAGGCTTATATAACAAATAATCACATAAAGTATATCATGTTTTTCATTTAAGTACCTAAAGTATTTTTGGTCAAAATAAGAATTTAAAGTTATCTTTTTGGTCAAAATAAGTACTTAAAGTATTTTTTGATCAAAATAGGTACTTAAAGTATTCAGTTGTTTTCATCTAAGTATCTAGAGTATTCTTTAATTAATGTCGCATATTAATTTTTTTAAAGTTAGATGAAAAAGTTTGAATAATTTAGGTACCTATTATGACATAAAATACCTTAGGTACCTATTTTTGACAAAAAAAGATAACTTTAGATACTTATTTTAACCAAAAACACTTACTTAAATGAAAAAGAGGATATACATTAGATACTTATTTGTGATATAAGCCTTTATTTTATTAATTAAAGTTCTTGACTTTTAAATTAGTTAAAACAATGATTAAAGGTGCCTAAATGATTCTAATTACTTCATAGTAAGTTAGGCTATTAAGCTCCAGTCAAATTAATACAAATTCAATTTTAGCTTAGCCTTTATATTTGACATATAGAACCAAAATTACTTTCACACAGAGAAATCCTGAAAAATAGCAAAACTCAATAGATAAATAATGAAATCAATAAGAAAATTTCAAATCTTGAAACTCAAAATTGTTATTACGCGTTTCTTATTATAACAGAAACCTAAATGATCATTTTTCTTTCTTTTTCCCCTCCTGAAAATGTGAAAGGCTCAAGAAGGTATTAAATTAAGGATATCCCTTCTCCTGTATATCAAAACTTCCATTGATTTTCACGCCCTTTCACCCCATTGTCAAATCTTCCGACTTTCCAGGTTGCTCTTATAAATACAACCCAAGCTAAGCTAATAAGGCATCCTAGTGAAAAAGAAAGGGAAAAAAAAGTTTGGGTTCTTTTGGGATTTGAGAAATATATGGAAGAATATTCGTACAACGACCAGCAAAACAGTAGGGACAATCTTAAAGTTCCTTTGTGTAGGGTTGTGTTGATCTTTGTATTTTTGTATTGGTTATGCACATGTGTAGATATTTCTAGTGCTCTTTCAAACAAGCCTTTGCACATTTTCATCTTCATCAACTTCATCATCTTTGCTCTTTTCGTTTTATCTAGCCAAAAACAGCTGCCATCTCAAAGGAACTGTGACTGCATCTCCGACAATGTTGACCCTCGCCCTTCACTAGAGGATGATGAACATTGTCGTGATTCGGAAGAGATTTTAGTCGACAAACACGTCATCCTAGTGGAGAATGCTGTCGGGGAAATAGTGGCTCTCAGTTCGGACAACTCCGGGGAGTGTTTCGGTCGAAATCATCGTCGTCATCATCAAAGGCTGGAGGGAAGGATGAGCAAAGAATTGGTCATCTCAATGAGGGAATTACCGGCACGGAGAATAATGGATGATATGAGCAATGAAGAGTTCAGGTTTGCATTAGAGGCTTTCATTGATGGAAGGAACAAAGTAATGAAGCAAGAGAAGATTGATGACGACGAAGAAGCCAAAAAGGAATACGTTTTCTGATCAGCCTTCATTCAACCATTATTGAAATTAATGTATATATATCAACATTGTGTATTTTGTACATATGATTCGTTTAGTGGCTCTATTTTGTAAGCCAATTCTGCTAGAATTCTGAATTTTGTTCTTGTACCACACCCAACTTAGTGATTTTGTTTGTGCATATAATTTGAATATCCTATTATTAAGAATGCCATGTATAAAAGTTATAAATAAATTGAACATGAAACAACAATAGTTTTTTCTTCATTAGTTTGTTTTTTAAGTTTATACGTGTTTAATATGAAACATATTATTGATTATGTTTGTATATTTATAATTATACGTTTTTATATTTGTTTGTTTAATTTTTTTAAAAGAATTTCGAAAGAAGATGGGTGCAACACGAGAACTTTCCAGGAGGTCACTCATCCTAGTACTATTCTCTCTCACACACACTTAGCTGCGAAGTTCTAATAAGATTCGGTGCATTAGTGTTGGTATGTTTGCACCTTAAGTTTTACTTTGGAAATGGAGATCAATTTACAAGCATGTCCCAAAGTCTTAAAAAAAATGATGAAATATGTATTTAATACTTAAACTATCAGTTTTGGTTTATTTTAATAGTTAAACTTTTAATTTTTTTTTCAAAATCAAACATATATTTAGTTTTCATTTCATTTTAGTACCCGCCGTTAAGAACTTAACTCGTTTAATACCTAAACTATCACTTTTGGTTCATTTTAGTACCTAAACTTTTAATTTTTCAAAATCTAACGTTAACTTTTGAATGAGATTACTAAAATGAAACAAAAAAAAGTTTTTAACAGAGAGGTACTAAAATAAAACAAAAACTAAACTTTAGGTATGATTTTGAAAAAAATTAAAAGTTTAAATGCCAAAACGAACTGAAATTAATAATTTAAATACTAAATACATAATTTATCCTAAAAATTCTATAGCGCTTGATTTTTTGTTCCTTTATTTTTTGGTTTAGCAGGTAGTGACACCATCTTTGGTAGGGATGGGCATGAGACCCGAACTCGACGGGATTTTTAAAAAAATATTCGAGTTCGGGTCGGGTCGATTTTTTTTAATGTGATGTTCGGGTCTTGTGGAGTTTGGATTTAGGGTGAAAATATCATACTCGACCCGAAAAATATATAATTTTATCTTATATATTTAGGACTAATTACAATAATACCCTTATCTCTATATATATTTCAATTAAGTCACTGTTTTTATTGAATAAAAATAATATTGTTTATTATTTCGGGTCGGGTTTTTAAGTTATATATCGGGTCGGGTTCGGGTTGGGTGGAATCTTGTTTTGGTCAGGTCAGGTTGAGTTTCGAGTGGAGGATTCTATTTTCTCGGGTCGAGTGGACCAAAAAACAGACCCATGTCCATCCCTAATCTTTTGGTGCTTATCACTGAGCACATTGTATTTCATATTTTTCTTTATTTTTTTATATTGTAGTTTTTTTTAATTTTTTATAACTTTCTTTTTATGACATGTTTTCATTTATTTTTATAACATTTGTTTTTGGTTTTTTGGTATGTTTTTTATTGTTAAACTGCTCTCTTTTAAAAAAAACTTAGGGTTGATTTTGACGACGTCTCGATTGATCAAGATGTCGTTTATTTGTTATCTTTTTTATTTCTCTACTTTGTACACTCGAATTAGGTTTGGATACGTTTTTTGCGTTTGGAAATAATTTTCTCACGACACTCGATTCTGATGTATGATTGTCATTGGTCTTTCAAAAATTTGATCATTGTTCGGGTTTTTTTGTTGATGCAATCATGTCTATTCATATTTATCTTTTATTCGAATTTTTTAGATGAGTTTCTAACCTTTTATTTGTGTGGTCATTATATTATCTCAAATCGTTAGTTTTTTTGGTCAACTATTATAGGAATATGTCCCAACTATATTTTTAGTGTTTAGTTTATATTTACGGTTGTATACTTTCATTGTAATTTTAGATATTTTCTCTCTTTTTTAATAAACTAGCAACTTCTATTTCCATAGAAAAATCATTAAGCGACTTCAGTGGTTGAATAGAGTGTTGTTTTCTCTAGTTATCTCGGGGTTTGAGTAACTACGTCAGTAGAGATCTCATATTCAAGCAACTGCGTCTACAGATTATGTACATTATCATTGGCTAGAAAAGATTTTGAACAAATATTACCTTATAATCCATTCTTATTATTAAAAAAAACAATAATCGAATCACGATCCATCGAAAACAACACGTCCATTGAACAAATTCTAATTTAGTTTGAAAAGTCGACTAATTATATTCCTCCAGTTATTCGAATGCTTTAAGAAACGAGTGCAGAACATAACACTCGTGACATTGTTTAACAAGATAGAACAAGAGAACAGATGTTCCAACAACCAAACCAAGTTTAGATTCAACTCTTACTTCACACACTTTTGAACTTTAGATAGTGCCACTGAAACTATTCTTAAGACGTGCTTCCCTTTGATAGATTATTATTATTATTATTATTATTATTTTGAAAATTTGAGTTTGATAAATTACCCCTTCCTAGTAAGGACCATCACCGTATAGATGTACTTGGTTCTGGACTTGGACAAGTGAGTCCCAACGATATCTGCAAACCAAATGAACAGATCATCCATTACATCTGGCTGGATTCCAAAGTGAGATTCCAGCACGGATTCGACAACCGATCTGATGTTTTTGGCCACTCCTTGTCCGATCAACAGCTTCCCTTGAGGCGTATGGATGTCGGCGACAACATTACTGTCCCAGTCAATTTCAAAATCTTCAAGTCGATCAATTGTGAAAGGCCCTTCTGTTTGTATCTCCTCCTTCATCTCCTCGGCGCATGGACCATAGTATGCGGCATTGAAAGAATCGACTTTTTCTTCCTCAATTCGACCCTGGGAAAAAGATTCAACAGCACGCAATGTAGGTAAATTAAAACATCTAAAAAAAAAGGCAACATGTATGTACCTCTCTAGCCAGACTCATGATTGCTTCGGTTAACAGCTCCAAGGAGTAGCAGCTTTCTTCAGTCGTGTTATCCGCGGATCTCTGGCCCAAGAAGGAAAGGTACATGCGGCCGCCGGGAACTATTTCTTGGGAACGTGATTTTATGAAGAGTGAAAAGTCTTTTTTGAATTGCAACGAGTAGGCATCCATCACACACTGGGGGCTGCTCTTTGAAATATACAGCTTTCCCTTGTTCACATATTTGAGATCATCGCTCTCCAGGCCGGCTGGAGCCTGTAACATTCTACCATATCCTGGTCATTAAAAATTCAAAAGAAAGATAGGAAAACAAGAAAGAGAGTGGTAATATAAATGAAAACCCGAAAAAGCCGAAACATGACCGTATGAGAGGAAGTGTAGAACTTGAGGTCTGCATGAGAGGATCAGTGCAATGAGTTTTGATAATTTGGTAAAGGATGGTGCTGAATCTATAACCAAATATATATCGTCCACTACTTTTGACACAATACTCAAAATCCATCCAAGTATTTTACAGAAATCATGTTGAAAAATGAACATTCAAAGAAATTGTTTAATGATATCGATCACAGTGCTAAGCGGTTACCTGTGAGAGCCAGTGAAGACTGGAAGAAAAATGCACGAAATGCAGGCTGTTGGCAAGGAACAATCTGCCGTAGAAAGAGCCCGGAACACCCGATTTGAAGCAGGATCCGAGTCCAAGCCCTTTCTCTTCTTTCAGTCTGTTTTAGAAATCCGGCAACGTCATAAAAATGTCATTGAAATAATTGGTATAAAGGTCATTCAAGAACACCCTAAACTTTGACACCAGGCGCCGACCGAGACGAATGTTTTCGGCTTTCACCGTGTCGGTGATGGCGGTGATTACAGATAAAGTCTTGGGTCCCGAGGAGCAGCCTAAGTCTGCGATTCCCATGCGTCACATTACAGCTGCGTAGCATTTCCTGCACTGCTTCTTGCATGATTGGTTTCCCCACAGATATAATTTCTCTCTACAAATTCCAATCCATCAGAAGAAAATAAACTAAACGGCAAACCGCGAACATGCATATGATGTTTCAAAGATTAAAATAGAAAGCAAAACCTGAACCGTGGCGTTCTTAGCATAGCTAGTGTCGCCATTACCCTTGTTCATATGAGGCACCTGCATTATTCGCAGCTTAATTACTTTGCCTTGTATTTTTCTTTGCTCTCTGTGTAGTCAAGGCAGGACGTACCTAGACGATATTTATAATATTAATTTTTGTATAAAATTAATAAGTTTTATATTTAATAAATATACGGGTAATTGTTTGGTCATAAATAAATGTCGAAGGACAGTTAGATGCTTTTAGTAATGCCAAATCCCAGTGAGAAAAAACTTTTAAATGGGTATGGAAACGATTTTAAAATCGGAATTTAAAACTTCGGCTAGATTAATTTTGGTTTCATTTTTAAGAAAAATATATAATTCGATAAGTTGCCATTTAGAGTGTGATTGAGCACCCAAAAAAAGGTTTATTATTATAATAAAATTTACTTTTAATATTATTAAAACAACATTTTTATATCTGCGTATCAAAAATTGAGTTCAAGATTATATTACATGCAGGGAAGGATTAACACTCTACAACACCTTAAATCGGTAACTATTAGATTAGTTAGTTATCTTTGCAATGAAACTTACAAATTCGAGTTTAATTTAATTAATGATCATTTTCTTAAACACAAAAATAGTCTTCGAATTTAGGAAGGGAAAAGATTGATATTTAACTATTTCCTATAAAAAAGAAACAACATCTCATGCGTTAAAGAAACTAATTCTCTTACCAATCGGAACGGAAAAATATCACCATTCCATTCAAAACTTTGTTATTAGTCCATATTTCAAATGTAGACATGAATAAAAATAAGAAAAACAAATTAATTATAAAGTACTAACCCTTTTAGAAAGAAGAATGATGTTCGATTATTTAAAGACATCGTGATCGGATCTTTTATGCATTCTAACGGTCTTTTATTAATAAATTTAAATAGACGAATATTTTTTTCTTTTGTTCCCAAGTTTTAGGTGAGATTCGGCTTTTGAGTTTTCACTTGACGGGATTCCCTTTCGTTTTAAAATTATTGGAAAGGACTTCCTTATACCTTAATATAATTGTAAAACAAAGGAGTATTACCCATGGTCCAATTATTTGATCAATTGAAGTTAAGTTGTGCTTATGAGGATATCATACACATTATACGAAAATGATGTCATGTGATAAAAAATGACGTATTTATCTATAATAATTATATACATTAAGGTATTTAATAGATAACTATTAATATTTACTTTTAAAATAAAAGTCAAATATATAATATATATAAATATTTAAAAAAAACATATATGCTAAATAAATGTATTTAATACAAATAAGTTAATGCGCATAATAATTTTAAAAGGAAGCAATTACTATGTATGTACATGTATGTATGTACAGGAGACGAAACGAATAAGATGTAAAAATTATTTATAATAGACATATAACTAATTAAAATTATAAAATATATTTATATAGTACATGATATATAAGAACTTAGTATATATACACATATATAATAATATGTCAGTAGCACAAAAATATGTATTTTCACAAACGCTTGATACACCTTTCTTCACACTTTACAGAATAAAAATATAATATACATATATAGCACAATATATATGAACAGGAACGTATATAGTAACACACTTGCTCAAAAGAAAGAAAAAAAAGATAACATACATGACACAATATATATATGGACAGAAAAAAAGATAACATATATAACACTTGGTCAAAAGAAAGAAAAAAAGATAACATACATGACACAATATATATATGTACAGAAAAAAAGATAACATATACACTTGGTCAAAAGAAAGAAAAAAAAGATAACCTATATGACACAATATATATATGGACAGAAAAAAAAGATAACATATATAACACTTAGTCAAAAGAAAGAAAAAAAGATAACCTATATGACACAATATATATATGGACAGAAATATGCATAATAAATATAATTAATACACATATAAGGTAAGGATGACACATTCTATATCTAACACGAACTATATAAATAGTATAATATTACACATTATTGCAGTAACCATGTATATATATATAACAAATTATTATATATACATATAAAGTAAGTTATAAATATATGATATAATGGCACGAAATGATGACTAAAATGAAGTAAACAAAAAAGGTATATGAAATTTAATAAAATAAAATAAATAAATAAATAAATAAGGAAAACAAGAAAAGAACCAAAATGTAAAGACAAATAAAGAAAAGGCAGAAAGATAAACTGCTGAAAATCAAAACGCTAAAAAAATAAAGTACTGAAAAGTAAATGGGAAGAAATACAATTACTGAAATTAAATTAAGAGAATGAAATGTAAATAAATGAAAATAAAGTTCTGAAAATTAAATAAAATCAAAGGCAGATGCATAATCATAAATACCAAAAAATGAAAGGGGATAAATTAAACAAATGCAAATAAATAATAAAGTTGTAAATAAAGGACTAAAATAGAAGAGCACAAAATTAGTAGGCATAAATATAAATAGAAAAAAGAATAAAAGGGAAATGAGGTCAATATTGAATTAATGTTAAAAGGGGAGCTCCCTTACAACAAATAATCCAAAAGGTTCACCATGACCAAACGACGCTGCTTTGTATACTGAATAAAATCAATTTTTGACTAAAAATTATTGAAACAAAACAAAAAAGGAAAAAGGGGGAACTCTAGGGTTCAAGGAAAAATGCTTGCTGTTGCCGCTAAGGCCAATCATTGGTTGCTGTCCTCACTTCTGTCATGTCTACAGTGGCCGAGACTATGCAATGGAAGACTGAGCGACCCTCTGCATGCTTCAAATACCATTGGAGAAGGAAAGGTAAGTCCCTAAACCTTTAAAAAAACTCTAGATCCTTTTTGAAAGGGATAAATGGTCTACCTTTTGCAAGAAATGGCTTCTCTTCCTCGTTCTTCTTTTCGTCCTTCTATACTCTCTCTAATTTTTAAAATTGAAAAGCTCATCTCTTGTTTTCTCCAAAACCAAAATATCCTCTTCTCATTTGTCTCTCCCCCTTTCGTAGGTAAGAATGAAGAGAGTCAAAGGAAAACAGGCTTCTTTTTTTTTCTCCGTTCTCCCTTTTTCCTTTCGGCCTTGACCTTACCATCAACAAACACCAAAGGGGAAAGCATAACCGATGATCATATAAGGAATGGAGAGATGGGATTCTCGGTGTGTATCATACGTGCTACACACGAATGGCTAGGATGGCTTGAAGCATTTTGTGTGCATTTCTAGACGGTTGAATTGTCTAGGATGTTCTAGAGCAATCTGCACCGTTAGATCTAAGTCATATCCAACGTGTTGAACAATGTTTTATAATATTTTGATATAATAAAATAAGACAAAATATTTTTGGATTTGAATTGAATTTATTCAAATTTTTTAAAAATAATTCAAAATTATTAAAATTGAATTTGAGCACAAAATTGATTTTCACGTACGAAGTACCGATACTGTTTTTACAGTATCGATACTATATGAACAATATCGATACTGTTCATGTGGTACCGATACCTAAGGTAAGAGAAGTATCGATACTCTTAAGGAAGTATCAATATTACCAGTATTGCTCAAATTCCAGAATACAAAAATGGTACCGATACCAAAGGGTATCGATATTACTTTATATAGTAGTATCGATACCATAGGCTTAATATCGATATCGACAGGCCCAACGACTAATAACAACTAGTTTTATTTAAATATTACAAAGGTAGTATCGTTACCCCTTTAGGAGTAGTGATACCCTCTGTACTAGGTAGATTATTTTTACAGAGAAAATATCCCGAAATGATTAGAAATCATCCCTAACGACTAGAAATGGCCGCAACTCGATTCCAACATATAAATATAAGTTCAAGACACTTGAAGAAGTGTTAGAATACCTATCAAGCAATCAAACACAAGAGAAGAACTTTTCACTCTTTATTTCTTTTCTCTTGTACATATTTGTGTTTTTGTGAGCTTTAATTTGTAAACACCCTACATTGTAGAGGTTTTATTGTTTACTTCTTTTATCCTTAGCCGAGCCTTTGAAAAGTTAGGGGGAGTTTTGTAAAGGTTATCTCTTTGTCATTGAAAAAGAAAGAACAAATTAGTGGATTTGTTGGAAAACCCAAAGTTAGGAGCTTAGGTAGTGGATGTATATTTTGTTTGAGAAAGTTGAACCACTATAAATCGATGTGAACAATTTCTCTACCCCTTAAATCTCTTTAATCCCTAAAAATTCTCAAAAACCAATTTCCCCCTTTTCAAAAATTATTTTCGGTTGTCAATTTGAGCTTCATCAATCCCAACACAATGACTAATGTTGGCAGCGACTAAGGTTACACAAACCCTAGGGTTTTCTTGCTTTTTAACATTTTTGGCTGTTTGGACCAACTTGGACATGGGCTAATTTGTTTTGGCTTTTGGGTTATATTTTGGGCTATAAATATGGACACTAATTTTATTATTGGATATTTTAATTTAATTTGGGACTAAAATGGATCCGGACAAAAAATGGTAATTATAATTGTCATTCTTTGCTTATTGGCGTGCAATGAGACTATAGCAAAGACCAAGAATGACCAATTTTATCCGATTAGGATAATTTCGAGCTTCAAAGTATTGAAAAATTAATTTTCTTGATAGTAACTTCTTTGTAAGTCGGGTTCAGTATACCTCTCTGCTATCCAGAAACGAAAAAGTTGCACTATTATCCAGGGGATATTGAATCTAGTTTAATTTGTACTACTAGTTTGATTTGCTCTTCATGAAGAACAAATCTGAAAGAAAGATATGCTTCACTGCTCTTCGAGAAGGTCATATTAGGAAAATTTGACTCACTTCATTGCATCTTTAGGGTGTGTTGAATATGGGTCAATTTGCTTCACTGTAACTTCAAGATGGTCAGATTGAGAAAATTTGATTCACAACATTGCATCTTCATGGTAGGTTGAATAGGGATTGATTTGCTTCATTACAACTTCAGGAAGGTTAATATAGAAAAATGATCTACTTCACTACAACTTCAGGAAGGTTAAATTGAGAAAATTTGATTCAATCCACTACATCTTTAAGGTAGGTTGAATCTGAGTTGATTTGCTTCACTACAACTTTAGGAATGTCAAATATGAAAAAATGACTTGCTTCATTGTAACTTCAAGAATGACATATTAGTATTCAAGAAATCTTTGAAAATCAATTTCTCACAATCTTCAGATATCAAAATCTATCTCGAACATGATGACCTTTTGAACTACTCTATCCTGGAGGTTTTGAATTGGCTACTTTTGTTTTGAAGTACTATTATTATTGATCTCTAGTTTTTCCCGAAAGACTAGTAAATACTAATTTATGTTGGTATCATGTATTTCATGAATCCCATGCTCCTTGTATGCCTAAAATGTGTGTGACAATGCAATCTTTCGACTCCTTTAAACTCTGGAGAATAACCTTTCCTCGTTAACCGCCTTTTGAGTTGATATTACCTAGCGACCAACATAATCATTGGTTTTCTCTGAATCGCAACCTTAACCATTTTGATCTTCTGTTGGATATGATCTTTTTCCCCTCTGAATATAAATGATCACCACTTTTCGCGAACATCCAACATATTTCTTTTTCTTTTTCTTTATTGCTGATAAAATTTTGAATACCCTATATCGTCAAAATTCCTTAATTGTCTCAAGATTTTGGTTTACTTGAGCCAATTATCACATAAAGTTCATGTTGGAGCCATCATCAACTTCAGAACACCTGCATTTTGCAACACTTTTTATACATTAATGTTCATTGATCTCTTATTTCAAAGTAAATTAAATTACATGTATTTAATTTCAATGTAAGATGAATATAAAAGAAGGCTTACAAGAAAAGGAAAACTTTTATTTATATAAATATAGAGAGCTTGTTGGGAAAGTACAAGGCAAACTTTTAGCCAAAAAAAAAAAGAAAACAAAGTAGGTGCCTCAAATATCAAGAGTAAGGATGCCTTTGATCTAGCATGCCGTAGAGTAACTCAAGTCTAGCTTTTATTGAGAGAACCTTAGGAACTGTGACAAAGGATAAGGGTGTGAAGTTCCCTCCAGACTACCAAATATCCAAATATTAGATGCTAAAACCATATTGAATTTTATCTACATTTAATTTGCTTTCAGTTATTCTAACTAGGACCTTTTTTTTAATCGCACAAGTCCCAACTCTAATTATCATCTAACATTGTCATTCAAGCTATAAGCCTTATTGGATTAAAAAAAATCAGAACTCTAATTACCCCTTTTAATATCAATTTAGGATCTCCACCATGCGCGAATCTTGAACTTCAAACAAAACTCAAGCTGTCTTTTATAGGTTTTCAACTTGAGACCTCATTTGGTTTCAAGATGTCCCCTTTTTTAGAATTTCATTTTAAAACCCCTTTATTTTTTCTCATTTTCTTATTTCATTTCATTGTTTTACCTATTCTTTTATACCTAAATTGCTTGTTTTGGGTTTTCTCCTTAAGTATTTTTACAATTTTCTTCTCAAACTGTCCATTTGGGTTCCTTTTTTTTCTTTTTACTTCAGGTAAAATACTTATTGAAAATATCATAATTCACTAGATTAGGTAGTTCTGGTCCATACAACTTAGTAAGAATCAAAGCTCCTCCAAAAAAGGTTTCTTTCACAATATAATGTCCATCCCAGTTTGGCATAAATTTCCCCCGAAAATATTTATGAATGGGCATGATCTTCTTAAGTACTATATCTCTTTCATGAAACTCTCGTGAGCGATCTTTCCTATCATGTGTATGAATCATGCATTTTTTATACATTTGACCATGGCATATTGTTAGAGTATGCCCAAAGACCAATCATATGATAATTGTAATAATACATTTATTTACCGATTTTATTGAATAAAGGTATTGTCACTATTATTTTCAGTTATATGTCTGTGTTTAACGTAAATTGAAAGATAATAAAGTCCATATAATAACATTATTAAAAGATCCATAGTCAAGTATTATTATGGACATGGAAAATAATAATACGTTTAAGACTAACATGTTATTGATTGATGACAACGAGTTGTCATTGCCATAGAGATGTCATAATTGATACATGATTATATTGTTAGAGAACAATGTATTAGATTGACCCATCATGAGCATATGTCTTAGATTATTATGTAACAGTAATAACATTGCTCATGGTGATGACTATATGTATGATCCTCATACTTGAGATCAATGTCATCCCAACATATATTGTTGTATGTTTTGATACAGTTAAACATGCTCCGTAACTGGTTGCACTATAAAGACTGTTATTGAATATATATCGATATATGTAGTGGGGTGTGTATGATTAAGATAGAATTTGTCATTCCTACATAATAGGAAACATATCACAGGCCACTCGATTGAGTGAGACTAGAAATGCATGGCCATACTTGAATAAGTTGATATGAGATATCACAAATTATTCGCTAATTATAGTCTACTATAGATATCAAGAAACAATAGATGGGCTATACAAGTGTGACTATTCCAAGACTTGTGCCTATTATAGATATAAAGAACAAAATGATGTAATACATAAAAGAGTTAATCAAGAAGATGATATGTCGAATCATAATTTCTTGTAACTTAGGTGAAATGATATATTGCTAGATGTTACTCATTGTATGTAATATTAGAATTGTTCTAATAATTACTACTAACGTTACAAGAACCTACAAGGTCACACCCTAGGATTGAAATGAGCAAAGATGTACAATTTGTTGTATGTTACTAAAATATATCTAGAGTTAATATATTTATATTTGATATACATATGATTTTAATTATTCCGAATATAGTAAGTAAACATTCAAATAATGTAATTTTGATTATAACTCTTTTAATTGATATTTAATTCGGAATAATGAAATAAGATTTTAAATAAACATGAAAGACTGTATTTCATATTATAAATCTTTAATGTATATTTAATTTCAATTAATTTAATAATATTTTTTTATTAATTTGAAACAAATTAAAATCCCTAAGATGTTAGGGTAACTGATATATTTAAGTGAGGTAAGGTGTAGCAGCTGTTTATACTTCAGTTATTTTTCTCAAAAACTGATTTTGGGGAAAAGAAAATTTTGCTCTCAATCGGGTGAACTAAGTAGAGGTAAGACGTGTTTTCGTGGAAGCTTACGATTCGAACCGTTCGTGATCACCACTAGTCGCTATTTTCTTTGCTATTTTTCAAGGAACCAATTGTAAGTATTCGCATCCTTTCCTCCCGATTTCAATTTTGCGTACTTGTATCGCTGGTGAGACTGTCATGTTTTATTTCCACTGCGCCGTGGGGGTGCACCGACTGTCCTAACATATATAACTTTCAACCTTTTTGTTTTATCAAATTCAATTGGCCATATCTAGTTTGTACTCATTCTGCCCCATTTTGCTTGACCTCTGATAAATCTCCAAGTGATGGAATTTCTACCTCGATAGGTAATATGGCTTCTATTTCATAGAATAAAGAATATGGTATGGCCCTAGTTGAAGTTCGATAAGCAAACAAGGAAAATGATAATTTCTCATGCCAGTCACCATCAGTTTCATAAAGTTTTTCTGAAATATTCTTAATGTTCTTGTTAGATGCATTTATTGCACCATTCATCTTTAGATGGTAAATAGTGGAACTGTGATTCTTTATGTTAAATTGTTCACAAATTTACTTTATCATCTTATTGTTAAGATTTAAAGAATTATTAAAGATGATTCCTTTTGGAAAACCATACTGGCAAATGATATATTTCTTTAAGAACTTGCAAACTATCAACTGGGTAACATTTGCATATGTTGTCTCTTTAACCCATTTGGTGAAATAGCCTATTGCAACAAGGATGAAACGATGACCATTAGAAGCCTTAGGTACAATCTTCCCAATGATATCCATGCTCCATATGGAGAAAGGCAATGGGGTTATCATCATATGTAATGCACGAGGAGGAGCATGAATTTTGTCTCCATAGGTGTGCCCTATATGAAACTTCTTGGGATAATTGATGTAATCATTTTCCATTTTTGATCAATAATGCTTGAACCTCGTGATATGTCTAGCCATTTTAAGTCTATTTCTATGGGTACCACATACTCCATCGTGTACTTCTTTGAGGATCATTTTAACATTAGCGTCATACTATTTTAGGTATGGGGTTTATAGAGGTGACACGTGGTAGGGTGACACTACGTGTCTATTGTATAAAACTTGAAATAAATCCTTGTAGGTCATACGGATTGAATATAAAAGAAGGAGGACTAGGGGTACGATTAACCCATAAATTGTTTCAAAGGTTGAATTTTAATTAAATGTGATGATGTCAATGTGAAGGAGACTCTCATTCTTTTTCTCTTTATCTTTGTCTTCTACCTTACCTCATTTAAACTCCATTCTACCTCTCTTCTCTTGAAGGTTTAACAAAGATGATAACTTTGTAAACCTTTTCTCTCTAATACCAAAATCTACGGTAAGAAATAGAATCATCATCTTTCAAATATTACATCCAAGTGTTTTTTGTAAGCTTTGGCCATGAAAAACCATATATGGGGGTTTAAGATGGGTTTTATGTTTTAGGGTTCTTAGTTCCCGAAATCCACTTTTGGGTGTTAGAAATCATATTTCTAATCTTCTTAAGCTTTTAGATGAGTTGATAACTCGTTTCATTACTTGTGATTAGTGAAAGAGGTGATGGAAGCTCAAAGATGAGGGATAAATATAAAGTGGTTCTTGGGTGAGCTTTGAGTGAATTTATTAGCTTCTAGATGAAAGGTAACACTCTCCTAACCCTTCACTACCACTTGTAGATCAAAATGTGTAGTTTGTTGCTTGTTTTATGTATATTAGCCATTTATTTGCACTTGGGGGTTTAAATCATGAAAACGATGATTTAATGTTATTCATGCGTAAAATAATGACCTTTTATGATCCTTTAACTATGCATAAGCTTTAAACACCATTTAGGGGCCTTGAGATGACTTTAAGAGTGATTTAGGAGAGCTTTTAGGAGAGAAAACATGTTTTTTGGGTTGAGTGTATCGGTACTGTAATAACATTATTGATATTGCCTACTAGTAGAGAACAAAATTCAAAGGTTTGTGATGAAAGTATCGATACCCCAACAAGGAGTATTGATACTGCTCGTATGGTATCGATACTTGGGAGCTAGTATTGATACTAGAGGACCCAAATCGGATTACAATAGAGTCGATACCCAGGGTGGAGTATCGATACTCCTAATAGGGGTATTCATACTAAGGTATTTTTCAAAACATCGGAAGTAATTTTGGTATCGATACTCATAGGAGTTTGATACTGAGGAGGGTGAGTATCGATACTCCCAGAAAATTATCGATACCGAGACTATTTTTCAAACATTAAAGGCAAATTTGGTACTGATACTCAAGGGAGTATCGATACCATTGGAAGCAGAATACTGGTACCCAAGGAGGAATATCGGTACTATCGTGAATTATGGGATAATAAAGCTAGTTTGAGTTAGTGGAACGAAGTTGGGATTTTTTTAAGAGGGGACAATCTTCCATAAGAATACAAGTGAAAACATTAATACTTGCATGATAACATAAGGTATTAATGAGGTATGATTCCATAAGACTTATGTATTTGTTTAATGCTCAAGAAATGATAAGGACACTCATGTTATTTAAATAACGTTAGCATGATAGTAAAAGGGTTATATGGGTATATCCAATTAAGTGCTTGTGCACTTCAAATGCTAGTCGGATGTTGCACCGATGCTATGTGACCTGGTAAAATCCTAAGTACTCTAGAGGAGTAGAATAGTTGATTGAGTTTTTGATGCTATGTGACCTAGACTCAACTCAAATTATAGGAAGACGTTGTTTCTTTGTGACCTAGGTCTCGCCTAAGGTTCATAAGTAAGAAAATAGGGGGTGTGAATTCTGTAATGCTAAGTGACCCTGAGCTACACCATGGTGCTTAATTCAGTTTTTGTGTGAGTGTATAAAAATGATTCATAACCATACTTGTAGCATGCTCACATGTTGAATATATGTAGTATAGTAGGGTTATTAGTGTGACACTTAGCCTGTGTACTCAGCGTATGAAATGTGTTTCCGTATGCAGGTTCGTAGGTTCCAGCTGAGGTGCAAATCGCCAAACTTGGATTTCTAGACTCATCCTTCTTTTAGAGTATGTCTTTGTTATTATAGAGGACATGTACTATCATAGACCCTTATTATGTATTTTAGTCGTAAACTCTATTATTTTTTATTTATGTATGTTGAATAGTGATGTTGAGAGCTCCCCATATTTTAAATACTATATTTTGTAAATGTATTCTATTTTGGTTGTTATGTCGTATGCAAATGTTAAATTAGTCATTATTTTTAAAAAAGTGGTTAGCCACTTAGGTGGTTCCGTGTGGCATTCTAATCCGTCAGATTTCAGGTTGGATTGATTAGGTTGTTATATACCATCCCTAATATCTTTGAAAATGACCATTTGCTTATCCTTAATATCTCACTGATATCCATATGCCATTCTCGAGTAAGAAATTCCTTCAATAGCAAATACCCCTCTAAAAATACTCGTGCAAGTGTTCACTCAGCGTGCTTGAAGTTATTTAGGATCCAAACTAGTAGAAGTGGTGGACGCCCTATGAAACTCCATTATCCTTCTTGTATATAAGCATTCAAATAAAAAAATGTATTTACCAATATAGTTAGGATGAGGTCCATATGTCTATCTAATCTCTTGAAGAAATCAACCACTAAAACATCAATGCGCCTAAAAATCTTTAGGATGATGACCAACCCATAAATACCAAGAGCAAACATGTTAATCTTTTTCTTCTTATCGGGGTAACGATAAATTACTTCCTACAGAGCAGTCCAGGTGATGCACTCACTATATCATTTCTATTTAATGTTTCTAACAACCCATTCTACATTCATTCTAGACATTAGAAGTAGTTTCTTCTTGAAAAAAAGGGTGTTTGGTGGCTTTGGGTACTCTATATCGATTTAGAATCTCGTAAAACAATTAAAGCATGGTATTCTTCTATTGTGGGTGTTAGATCCATTCAGTATAAGGTAAAATAACTGTAGGCTAGATTATTAAATTGTACAAGAGCTCTGAAGAAATTCTTGTCAATTGGGGCATCAAAAAGATAAAAATGTCACCATACAACTGATAGAACATATGTTTTTCAATCACTTCTAGTCATCCCTATATATTTTTCAATTCGCTCAAATCATTATGATGAACATTGATATGAGTAAAACTAGCCAAACCCGACACGTACTCAAGTGATAAACTATATCCATTAGTGAGTTGAGACTATTTGGGCCACCTTAAAACGTATGCATTGTCTTCAACCTTTTTTTGGACCATTCATTCCACATTACTAGCCTTCTATAGAAGTCAAACATGATAAACACCATGGAATTAATAATACAGTACAAAATTGGTAATTACAATAGGTTTATATATTATCTTGGCTCCTTAATTCATTGAATAATATGGTTAAGACTTAATCACGTATGCATCATTAATGATTTAATTCATATTTGAGTTAAAACATATTTATGTAAAATAATGAAATAATTATTTTTTAACTTAAAATTATATTATTGTTACTTACAAATTATTAATTATTTTTAACTTAAAATTTATTATTGCTACATCGAGTTACCGAGGAAACCACTAAAATTTAACCTTTTCATTCCCATTTAAAACACATTATTTATAAAAAGACATCAATAATAGTCATAAAATACTTTTACAAATCAGAGTTCTATCTTATATAGTTTAAATCAAATAATACAATCTCAGAGTTACAAATTTGAATACAATAATAAAGTCCTATGAATACATATGCCCATTACATGTAACCATACAATACTCTGTGAGGAATGCTAGAAATCATGTTGCGACAATGCTCCTCGAACGACTCAATATACTAAACTGTATACAAAAACATTCAAATGCTAAGCTTACAAATCCCAATAATAGCTAATCTAGAGAAGCATATGAATCTCATAAACATAAGCATGCTAGAAGACATGGTGATAAACAATAGGTACATGCATGATCGTAATCAAGTGCTACCTACTTAAGGTTCAAAGGTTCTATCACTATAATATGAGTCTCATGCTTCGTGTAGTCTTTGCTAAGGGCCTCTCCATGGGTAAACATATACTAGGTATCTAGCCTCAATATTACACTATTATGCATCAACATGCAACACACAATGATATTACCCAATCACACATAACCATCAATACTAACCATACAATAGCAAGTAAGCATCTTGGTATAGTTCGAGTTCACTTAGCATCATGAAATCACACCCATATAGCTTATGAGGCATCATGATGTAGTTCATGGTCACTCATCACCACGGGACTCACACCCTTTTGGCCTAAGACGTAGGTACTCTAGGTAAGATATGGTCACAAAGCATCAACATATTATGTCCAAATAGCCCTCATTTCCAAGTACCTAGGGTGAGAACTAGTTCACGAAGCATCAACATCTAAAACCTGGCTAGTCTATAACTCTAGAGTACTCCGGACATGTCTAGGTCACAGAGCATCAAAACAAAATCCAACTAGCATTTAAAGTTCTCTAGAACCAACTTGGATATATTTGAATATTTCTGAATCAATAGGAAGACCGTCACACACACACACAAGTAACTCGAGTGTCCTCATTATTTTCTGAGCGTCAAGCAAAAGCATAAGTCTTATGGAATCTTACCTCATAAGATTCTTATGATTTTCACCCATATAATGTTATTATTACATTATTATCTTATTTTTATAATCAAGCTCCTCTATAGAGCTAAAATTTTCAACACACATTAACCAAAGCCATGCAAGGACAATCAAGATAGCTCAGCTACTCACTATTGTAACTTAGCACAAACTAGGTGAGGACATCCCCTCACTCTCTACTATCTCGCTCGTTCTCTCATGTGGAACATTATGCAATGA
Organism: Hibiscus syriacus; assembly: GCF_006381635.1. Taxonomy (NCBI): domain Eukaryota; kingdom Viridiplantae; phylum Streptophyta; class Magnoliopsida; order Malvales; family Malvaceae; genus Hibiscus; species Hibiscus syriacus. The sequence continues at coordinate 1,005,232 of NW_024062640.1, forward strand.
TTTATTAGTCTTTTACATATGTTATATCATTAGACCTCTATGTTTTGGTCAATTAACCCCCAAGGGCGTTTTGTTCATTTTCACCTTTAAAGGTGTCTTTAACAATTTAAGGTATTAGAAAAATTATTTTTTATCATTATATGTTTGGTATATTATTTTTTAGCTCAATACTCGACTTTGGATTAATTATTTGTTAGAGACTCTCTAGTTTCTCTCATCACACTTTCCCTCAATTTACATTTTAAACTGGATAGATGACTTCCACGACATGGTTTTATCGATATTCACATGGTACATCGTTTTTCTATCACCTTATTCATATACTACACCACCTTGCTTTCAAGCATATCTTTCACAAGGATCTGTCATTCGCTATTGTTAAATATGATCCCCTTTAAGGGTACTTTTAAAGTTTTTTACTCACTAAGGGTATTTTGGAAGTTTATACCACCTAGGGGCATTTGGTCATTTCATAATTTAAGACCCTTTTCTACTCTTAGTTGTACATTCCACATAAATTTATAGATATTTGGATGTAAAAAGTGATGTTTTGAATCTTTTGGTAGTGGACAATATTGATACTCTACTAAGAAGTATAGGTACTACAACAATATTAATACTAGTATTGATATTAGTATCAATACTACAAGAACAATATTGATATTGGTATCGATACTACAAGAATAATAGCGATAGTATAACCTAAACAACCCTAAATAAGTCTTGGAAATCACCTAAAACCCCTTTTAAAAACTTTATTTTAACCCCAAATCAAAAAATAAAGCTTAAAGGCATCGTATAGGGTCATCTAACACCATAAAAACACAATCGTTACAATAATATCATCTAGGGCATACATTAAGTAAAAACCCTAACAAGCTTAAACACTTAAATCTCAATAAAGCATGATGATTATGAAAGTCATAACACCAAAAAGGATTAGAAATATACTACCTTAGTTAATGAATTCAAAATTAAGCTTCTTTGTTCAACTTCACTTGTTTTCTCATCTCCATTTGAACTTGAGCACTCTATACCCACTTTCTCTAGCCAATAAGAAAAACAAGGCTCTTAATCCTTAAACGATGTTACTAGAATACTTAAAGGCTGATTTAATCTAGATGGAACATGGAAGAAGGCCTTAGCACCACATTCCTTGATCCATGAAACTTGAAGAAGAAGATGGAAGAAAAAAATGATCAAGAAAGAAAGAGTAGAAGAGAATGTTAAAAGTTCCCATCTGTTCCTCAAAATGCATGCCCAAAACATCCTAAAACACATAAAAACATTAATGTTACCTTTAAAAATGGGATAATTATGCTTTTGGTTTCTTATACTTTGATCTCAAACAAAAAAAATAATCTTTTTATAATCTTTTGGCTCAATCATATCCTTAACTTGGATCATTACTTCTTAATGGACTATTGTGTTAGTTAAAGATCCACTCAAGTTAGCCCAAAACTACTAACTCAGAGTTCAGGGTGTTATAACTCCTCCATCCTAAAAAGAAATTTCATCCTCGAAATTCACTGGGATCAAACGACAAATCACTTCTAAACTGAAACATCTAGGAGTCTTAGAAGCACCTTTAACCATCATCAAGTCAGATTCTCAAAGAAGGTCAAATACGAGCTTATTGAGGTTAGAAAACATATGGTCCTTTAAGAGACCATACATTACGGAGTAAAGATCCATCACGAGTGCACTCAAATATTAATAAATCCAGGACTTTATGTTTTGTACCCACGATCGCTTACTATAAACATGCTACAGTTAACGCTAGCCAAATGACACTTAAGGTACTTGGTCTCCTTTAGCCTCAAGCACTAAAATCCATGTTGTTACTCGATATTGCATAACACTGAGAGTTGTATATAGCTCACACGCATATACCAACATTTATTCGACTCATAAGCAGACATTATGGATTACTCACATAACATCATAGGACTTAAACCCCCATCAGTCTACTAAAAAAGTACTTTGGATGAGACCTGGGACATGCTCATGTTAAGAACATATATCCAACAACCCCACACAACTACTACCTCAACACAGCTTTTAGAAAATTTTAGTGACCCATTACACATGATCAACGATCACAACACAAGCAACTTATAGTCCTCAACTATTTTCTTGTAGATATAGACCTCTAACTCTAGAGTTAGGATTGCTCAGGCTTTACTGAGCTGGTTACAAAAACCATTGACACTCGATGCGAATACACGCTCTCAAAGTCTTAGTCTTATCCTTGAATAACCACTTAATTGTTACCATATGGAATAGTCTCGGATAAATGGATTTATTACCAAACATCTCTTTAGAGTTAAAACTCAACTTAACAAGGAATAGTCCATGGTTCTCATATGATTACAATGATCCTACAACCCCAAATTAATAACTCCAATGTCATAATAACACTTATATTAACAACTTTCATTAGGTAAGCTACCCAACCCGACCCAATCCCTCGATAGACATCTGAGGTAAACCTCATTTACCTAAGCACTTATATCCTCACGCAGGCTCTTCTTACATATTTCACTTTAACAGCATGAAGGAAAGCATAAACTCGTGTCTACTAATGAAAAATTATCAACTACAATTCAAAACATACATGACATCTAAACTACTACATCAACATCTTCTAAATATCTCATTGTGATCTGACAAGATAAGACATATAAAAATAAATTGGGAACGTGTCAATCTATTCCTCCACTCTCTTTCTTGACCATAGCATTGACACCTTTTGTGTAGACCATTTGCTATGCTGGGCTATTGAAATCACTATTTGATTTAGGGTAGTCTTTCATAAGGTGCTATAAGGACGCACCTTAAAACACATTCTAAAGAGTCTAAAGCATCTCCCTCAATATCTCTTTTCACAATGCCCACATTCTAGATATGCCAAAATTTTACCAGAGCCTCCTACACTAGCCACGAGCAGTGAAACTGATTGTCTCCTATGGGACCCTACTTAAAACAATTAACTTAATTGGCGTGATAAAACTACTGTCTCATTCCTTAGTTTACAAGGATCTTTGTCACACTTGGATAATCAACTGAGATAACTCTATCGATCTTGATTTCCTCCGACTTAGTGTATCGATATCACCTATCAAACGCACCAACTTTGAAGCATATCGAGTCAACCAGATAAAATATCTCTTATACTCATATATCGTATAATCTCCTTATATCGTCCCTATGTGCTTCATCAATATGCTTGCCCCTAAAATCACTTGAGAATTTATCCCACGTAGGCATCTCGAAATATAGAGCCATTTCTACAGTCTCCTACTAGTCGATGGTGTACCATTTAGGCAAAGCGATGACATAACCTAACTTAACCTCGGGGGTAAGGTGAAGCCGTCTCAAAGCCCTAATGATTTCTCTCCATTATCGGTTGTCCAAAATTATCACCTTAGAATTCATCCATTTTATACCTCCTTAGTCTCTCTCTTGGAGGCTCTAATAGTGTTGTCACACTTAGTGCAACTGATTGAGCATATGGTACCCTACGAAAATATCCATTACCTCTTTGAGTGTTGATGTCAAACCTCTAAAGAATGTTATCTCAATAACTCTTACACATATCATAATCTTATGATCATCTACTCTAGGTAAGGACTCTTCTCTAAACTTACCAAGATCAGAGACACGGGTCTCCATCCTGTCATCGAGACTACGATCGACCATCAGAATTCTAGTCATATAAAATTACTTTCAAAACTTAGGGGCGTGTATTCACTGACAACTTATCAAAACCAACCACTAGGTCCTAGGATTGAATAAACCTAACTCTAATACCACTTATTATAACACCCTAAACCCGAATGGGCATAAAGTGCTACATTAGGCTACCGAGGCAACCAATACAATTTAAAAACTTTTTTATTTTCATTTAAAACATCATATTTATGGAAAAAAAAGTAATAATTATAAAATACTTTTACAAACTGGAGTTCTATGACATATAATTTAAATTGAAATAATACAAACATAAAGTTAAAAATTTGAGTATAATAGTAAGGTCCTATGAATACACATGCTCACTACAAGTAACCATACAATACTCTGTGAGGAATGCTGGAAATTATACTATGACAGTGCTCCTCGAACAAATCAATATACTTATATGCGAACAAAAACATTCGAACACTAAGGTTACAAAGCATAGTAGTATAATCACTAATCTGGAGTGGCTTATAAATCTCATAAACATAATCATGCTATAAGACATGGTGACAAGCGGTGGGTACATGCATAATCATCCTCAAATATTACCTAATTAAGGTTCAATGAATCTATTACCATAAGTACACATATACTAGATATTTGAACTCAATATCACACTAATATGCATTATTATATAACACACAATGATAGTACCCAATCTCACAAAACTGTCAATACTAATCATAACAAATAAGCATCATGGTGTAGATTGAGGTCACTTAGCATCACAGATCTCACACCCCTCTAACTTACAACATACATACACATATAAATTGGCATTATGATATAGTCCAAGGTCACTCATCATCATAGGACTCACACCCATATACCCTACGACATACATACACACATAAGTATGCATCATGGGATTCATTCCCTCTAACTATGATATAGGAACTCTGGATAAGATCTAGGTCACAAAGAATCAATATTTTACATATAATTGGCCCTCATTTCCAAGTACCTAGGGTTATATATGGGTAAGTAAGTATTAAAATCTAACACTCGCCTAGTCTACTCCTCCATAATATTTTTATAGATATGGGTCAGAGTACTCAGGATGTATCTAGGTCATAAAGCATCATAATAACATCCAACTAAAATTTAAAGTCCTTTCGTATTGACTTGGATATATCCCGATATTTATCAATAGATAGGATGATCGTTACAGACACACACAAGTTCCTCAGGTGTCTTCATCTTTTCCAGAGCATCAAGCAAAGACATGAGTCTTATGGAATCTTACCTTATAATGTTCTTATAATTTTTACCCATATAACATTATTATTACATTATTATCTCATTTTTTTTATCAAGATCTTCTTTAGAGCTAAATGTTTCAACACACTTCAACCAAAGCCACACAAGGGCAATTAAGGTGGCTCGACTACTCACTATCGTAATTTATCACATATCAGGTGAGGTCATCCCCTCACTCGCCCCAATCTTACTTGTTCTCTTGTCTAGAACATTATGAAATAATTTATAATTCTTTTACATATATTAGTTCATTAGACCATTACGTTATGGTCATACCCAATGATATTTTGTTTAATTTCACCTTTAAAAGTGTCTTTAGTGTTTTATGCTCTTATGATAATTATTTTTATCCCTACCTGCTTGGTATATTATTTTCTGACATCGATACTTGACTTGGGATTAATTATTCGTTAGTTAATCTCTAGTTGCTCTTATCACACTTTCTGTCAATTCACACTTGAAACTAGATGGAAGAATTTCACGACATCACTTTATCGATATTCACATGTTACACAATTTCTCTATCACATTATTTGTATACTACATCACCTTACTTACAAGCATATCCTTCACAATGATTCGTTGTTTCTGAATCTTCGATACACCCCCTTTAAAGGCACTTTTAAAGTTTCTTACTCACTAAGGGTATTTTCGTAATTTATTCCACCTAGGGTTTTTTGGATTATTTAATAATTTAGGACCATTTTCTAAGCTTAGTTGTACGATTTATAGCAATCTATATACATTCGGATGCTACGAGTGATGTTTTGAATCTTTTGGTATTAGACAATATTGATACTCTACTTAAATGTATAGGTACTACAACAATATTTATACTGGTATTGATACGAGTATTGATACTAAAAGTAAAACATTGATACTGGTATCAATACTACAAGAATATATGATACTACAAGAACAATATCAATATTACAACCCAGAAAACCCCAAATAAAGCTTAGAAATCACCTAAAAACCCTTACGAACATTCTAGTTTATCCCTAAATCAACAAATAAAGCTTAAAGGATTCTTATAGAGTCATCAAACACCATAAAAACAGAGTGTTTACAACAATAATATCGTCAAGGGCATAAATTAAGTAAAAAAAACTAATATGATTAAGCAACCAAATCTCAACAAAGCATCGTAATTATGAAAGTCATAACACCACAAAGGATTAAAAATACACTAACTTAGTTAAGGAATCTGAAATAAGGTTTCTTTCTTCAGCTACACTTGTTTTCTCAGCTATATTTGAACTTGAACACTTTATACCCACTTTCTATAGCAAATAAGAAAATCAAGGCTCTTAATCCTTAAACAATGTTGCTGGAAGACTTAAAGGCTAATTTAAAGCTAGATAGAACATGGAAGAAGTACTTAGACCACCACCCTTGATCCATGAAGCTTAAAGAATAAGATGGAAGAAGGAAAGGAGGAAATAAAAAGAATGAGAAGAGAATGTTAAAAGTTTCGATCTTTACCCCAAAACTCCATGCCCAAAGCATCATAAAAACCCATAATTGGGCTAACATGATATGGGCCTTAAATAAATTTCTTAGCTTGGAGGAAGCCTTGACCCAATAATAAGTGCAATTGGGCTTAGATTAAGCCCAATAGAGAGTAAAAAGTGTATTTTTAGTTTGCAACCAAAATCAGGAGGACCAATGAAGTAATTATACCATTGTTCAAAAAGAAATCTGAAAACCAATTAAGATTGGTCAGATCACGTCTGATTTTCCTCATTTATGTTTTTATTCATTATTATTATTCCATCATTCTTTTCCTTTAGATCCATGGTAGCTTAAGAAAGGTAGAAACTCTAACACATTCAGACCCCAATAAGCATTTTAAAGGTAAAATTCACAATCATCATCTTCATAGCTTCAAATTAAGGATTCATCACCCATTCATTATATCTTAGTTTTTTAAATGTGGGTTTAGTGGGGGTTTTAGAAACACAAGTGATTCAGTTCATTTTGGAAAGATTCAGAACCCTAGAGATGTTTTAAATTCTCCTCTAAGCCACCCAACAATGTTAGTAACTATTGCTTTGATTTCTTGCTTAGTGTTTGAAGTTGGAGAGTGCTCCAAAGCCAAAAATGGTAAGGATAAGCTTACCTTGGGATAAACCTTGGACGTTTTCAATAGCTTAGATCATCAACGTAACTACTCCTAACTCATCCATACCACATGTAGATCATTAAGTGTGTTTGGGTAGGTTGCATGAGCTTTGAAGCATGTTCATATTAAATTGCATCTTTCGATGTCTCAACATGTTATAAGACCTTTTTATGACCTCTTAAATCAATAATAAGACTTTAATAATAATTGGGACCTTCACTAGGGTGTATTGGGACGAGAGTTGGCATATTTCGTGGCCAAAACATGGTATTTTGAAGCAGTGCTATCGGTAGTGGAAGAATAATATTCATAATGTTCTTTAGTCAGGTAAAAAATAGCCTAATTTTGAGAGAGAATATCGATACTACAAAGCTAATTTCCATATTCACATGGTGGTTTCAATACTGAAAATATAATCAGATTCCAATAACTATTTTTGGTATTAGTAGTCAAGGGAATATCGATGCCCATGGTAGAGTATTGATACTCTCGATAGGAATATCGATACTAGGCTATTTTTCAAAACATCAAACTTAATTTTGGCATCGATACTCAGACAAGTATCGATACCTCACCCTGAAGTATCGCTACTCAGACAAGAGTATTGATACCACTCTTTCCAAAAAGCTTTCTTTAGTAGCCAATATCGATACCAACATGTGGGTATCGATACTAAAGGTCTAGTATCGATAATAAAGGGTCAATATCGATACCCCTGACAGTTTTGGATAATTAATCCAAGGTCTAATGGTTTAGACATAAAGAGCCCGTATACACCAGAATAACAACAAATAAGACTTTAAGTGAGAAAAATAATTATTATCAGAACAATAAAAATAGTAAGAGCTAGGATTATATAAAACTAACCTTGTTTAACCCTCGGGAAAATGTTAGGACACCTGAGTCCCTCTTTAGCAAAATATGACAGTCAATGGATATCTAGGTAAATGCCAAGGTACTTCAACAGTTGACAGGGCGCAGATGGCCCATGTCTCAATGGAGTAAATTGGCCTAGTGTACATTTTCAATGCAGTTCTGGATCTCACCCCAAAGTATTTGATGGTATTTCGGTAGGTTAGTGGGGTACGTAAGCTCCGAGATTCAAAAAACCTCAGTTGTACCATGATGACAACCACAACTTAATATATCAATATTTTACATGTCTTAGACTTGTGACACTAGACAACTCATTTAGTGAATGCATATAATATAGTGCAAATATTAGTAAGGCATTGAGCTCGTAAGCTCAACGTTTGGAATGTGTTTTCGTGTGCAGGTTCTTATGAGGTTGTTCATGGGGAGTTATCATCACTAGACATTTCAGTGTAGCAGATCAGATTACCAGAAACTTTCAAAGTACATCTTGAGTAATTCTTAGAGGGCATGTACTACATAGAGACCCTTGTGTGTATTCAGTCATAACTTTTGATATGTACTCAATATTTTATTATTTTGGATATACTTTGGGAGCTCCCTATATTTTGTACCTCTATTACGATGATTTATTTTATTTTTATGGATGAATTATTATGAGTTGTTAATGAAACATTTTTTTTAAATTAGGTTGCTATTTTGGTAATCCGTGTGACATTGTAATCCATGGATCTTTGGGAGACTGGATTACGGTTCTACATTTAGTGGTATGAGAACATCCAAGTTTATTCATTCCTAGGACCAGGGTGTTAGAGTCAGTCAACCTCTTTATATGTACATGCCTATAAGGAGTCAAGAGTAATATAATAACTACAATAATGATAATTGCCCCTTTTTCTTTCTAATTTTAAATAAAACCTATGGTAGACGACCTAGATTATAGTCAAAATGACAGATACGAGAGTCATGCCTCACTACCAGCAAACATCAGTGAGGGGTTTGTCTAGGATACATATGAGTGAGAGGCACCAGTAGACACGGGGTTGATGAGGTAACCTTTTTCAATGACATCACGTTGTACTTAGATAGATAGCTAGGTGCCTACCTAGTTCCCCACCAGTACTTCCTCCCCCACTAGTACCTCCAGTACAATCAATGACATACCCCATCATACCCCAGTAGAGAAACTTTATAGATATAAGATCGTTAAGTTCTTCAGTTTAGGGATGATGATCCTATAAAAGTATATTAACAGCTTAGGGAGGTGCTTCACACCATTAGATAATTTTACATTACCTAGAGGGTAAGTTTAAGTGTGTCACCACCCTGCTCAAGGGTGACATGATAAATTGGTGGGAGACAATCAAGATGGCCATGAAGTAGAGAGGCCGATGTGAGAGTAGTTCCTTATAGAGTTCAGACATAAATACATCGGGGATACATACATATGACTTGATAGAGAAGTTACTACACTTGACTTATGATGATCGCTCAATGATGGAGTATGAGTGAGAGTTTCTCAGACATAGCAAGTATACTACAGAGTTGATTCTGACGGAGGAACATCGTTTTAACAGATTCAGGGAGAGCATTTATTTTGATATTTTATCGCACCTTGTGATCGATCCTCCCAGGGTTTTCACTCAGTTGACCCATAAGGTAAAGATGATTTATAGGGTTCTGGATAGACATACTAGTATTCCAGCGAGACTACAGGACAAACTAGGAAAGCCCTTAAGCCAGAGATACCATCTCAGACTCCGACCAAGAGGGCACGAGATATTGCAGTAAAGTTAGTCAGAGTTTAGATCGGTGAAGCATATATGAGTCTAGGACGAGGCCCTTAACCTTAGCCTTTGGAGCTAGTGTTATTGATTCAACCAGAGGTTTTACCCATCCTGTTTTTGTTTAGTGTGGGAGGAGGCACCTAGGGACATGTCAGTATGGATTCAAAGGTTGCTATAGTTTCAGCTTCTTAGATTAGTTTGTCTGTAACTGCATGGGGTTCAGAGAGTAGCCCTCGCGGTTACTTAGATGTTAGCGCCATCAATTCAGAGAGGTCGATGGCCAACGTGGGGTGGCAGTATAATTTCTGGTTAGCAGAGTCAAGAGATGACTAGATCAGTAGTGGCTGTAGAGCCTAGAGTGGCCTCTAGACAGTATGTAGTGTGAGCTTGGGAGAAGTGCGATGCTACATATGTCATATCAGGTACCTTTACAATATTTTACATTCCAATTACCACATTAAAAGACCCCGGTTCCACCCACTCCTATATCTTCTCTGATCTAGTACAAGAAATATAAATCCTAGCAGAGGCTTAAAGGTAGGTATTTTAGTAATAAGTCCCATAGGTCTACACGACCTTATGGATAAAATTTTCAAACGATATCCTGTGGGAATTCAGAATCAGACCTTTCTAGTAGATTTGATCTAGTTACCCTTCAGAGAGTTAGAGATGATCTTGGGGAAGGATTGGCTAACCGAGTATGATGCCATTTTGAGGTGCAAATCTAGCCGACTTAAGCTCAGAACATCTGACGGGACCAAGTTGGTGATTATCAGTGATAAACCTAGTCAATCAGGGATAGTATCAGCTATAAAAGCCCTGAAAATGATCGACCGTGCGTATGAGACCTTCATTGCTCATGTGATCGACAACCGAATTTTAGTTCCAACATTTGAAGATATCTAAGCAGTATGATATTTTCCCTATGTATTTCTAGAAGAATTATTAGGTTTACCACACTAGCATGAATTGGAGTTTGGCATTGAGGTAATGTCGGGTTCAGCTTCAGCGTCCATTTCTCCTTATTGTATGGAACCAGCAAAACCAAAAGAATTAAAGGAGGAGATTCAAAAGTTACAAGAAAAATGGTTCATCTGACTGAGCATCTCTACGTGGGGAACACTGGTCTTGTTCTTTAAAAGGAAAGATGGGTCGATGAGGTTGTGCATCGACTACAGGCATTTAGACAAGTTGACCATCAATAATCGTTATCTACTCCCTAGGATAGATGACCTCTTCGATCATCTTAGAGGGGCATACATTTTATCAAAGATCGATCTACGGTCAAGCTACTACCAGTTTAAAGTTAAGGATCTAGATGTTGCGAAGAATGTTTTCAGGACAAGATATATTTATTATGAGTTCCTAGTAATGTGTCCACGTGTTGTGAGTACTTTAAATGATCATGAAAATATGTGAAAGTGTACATAATCGAACAAGTAATACAGTGATGAGTGAGTATCGTATCCACAGGGATTGGAGGAAATTGATAAGTTCAATCAAAGTAATCTACTTAACCTAAGTATAGTTAGTGATGGTATATACATATGAGAATGTTGTGGCAAAATGAAATGGATGCTGAGGAAATGGAATGATGATAAGATGGTAGCAAATGAATATGTAAAGGCAAAATAAAATGTAACAATAGGATTTGATTATCAAGACTTTAAAATCCTCACACGACAAGCTACTATATGAATGAATGATAGGAGTCACTTAGGAGATCTAAGTCTACTTCTCATAATGATCTTACTTATATGTCTTATTTGCCCGACAAAGTTTACTAAGGGTGCCCTATACTATCTTTAGTTAACGGACTCAACAGGTTTAAGATGTATTGGCAAACTGATTGGCGTTAGTAACTACAGGGATCCTATTGGTCCAGATAACATGATATGTCACGGTAATACCTTTTTGCGGTAGTATTAACATCTAACCTCTCGATCACGCACTACTTTGTTTAGTCAACTGAAATCCTATCCTTATCTCTAAGATGGTTTAGGCCTAGTTACTACCTAGAACCCCTTGCTTATGTGGTTCCTCCCTAGTTTCTCTTGAATACTAAGGATGTGATACTTATTCATTCTCTCGAACACTAAGTAATCTCCTAAGGAATGACTACTCTCATAGCTCCTATAACCTTAAGGCATTAAACTTCATAAACAAAACAGATAACAACATATAAAAACATCCATTCATTAAAGTTTACTTAAATATCCAAAATGAACTCCCACCAAATAAGACTAGTTCATGGTGGGGTTCGAATGTTTCAAGCACAAAGCAAGAAGTTAATCTGTTCCTTACAACCCAAATTATAAAAACGAAAGCAAAGAGCAAAGGGAAAGAGGAAAAGCCTTCGACGTGCACTAACGGAGCTTCCCTCGGCCACCACAAATTGTCCCAGTGAGCTAGCTCCTCTTAGACACATAGTTTTCCACTCCCTCTAGCTTGTCAACGAAGGAATACAATGACAAATATGATAGGTGGAGAAAGGAGATACATTTTTCCTTTGAATTTTTGGCTCAAGACGGCGTGTGTAAAAGCCTGTTTGCAAGGTGGATTCATCTCCTATTTATATGGGGAGAATAAACCTAGGAATTTGTGTTGAAATTCCTAGGATACCCCAAATAATGCTTTATTCACGTTAGGGTGAGTAAAGGTGGCAGTGGTCCCCTTGGGTAGCTGGCAGTGGTCTATCCTATGAGGCTGGCTGAATACCCGAAAAGATTAGGCTGTAGCAGGTTGAGGTCTAGTAGAAGTACCTGCAGTAGGGTGTGGTCTAGCAGGATCAGTTGCAGCAGCACGTGGTCCCCTTCAAGCATGTGTATCCTCATTGGTAGAGATCACGTGAAGATAGGGATGGTTGGCTATGAAAAATATCTTCTTTAATTTTGTTCACTCTCGAAATGCCAACTGAATCGAAATTTACATTTTGCTCAGCGGTCTCATCATGTCACGGTATTTCCCTTTTTCTTTTCCTTGCTCCCAAATCCTACACATCACCAAACAAATACCTTCCCCATAAAGCAACACCAATTACAAAATAAAATATCGTGAAAAACATAATTCCACTACATGCAACTAATGCTCCTAAATGCATCTATATGATCCTAAATGGACTTTTAGATAGTCAATAGCTTAAGTGAAAAGGTCCTAAATATGACCATTTTACGGAGTTATCATACCCCCAAACCTAAGCTATTGCTTGTCCTCAATCAATGGATAGTATTAAGCGAAATAAAGATACCATCGCAAGTTCAGAAGACGAATATTTATATGGTATAAAATTTTAGCACTCAGAACATTTGGCTTTAACACGCTAGACTAGTTTGAGAAATCAAGTATTATCCCCTAGGGAAAGATCCTTTGTGTGGGTGTGTGTGTGTTTGTATCAAGTTCATTCTTAACAAACTTAAAAATTTTCTAAGAAAGCTCTCTTGTTTTGCCACAACATTTACAAGTTGTACTCCCACATTGTTTTCTTTTCTTTCTTTAACTCTGGTACAAGGGGAGTCAGCCCATCACACCTACCATCCCACACTCTAAGTGAAAGGGAGCATACCTTCCACCACCAAGCTAGTCCGATAGAGTCAGCCCGTGACTACTTTCATTCACTCATATACCACATCTACCATTTATTTATATGCAGTTTCCAGGCAATGCCATGGCATAGCGGAGTGTCCCTCTGCAGATATACCGAAGCATTTATTCATACTTTCATTCCTTTTTTTAGTATGGGGTTTTTATCATTCATTCAAGTTTTTATGCCACGACATTCAAGAATTCTCTTATAAAAATTTCTAAGTTCCTTAAGCATGGAAAACATACAATCATGTATTGAAAGGTTTCAAAGAAACAAGACCTAGAGTTGGTTCTATCATCCTCAATAGTCATGTACATTCAGTTCTAGCCATAAAGAGTTCATCATCATCGGGCATCTTTAATTTATTCCAAAAAACTAATTCTAACACTTACTATGTCATGGCATTTTCATTATACTAATACTATCATGCAATAACTTGGGAACCCTACCTCCCCATAACTTGAGAGAAGTATTGTCCTTTATGCTTACTAAAACCTAAGGAAAATCTAAACTACATTCTATGAAATGCAATGCAATGTATCTTGACTTCATGCTTGTGGTGGTGCGACGGTCGTGTGACATGTGCACTTACGCAGTTGTGTGGGGCTGGCTTGTTCAGAGTCTGATGTTGGAAAAGTAGGGGGAGTACTGGGGCCTTCTGGGATTGTAAAGTTGAGGCTCCTAACACCTAGACACCTTCTTCAGTCAGCGTCTACTCCTTTGCAAAGGAATTTACTATGGTATTTCAGATTGTTCATCCTCCACTGGCTCTACAGGCTGCAGAGGTTCTGGTACAGTAGAAAGCTGGAGCTCGTCTTCTCGACATTCAGCTGGTGACATAGTATGGAATGGATTAAGATCAATTAGTTCTTTTTCATTGGCAGGATGGTGAGCATATTCAAATGCTTCGGCATTTTTAGATGGTTGCAAGAGTGTAATAGGGAATATTGGGGTATTGAAATTCATATGTGGGAGAATCACCATGAAAGCATTCATAATAAACTTATGTCGGCGCTGTAGATATGCAAAAAAGGTCTTCATATTACTGGTTAGTTGCTCGACATGCTCTTGAGTACACTTAGTGAGCTCCTCCACGGCATCTAACTTTGCCACGGCATCTGGATTTCCATCAGCACGAGAAGTGTTCTCTGCTTTCTCTTTTCCCTAGGTTTCCTTGAATCCAAGTAACATATGAATCTTAGCCTTTGTAATACCAGCCAGGCCAGACAATATCTCATCAAATTGTTCCTTGGGAACCTTCTTCTAATGATATAGAGCCATAATGAGGTTTGGAAATACCAAGGTCTCTTTAGACAGGTATGAACTTGTTCCACAATGATTTTGCCTATGTCAATGGAACGCCCTACTAAAATAAAGTGCAACAGAAGCATCCTTTGCAATGAAACGGTGGTGTTGTGGGCAGTAGGAGAAGCTTGTGCTTCATGAAGTGATTCCACAACTTGGCCCTCGACTGTAGTCTCTCTCAGTCCATCGTTCGTCGGCTCACTTGCTGGCCATTCCATCGTGTGTTGGAAAAATAAAGGTCTTCCAAAATGCCATGGTAAGTTTCATTGTTTGCCTCTTTCGTGAAAGTGGTGTGGTTATCTATAACATCCTGCAAATGAAAATATCTATTAATAGCTGAAGAAGTAAAGTGAATAGAAATAACATGAACCACCATGGCATGCTGATTCGGATCAATGATTTTGCCGTAGAATTCCTTCACCAGCAAAGCGTTCACGTTCTCCGGATGCTTGGCAAATTTTTTCCACTTGTGCTGGTGTACAATGTCCAGTACATCATTGCCAAGGTTGACATCTTCCTCGTCGGAGAAAAAGAAACCCAACTCAAAGAATACCCTACGGTTTTTTAAGGGTTTGAAACTTTTCTTGCTCTGATTCATCCACGAAACGGGATGGAGATGTTGGAACCAAACTGGAGGGACGTGATCTCACCATGGTTAGTTGGCAAGATAAAGAAAATTGAAAAAGGCTTGAAGCTTTTTGGCTATGGCTTTTCGGTGCTAAGGAGAAAAGAAGAAGAAGAGATGAAAACTAAGTAAAAAATAAAAAAGATAAGAACAAGATAAAAAGTAAAAATAATGGGGTTATTTAATGTGTGGACGGGGTATGAGCAGGAAAAAGAACAAAAAATATAATAAAGTAACCCTAAAGAAACTAAAAATATTTAAAAAGGTGAAAAATTTAAAAAGTTTCCCTCATCTTTTTGTCTTGTTGACGCCCATTTCCTTTTGCTTTCACCGTACAGTCATCACGTACCGACTGTGTGGACCCTAATTTTGCAAAGAAAAAAAATAAATTAATCACTTAAAATAAAATTGAATAAAACAGTAGCAAAGTAAAGTGTTATTTATGCACAGAAGTAAATCTAAAATGTAACAGCATCTTCAAGACACTTAGCAAGTTTTGACATCGTGCAAGAGGAGTGCAGATTTGTCACGCATGGGTGGAACTCCTTGATAAGCCTTAATATGCTGGCCATTGACTTTGAAAATGGATACATCATCCATATTCTTGATATCCACAACGCAATGAGGGTAAACATGGTGTACTTTAAATGGTCCTGACCATTTTGACTTCAGTTTTCCAGGGAAGAGCTTAAGCCTCGAGTTAAACAAGAGCACCTGTTGGATAATATGAAAATATCGTGGAAAAAGCATTCAATCATGCCACTTCTTGGTTTTTTCTTTGTAAAGCTTGGCATTTTCATATGCTTGTGCTCAAAACTCTTCTATTTCATTCAGATTGAGTAACATTTACTCCTCAGCTAATTGTGCGTCGAAGTTCAGCTTCTTGATTGCCTTGTATGCCTTATGTTCTAATTCCACAGGTAGGTGACATGTTTTCCCATATACCATCTTGAAAGGTGACATTCCCAAAGGTGTTTTGAATATCGTTCGATAAGCCCAGAGCGCTTCATCGAGCTTCGGGGACCAATCCTTTCTTCTAGGGTTTACCACCTTTTCCAGGATTTGCTTGATTTCTCGATTAGACACTTCAGCTTTCCCATTGGTTTGTGTGATATGCTGTGGCAATCTTATGACGTACTCCATATTTTTGTAATGCCTTGGCAATTAGCCTGTTATCAAAATGAGTGCCCTCGTCACTGATGATGGCTCTTGGTGCTCCAAACTGGGTAAAGATGTTCTTGTGAAGAAATTTGAGCAAAGTTTTAGAGTCATTCCTCGGTGTGGAAATTGCTTCAACCCACTTAGATACGTAGTCCAGAGCAAGCAAACTATACAAGTCTCCAAAAGAAGATTGGAACTGTCCCATGAAGCCAATGCCCCAAACGTCAAAGGGCTCTATCTCCAGAATATTTTGTAATAGCATTTCGTATCATCTGGAAATGTTCCCAGTGTGTTGGCATATATCACATGCTTGTCTAGTGGTAAGTATTCCTTCCTGTCATGTGAGTGAACCGAGTTCGATCCCTGACAACAGAGCCAAAAACTTGTATGCGTGTTGTGAGTACTATAAATGATCGCGAAAATATGTGCAAGTAAATACAATTGAACAAGTAATACAATGATGAGTCAGTATCGTATCCACAAGGATTGAAGGAAATTGACAAGTTCAATCAAAGCAATCTACTTTACCCAAGTATTGATAGTGATTGTATGTACAAATGAGAATATTGTGGCAAAATGAAATGAATGTTGAGGAAATGGAACGATGGTAAGATTATAGCAAATGAATATATCGTGGCAAATTATATTGTGTTAGGTGCAAACAAATGAAAATGTAAAGGCAAAATAAAATGTAACAGTATGATTTAAACTCCTCACACGACAAGCTACTATGGGAATGAATGATAGGAGTCACTTAGGATATTTAAGTCTACTTCTTAGAATGATCTTACTTCTATGCCTTATCTGCCTGACAGAGTTTACTAAGGGTGTCCTATGCTATCTCTAGTTAAGGGACTCGACAGGTTTAAGATGCCTTACCAAACCGATTGGTGTTAGCAACTGCAGGGATCCTATTGGTATAGATAACAGGATATGTCACGGAAATAACTTTTTGTGGCAGTATTAACATATAACCTCTCCATCACGCACTACTCCTTTTAGTCAACTGAAATCCTAGCCTTATCTCTAAGGTGGATTAGGCCTACTTACTACTTAGAACCCCTTGATTATGTGGTTCCTCCTTAGTTTCTCTTAAATACTAAGGATGTACTACTTAGCCATTCTCTCGAACACTAAGTAATCTCCTAAGGAATAGCTACTCTCATAGGTCCTACAACCTTAAGGCATTAAACTTCATAAACAAAATAGATAACAACATACAAAAATAACCATTCATTAAAGTTTACTTAAATATCCAAAATGAACTCCTACCAAATAAGACTAGTTTATGGTGGGATTCGAATGTTTCAAGCACAAAGTAAGAAGTTAATCCGTTCCTTACAACCCAAATGATAAAAATGAAAGCAAAGAGTAAAGGGAAAAAGGAAAAGCCTTTGACGTGCACTGTCGGAGCTTCCCCTGGGCCACCACGAACTATCCCAATGAGCTAGATCCTCTTGGATGCCTAGTTCACCACTCCCTGTAGCTTGTCAATGGAGGAATGCCACGACAAATAGGATAGGTGGAGAAAGGAGAGACCTTTTTCCTCCAAATTTTCTGGCTCAAGGCGGTGAGTGTAATAGTCTCTTTGCAATGTGGCTTTATCTCCTATTTATAGGGGAGAATAAACCTAGGAATTTGTGTTGAAAATCCTAGGATACCCCAAATCATGTTTCATTCACGTGAAGGTGAGAAGATGTGGCAATGCTCCCCTTGGGAAGATGGTAGTGGTCCAGTCTGGGAGGCTGACTAAATACCCGACAAGATCAAGTTGTAGCATGTTGAGGTCCAGCAGAATTAGCTGCATTAGGGCATGGTCCCCCTCCAGGTAGGTGTCTCCTCACGGGTAGAGATCACGTGAAGATAGGGACAGTTGGCTCTGAAAAATATCTTATTTCATTTTGTTCGCTCTCGAAATGCCAACTGAATCAGCATTTGCATTCTGCTCAGCAGTCTTATAATGTCACGACATTTCCCTTTTTCTTTTCCTTGCTCCCAAATCATGCACATCACCAAACAAACACCTTCCCCAAAAAGTATTACCGAGTACAAAATAAAATGTCGCGACAAACATAATTCCACCACATGCAACTACATGCTCCTAAATGCATCTATATGATCCTAAATGGGATCTTAGACAATCAATAACTTAAGTGAAAAGGTCTTAAATATGCCTTTTTATAGAGTTATCATAATATTGTTTGGATTCACCAACGTCCCCACAATATTCATGGAATTAATGAACTAATTCTTCCACCTATACTTAGATCAGTTTGTGGTGGTGTTTATGGATGACATCCTAGTGTACTCCGTATTAGAGGAGGAGCATAATTAGTATCTCCATATCGTTCTTTAGATGCTCAGGGCCATAAAGTTGTATGCAAAGTTTATAAAGTGCAAGTTTTGGCTTCAAGGTTTTTATATTGGGTCATATTATATCAACAAGCGTCATTAGAGTTGACCCCCAGAGAATTTAAGCCATTATTGATTGGGATCCACCTAAAAGTATGTCAGGTGTGCATAATTTCCTTGGCTTAGCCAGGTACTATCATTGATTCATTCTTGACTTATCGATGATAGCTACCCGTTAACCAAGCTGCTTCAAAAAGGAGTCCCCTTCATTTTGGAATAAGAAGCGGCAAGAGAGCTTTGAACGTTGAAGGTTATCTTGACCCAAGCACTAGTGTTGACCCAACCAAAGTTGGGTAAGGATTTCATGATTTTCATTGATGCCTCATTGAATTGTCTTGGATGCACTTTGATACATGAGGGCAAGGTTGTAGTTTATGCATCACGACATCTTAAACCTCATGAGCTTAATTACCTTACCCATGACCTTGAGCTAACAGTAATAGTGTTCACCTTGAAGATATGGCGACACTACCTCTTGGGTGACAAGTGTCATATATTCACTGATCATAAGAGCCTCAAGTATCTCATTTATCAGAAAGAGTTAAACCTCATACAACACAGATGAGTCGAGTTGCTTAAGGACTACGATTGTGTGTAGACTACCACCATGAAAGGCTAATATTGTGGCAGACACTTTGAGTAAGAACTCAATGACAGAGTTACGAGCCCTCTTAGCTTGTTTGAGTATAGCCAGTGATTACAGTTTGTTAGCCGAGTTGAGTTATGAGTTATGAGTTCAAATGAGCAGTTAAGAACGTAGATTGAGCATGTTCGTCAGGGTGAAGCCCCATGTTTCAAAAATATTATGGAGATATATTGTACTTTAGGGGTCGTTTGTGCGTACCCACAGATGCTCAATTGCACAGTAAGATTCTCCATAAGGCTCATTGTAGTCCACTCTCAGTACACCCAGGTAGTAACAAGATGTACTAGGAGTTTCGTCAGTTGTTTTGGTGGCCAAACATGAAAAAGGAAATGTTAGAGTATGTTATTAGATGTCTAGTGTGTCTGTAGGTTAAAGCGGAACACTAAATTCCTATAGGATTTCTTCAACCCATTCAGATTTCTTTGTGGAAATGAGATAGGGTAACCATGGACTTTGTGACCGTGTTACAAATATCCAGACAGAGTTATGACGCAGTTTGGGTCATTATAAACCACCTAACTAAATCAGCTCACTTTTACCTAGTTAGGATGGATTATACCTTAAAGAGGTTAGCTTACTTGTACATCCGTTAGATAGTGAGGTTACACTGTGTACCCACTTCCATCATATCTGACAGGGACCCCCTATTCATTTTTCGCTTCTAGAAAGCCCTTTATATTTTCTTAGGCACCAAACTACATTTCAGCACAACTTTTCATCCTCAGACAGATGACCAATCAGAATGAGTTGTCTAGATGGCTCTGTACGAGGCCTTGTATGGGTGCAAATGTAAGACTTTTCTATGTTGGATAAAGCTAAGTAAGGGTAAAATAATAGGTGTAAACTTGATAAGAGAAACAGAGGAAAAGGTTCGATTGGTTCATAACTAGCTAAAGAAGGCTTCAGATAGGTAGAGGTCTTACACAAACTTGAAGCGTAAAGACATTGAGTTCGCAGTTGGAGACAAAGTGTTCCTCAAGGTTTCACCTTGGAATAAAATACTCTATTTTAGGTGCAAGGGGAAGTTGACTCCGTGTTTTTTAGGGCCTTATTATGTACTAGAGAGAGTCGGGCCAATGGTTTAAATATTAGGCTTACCACCATAATTAGAGAGTATTCACAATGTGTTTCATATGTCAATGCTCAAGAGATATCATTATGATCTTTCTCACGTCCTACCCCTAGAACAAATTGACGTTAGCTTAGACATGACCTATACAAAAGAGCCAGTTAGAATCCTAGAAAAAAAGATGTGAGAGTTAAGGAATAAGAAAATTCCTCTGGTAAAGGTGCTATGGAAGAACCATGGCATCGAGGAAGCAACATGGGAAATCGAGTAAGACATATAGCTTCAATATCCTCACCTCTTCTACCTAGATAAATTTTGAGGACGAAATTTCTTTTTAGGAGGGGAGAGTTATAATGCCCTAGATCTCGAGTTAGGAGTTTAGGCTAACTCGAGATGGGCCTTAAATAAATTCCTTAGCTTATATGAAGCTTTAACCCCAAGAATAAGTGAAATTAGATTTGGATTAAGCCCAATAGAGAGTAAAAAGGGTATTTTTAGTGTGCAACCAAAATCAGGAGGACCAAGAAAGTAATTATACCATTGTTAAAAAATAAATCTGTAAACCAATTAAGATTAATGAGATCACGTCTAATTTCCTTAATTTCTCTTTTTCTTCATTAACTATCTTCTTCATCCATCCTTCTTCTCTTTTGCTTCCATGGTATCTTAAGAAAGGTAGAAACTTTAACACATTCATACTCTAAACAACATTTTAAAGGTAAGATTCACAATCATCGTCTTCATATCTTTAAATTAAGGCCATCACTCATTCATTCCATTTTAGTTTTTTAAATGTGGGTTTAGTGGGGGTTTAGAAACCTAAGTGATTCTGTTCATTTTGGGAGGATTCAAACCCCTAGAGATGTTTTGAATTATCCTCTAAGACTCCTAATCATGTTAGTAATCATTTCATTGATTTTTTACTTAGTGAGAGAGGTTGGAGAGAGCTCCAAAGCTAAGGGGAAGGACAAGCTTACCTTGGGTTGAACCTTGGATGTTTTCAACAGCCTAGATCATCAAGGTAACTCACTCCTAACTCATTTATACCACATGTAGATCATTGTGTGTGTTTGGGTAGGTTACATGAGCTTTAAAGCATGCTTATGGTAGATTGCATATTTGATGTTTTAGCATGTTATAAGACCTCTTTATGACATCTTAAATCAGATACAATACTTTAATAACAATTGGGACACTCAATTGGGTTTTTTGGGTCGAAAGTTGGCATCTTTTGTACCCAAAACAAGGTATTTTCGAGCAGGGGTATCGGTAGTGGAAAAATGGTACCGATATTTTTCTTCAGTTAGGGTAAAAATAGCCTAATTTTGAGAGGAAGTATCGATATTGCAAAGCCAGTTTCGATACTCATAGGGTGATATCGATACTTGGAACACTAATCAGATTCCAATAGCCATTTTTGGTAACGGTACTCAAGGGAGTATCAATACTCAGGGTAGAGTATCAATACTCTTGGTAGGAGTATCGATATTGGGCTATTTTTCAAAACATCAAACCTAATTTTGGTATCGATATTCATATAGGAGTATCAATACTACCCTTCCCAAGCATCCTTTGTTTAGTAACCAATATCGATACCAGTAGGTGGATATCAATACTTAGGGTTCGGTATTGATACTGAAGGGTCAATATTTATACCCAAGAACAATTTTGGAAAATTAACCCAAGGGTTAAGTTTAGACATGAGGGGCCCAAATACACCAGAATAATAACAAATAAGAGTTCAAGCGAGAACAATAATTAATATCATAACAATAGAAACAATAATAGATATGATTACATAAAACTAGCCTTGTTTAACACTCGAGTAACAATCACGACACTCAAGTCCTTCTTTAGCATAATACAACAGTCAGTGGATATCCAAGTTAGTGCCAAGGCACTTCAGCAGCCGACTGGGCGCAGATACTCCAAGGCTCAACAGAGTAAGTTAGTTGGGTGTACGTTTCTGATGCAGTTTTGGATCTCACCCTAGAGTACCCGAGGGCATTCCGGCAAGCTAGAAGGGTGCGTGAGCTCCGAGATATAGAACCCTCAGTCGAACCATGATGCCAGCCACTGCTTAGTAGATCAGTATTTTGCATGTTTCTGACTTGTGCCACTAGCCATCTCATTTAGTGAATGCATGTAGTATAGTGCAATTATTAGTGAGGCATTGAGCTCGTAAGCTCAGCGTTCGGAATGTATTTCCGTTTGCATATTCTTAGGAGGTCATTTGTGAGGAGTTATCGTCACAAACATTCCAGTGTTGCAGATCAGATCAGCAGAGACTTTCAAAGTACATCTTGAGTCATTCTTAGAGGGCATGTACTATTTATATTCCCTTGTGTGCATTTAATCATAACTTTTGATTTGTACTCAATATTTTATTATTTTGGATATATTTTGGGAGCTTCTCATATTTTGTAAACTCTATTGCGATGATTTATTTTATTTCTAAGGATGAATTATTATCAATCATTTGTGAAACATTTTTTTAAATTAGGATACTATTTTGGTAGTCCCATGTGACACTCTAATCCATGGATCTTCAGGTCGGACTAGATTAGGGTGATACATAATTATGCTTTTGGTCTCGTATACTTTGATCTCAAACTGAAAATACCCTTTTTATAATCTTTTGGGCTCAATCCTATCCCAAACTTGGCCCACTACTTCTTAATGGACTGTTGGGTTCATCAAAGACCCACTCATGTCAACCCAAAACTACAAACCTAGAGTTTGGGGTGTTGTAATCTCTTATTTTCTTAAAAATTATCTTTTAAAAAATATTTATAATTTTTTCAAAATTATCAGAAAATGTTTAAAAGTTATAAAATAATTTTTTATTAAATAAAAAATAAAATCTCAAATTTCAAAGTTAATATGAAAAAACCAAAATATAAAGTTATTGAAACTGAAAACCAATGGAATATTGAAAAAATTAAAAATTGGAACTTAACTGAACTGAACCGAACTGTATACACAACTACGTTGTACGCTAGTGGGTGCCGAAACCCTGGTTTGATTAATTATTTTATCTTGGTTTTGTGATTTAGTGGGCGGAGATAACTAATGGAAAATATTCTTCTTCACATACTGGATGCTAAACCTCTTTCGATTATAGATGATGAAGCTTATAACATCATCACACATATGATTACTTTCTTGCAAACCATGCAAAATGAAAACTCACATGACAACTCCATGTCCCTCAACAAGTTTGCGTCTTTATTTAGACTGCTATTAGAGATTGCTTCTGACTAACTCAGAAAGGTGGAAGAACGGGCTTTCAAATGACCTTTCTTATAATATTTGGTAGTTGATATCTGAAACTGATAACACTTATGTTTTATATGATTGCCTCACTATCAATGGACTTTGGTTTAATCTTTTGCCTAATGATTTTGTGGGCTCTTTCTTCTTAATGTCTTTTCATGATTTGTTATTAGAAATTTTAAATTATTCTATGAATGTTGGGTTGCTGTTTGATTTATTCTCTTTATTTTAATTGTGCGGAAGATCTGGAAGTGCATGATCAAAATATTTCTTAATTATTGATAATATATATACACCTTATAATGTAGAACTCGAATATGAAATTTCTAAAGAGAATAATATTTTATCATTAAAATCATCTGATAAATTCAAATATAAAACAAATATAATAGCAGATGATCTAATTAAATTACATGACTCGATTGACATTTTTATGAAAATATACGAAAGTCATTCAAAACATTTTTAGAAGTACCTTATTATACCCTCTACAGTAATGTATCTGATGATTATGTACCAAGTTACCATGAAGGCATGAACACCCTTTCCTTTACAGAATTATTTTGATAAAAAAAATTAGGATAAACTACTTGAATGACCATCCAACTATTGGGTTGGTTTCAAAATGACATCAATTTTTAAATTTTTGTCAATATAACCACTGAAGTAATTAATTGGGTTCAATATTTTGACAAAGCTAACGTGGATTTTCTGTAAAATATTTATTTTACATTGGATATATAAACGTCCACATTAGAATACCACCTAAATAATAGGGGGAACACATTGAAATATTTGGGCATTTAACGGGATCCTAAACTCCATTTTCAATATTTTCTCCATTCTTTTTTATTATTTTTCGAGAAGAAGAAAATCTTTAGAGGTTGTAAATGACAATGGATGCAGAGATGAATCGTGTGTGCTTTTGTGGAGCTCGTTCTACGCTAACAATAGGTTGAACTAATGAAAAACCAGGTAATAAGTTTTGGAATTGTGAAAAAATATGAAAAAGGGTAAGGGTTGTAAGTTTTTTTGCTGGTATGATCCACCAATAAATGCTAAATCAAAAGTGGTTATTGTTGGTATTCTTAGGTGGTGTTTGTTTTCACTGTGTAAGCTCTTCAAACCACTTATGTCTGCGTCGCGCACACCACGCGCAGAAATTAGGCTTCGCAGATTGTTTGTTTTTTAGAAGACAAAAGCCCTTCAAACGTCTGCGCGAGCTCTTCTTGGTGCAGACTTAGTTTTATGTCTTCAAAGGTCTTCAAACCTCTTCAAGAACAATTATAAAATATAGTTATTTATTAAAATAATTTTAAATAATTTAATAAGATTATTTATTTTAAAATAATTTATTACAAAATAATTTATTTTAAAATAATTTATTATAAAATATGGATTGATTTATTTTAAAATAATTTATTTTAAATAATTTATTAGTATGGATTGATTTATTTTAAAATATGGATTGATTTATTTTAAATAATTTATTAGTATGGATTGATTTATTTTAAAATATGGATTGATTTATTTTAAATAATTTATTAGTATGGATTGATTTATTTTAAAATATGGATTGATTTATTATTGTAGTTGTATGGATTGATTTATTTTAAAATATGTATTGATTTATTATTGTAGTTGTATGGATTGATTTATTTTAAATAATTTATTAGTATAGATTGATTTATTTTAAAATATGGATTGAATTATTTTAAATAATTTATTAGTATGGATTGATTTATTTTAAAATATGGATTGATTTATTTTAAATAATTTATTTGTATTGATTGATTTATTTTAAAATATGGATTAATTTATTATTGTAGTTGTATGGATTGATTTATTTTAAATAATTTATTAGTATGGATTGATTTATTTTAAATAATTTATTATTGTAGTCGTATGGATTATTTAAATTTCAGTATTGTAAAACAAAAATTATTTAAATCTCAGTATTGCAAAATTCTTTTATGTTTAAAAAATCAGTTTATATATATTTCAATTCATTTTAGCAGTCTGCAGACGTTAAAAAACAAACAGTCTTCTTCTTGCAGACTGCAGACTTTTGGTCCACCTCTTCTACTATAGATGCCTGCAGATGTGGTCCACAGACTGCAGACCTTTTACCTCTGTAAAAACAAACACCACCTTAGTAGGGTTGCTACTATGAAACAAGCAAGCAAGAAAGAAAGAGTTCTTGGATTTTTGCTACTTGTGTTGTACTTTTGGTGGGTTTTATTTTGAGAACAATCTTCTCTTGATTCTCTGGAAATTTACTTCTCAATGCTTTAGATTTAGTTGCTAAAAATTTTCTTTGTAATTTTAAGGGTGAAGTTGTTAGAATTTATGTCACCGAATTTTGTAATATATTAAAATTTTAATCTTCTAATAAAAATCTTTTCTTAAGTTGTGTTTTAAATAAAAATATAAAATAATGTCAAACAAAAACACAATAAAATAAAGAAAAATACATAATAGCATAATTTGATAAGTTTAAAATGTAACACATATTCTTTTCTTTCATATACTTGTCATAATTTTCACATTTACTTTCATAGCCTAATGTATATGTAAGAGAATACAAGGTACGTGAGTCAGGCGAATGTGCGCAATAAGCACTTTACGGTGCTAACATCATAATTAGAATATGCCCTCCAAGTACATTCATATCATTTGCACCAATGATGTTACACATAATGTACACAAATGTACCAGATCAAAATTAGAATCACTCAACCTCATGGTATGCCAATTGTACCTATGACTCTCAACACAACATAAAATGGGATTTTAGATCATTATTATATCCATATAATAATCAACCTTCGCATATCAGAATCAATTTCCATTTATCATCATAAAAATCATAACTTGGGCAGTTCATACCCAAAATCATCCATAATTAAAATATAATATCATATAAATTACTTTGGACAAATCATGCTCTAAAATAAATTCAATTAACATTTCTGAAAATTGTTAAATAAATATTCCATTACTTAAATGATAAATCATTCTTTTATATAATCGAAAATTCATTAGAATATCTTTTCAGATAATATTATATAAAAATGTATTTGGTATTCTTTTACCCAAAAATCATTCATAAATCTTTAAATATGCTTTATGAAAATAATTCATATTATAATTAAATCATACTTTAAATAATAATGTGAGGTTAACTTATCGCAAGTCTTCCTCAATCAGAATAATTAAACAAATAAACTGCACTCACTATCGAATCTTTTCTACGATAATCTTTTCAATCACGTGCTTTTTCCTTCCCTTTGAAGTCACTTGGATCACTAGATTTATTGTGGTCTGACAACATCATATAATAACGTTAAATATCCAAACTCTATGTTAGTATTGTACTAACATAATTTAAACTTAATAATATAAAAGTCTATAGAAATAATATCGATACTTAAACGATATATAACTAAATCATGTTTACATCATAATTTCAAACTTCCCAAAATACTTATTTGATTCCATAAATATTTATTTTCATCATCACCACTTCAAGTTTTACCAACTTTGCATTCAAGTTACTAATTATGAATTCTTTTTAGAATTTATATAAACTTTTTCATTTAATTCATAATGATCCTTCACCATTATGATCATTTCACATAATTTACTTAAATTTCCAGCACCTTGCTAATATACTCAATTCAATACCTCAACATCCAAAAGCTTGCAATTTTATCCTCTATTTCCTTAGACTTTTCGAATTCAACCACCTACTTTAGTACACTTGCAATTTGATCCCAAACCAATATTTAAACTCTAAAAATCAGCATGCTAGTAAATTTTCCAGCATTGAAATTTTCTTAACAAAATAATACCATCACTATTAAAAAATTACAATTAAGTCCCAAATATTGAGACTATTTGAATTCCATCATCATACATAACCAAATTTGCACTTTGATCCTTAATCATTAATCTGACTTAACATTCCAGCATTTCAATATTAAAATTCAACATTGAACACCCCAATTAATATATTTATGCAATGATGTCCCACAATTCTTTTTCAAGCCTCCAAATTGATCCAAATCAATCTCCAAATCACATAGGACACATCTAATATCAATACTAGACATGGAAAAATTTTCAATATTTTCCCCCTAATTTTCTCTTCATGGTCGAATACTCTAAGTTGTCTAGGGCTTGATTTTCATTCAATTTCAAGTATGAATTCAACTTTCTTGCATCAAGTTAAATCTTCTAAACCCTAACTTTCTTGCATCAATTTTCATCACAATATCAAATTAAATCAAAATCCAATCATCCTCTAAAAACCCTAACTTGGCCAAACCTTCTAAACAACTTTACACTTGATTTTAATCTTCACACATGCTTTAGAATTAATCTAAAACATCAATAACATAATAATATTTCATCAATTCTTTAAAATCCACAAACCCTTCATAAACCCTAATTTAAATATCACCATATAAGCTTGTCCACCATGTAATATTTATACCAAATGATAGAGAATTTGATATAGATTAATTCTCTATATAATAGCTTAATCTAAAAAACAATCGAATAAGCTTAAAAATGGAATTGAAAAACTCTCTAATGCCTTCAATGAAGTTCACAGCTGGTTTGAGAGGAAAGTGCTAAAATTTTCATTATTTTCGCTTCAATTATCACATTAAACACTTGGCTTGTTTATAATATAATTGAATTTTAAATTCAATTAATGAGAAGTTTCAATTTCACCCTAAATGATTCTTGATAAATACCAATCTCCAATGAAATATCTTCCATTTTAATATTCAAGGTCAAAGATGAACAAAAAAATTGACTTTCCAACTTTATCGTTGGTAATTTTTGAAAATTGTCACTAAATTTCCACTTTTCGGTCAAATCTGACAAATTAAATTCAATTCCACTTATCCATACTAAATTTCACTGATTTAAAATATGGAAATAATATTTTCAAACCATACCTAGAATCCTTAAAATTTGTGTGAAATTCTGGTTCAATCCGATTATTCGATTTCTATATCAAACTTTATTGTTTTATAGCTTTTAATACAAATCATGTACCGAAAATCTGACTCTCACGAAAATTCTTGTTTTAGGGCAAACTGTTCATTTACAGGGTAAAATATATAACTTTTAAAAATTACAATTTTGGTCCCTAAAATTTTATATAGTTTATAATTTAGCCACTAAACTTCCAAAACTTACATTTTAGTTACTAACCAAAATTTGGGATTTTACAATTCTTCTCCCTTAAAGAAAATTCATCCTTTAATTTTCCATATGTATATACATACCTAATATAAACAGATGAAGAAATTGTTTTTTTCTTATCTTCTTTTCGTTCTCAAGTCCCTTCCTCAACTTTATGATTTCTCCAAAGAACTTTTATTAGTGGAATCGTCTTATTTCTCAGTTCTTTGACTCCATGTGCTACGATCTTTATGGGTTCCTCTTCATAGGACAAATACGGTTGGATCTCAATTTCCATTGGTGTAATCACATGTGAAAGATCCGATTGATACTTTCAAAGCATCGATACATGAAACACATTATGAATTTTGTCCATTTTAGGAGGTAACGCTAACTGGTACGCTACCAGACCAACCCTATCTATAATTTCATATAGACCAATGAATCTTGCACTCAACTTTCTTTTATGCCAGAATCTCAGAACCTTTTTCCATGGTGATATTTTGAGAAATACTTTATTGCCTTCTTAAAACTCGATCTTTTTTTAAAGTCACAATAAGATTTCTGTCCGTCAGTAGTTGTCTTGAGTTTATCTTGAATAACATTTACTTTATCCTCCACTTATTTTGCTAAATCTAAACCAATTATATCTCAATCCTTTAGCTCAAACCAATTCAATGGTTTCCAAAAATTTTTCCATATAATACTGCAAAATGAGTCATTTTGATACTCGACTAATAATTGTTGTTATAAACGAGCTTTGCCAAATGCAAGTATTTTCTCCATGATCATTTAAAATCAATAACACGTAACCCTAACATATCTTCAAGTATCTGAATGGTTTGTTCATATTGATCATCTGTTTGTGGTGAAAAGTCGTGCTAATATTCAGTTGAATTCCCAAAGTTGCATGCAGAAATTTCCAAAACCTTGAAGTAAATCTCATATCTATATCGAAAACTATCAAGACAGATACTCTATGTGGTCATATAATCCATCTGATATATAATTTAACATACTTATCCGTCGAATAATCTGTTCAAACTAGAATAAAGGGTACTGTCTCAGTCAATCTATCCACAATCACCCAGATCAAGTCTTTTTTTATCGGTGTCAAAAGTAATTCTGTCACAAAATCCATAATAATTTTTTTTCATTTCCATTGAGGGATGAAAATAGGTTGTACAAATCAGATGGCACCTGATGCTCTACTTTTACCTACTGACAGGTCAATATTTGAAACAAACTCAATTGTAGCCCTTTCATACATGCCTATCAATACTCGATCTTTATATCTTTATATATTTTGTTCCCTTCTGGATGCATAATCAAAGGACTATAATGAACTTTAGAGAAAAAATATCCTTGTTCAATTTTTCATCATCGGGTAAGCATGACTTCAATAATAAAAACATCCATCATACTTAATTTCAAAGTCTTTTTGTTTCTCCTTTCTTCATTTGTTCAATCCTTTCTAAACACTTTTTATCTTTTCTTTGGAGGTCTTTGATTCAATCTAACAATGCAGACCTCAACCTTAATTCTGCAACAATCACTTCATCACTTTTTATTGATAATCGAACATCTAATTCTCTTAGAACAGAGAATGTCTTTTGGCTAAGTGCATCAACTACCACATTAGCCATCCCAGGATGGTACTCAATAATCATATCATAGTCTTTCAGTAAATCAATCTATCTTCTTTATCTCAGATGCAATTCTTTCTAAATTACCAGATACTTTATACTTTTATGATCTGTATAGATATAACACCGCTAGCCATATAGGCAGTGGTGCCATATTTTAGAGAAAATATTATAGCTGCTAACTCTAATTCATATGTCAGATAATTTCTTTCATGCCTCTTTAAGTATCTTGAAAAAATAGGTTACTACTTTACTTTCTTGCATTAATACGCATCCCAATCCATTATGAGACATATCACTTTAAATAACATAATTTTTACCTGATTTTGGCTACACTAGAAGTTGTGCTTATGTCAAAATCTTTTTAAGCGTATCGAAGATTTCTTGGCACTTTTCAATCCAATCAAATCGCATATCTTTCATGAACAGCTTAGTAAGCGATAATAGTTAGCTAATCCCAAGAAACTTTGAACTTCAAAAACATTCTTCAGAGTTTTCCACTCCACTATTGTCTGCACCTTTTGGGATCTACCCTGGTTCTTTCTACCGAAATCACGTATCCAAGAAAAGCAACTTCTAACAGCCAGAATTCACATTTTGACAACTTAGCATGTAGTTTTTTATCTTGCATTGTCTGAAGAACAATGTGGAGATGTGCGTCGTATTCTTCTTTAGTCTTTAATTGACAATATTCTGATCGAATATCAATCTTCAAAAATATTGATGCACCTTTCAGTTGATCAAATAGATTATCGATCCTTGGAAGATGTATTTATTCTTTACTTCACTTTATTCAGCCGTTGGTAATCTATGCATAGTCGCATCGACCCATATTTCTTTTTTTTAACAACAATATCAGTGCACCCACGAAGACACACTCGGTCTGATAAAACATCGATCAAGTAGCTCCTAAATTTGTGCCTTTAACTCTCTGAGTTCAGTCAGAACCATTAGATATGGAGCCATTGAAATAGGCGCAGTACCTGAAAAAATATCAATATTAAACTCTACTTCTCGATCAAGAGGTAATCTGGTATTTAATCGGGGAATACATATGGAAATTATCGAACTTTTAGAATATCATCCAATATAACTTCAGTTGTTCGACTATCAATTACATTTACCATACAAGTTGAACAACCTTTTGACGTCAATTTCGTTGTCGTTACTACAGACATCAAATTGAGCAATAATTTTGTTTTTTGTCTGATTAATATTATTTCGGAACCCTTCACATCTTTAATAAATAATAGCTTCTTGTAACAATCTACCCAACCATAATGCAGAGATAACCAATCATTTATTAAAACAACTTATTCATGTATTCTACTCTTAACAGTAAATTGCTACTCTACCACTTGTAGTTATTCTTTATACACTTTCTTATTTCTATGATCTTACTCCAATTACTATAATCTTGAAACTCTTCAAGTCTTTCAAATCAACAACTACTCTCATTCAAACTCATTTTAAATCTTTTTGAAGGATAGCATAATTATCATCGGATTCACTAAGAACTTAGATTTCTTTAAACATTTAGCAAACAATTTACTTACCTATAGAGACCCCAGAATCACCAGTAAATTCAATAATCTTTGGATCTTCATCAATCTCAAGCTCTCTTGTAATCCTTTTAAATCTTCTGATAGATTTGTCTAATTCATTAACCTCATTAAACGATGAGGCATTTCTTCTACAAAATGAAGGAAAATCCCTTATAGCTCCAACTCTTCTGTGTGAGATACTAAAGTCCTCTCGGGTCTGTTTGGATCGATTTCAATATCAATCTTATTTTTAGCATTATCTACTTTCTTACCATGATTTTTAACTTTCGACATCTAACACATACATTTTCAAAATCACATAAGGAGCATCATCATCAATAAAAATCATCTAACCATACCAGATCAATAATATCGACATCTTAGTGGCATGTACACATTTATATCATAAAATAAACTAGGTTTAGGTCGATAATCGGCTAAACATGCAGCTTTGATACCAATAAATGTAACACTCATAACCCGTATGCGTCTCGAGATACGAGTTAAAGATGTTACGTCAACATTATAGACATTCATTGATCATAGATTCTTAAAAAATTTATTTCATTTTAAAACATTCCATTATCAACTTTAAAACTATTTCATTAATCGTGTAAAATCATAAAATAATATTTGATCGTTCAAAACGAATCTAATTTTAGGAAGCAATTAGGCAATTTAATGTTATTTCATAAACTATATAAATTACCTAAACACAAATTAATTAGGAAACCATTTAAAACATAATTATATATATAAACTATTCATTCATAAATGTGAACACGTCTAGACTAGCCAAAACAATATACATGCCATTTTAAAACATAATTATATATATAAATATTCATTCATAAAATATTACAGGCCATTTTAAAACAAATCCAATAAAGCGACATACATATATAATATACATGCATGTAATAAGTCAAAGATAATGTCTTACTCATATTGATATTAGATATGATTCTCTGAGAATATTCTCAAGAGGCTCCTCACTTCACGTTCCTTTCTCTATCCGAACCTACACATGCATATCATCAAGCGCTAAATAATACTTAGTGAGGCAGTGACATATCTAAGGTGAGATAAAACATAAATATCATAAAGTATTTTAAAACATAAACCTGTAATTTATTTAAAACATTGAAACTTTCAAATCGAGTTATTCAAGTTGTTTTCCTCTTGAAAACCTGAAAATTATCATCTAATGATTTTATCAAAAATAATGTAAATCAACATCAAATATTACTAATGTTTCATAATTTTTTTTCATTCGTAAATAATTCAGAACTTTCATTTAATATCCATATTCTTTTCTTTCATATACTTATCTTAACTTTCACATTTACTTTCATAGCCCAATGTATATGTAAAAGAATGCAAGGTACGTGAGTTAGACAAGTGTGTGCAATAAGCACTTCACGATGCTAACATCATAATCAGAATATGCACTCCAAGTACATTCATATCATTTGCACCAACAGTGGTACACATATACACAAATGTACCAGAACAAAATCAGAATCACTCCACCTCATGGCATGCCAATTGTACCTACGACTCTCAATGCAACATACAAAGGGCTTTTAGATCAATATTATATCCATATAATAATCAACCTTTCCATATCAGAATCAATTTCCATTTATCATCATAAAAATCATAACATGGGCAGTTCATACCCGAAATAATCCATAATTAGAGTATAAATATCATATAAATTACTTTGGCCAAATCATGCTCTAAAATAAATTCAATTAACATTTCTAAAAATTGTTATATAAATATTTCATCACATAAATCATTCTTTTATATTATAATCAAAAATTCATTTGAATATCTTTTCAGATAATATCATATAAAAATATATTGGGTAATCTCATACCCGAAAATCATTAATAAATCTTTAAATAAGCTTTTAAAAATAATCCATATTTATAATTAAATCATACTTTAAAATAATAACACGAGGTTGACTTATTGTAAGTCTTCCTCAATTAGAATAGTCAAATAAATAAATTGGACTCACTATCGAACATTTTCTACGATAATCTTTTCAATCTCGTACTTTTTCCTTCCCTTTCAAATCACTTGGATCACTAGATTTATTGTGGTCTGGCAAAATCATATAATAACATAAAAGATTCAAACTATATGTTCGTGTCGTACTAACATAAACTAAACTTAGTAATATAAAAGTCTATATAAATAAAATCAATACTTAATCGATATATAACTAAATCATGTTTCCATCATAATTTCAAACTTCCCAAAATACTCATTCGATTCCATAAATATTATTTTCATCATCACCCCTTCTACTTTTAACAAGTTTGCATTCAAGTTACTAATTATGAATTCTTTTTAGAATTCATATCAACCTTTTTCATTTAATTCATAATGCTCCTTCACCATTATGAGCATTTCACATAATTTACTAAAATTTCCAACACCTTGATAATATACTAAATTCAATACCTTAACATTCAAAAGCTTGCAGTTTCATCATCTATTTCCTTAGACTTTTCGAATTCAATGACCTACTTTAATAAACTTGCAATTTGATCCCAAACCAATATTTAAACTCTAAAAATCAGTACGCTAATAATTTTCAGGCATTGAAATTTTCTTAACAAAATAATACCATCACTATTAAAAACTCACAATTAAGTCCCAACTATTGAGACTATTACAATTCTATCATCATACTTAATCAAATTTGTACTTTGATCCTTAATCATTAATCTAACTTAAAATTACAACATTTCAATATTAAAATTAAACGTTGAACACCCCAATTAGTACATTTATGCAATAATGTCCCACAATTCTCAAAACTTGTAAAATGGCTCTTTTTCTATTTCAAGCTTCAAAATTGATCAAAATCAATCTCCAAATCACATAGAACACATATAATATCAATTCTAGATCATAAGAAATTTTTCAATATTCCCCTAATTTTTTTCTTCATGGTTGAATATTCTATGTTGTCTAGGGCTTGATTTTCATTCAATTTCAAGCATGAATTTAACTTTCTTGCATCAAGTTCATGCTATTCTAATCATCACAACATCAAATTAAATCAAAATCCAATCATCCTCTAAAAACTCTCACTTGACCGAACTTTCTAGATAGCTTTACACTTGATTTTAATCATCACACATGCTTTAGAATTAATCTAAAACATCAATAACATAATAATCTTTCATCAATTCTTTAAAATCCACAAACACTTCAAAACCCTAATTTTCAATCTAACCATATAAGCTAGTTCACCATGTAATATTTATACCAGATGATAGATAATTTCATGTAGATTAATTATCTATCTAATAGCTTCATTCAAAAATCAATTGAATAAGCTTAAAAATAGAAATGAAAAACTCTCTCATACCTTCAATGAAGTTCATCGATGGTTGGAGAAGAAAGTGCTAAAATTTTCATAATTTTTCCTTCAATTATCACATTAAATACTTGGCTTGTTTCTAATGTAATTGAATTTAAATTCAATTAATAAAAAAATTTCAATTTCACGCTTAATGAAACAACAAAAATTGACTTTCCAACTTTATCCTTGGAAATTTTTAAAAATTATAATTTAGTCACTAAATTTGCATTATTCAGCCTAATATGATAAATTAACTTCAATTCCACTTATCCATGCTAAATTTTACTGAACTAAAATATGGAAATAATATTTGAAACCCTTATCTACCATTCTTCAAATTTTCGTAAAATTCTGATTCAATCTGATTATCTGATTTCTATACTGAACTTTATCTCTTTATAGCTTTTAATACAAATCCCTTACCAAAAATTAGATTCCCACAAAAAATATTGTTTTAGTCCAAACTATTCATTTAAGGGAAAAAATATAATTTTTAAAAATTAAAATTTTGTTCCCTAAACTTTTACAAAGTTTATACTTTATCCACCAAACTTCGAAAACTTACATTTTAGCCACTAACCAAAATTTAGGGTATTACATAAAATGTAATCCATACATCACATAATATTTGACCAATACATAATCATATCTTTAAGCATATGTCCTGTGAAACAACAAATAATGACTCACTAAAGTAAGTCAAACAAATAGCTTGTTATATTTCTTATCACAAGAACATGATCATGTTATTGTTTGGTCCAATGTATGCAATACACACAAAAAACAAAGAAATTTGGTGTTCACAGAATCAAGGATGATCAATCTTTCGAGATGAGTTACTAGCACAACTTTCCTGACTCATATGTATGGTGGAAATGGGCATCCATCTAACAACATGTCCTTGTGAAGGTTGAGTTGATGTTAAAATTGGCCTTGAAGTTGTTCTCTCTTGATCTTTTGTTGGAGTGATTCTATATTGACTTGTTGTTTGGATGGATATTCATCTAATAACATGAACCTGTGAAGGTTTCATTAGTGTTAGAGTTGATCGTGGGAGGTTCTATCTTGACTTGTTGTTGGGGTAGTTTTAGCTTAGCTTGTTATTGGGGAAATTCTAGCTCTTCTAATATGCATCAAAACATGAATAATAAGCTATTCAACTAAGCAGCCAACTCATGTGCAAAAAAGTTTGATTAGAAAAGGGATAATGAGATTTACTGTATTTTTTTAACTCTAGCAGTTCTTGTAGCATATGTGATTATTTGTCCAAGTTTTTGGTATTGCCATCAACTTTTCTTTTACATGTTCTAATATTATGTCCACTTCCTCCATATTTTTTTATAAAATGTCTGAAGCCTTTATTTAACATCCTACCAAATAGATGTGGTGTTTCATCAGTCTCCCATTTTTCATTTCTTGTGTGATCTTTTTAGAGATCTTTGAAAGACAATTGAGAAGATAGAATCCAATATTTCTTCAGGAGCCCATTGTTTTTCACCCCCACTATATTGATCAAATGAGAGTAAATAACCTTTTGAATCGACACAAATTACTAATGGTAAATATATATTTTTGTTTATCTTTAATTGAAAAAATAAAAAAAAATCATGCACACATGAAATGCCTACATAAAATAAGATTTGCTTAATATAAAAGGATAAACTACATAAAGAAATTATAACTAAATGAATAAAACAAAACAAATATCATGTACACAGGATGTACTTCAATATTTTCTTTTAAACTTGTTATTTCCTATTTTTTACAGGAGTATATACAATCTTGAATATTTACTGAATGTTGGATAGAAATACTATAAAAACCTTATACATGTTCCATCAGCCTAAATGGGCCAACAACTGTATGAAACAAATTAACAGTTAGCATAATTTTAATAAATGATTTTAATATTTTAAGGGTAAATTACACAATTCCTCACTGTATTATACTCTCTCTCCTATTTTCCTCACCAAACTTTCAATTTTTCTATTTTGCTCACTGAATTTTACAAATTGAATAATTTTGCACACTCTCTCGTTTTCTCTCTAATAGTTAATGATGTGGCATTTTTTATTATTATTAAATATAAAATCATTACAAAAACAAAATAAAAATAGGTGGTTGGATGCCACCGTCGACCGTCGTAGATGGTGGCTATTTAGTCCCAAATGGGATGGGTCGTTCGCCTTGATGCCATGAGTTCAAATCTGACCTCTATTTTGTCAGGAATTGCTCCAAAGTCCATGAATTTGAGATTGAAAGTGAGAAAACCGAAACGTTTCAGTCCTAATTCACAGGTTTTGGGATATTTTTCGATGAAACAACTACCAGATTCGGACTCAGCGGTCGAGACAAACCGACACATCCCATTTTGGGACCAAACGGCCACCGTCTACGATGATCAACAGTAGCCAAAATGACAATGACGTGGTGACCAATGGAGAGAAAATAGAGAAGAGAATAAAAATGGTAAATTACACCATGAGTCATTAAACTTTACTCTCTCTCATATTTTACTCACCAAAAGGACTTTGTTTTAAAGTATATATGAGTTTTTCAAAATGACGTTGTTTTGATTCTCGTGCCACATCATAACTCTGGTAAAAGGTTAACGGCAGAGTGAACAAAATGATTCAATCTATAAAGTTCAGTGAGCAAAATAGAAAAATTGAAAGTTGGGTGAAGAAAATAGAAGAAATTATAGTACAGTGAGGAACGGTTTAATTTACCCTACTTTTAATTTACTAGTTATTACTATGTGCTAGTGATGTTGTATGATTTAGTTTTTTCTAAATTTTAGGGCATAGAAGTTCAATCCACTTTTCAGCTTGATCATTTGTTTTATTAAGTCTTTGCATCAACTTTGTTCTTATGGACTCTACTAATATAATGATAAATTTATCTCTAGCTTCAGGTATTAATTGATCCATAGCAATAGTACTAATTAGTAAAAAATTGTATTTGAAAAATAATCGATTTACAATTAGACTAATTAATTTATTAAAACACTCATAATTATTATTTAGAAGCATATCTGACTTGCATCTGAAAGAAAAGTGTGACTTTGACCATTGTCTAAAATCTTTAAGTGATAACCATATTCAAGTAGTTTTTGATAAAACTTATAAAATTTATCAATGACAGATTAATTATAATGGAACTCCCTAACATATTGAAACACAAGTCTTAACACACCTTCAATTAATCCATCGTAGATTAGAAATCCCTAAATATGTTGCCCTTATTGCTTTCTACAACTGATCATTGCAATAATTTTCTAGCAAATCCATTAATTTTACAGTTACAAGTGTCTAACACATGTTATGTGCTCTAAATAGGGGTATAGTTCTGTCACAACTTTCATTTTATCATATACATACGAAAACAAAATTTTAATAGGCAAATTAAATTACAAAATAAAATTATCAAAACAATAAAAAAAATTAAGGCATATATTATGTTTATCATTCATGAAGCTGAAACTATGAGAATTACTTATTTTCAAATCATTTCCTAGTATTTATAGAAACTAGCACCAAGATGATTTATTATCACTCGCTACAATCATAACAGCTATTAGATAAATTAAGTCATTTGCATCTATCCTAATAGCTGTAAACAAATGCCCCTGATAATAACAGTTCAAGTGACAACCCAAACCAATAATGGGCTATAACCTGCCTTGATGTAATACCCAAAATTTGGTTAGTGACTAAAATATAAGTTTTGAAAGTTTTTTGGCCAAAGTATAAATTTAAAAACTTTAGGGACCAAAAATATAATTTTTATTTTTGACCCATAAATGAATAATTTGTCCAGAAAGTAACATTTTCGTGGGAATCAGAATTTTGATTCAGGATTTGTATTAAAAGTTATAAATCAGTAAAGTCTGGTAAGAAATCAGATTATCGGGTCGAACTAAAATTTTACTAAATTTTGATGGTAGATAAAGGTTGGAAATATTATTTTTCATATTTTTTAATAGTGAAATTTAATGTGGATCAGGGGAATTGAAGTTCATTTTCATATTTGGTCGAAAATTAGGAAATTTAGTGACTAAATTGCAATTTTTTAAAATTGCATGGAAAAAGTAGAAAGTTAGCTTAAGTTTGGTTCATCTTTGACTATGAAATATTATAATGGAAGATATTTCAATGGAAAATTGTAATTATCATGATTCATTATTGGCAAATTTGGGATTTATGATTAAATAAATTTTAAATTCATTTAAATTAGAATTAAGCAAAGTGATATTTTTTAGGACATTTCAATAAATTTTCAGACATTTTTTCAAGCTTGGCCGAAACCTCTATAGCCACCAAGGTGAGAATTTTGTTTTGATTTTTAAACTTCTATGGTTGATTTTTGGATTAAGCCATTAGATAGAGAAGTAATCCTCTTGAAATTCTATATCATTTGGTATAAAAATTACATAGAAATTATGTTTGGATAATGAGTTTCATAATTTGGATGATTGAAGAACATGCTTGAAATTGAAGAGTTGGTGGATAATTTTTATGTTATTGATGTCGTAGATTAATTCTAAAGCATGAATGATGATTAAAATCAAGTGTATAAGCATATATGAAATACAACCATGGCTAGGGTTTATGGAGTTGATTGAATTTTGATTGAATTTGATGTTGTGATGATTGGAATAACATGAATTTGATGTAAGGAGGTTGTATCATGCTTGAGATTGAATGAAAAGTTCACCCTAAATGCTTCTATAGGTTCGGTCATAGGAAGAATTTATGTGGAAAATGTTAAAAAAATTCCTATGGTCTACAATTGATATTAGATGTGTTCTACAGGCTTTATAGATTGAACTGGATCAATTTAGAACCTTGAGATAGTGAAAGGACCATTTTGCATGTTTTGGAAATTTGACACATTGATTAGTAATTGTACAATTATAGGTATTCAATGTTAATATTTAATTATTGAATGTTAAAAGTTTAAGTTAGAATGTTGGTTTGGGACTAAAGTGCAAATTTGGTGAAATTCCATAGTGGAATTCGAATGGACTTGGTAGTTAAGGATTTGATTGTAAGTTTGCAAATGTGATGGTACTATTTGAGCATGACACTACAATGCTGGAAATTATTACTTGAATGTTGAATTTGAAGTT
The DNA here is from genome assembly GCF_006381635.1 of Hibiscus syriacus. NCBI lineage: Eukaryota > Viridiplantae > Streptophyta > Magnoliopsida > Malvales > Malvaceae > Hibiscus > Hibiscus syriacus. The sequence continues at coordinate 1,046,003 of NW_024062640.1, forward strand.
TGAGTATTTATTTGGGATCAAATTACAAGTTGGTAAAGTTAATAGTTGAATTCGAAAAGGCTAGGAAAATTAAGGATGAAATTGCAAGTACTCAAATGTTAAAGTATTAGATTGGGTATATTATTTACATGCTGGAATTTTAATGTTTGATTTGAGATAAATGGAATTGATGAAGGATCATTTTGAGCTAAATGGAAAAGTTGATATGAATTCTAAAAAGAATTCATAAATAGTGATTTAAATACAAAGTTTATGAAAGTTGAAGAGTTAATTATGAGAATGAATATTTATGGAATAGATAGTTGTTTTTGAAAAGGTTGAAGTAATCATCGAATAGTGATTCAATTTTATATCGATTAAATATCGATTTTTATTTTATATAATTTTATATTATTAAGTTTAGGTTATGTTCGTATAATACTAACATATAGTTTGAACACTTTGTCTTCTGTTTGTGATGTTGTACAGACTACAACAAACGTTGCGATCCTAGCTATTTGAAACGGAAGGAAAAAGCATGTGACTAAAATCATATTGTAGAAAATGTTTAGTAGTGAGGTAAAGGTGAGTATAATTTCTTTATTTAATTATTCTAATTGAGGAAGAATTGCGATAAGTGAACCTCGTATGATTTCTAAAGTATGATTTGATTCTAATTATGGAATATTTCCATAACACTTATATAAAGGTTTTATGAATGATTTTAGGGTATGAACTCCCCAAGTTATGATTTTTATAATGATGAATTGAAAATGAATCTAAAATGAATATAATATGATCTGAATATAATATGATCTGAAAGCCCATTGTATGTTGCATTGAGAGTCATAGGTACACTTCGTATGTCATGAAGCTGAGTATTTTGATTCTGATTTGGTACATTTGTGTACAATATGTATTGCACCGTTAATGCAAATGATATGATTGCACTTAGAGTGCATATTTTGATTCTAATGATAGCACCTGGAGCGCTTAGTGCAGACATATGTCTGACTCACGTACCTTGCATTCTCATAAATACACATTGGGTTATGAAAATGAAATATGAAAGTTCTAAAATGTGTCTGAATGGAAAAGGTTATGAAATAATTATTATGTCTAATGTTGATTATCATGATTTTGATAAATCATGAGATGATGATTTTCACGTTTCTGATGAAGAAAGTGGTTTAAATGAATCAGTTTGAAAGTTCAATGATTTTATTTAATTACATTTTAATGTTTTGAAGTATTTATGATATTTGTTATGTTCTATCTCACTTGAATTATTGCTGCCTCACTAAGTTTTACTTAGTGCGTGATGATTTTCATGCATAGGTTTAGATAAAGAAAAGACTTGAAGTGAGGAGCCTCCTGAGTATCTTTTGGAAATAGTACTTACCGACAGTATCAGTAAGACATTTATGATGTTCTTTTGTCTTTTAGTGGCATGTATATTATATATGTCTATTTGTTTTGATGGTTTTATTTAAAATGGTCTATAATAATAAATTATGACTGTAGCACCCGAATTTCGGGTCAGTAGTTCATGTCAACCCAAGACCCATGAGTCAAGCCCATTAGATCTTCTAAACCAGTGTAGACCAGGTCTCAAGGTTGGCCCAAGAGCTAAAGCTACGCGGTGGTTTTAATTTGGGTTTTAAAAGTGAGGGGCCAAGAGTGTAGTTTACCCATTTATTATTTTAATGGATAGAAATCCCCTTATTCTAAGAGGTTTCACGTGAAACCCAAGCTTCCCAAGCACTCTTCATTTGCTCTTCTCTTCTTCCTTCTTTTTTTTTCTCTCCAAGAGATAACCAAAGGTAGAATTTTGAGATTTCCAAGTCTATTTGAAGCAACCAAGGTATGAATCTTAATCTTCATTCCTCAAGCTTCATTTTAATCCCCAAATCTTAGGCTTTGGTTAAGGGTTTAAAACAGGGTTTTAAGGAAGGTTAAGGGAATCAAAGGATTCAAGTTTATTATAGTAAAATTGAGTTTTTTGGGGGTATCCTTAATATTTTTTTAATCCTTAGATAAGTAGTAATCCCTTTTCTTACCTTTTTAGCTAAGGAAGTGGGTAATCCAAGTTGATTTGAGAGGAGTTTTAGCAACCAAGGAAGCCAGGTAACACACTCACAGCTTCATAATCGATTTTGGATTATTGGAAATGAGTTTTATCTTGAGAGCTTTGGTTGACGCTTATTAGATTAGTTTCTTGGAAGAATATATTTTTATTTGGTTATTTAACTTGTTTAAAGCCCTTTTATGATGCATTCTATCATGTATAACTTATATTGGTCAATAAGAAATGTTGTAATGGTTTTGTGAGGGTTTGAAATGTTTAAACGGGTAAAAATTTGAAGTTGCATAAGAGGTTTTAAAACCCCCTATGGCTAGTTTCAAAACCTTTTGTCTAGAATGTAAATTTTCAGAAAGGTTTCGAAATCTCTATAGTAGGTTTTGAAACCCCCTGCCTAGTCCCTAAAAATTTATACTGAGGGTTAGAAACCTCTATAGTAGGTTTCAAAGCCCTACCTGGTTTTGGCCAAATAGGCCTAGGAAGGTACACGGATAGCCGTGGACTTATAGTATGCTTTTAAATGGAATAATTTCTAATAAAATGATAAGTGAGAATGAAATAATGTTAATTGCCACTAGAAATGACTTAAACTAGGGCGACATAAAACTAGCCTTGTTTGATGCTCAGGAAATGATTCGGGCACCCGAGTTCCTTTAGAGAAACTAGCAGTGTCGAAAGTATATATTCAATCTAGATATCCATAGGGAGTATGCAAGCACTATAAGTTGACTAACTAAGGCCAAGGCTTGACACTCGCAAAGTATGGGTTAGTCGAGGCTGTGGTGTCTGATTCTGAGATTCTGAGGGCCTCATCCTTGGTAGACTAGAGGGGTGTGTGAGCTTCGAGATACAGAACCCTCAATCGTACCATGATGTCTACCATAGAGTAGAGAGTGAGTATACTTGTATACTCACTAGAGCAAAGCAGTAAACTTGATAGCTTGATCCTTTCAGTGATAAACTTTTAGTATGATCCAGTTGTTAGTATGGCACTGAGCTAGTTATCTCAGCCTTTGGAATTTGTTTACCTACGCAGATTAGGTGGAGCAACCGATAAGCTTTAGAGTGATCGAGGTCTAGACCAGAGCAGATCAGAGTACGTCTCGGCGTTTTAAAGGGCATGTATATTTATGAACCTTATTATAAAGTTAAGTTATAAATATATTTTTAAGTCGGTTTGTATAATTATTTTCGAATGTAAATATTATTTTGGGAGCTCCATAGTGTACAATTTAATTATATTTTTATAGTTGATTTTATAAAGAAAATAGTCGCTTTTTTAGTAAAAGAAATGAGAAAAAGTTTGGTTAGCCACTCTAGTGGTTCCATGTAGCATCCTAATCGGCCGACTGTGTGTGGTACTAGTCTAGGGTGTTATACTTAATGGTATCAAAGAAATGTTTAGGCATTCCTAGGACCCGCGGGTCAGTGTCGGTAAAGAGTTTATGAGTATATACACCCTAAAGAGTTATGTCATACTTTTGTATCTGTAATAGTAGTAGTAATTCCTCGTTTTCCTCTTAATCTCATATTTTAGATATGGATTAGCCCAGGACATAATAGAGAGGGTATAAACGAGAGTATAGCTTCTTTTATTTGATGATTTAGGAGATGAGTTCGTCCCAGATTCAGAATTTAAAGGGCCCGAGGGCGTGGGGTAGATAAGGAGAACATCTTTAGAAATCTATCTTCTACCTTGGAGCATATAGCTAGACCCCTTCCTAGGACACCTGCTACTCTACCGGTTTAGCTAGCCCAACTATTTCCTCCAGTATTAGCACCTTATGAAACCTAATAGAGAGGCTCTGAAGGTACCATTACCATCGATTTCTTTGGGTTAAGAGATGATTATCCTATCACAGCTGACCAATGGTTAAGAGAAACCCTTATGACTCTTCATTAGCTACGTATCTCCCACGAGGGAATGCTAGTGTGGGTAATCTTCTTGTTGAAAGGTGACACAATAGATTAGTAGGAGACCTTTGAGATGTCGTTAAAGCCTAAGCATCCTACCTGGGACTTATTTTTGGAGTAATGCTGTCAAAATTATGTCGGAGAGGCTCACATGGATGCAATAAGGGATTAGTTTGCTAAGTTAACCCAGGAAGATATATATGTTTTCGAGTATGAGGTAGAGTTCCTCCGGTTGAGTACGTACGCCCAAAGTTTCTCTTCTCAAAGCATCATCGATGTAAACAGTTCAGGGAAGGTCTTCATCTGGAAATCTTGACTCACTTAATTACTAATCCCCGCGAGTTTTTACCGAGCTAGTTCGTCAGAAAAAGAAAGTAGAGAGAATTGTAGGAAGGAAAACATCAGAAAAATGTGCCATTTCTGGTCTAGGTAGAGATGTGGTCGAGTCAGCAGAACCATCCTCACTATCCAAGAGAGTGAGGGAGTCTCAAGGGTTAAAAAGAGACCCAGTAGGTCAGTCTAGCAGATCGATGTAGAGTTTGGCCGGGAGTGGGAGTAAGACCAGTTAGCGTGGGAGGCCATTGTCTATCGTACCAGTGGCTAGTTTGAGGGATCATCGAGAGTGACTTCTCATCCAGATGTTCTCTCTATGGTATGAGACACTCAAGAGTTTGCAGGTTTAGGACCAAGGGTTTTTACCGTTGTGGATCCTTGGACTATTTTCCCCGATATTGTCCATAACCTCATGATGTAGCTCTCGTGTCGACCCAACAGTTAGCTCCAACAGTTTAGAGGGGCAGAGGATCTCAAAGAAGAGGGAATTCTTTTGTTCAGGCCGATAAGGGTGTAGTTCAGTCTAAAGCTAGCATGGAGCGTAGAGTTACGACCTGTCAGTTTATAATCCTAGCTCAGGAGGATGATGGTGTAGCTCATGTGATCTCAGGTATCCTTACCATATTTCCTATTCCAGTTACCACCCTAGTCAACCTACTGTTCAGCTCTTAAGATAGATGTTATAGTGGTTAAGGTTAGTCATAGATGCCCAGTAGATATTTAGTGAAAACCTTTCTCTAGGGAAATTTTGGGGACTAAATTTATTGTAAGATGGGAGAGTTGTAACACAACAAATTCTGGGTCAGTAGTTTAGGTCAACCTGAGACCCATGAGTCAAGCTTATTAGACCTTCTAAACTAGTTTAGACCAATATTTGAGGGTATTGGGCTCAAGGTCGGCCCAAGAACTAAAGTTAAGTGGTGGTTTTAAGTTGGGTTTTAAACGTGAGGGACCAAAAGTGTACTTTACCCATTTATTGTTTTAATGGATAGAAACCCCCTTATTTCAAGAGGTTTCACATGAAACCCAAGCTTCTCAAGCACTATTCATGTCATATTCTCTTCTTCTTTCTTTTTCTCTCTCCAAGAGTCAACCAAAGTTAGAAGCTTTTTGAGATTTTCATGTCTAGTTAAAGCAACCAAGGTAAGAATCCTAATCTTCACCCCTCAAGCTTCATTTAAAGCCCTAGATCTTATGTTTTAGTTAAGGTGTTAAAATGGGTTTTTAAGGAAGGTTAAGAGAATCAAAGGATTTAAGTTTATTATAGTAAATTTGAGTTTTTTGGGGTATCCTTAACCTTGTTTTAAGCCTTAGATAAGTAGTAATCTATATTCTTACATTTTTTAGCTAAGGAAGTGGGAGAAAGTTCAAAGGTAAGGGGTAATTCTAGTTGATTCAAGAGGAGTTTTAGTAACCAATAAGCCAGGTAACACACTCAAAACTTCATAATCAATTTTGGGTTATTAGAAATGAGTTTTAGCTTGAGAGTTTTGGATACCCGAGTTCTTTAGAGAAGCTTGGGAAATGATTCGGACACCCGAGTTCTTTAGAGAAATTAGAAGTGTCGCAAGTATAGATTATGTCTGGATATCCTTAGGGAGTGCGCAAGGGACTTTAAGCTTGCTAACTAAGGCCAAGGCCTGACACTTGCAAGGAGTGGGTTAGTCGAGGGTGTGGTGTCTGATGTAGAGATTATGGGGCCTCATACTTAGTAGACTAGAGGGGTGTGTGAGCTTGGAGATGCAGAACCCTCAGCCTCACCTTGATGTCTACCATAGAGTAGAGAGTGAGTATACAAGTATTCTCACTAAAGCAAAACAATAGACTTGATAGCTTGAGCCTTTCAGTGATGCATTTTTAGTATGATCCAGTTGTTAGTATGTCACTGAGCTAATTAGCTTGGCATTTGTAATTTGTTTCCTTACACATATTAGGTGGAGTGAGGAGTTTTAGAGTGACCGAGTTCCAAACCAGAACAGATCAGAGTATGTCTTAGCGTTTTGAAGGGCATGTATATTTATGAACCCTATTATAAAGTTGAGTCATAAATGTATTTTTAAGACGGTCTATATTATTATTTTTGAATGTAAATATTTATTTTAGGAGCTCTCTAGAGTACATTTTAATTATATTTTTATAGTTTATTTTTACAAAGAAAATAGTCGTTTTTAAGTAAAAAAAAATGAGAAAAAGTTTGGTTAGCCACTCTGGTGGTTCCGTGTAGCATCCTAATCGATCGATTGTATATCGTACTGGTGTAGGGTGTTGCATTTAGTAGTATTAGAGAAAAGTTTAGGCATTCCTAGAACCCACGAGTCAATTTCGGTAAAGACTTTGTAACAATACATGCCCTAAAGAGTTATGTACTACTTTTGTATCTGTAATAGTAATATTAATTCCTCGTTTTCTTCTTAATCTCATATTTTATATATGGATGAGATCCTAGGCCACATTAGAGAGGGTAGAGATGAGAGTATAGTTTCTTTAGCTGGTGATTTAGAAGATGAGTTCGTCTCAGACTCAGAGTTTGAAGAACTCGAGAGCTCGGGGGTAGATGAGGCGCACTTCTTAAGAAATCTGACTTCTACCTTAGAGTATATAGCTAGATCCCTTCTTTGGACACCTGCTACCCCACCTATTCAGCCAACCCAACCAGTTCCTTCGATTGTAGCACCTCAAGAAACCCAGTAGAGAGGCTTCGGAAGTACCAGACCACTGATTTCTTTGGGTTAAGAGATGATGATCCTATCGTAGCCGACTAGTGGTTAAGAGAAACACTTAAGACTATTCGTCAGTTACATCTAACCCCTAAGGTAATGCTAGAGTGCGTCATCTCCTTGCTGAAAGGTGACGTGATAGATTGGTGAGAGATCATTGAGATGTCGTTAGAGTCTGAGAGACCTACCTGGAACCAATTTTTGGAGAAGTTTCATCAAAACTATGTTGGAGAGGCTCACATGGATGCAATGAGGTATTAGTTTGCTCAGTTAACTCAAGGAGATAGATATATTTTCGAGTATGAGGTAGAGTTTCTTCGATTGAACACGTACGCCCCTGAGTTGGTCTCGTCAGAGTATCATCGCTGTAGAAAGTTTAGGGAATGTCTTCGTCTGGACATCTTGACTCACTTAGCTACTAATCCTACATGAGTTTTTGCCAATCTAGTTTGTCAGGCAAAGGCAGTAGATAGGGTTATAAGAAGGAAAGTAGCAGAAGAATGTTCCACCTCTGGTCGAGGTAGAGACGTGGTCGAGTCAGCAGAACCATCCTCACCATCCAAGAGGCCAAGGGAGTCTCATGGGTTTAGGAGAGACCCATCAGGTCAATCTAGTAGATCGGTGCAGAGTTCGGCCGAGAGTGGGAGTATGACCATTCAGCACATGAAGCCATTGTCTATCGTACCAGTAGTTAGTTTAGGGGATTATCGAGAGTGCATTCTTAGCCCAGTTGTTCTCTCTATGATAGGAGGCACTAAGGAGTTTTCAGGTTTGGGACCAGGGGTTGTTATCGTTTTGGATCCTTGGACAATTTTCTCTGAGATTGCCCAGAAGCTTAGGATGTAGCTCCCGTTTTTACCCAACAGTTAGCTCTGACAGTTCAAAGGGGTTGAGGATCTCAGAGAGGAGGGAGTTCTTCTGATCAGGTCAGTAGGGGTATAGTTTAGTCAGAAGCTAGCATGGAGCTTAGAGTTACGGCCTGTAAGTTTGTGATCCAAGCTCAGGAGGATGAGGATATAGCTGATGTGATCTCATGTATCCTTACCCTATTTCCTATTCTAGTTACCACCCTAGTCGACCTAGTGTTCAGCCCTTAAGATTAGATATTCTAGTGGTTAAGATCAGTCATAGATGCCTAGTCTAGATTTAGAGTGAAAACCTTTCTCTAGGGAAATTTTGGGGACGAAATTTCTTGTAGGATGTGAGAGTTGTAACACTATAAATTTTAGATCAGTAGTTCGGGTTAACCCAATACGCATAAGTCAAGTCCGTTAGATCTTCTAAACCAGCTTATACTATAGTTTGAGGGTATATTAGGCTCAAATTTGGCCTAAGAGCTAAAGCTAAGTGGTGGTTTTAAGTTGGGTTTTAAAGGTGAGGGACCAAAAGTGTAGTTTATCCATTTCTTGTTTTAATGGATAAAAACCCCTTATTTTAATAGGTTTCATATGAAACCCAAACTTCCCAAGTACTCTTCATTTCCTTTTCTCTTCTTCCTTCTTCTTTTTCTCTCCTAGAGCCAACCAAAGGTAGAAGATTTTTGAGATTTCCAAATCTTAGGTTTTGATTAAGGTTTTAAAATGGGTTTTTAAGGAAGGTTAATGGTATCAAAGGATTCAAGTTTATTATAGTAAATTTGAGTTGTTTAGGGTATCGTTAACCATGTTTTAAGCCTTAGATAAGTAGTAACCCATTTTCCTATTAGATAAGTAGTAAGTCCTTTTTTTACCTTTGTTTAGCTAAGGAAGTGGGAGAAAGTTCAAAGGCAATGGGTAAAGAAAAGTGAATCCTAGTTGATTAGAGTAGTTTTAGTTGCCAAGGAAGCCATGTAACACACTTACAACTTCATAATATCGATTGTGAGTCATTAGAAATAAATTTTAGCTTAAGAGTTATGGTTGAAGGTTGTTGGTTTAGTTTCACGGTAGATTCTAGCTTATGGTCTTATTTAACTTGTTTAAAGCCCCTTTATGATCTATTTTATCATGTATTACTTATATTGGCGAATTGGGAATGTTGGAACGATTTTGTGAGGGTTTTGAAGTGTTTAAACGGGTAAAATTTTGAAGTTGTAAAAGAGGATTCGAAACCCCCTATATTTGGTTTCGAAACCTTGTGTCCAAAATGTAAATTTTTAGAAAGTTTTTGAAACCTCTACAGTAGGTTTCGAATCCCCCTGCCTACACACTAAGAATTTATGCTGAGGCTTAGAAACCTCTATAGTAGATTTTTAAACCCCTACCTAATTTTAGGACAAAAAGGCTTAGAAAGGTACACAACTGGACGTGGACTTATAGTATGCTTTTAAATGGGATAATTTCTAATAAAATGATAAGTGAGAATGAAATAATAATTATTACAACTAGAAACGATATAAATTAAGGTGACATAAAACTAGCCTTGTTTGATGCTCAGGAAACGATTCAGACACTCGAGTTCCTTTAGAGAACCTACCAGTGTCAAAAGTATAGATTTAGTCTGGATATCCTTAGGGAGTGCGCAAGGCACTTTAAGATGAGTAACTAAGACCAAGGCCTGACACTCGCAAGAGGTGTGTTAGTTGAGGGTGTGGTGTCCGATGCAGAGAATTCAAGGGCCTCATCTTCGGTAGACTAGAGGAGTGTGTGAGCTCTGAGATACAGAACCCTCAGCAACACCATGATATCTATCATAGAGTAGAGAGTGAGTATACAAGTATAATCACTAAAGCAAAGTAGTATATTTGATAGCTTGAGCCTTTCAGTGATGCACTTTTAGTATGATCCAATTGTTAGTATGGAACTGAGCTAGTTATCTCAGTGTTTGGAATTTTTTTCCTTATGCATATTAGGTGGAGAAGCCGAGGAGCTTTAGAGTGAACGATGTCCAGAATAGAGCAGATCAGGGTAAGTCTCAGCATTTTGAAGGGCATGTATATTTATGAACCCTGTTATTAAGTTGAGTCATAAATATATTTTTATGTTTATATGTATTATTATTTTTTAATGTAAATATTTATTTTGGGAGCTCCTTAGTGTACAATTTAATTATATTTTTTATAGTTTATTTTATAAATAAAATAGTCATTTTTAAGTGAAAGAAATGAGAAAAAGTTCGGTTAGCCACTCTAGTGGTTCCGTGTAGCATCTTAATCGATCGACTGTGTGTTGAACTGGTCTAGGATGTTACAAGGACCATTCTATTTTGGCTTGACTTAGTTATATCCTAAAGTATGAATGAATAGTGTATATATATAGTATTATGGTATACACATATATTTAAAATGGTTTTTAAATTAAGCAATGTTTAGACAGTTTATACAGATTATAAAACAACACTGATCTGCCTAATTGATGCCTAAAATTGGTTTTTGATTTAGATGATAAATTATTATTTTATGATTATAAATGTTCTATTAAATAGATTTAAATTGTTAAATGGAAGTTTTATAATGGAACAAAATTTTAAAGGTTTATGTACAAAGAATGTTTGAAATGTTAGTATAACATCTTTAACTCGTATTTTGAGACATATACAGGTTATGGGTGTTACATTTATTGGTGAAGATAAAGACTTTGAAGTTAAATACGATATATGTTTATATTATCGAGGACGAGTTTTTATTCCTAATGATGAAGAATTGAAGAAAGATCTTCTTTCTGAAGCTCATTATAGTCTTTTGACAATGCATCCAGAAGAATATAAAATGTATCAAGATCTAAATAGCTGAAACTAGTGGGAAAGTATGAAAAGGGTTATAATTGAGTTTGTATCCAAATGTTTGACATGTCCACATGTAAAAGCATAGCATTAGGTGTCATCTAGTTTGTTGTAACCTATTTCCATTCCTAAGTGGAAATGAGAAATAGATACCATGGATTTCATGATAGGATTACCTTTGACATCCCATAAGAAAGATTCGATTTGGGTGATTGTGGATACATTAACTAAGATCGCAAACTTTATTCCAGTTCGAGAAAATTACTCAATGGATAAGTATGTTGAGTTATATATCAAAGATATTTTGCGACTTCATGGAGTACATGTCTCGATAGTTTCTGATAAAGACTCAAGGTTTACTTTGAGGTTTTAAAAGTCTTTACAAAAAGCCTTGGAAACTCGAGTGACTGAATTCAATATAGGTTTTCATCCACAATCATATGGTCAGTATGAAAGAACTATTCAGATACTTAAATATATGTTAAGGGCGTGTGTTGTTGATTTTAAAGGATCATGGGAAAAGTATCCTTTATCAGATTTCATTTATGACAATAGTTATCAGTCGAGTATCAAGATGGCTCCTTTTGAAGCCTTATATAGAAGAAAATGTTGGACACCACTGAACTGATATAAGCTGAAAGATCAAGATACAATCAATCTAGATTTGATCAAAGAAGTGGAGGACAAAGTAATGTTATTCTAGACAATCTCAAGATAGCTAGTGATCGACAGAAATCATATGTAGATATGAAGAGAAAAGAAATTGAATATCAAGTCGGTGATAAAGTATTTCTTAAAGTATCACCGTGGAAAAAAGTTTTGAGATTCAGTTGTAAAGAAAAGTTGAGTCTGAGATTCAATGGACCATATGAGATTATAAAAAGAGTTGGTCCAGCAGCTTATCAATTAGTATTGTCTCCAGAGATGGACAAAATTCATAATGTCTTTCATGTATCGATGCTCGAAAGTATAGATCGGATCCTTCAAATGTGATTACACCGGAGGAAATTGAGATCCAACTAGATTTATTGTATGAAGAATAACCATTAAATATCTTAGCTTATGGAGTCAAAGAACTGAGATATAAGACGATTCCACTTGTAAAAGTTCTTTGGCGGAATCATAATATTGAGAAAGCGACTAAGGAATGAGAAGAAGATATGAAAAAGCAGTTTCAACTTATTTTTACTTCAAGTATGTAAATACGTATGAAAAATTTAAAGATGAATTTTCTATAAGGGGGAAGAATTGTAATACCCCAAAATTTGGTTAGTGACTAAAATGAAAGTTTTAAAGGTTTTATGGCTAAAGTATAAATTTTTTAAAGTTTAGGGACCAAAAAGGTAATTTTTAAAAGCTATATATTTTTTACTCGTAAATGAATATTTTTTATCGAAATTAATGTTTTTATGGGAAACAGAATTTTGATTCAGGATTTGCATTAAAAGCTATAAAGCAGTAAAGTCCGGTAAGGAATCAGATAATATAATCTAACCGAAATTTCACTAAAATTTAAAAATGCTAGATAAATGTTGGAAATATTATTTCCATATTTTAGAAAAGTGAAATTTAATGTGGATCAGGGGAATTGAAGTCCATTTTTCATATTTGGTCGAAAATTGGGAAATTTAGTGACTAAATTGTTGTTTTTGAAAATTACATGGCCAAAGTAGAAAGTTAACTTAAGTTTGCTTCATCTTTGACTATGGAATATTATAATGGAAGATATTTCAATGGAAAATTTTAATTATCATGATTCATTAATGGTAAATTTAGGATTTCTCATTAAATAAATTTTAAATTCATTTAAACTAGAATTAAGCCAAGTGTATGTGATATTTTTTGGGAGATTTCAATAAATTTTCAGCCATTTCTTCAAGCTTGGCCGAAACCTCCATAGCCACCAAGGTGAGGATTTTGTTTTGATTTTTAAGTTTACATTGTTGATTTTTAGATTAAGCTATTAGATAGAGAATTAATCCTATTTAAATTCTCTATCATTTGGTATAAAAATTACATGGAAATCATGTTTGGATGATGAGTTTCATAATTTGGGTGGTTGAACAACATGTTTGATTTTGAAGAGTTAATGGAAATTTTTATGTTATTGATGTTGTAGATTAATTCTAAAGCATGAGTAATGATTAAAATTCAGTGTATAAGCATATATAAAAATCCGCCTTGGCTAGGGTTTATGGAGTTGATTGAATTTGATGTTTTGATGATTGGAATAGCATGAATTTGATGTAATGAGGTTGAATTCATGCTTGAAATTGAATGAAAAGTTCACCCTAAATGCTTCTATAGGTTCGCCATAGGGAGAATTTATGGGAAAATGTTGAAAATTTTCCTATGGTCTAGAATTGAAATTAGATGTGTTGTACATGCTTTAGATATTGGATTGGATCAATTTGGAACATTGAGATAGTGAAAGAATCATTTTGCATGTTTTGGAAATTTTGAAACGTTGATGATAAATTGTGCAATTATAGGTATTCAATGTTAATATTTAATTATTGAATGCTGGATTTTAAGTTAGAATATTGATTTGGGACTAACGTTAAAATTTGGTGAAATTCCATGGTGGAATTCAAATGAACTTGGTAGTTAAGGACTTGATTGTAAGTTTGTAAATGTGATGGTACTATTTGAGTATGATACTACAATGCTAGAAATTATTACTTGAATGTTGAATTTCAATTTTGATTATTTATTTGGGATCATATTGCAAGTTGGTAAAGTTAATAGTTGAATTAGAAAAGACTAGGAAACATTAAGGATGAAATTGCAAGTATTCAAATGTTAAAGTATTGGAATGGGTATATTATTTACATGCTGGAATTTTAATGTTTGATTTGAGATAAGTAGAAATGATGAAGCATTATTTTGAGGTAAATGGAAAAGTCGATTTGAATTCTAAAAAGAATTTATAAATAGTGATTTAAATGCAAAGTTTATGAAAGTTGAGGAATTAATGATGAGAATGAATATTTATGGAATTGATAGTTGTTTTTGAAAAGGTTGAAGTAATCATGTAATAGTGATTCAATTTTATATCGATTAAATATCGATTTTTATTTTAAAGAATTTTATATTATTAATTTTAGGTTATGTTCGTATAATACTAACATATAGCTTGAACACTTTGTGTTATGTATGTGATGTCATACAAACTACGACAAACCTTGCGATCCTAGCGATTCGAAAAGGAAGGAAAAAAACACAAGTAAAAGCATATTGTATAAAAAGGTTTTATAGTGAGGCAAAGGTAAGTGCAGTTTATTTATTTATTTATTTTGATTGATGAAGACTTGCGATAAGTCAACATTGTATGATTTTAAAGTATGATTTCTAACGTATGATTTAATTTTGATTATGTAATATTTCCATAATGCTTATATAAAGGTTTTACGAATGATTTTAGGGTATGAAGTGCCTAAGTTATGATTTTTAAAATGATGAATTGAAATGATTCTGATTTGGAAATGTTGATTCTTAAATGAATATAATATGATCTGAAAGCCCATTGTATGTTGCATTGAGAGTCGTAGGTACACTTCACATGACATGAAGTTGAGTATTCTGATTCTGATCTGGTACATTCGTGTACATTATGTATTGCACCATTGGTGCAAATGATATGATTACACTTGGAGTGCATATTCTGATGATAGCACCTGGAGTGATTAGTGCACACATATGTCTAACTCACGTACTTTGTATTTTCTTAAATATACATTGGTCTATGAAAATGAAACATGAAAGTTCTGAAATGTGTATGAATGGAAAAGAATATAAATTGGTTTTTATGTCTTATGTTGATTATCATGATTTTGATAAATCACGAGATGATGATTTTCAAGTTTCTAATGAAGAAAGTGGCTTGAATAAATCGGTTTGAAAGTTCAATGATTTTATTTGAATTACATTTTAATGTTTTTAAGTATTTATGATATTTTTTATGTTCTATCTTTCCTTGAATTATTACTACCTCACTAAGTTTTACTTAGCGCGTGATAATTTTAATGCGTATGTTTAGATAAAGGAAAGACGTGAAGTGAGGAACCTCCTAAACATCTTTTGGAAATAGTACCTACTAACAATATCAATAAGACATTTATGATGTTCTTTTGTTTAGTAGCATGTATATTATATTTGTATGTTTTTGTTTTCATGGATTTATTTAAAATGGTTTGTAATAGTAAATTAAACCATTCTATTTTGACTAGCCTTAGTTATATCCTAAAGTATGAATGAATAGTATATATATTGTACTATGGTTTAAATAGATATTTAAATTGTTTTTAAATTAAGTAGTGTTTAGGCAATTTTATACAGATTATGAAACAACATTGAACTGTCTAATTGCTGCCTAAAATTGGTTTTGATTTGGATGATAAATTATTATTTTATGATTATACATGTTTTATTAAATAGATTTAAATTATTAAATGGAAGTTCATAATGAACAAAATTTTAAAGGTGTATGCACAAAGAATATTTGAAATGTTAATGTAACATCTTTAACTCGTATTTCGAGACTTATACGGGCTATGGATGTTACACTTGAAATTACCCTTCATTGCTTACATATAAAAATAAAATCTCTTGATAAGTCTCTCATTTAACTGATAAATTGTTGTTGTGTCTGAATTTGAGTATCTAAATTTACCTAGGTAAGCATATCATTTTGCATACTACCCATTGAGGTTCCCATATAGTTTTTCAAGGACCAATTTTTTTGCCTTACCACATTACTGTTTTACACTATAATAGCCCAATTCTGGTGTTCAACTTGTTCTAGAGAATAAATTGAAAAAGTAGTATCGACATAAAAATTATTGAAATGTTTCTTAACTATCCACTTATAAGGTAAATTATGATTCTTAAAATCCTTAAGATAATTATATTCACCTTTTAATGAATTAATATGTCAAGTACTTATAGAAGGATCTTTACATTTAATTGGAGTTGCCTATAAAACTTATGGACACCAACCATCTCTAACATTTTACTTGAATATTTTTATTTTCATTTCTCCTCAATTTTACATTGTACCTATTCTTAAACAATATATCTTAACTACCTCTTTTAAAATTGTCTTACTTGGAAATATCAAACCAACCTTCAATATAGGTTTAGACATGTTTACATTACTATTAAATTAAAAAAAAATCTATTTTTTTATAAACCATCTGAATCTGATTCATCTACACTATATAATAAGTCAGAATGTCCAATGTCACTTTCAACCTATATTTCATCAATGCCAAACTCAATATTCCCACTGTACATTTTATATTCTGAACTAACAAAGTCATTTTTACTCTAAAAAATATTGGCACATCAGTGGTTGAGTCAGTAGCATACCCCTTATCTACTGAATCAGAGTCAAACTTAGGGGTTGTTTGTTTACTTCAGAATGATTAAGCGTTGAATGATTCAGAGGCTCTGTATGAATTAGCTCTGAATGTGACATGCTGTTTGATAATGACTCTGAATCATTCAAAATGTACTTATGTGCTGAATCATTCAGAGGTGCGAAACAAATGCGCTGAATGTTGAACAGTTCATCATTCAACGTTGAATGGTTCCATTAAGAGGCAAACAAACATTCCCTTAGACTTTATTCTAACCTTAGGCTCTATTTCTTCTTCACATTAAATATGAACATAATGGTCCCTAGGTAAAGTACTAACAATTTCAGTGATATCATTATCACTTTTCAATTCTTTTATTTTTTGTGAAATTTTTTATAGTTGTCATAATACCTTAACAAGACAATTAATCTCTAAACAATTATATCATTCAAACATTGACATTGTATCAACATCCAAGTTATCAAAATAATCTATTAATTTTTCAGTAAAAGTTATCATAGGTCTCCTAATAATAAAAAACATTATGATGTATCACAATACTAAATTTCTCTAATTAATCCATGTTAATAGAAATAAATTAAAATATATTTATTAACTATTCAAAAAAGATCTTACATATAATTAAAACTATTAATAATAAAAAATAGTACAAAAAGTAAGAATCAAATACTAAGAGACCAATATACAAACTGTTATCAATAGAAAAAATAATACAAAGATGTTGTTTGTTTACTTCAGAATTATTAAGCGTTGAATGATTCAAATGCTGAATGATTCAAAGGCTCTGTATGAATTAGCTCTGAATGTGACATGCTGTTTGATAATGGCTCTGAATCATTCAGAATGTACTTCTGTGCTGAATCATTTAGCACTGTTTTGCCGAATCAGTCAGCACTGAATCATTCAAATGTGCGAAACAAATACGTTGAATACTGAATGGTTCAACATTTAGCGTTGAACGGTTCATGGTTCCATTAAGAGACAAACAAACAGCCCCAAACTTAAGTTGCATTATACAATCATCAAATAGAAAGAGAGAAAAAGAGAAAGAGAAAGAGAAATAAGATAAAAATGTGGTCTCAGATGTCTCCTACAACAATAAATAAAGAAATCCATCAATACTTTTCAATTTCACATATCAACAACCAAGGCACGTGCACACCAATGAATAAAATTAAAATTTTATTTAAACACAAATATTTAGTGCAAACCAATAACTAAAGACAATAAACATTGAATTTCAAAACAAATGCTTACTTTCTTATCTTTTCTTTTCTCAGAACAAAACATTCAATACCAAATACTACAAAAAAATATTTTTTATAACAATATAAAATTATAGTAATTCTTTTATCTTTTTGACAATAAAATAAAATCATACTTTCTGAACAAATAATTAACAATATAATTATATTTTCTTACTCATAATAATAATAACTTTAAAATCATTTATTAACCCTAAATTAAAATATTAACCCTAAACTAAGATATTAATATTAAAATCATCATTTAGTAACCCTAAACCAAAATGTTAATCTTAAATCGAGATTTTAATAGTAAAATTGTTTGTTAATCCAAACCTTAAATATTAATCATAATCCCAAATATTAACCCTAATACTAAATATTAACCCCAAATCATTTATTCAACCATAATATCAAAAACTAACTCTAAATCTCAAAAAAAAGTAAAACAAAAAAAATAGTCACCTGATCAACTCATTTAGAATCACTTTCCAAGTATTTTTCAGCCTTTGAATGAAGCATTAGTTTTTTTTTTTTTTAATTGAGCTTTAGCAGACGAAGTAAGTTTTAAGTCTTTTATATACTTTTTCATGATAAAATAACTTTTAATGTACACATGGAACCACCTTTAGCCAATAACAATCATATCAGTTTCGTCGTTTGGCCTTTAACGACAAGTAGTTATATTGAACCCAATTAATTAGTTAAGTGATTATATTGATAAAAATTTGAAAACGGTAGTCATTTCCAAATCAACTCCATAATAGGGTGTTCATTCAAGTAGTTAACCCCTTTTAAATAGTGGTGTTTAATCAAAATTTTGCCCTAATTGCAATAGTGATCTGAAAATTTTAAGGGTAAAATACACTATGGTCCTCTAATTATAGGGTATTATTTTGTTGAGTCCCTTGACAATTAAAAGTTACAAAATAATTATATGATTATAGGATGTTTTGTTGAGTCCTCCTAACTATTAAAAATTATAAAATGGTTATTTGACTATTCATATGTTCAAAACTTGTCATTTTGTTAAAAAGTAGATGGGTATATGAACTAAACTTTTAATGTACACATGGAACCACCTTTAGCCAATAACAATCATATCATTTTCGTCGTTTGGCCTTTAACGACAAGTAGTTATATTGAACCCAATTAATTAGTTAAGTGATTATATTGATAAAAATTTGAAAACGGTAGTCATTTCCAAATCAACTCCATAATAGGGTGTTCATTCAAGTAGTTAACCCCTTTTAAATAGTGGTGTTTAATCAAAATTTTGCCCTAATTGCAATAGTGATCTGAAAATTTTAAGGGTAAAATACACTATGGTCCTCTAATTATAGGGTATTATTTTGTTGAGTCCCTTGACAATTAAAAGTTACAAAATAATTATATGATTATAGGATGTTTTGTTGAGTCCTCCTAACTATTAAAAATTATAAAATAGTTATTTGACTATTTATATGTTCAAAACTTGTCATTTTGTTAAAAAGTATACGAGTATATGAACTAAACATTAGCTTGTTGACTGAGATATAATAAAATCTGATCCAAAATTATTTAGGTTGTATTTTATTTTGCTATATCTCAATCAATAGGTTCGTGTCTAACTTAAGAGACTATCAATATTTTAAAGAAAAAGAACGAGTTTGCAACATATAAATAGACGGGTGACTATTTTGTAACTTTTAATAATTGAAGAACTCAACAAATCAACGTCTCACAAGTAATAAACTATTTTATAATTTTTAATAGTCAAATGACATAATAAAATAATACCCTATAATAGATGGACCAATTTTACACTTTACCCATATTTTTAATTGAACTTGTAAAATTAAATCGGGGCAAATCCCATCGAATTCAAATTATTTTGCCTCCTCTTACCCCCATTACATATGAAACAAGGGATGGCCATTTTAATTTCCCCGTCGGAGCTAATTTCCCCGATGCAGCCAACTCTATTTTAATTTGTTTTACAGTCAACTAAAAGCTGAGCTAATACTGATCACAGTCTCGCCCTTTTCCATTAGAAAATGTAAAGCCGCCCTCTAATTCTCGAGACGAAGAAGATGATAAGCCGCAACCCATATTTTCACTTATCAACCCGTTCTTAATTTTCTCGATTTCTCACAGCTTTTAATTTACTCTACATTGTTCTTCGATTTTCCGATCAGGTATTCGATACATTTCATTTCTTTTGAATTTACTATTGGCTTTTAGCTTTTGTCCCCTTTTGGTTAATTTTTCACCGGTGACTGACTCGCTGCCGCCGTAGGTAAAATGGAGAAAGTGATTTTAGACCAAAAGGATGCGGTTGATTGGATTTATAGAGATGAAGGAGTTGCTAATCTTGTTCTCGCTTACACTGGATCATCTCCCGCATTTGTAAGTTCTTCAATAGTTTTTTTCCCTTAGAATTTTAAATTTATGAAAAAATTGAAATTGTTTATATAATGTTGCTTATATTCGTTTTGTTGATATGATAATAAGATGGGGAAAGTGATGAGAATACAAAAGTCACAACGTAAAGGCAAAAGTAGAGAGCACGAAAACGAAGGTTTAACAGCGCTTGAACGTCTTCTTTGGCGGGAATATAAGGAGTTAATGGCGTATCAAAACTGAGAGATTGTACAGAAACTTTACGTCAAGCATGTAATAAGCCCATTGTTAGGCCCAAAACATGTCGATGCCGGGGTATAATCGAATAGATATACGTACTGCTTACCATAGTTCTGATTTCAATTATTTGTTGTATGATGAGCTTTGTGATTGCCTATTCTTGAAACTTATTGCCATTGGTTTTGAGCTTGGTAGATGCGTGTTCATGTGACTGAGGAATTCCTCCTGTCTGTTGAGAAGAATGTGACTTGCCACTGTCCTGCTTGTCGAATAGATTCATCACAGGTTGATGTGAACCATGATTCTGTTCTAATCATTTCGGATCATTCAGTCTTTATGAATGGTAATTTCATATTTTTCTGATATAGTTTGTTGCATTTCACATGTTTTTACGAATGTAAAGGATTTTATAGTTTGTCACTCCTACATACACCAAAAAATAGGACTTTGTAATCCTGCTCATCAAAGCTTAATTAGATGTCGCTACATTCAGATCTTACCCTTATGAGAGCTAAAGTACTAGTAATTAGACTTACTTTTACTATAATGCAGCTGTAAAAAATTTTGCCTGATAGAGTTTGATGGTAGGGAGAGGACTGGGAACTAGCTCTCCAGATTTTGTCTTTATGGAAATTTGTACATCTAAAAGTACTTAAGCAAACTAACTTTCTTTTTTCTTAATGTGATTTCTTAATTAGATTGGTAAATGCTAACTTACATGGTGCATTTATGTGGGAAAATTCAACAGTTTGAGAAGAGTTCATGGACATGCATACGGTCTTCCTCTTTTTTGTTTTGTTAGAACTTAGCTCTCGTGTTGGAGTACAAATTGTTAAATCTAACAAAACATTGAAACTAAGTTTCCATTAAAGCATAATATTTATGCTATGCAATATGGCAAAGCCTCCATTAGGATTTCATATCATTGCGCTTGCTTTATTTCAGGTACTCTTAAAGGTCGGCCATGTTACTGTTGAGATAAAGGTGGATATAATTTTTTATGCCTTTTTCCTGGCAATATCTTTGTTTCATTCACTCTAATAAAGTTTTATGTTCCATTTGTTTCAATGAAGTAGCCCAAATGTGTATTTCTCCCAATTTCAAGATTCATATCTGAAGAAAATGCTGTTAAACAAACTACAACTTGATTTAAAATGCACCAAGAACTGAAGTTGCGCAATCAAGAGGTAACTTTTGTATCTTCATATTATTATTAGTATTGTTAATATCTTTTATTTAGTTAGTGTGCGTGTGCGTGTGTGTTTGGGGTGTTTGGGCTAAGTTGTATGTCCACATGTTATAAAAGAGTGTCAGTACTAGACACTTTCTCATCCAGATCGCTAATATGGCCATCTTTGTTCATATTTATTTTATTCTCACTTCCTTAATAATTCTGACATGTCAAAAGTATTTATAGTTATCAGAATATAGTGAATACAATCCACTGGATTTATTCTCTGAATCCTAGACAGGATATGTAAAGCCATTGAAGCTCTATATGCCACCCCTCAGAACAATTTCCGTGTATTTTTTAATGGCTCTATTGTATTCGGGGGCTTAGGAGGCGGTGCAGGCAACACTATGTTATGATTTAGGATGAGAATGTAGAAGAAATTTAGGGATTTCAGAAATAGAGAGACTTAGGTACAGAAAATGTGCTTTAATTCATAAGATAATCCTTAAAGGATTGGTACAAATTATATATATATAGTACCAGCTGTCAAAACAGCATATCTAACAAAATAATTGCCTAATGCTGACTCACCATCCAAACTTCTCTCCTAATACTGTTCTAACAGACTCCAACCCAACATATAAGCCCACCAGTAATTTAATTTGGGTTATCATAATAAACCCACTAACATACCCCGCATATACCCTCAGCCGTATCCCATACTCTTCACTTCGATTCTCAATTCTTCAGATAGAATGTAAATCCCTAGCCCCCTTTTTCAATCCGTAATTTCATTCGATTCTCCCCCCAATTTTTGCTATTGCCTCCCAATCTTCTCTTTCGAAATCTCCCCCAAATCACTACGATCAAACCCTAACTTCCCTGCCATCATAACAATACCCCCTCCTCCAGAAGATTCTTGTCCCCAAGGATCGAATTGAGGAAATTGTTGTCTCAATACTGTATAATCCTCCCAAGTTGCTTCTGTTGGTCCCATATTCGTCCACTGAATGAGCAATTGAAAGACTGCTCGATTCTGTCTTGTAATCACTCGTTGATCCAAAACAAGGGCTGGGTAAATCTTCAATTGTCCATCCGACGCTACCTCTGGAGGATCGATCGAGATAAGCCCCTTTTTCCCTACTTTCTTCTTAAGCAAACTCACGTGGAAGACTGGATGTATTTTCGAATTTGCAGGCAAATCTAATTTATAAGCAACCTGACCAATTCTGTTTTGAATTTTGTAGGGTCCAAAATATTGGGCAGCAAGCTTCAAATTTCTTCGCAGGGCCAGCGATGTTTGTCTGTATGGCTGGAGCTTCAGGTAAACTTCATCGCCGATTTGAAATTCTCTGTCCGTTCTATGTTTGTCACTCATCTGCTTCATTCTATTGGTAGCTTTCTGTAGTTGCTCTCTCAATAATGAATTTAATTGTTCCCTGTGTTGCATGACATCCTGCACTGCCTCAACCCTAGAATTTGTTGTTCATGTCACATTAGGAGCTTTATATCCATATAAAACTTCAATTGGTGTCATCTGTAAAGCAGAGTGGTAGTTAGTATTATACCACCACTCAGCCTGAGCTAACCATTTAGACCAAGTCTTAGGTTTCAAGAAACACATACACCTCAAATATGGTTCTAAACATTGATTCAATCTCTCTGTCTGGCCATCTGTCTCAAGATGATAGGCAATACTAAATAATGTAGTTGAACCCAATTGCTTCATTAATTCCTGCCTAAACAGACTAGTGAAGGACTTATCCCTATCAGAAATAGCCACTTTAGGAGGACCATGTAACTTATAAACCTGATCAAGATAAACCCTAGCAACTTCCACTACTGTATAGGGATGAGATAGTGGCATAAAATGAGCATACTTAGTGAATTTATCAATCACCACCAAAATGCAATTATACTTTGTTGAAGATGGAAAACCTTCAATGAAGTCCATTGTAATCACTTCCCAAGCATTGTTTGGGACTGGAATAGGCTGTAACAAGTCTGGCTTAGAAATATGTTATGTTTTAGTCCTCTGACACACATCACATTGTTGTATATGCTCCTGAATTAAAACTTTCATTCTTGGACAGAAAAAATAAGACTTAATTTTCTGATAAGTAGCTTGAACACCTGAGTGACCTCCTTGTGGTGAATCATGCAAAGCCACAATTATATTCTGTCTAAGGTCCCCTTTGTTGCCCACATAAATCCTATTTTTGAAATACAAAACTCCTTTCAGTAATCTCCAGTCCTGTAGTTGGTCTGGCTTAATAACCAGAATAGGGATTTTTTCTTGGGCTATAGCATCTTCTTCATAACTCTTTTCAATATCCTGTACCCAAGTAGGTGTTGTAACAGTAACTCCCATTTGATCAAATTCACCAGAATCCATTTGTTGTCTAGTGAGTGCATCTGCAGCTTTGTTAGACTTACCCTTCCTGTACTGAATAGTATAATCCAGCCCCAATAACTTTGTATGTCCTTTCTTCTGTATAGTTGTAGTTAACTTCTGTTCAAGTAAATGTTTTAAGGGCTCATGATCTGTTTTAATAACAAAAGAACCACTCTCAAAATAATGCCTCCAATGAGAAACTGCCATCAAAATAACCAAATATTCCTTCTCATAAATAGAAAGATCTGCATGTTTAGGACCCAAAGCTTTACTCAAATAAGTTTAGGTCTCCCAGCTTGAGAAAGAACAACCACAATACCCTTGGAACTTGCATCAATTTCTAAAAAAAAATTCTACTCAAAATTAGGCAAAGCCAAAACTGGAGCATGACACATAACTTCCTTTAACTTTTCAAAAGTTGATATAGCTTCTTGAGACCAATGAAACCCATCCTTTTTTAGCATATTTGTTAAGGGCTTACTCAACTCCCCATATCCTCTTATGAATTTTCTGTAAAACCCTGTTAAACCTAAAAATCCTCTCAAAGCTTTCAGATTTTTAGGTAAAGGCCACTGTTACATGGCTTTAACCTTAGCAGGATCAGTTGCCACACCATAGGCTGAAATCAAGTGCCCCAAATATTCCACTTGCTGCTGTCCAAAGAAACACTTACTTTTTTTGGCATATAACCTGTTTTTCCATAAAATCTCCAACACAGTTCTTAGGTGTTGTTTATGCTTTGTCAAACTAGGACTGTAAACCAAGATATCATCAAAAAATACAAGAACAAACTTCCTTAGGTAGGCTCCAAACAAATCATTCATCAAAGCTTGAAAAGTAACTGGAGCATTAGTAAGGCCAAAAGGCATTACTTTAAATTCATAGTGACCTTGGTGAGTCCTAAAAGCAGTTTTAAGAATATCTTCATCTTTAATTCTAATTTTCCAATATCCAGACCTCAAGTCAATTTTTGAAAAGAAAGCAACCCCATTCAATGCATCTAACAAATCCTCCAATATAGGAATAGGAAACTTATTTTTAACTGTAGCAGAATTAAGTTTCCTATAATCCACACAAAATCTCCAACTTCCATCTTTCTTTTTAATAAGTAAACATGGAGAGCAAAAGGACTTTTACTCATTTGAATAATAGAAGAGGACAACATTTCAGCAATATGCTTCTCAACTTAAGCTTTATGATGATGAGCAAATCTATAAGGTCTAAGATTTATTGGTTGTGTTCCCTGTTTGAGGACAATTGCGTGATCATGTTTCCTTCTAGGAGGCATTTCTTTTGGCTCTTCAAACACTTCTTTAAACTCTTCCAGTTGGTCATGTAGTTGTAGAGGAGTTACACTTTCTTCAACTTCAACACTCAGCAAATAAATCTCCCCACTCAATTCAGTGTCTTTTTCAGCTAGCTTCTGAAATTTCTCACCTGTGATGGTTTTGATTAATGGTAACTTTTGATATCCCTTTCCCATCCTTCTCAAAGCTGATAGTTTTAGTTTTAAAGTCCATCATTATAGGGATGAATTCTTCCATTCAATCCACCCCCAAAACCATGTCACTACCTCCCAAAGCTAAGACTCTAAAGTCATGTTGAAAATCATAGCCTTGCATCTTCCAACTCACCTTATTACTCCTAGTAGTACTGAACAGTTTCTCACCATTAGCTACTGTGATGACTAATGGTTGAGTGTGTATCAATTCCACTCCCTCATTAGCCCACCTAGGAGTCACAAAACTATGAGTGCTGCCACTGTCAATCAATACATTAATGGGTTTTCCTCTGATGTAACCCTGTATTCTCAAAGTTGTATGCCCCACACTACCAGTGATAGCATTAATTGAAATCTCCAAAGCTTCCTTTTCTGCCTCTTCCAGTTCATCAGATTCCTCTTTTGTTACCTCTTTTTCAGCAGATTCCTCTTCTTCCTCCATACAATTTAATTGTCTGACTTTGCACTGATGCCCAGGAGCAAATTTGTCCCCACATTTAAAACACAAATTGTTGGCTCTTCTAAATTCCAGCAGACTCTATTTTGTATTAGTATTAGGAGGAACTGACTTAGGCAAAAAATTCTTATTGCCACTGTTCTGTTGACTATTTAAAGGAGTGTAAGAAAAAAAATTACTAGGAGATTTGTACTTCTTCCCTTCAATCTCATTAACCAACTCATAATTTAGCTTGCCTGTAAGCTTCAGATAAGTTCTTAGGCTCCAATACTTTCACTTTATGTTTTAATTCCTCCTTGAGGCCACTAATAAAGCTGGAAACAAAATAATTCTCCCCCAAATGCATATTTTGTTCCAACAAATAAGGCCTTAATTCCTCAAACTTTTCTTGATACTCCTCCACACTCCCCTTCTGCATCAACTTATTGAATTCTTCAATAATATCAGAATAATTTCTATCACAAAATCTGTGACACAAATCAGCCTCAAATTCATGCCATGTCACTCTATACTTCTGCATAATGTAACCATCAAACCAAGTTTCATCCTTCCCAACTAAATACATAGCAGCTATTTCCAGTTTCTGCTCCTCATGTATTCCAAACAAATTAAAAAACTTCTGACATTTCCTAATCCAACCCCTCGTGTTATTACCCTCAAACAATGGTAACTCTACTTTTGGTCTAGGTAACACAGAACTAATGTTCCCAAAAGGATTTTTACAGTAGTTTCTAGTGTCAACATGTTCATCTCCTCCCCCCTTACTCTCACTAGAACTACCCATAGGCTTTTCTTCTTGCAACTTCTGATTAAAAAGTTAGGGACCAATAAACCCCTCAGGTTTAGAAGCTAATATCCCTGGTTCATTAGGTTGAAAAGTGTACTTCTCCTTCTCACTAAGAATCTTTAATTAAGTATGGTGCTTTACCTTCACTTTTGTTCTGTTTTTCAGCTGGTGGTGGTTGGTTCTTCACTGACTGAGGTGAATTTTTTTCCTCAGCTGCCTGATTGACCAGCCGTAAGATTCTCTGCAAATACCCTATGTTTTCAGTCATTCCTTCTTCTAAGATTTGTATCTTCCCTTCCAGTTCTGCTTTCTGCCCAGCCCACCAAGAAGGTAAGGTCTCCTCTTTAACCTCCACTGCTGATTGTTCTAGTACCTCTGTGGTTCCAGCTTTTTGCATTTTTCTTGTATTTCCCAGCGTGGAAAATGATTTTGGATCACTAAACTCAGCTCTGATTTCCAATTTGTTATGATTTAGGATGAGAATGTAGAAGAAATTTAGGGATTTCAGAAATAGAGAGACTTAGGTACAGAAAATGTGCTTTCATTCATAAGATAATTCTTAAAGGATTGGTACAAATTATATATATACAGTACTAGCTGTTAAAACAGCATATCTAACAAAATAACTGCCTAATGCTGACTCACCATCCAAACTTCTCTCCTAACACTGTTCTAACATACTCCAGCCCAACCTATAAGCCCACCAGTAATTTAATTTGGGTTATCATAATAAACCCACTAACATACCCCGCATATACCTTAACCGTATCCCATACTCTTCACTTCGATTCTCAATTCTTCAGATAGAATGTAAATCCCTAGCCCCTTTTTCAATCCCTAATTTCATTCGATTCTCCCCCCAATTTCTGCTGTTGCCTCCCAATCTTCGCTTTCGAAATCTCCCCCAAATCACTACTATCAAACCCTAACTTCCCTGCCATCATAACACACTACCGTTCTAGTTGGTGAGGCCTTTGAAGATGCGCTCAAGGATGTCACTAAGGCAGGTGATGGCCTGTGCAAAACTAGCTTTATACAGCTTGTTGCTGAGACAGTTTACACTTCTGGAGTATTAGGTCAACTTCTTGAAGTTCAGAAGCATGATGCTTATGACATTGAAGGGGCAATTCGTGCTTATTATAACATAATTTCTCAACCTTGTATGGTTTGTAGAGAATTGAGTAAAGAAAAATTATCAAACCGCCATAATTCTTTGCACCCCATTACTTTGGATGAAAATTTGAAGATTGTGAACTGTAGTTTGATGATCAGTTTTAGACCAATGGAAGATGAAGATGAGCTATCAGGATCCTCCCTCAGAACTGTATATCTAGTATCAACTAAGCAGGTTTTTGAGTACAAGGTACACTTCCTTGCCATTTTCAGTTTCATCTTACTGTCCCGTATTAATGCTAAAATATTGTATATGTTAATTTCATAGCAGTTGAAAAGGAATCTTTTGAAATGCTTTTTGGGATATGTTTTGGTCTTCTTGTTCAACTTCTCAGAAATTCTAAAAGTCAACCCTTTTGTTGTTTGCAATTATATATTTTATTTGGGGCTTTTCTAATTTGCTTCTTTGTATCAAACCTAGAAAAAACATCACATAGTCTCTGTTTTAACGTAATATGGAAATTCTTTTGGGATGAAATCGAAGTCCTCTATGATGAGGTATGTCGCTTTCTTCTCGTTTTACATGTATATCTTATCGAAGCTGCAAATTTCTAGGTGTTTTTCATTGATCTGGATTTGAAACCTTTGAAGAAAATGGAGGACTATTACAAGTTAGATAAGAAGATTGTTAACTGCTATTGTCAGATGGCAAAAATTGAGCATAAAGCAGATAAAGCTGCTAGAAGGGACGCATATGAAAAAGTATTGATATAAAAGATGTGCCTTAAAGGACAGTTTGTTTACCGAAGATTGTACTGGTTACTGGTAAGTGCAATTATTTTTTATATGTTTCCTGAACTGATGTTGTAAAACAAAAGTTGTAAGAGTGAGGATAAGAATTACTCATCTTTAGGCTCCTGTTCTTCCTTCACCTCATTTCGGAACTTTTGGATTTCCCTTTGACAAACTACTTTATTGCTGCATCTTTTGATAAAATATTTATGCTAGTTTTTTTTTTAATTTACCTTCTTCTGTGGGAACCAAATGGTCCTCTACTTTCACAGCAGTTGCATTCACTAATTTATATTCAGATTTTCCTATGAGGGACTACTTGCTTGGATTGTTTTTTTTTTTCAATTTGTTGTACAATGCCCAAACATAACGCTGTCTTGAAATCAGATATACTTCAGTCTGAAATTTGCTATCCAGTTTGTCTTAACTCTTACCAGAGTACAGTTGATAATATACCAGAAATGTTACTCCCATACTTTGTTCTTTATAGTCTGGATAATTTATCATTTCTTAATAAAGTTATACTATTTATCAACCCCTGAAGTAAAATTCATTTTTGCTTTTCAAGTATTAAGTTGCTTAGAATCATCTAACTTGAGTTACGTTAGACCATTTTGCTATTGAACCTCAACTTTTTGTGTGTATTTTGCTTCTGATTTTAGTTTTTAATTTGCTAGTATTATGTATAAAGGTGATTATTTATGCTTGAAAGAGTTAATACATTTGCATTCTCAAAACGCTATATAGTTGTAATACCTACCATACATGCATTTCATCTGGTTTCAGGAGTGCTGGTTAACACTCCATTGCCAATGGGAGCTTAACAGGAGGGGGAAGGAAAAAAAAAAGAGAGAAAATGCAGGCTGCAAGATCCGGGCTAACAAGGAAATGATGTATCAACTGTCAATTATTCACCACCCTATGAGCCTGCAGCCAATTAATTCATACAGCATGATATGGAAACTACTGTTTTTAGTGAAGCTTTGATGATGGTATTTTGTGGTGGATAAAATTGAAGTTATTAGCAGACTTTCTTAAATGCAATCTTCCTTTGAAGCTTATCAAAGCAGATTTTTTTTTTTGAAAGTCTAATTGTGAATTCTGTTTTTTTCCCTGATTAAACTCGACCAATTTATGTAATGTTTGCATGTGAAATAATTAAACCTAATAAATTTCTTACAAAAGCAGTTGGAGTTATGACTGAAAGTACATTAAACTCATGTGAAGGCCGAACGGGAGCTTGATTTTCAGTTTACATTCATTTTTAGCCGTGCTTCATTCTTGGACTGTAGAAGCATTGTTGTCCTTTTGTTTTTGACTGATATATTCTGTTTGTGCCTTTGTGGTTAGTATGGTCCCTAGTATGGGGTACATGGTCTCCTCAGCCATAAGCCTGTAACTGCAAAAGCATATGTCATGGTTGGAGAAGGAGATGAGGAAGGAGGAGAGGACGTTCGGGGAGGTGAAGAGAGAATTGGGGAAAATGATAAACGAGGGTTAGGGATTGCTGAAGGAATTGGGATTGTTACCTGATGAAAGTAAAGGTCACGTGAGGAGCACGGGTCATTAAACCCATTAATATTTGAAGACCCAGCAGCCTTGAGCCCAACAGAGAAGTCCACCAAGCCTAAGATAATATGCAGTAACAGAATTAGTTAGAATCTAAGCCAGCTGGCTTGTTAGATTTGGTAGTACACGGTATAAAATTATTGTACCTGGAAAAGGAAGGATTATGCATCATTTCTTGAAATGAATTCTGAATTTCTTAAACCCTTTCTGCTTCTCCTCTGAAATCTCTTTCTTTTCTCTTCTTCATTATCTCGTTCATCACAAATTGGTATCGAGAGCCTCGGTTCTGGCAAGCAAAGGGCATGACAAAGAAGAATCAAAACATGAATGAAGCTGATCTATCAGGCCTGCAGAAACAGATGGAGGATTTAACAGCATTAGTGAAGCAAGGAAGGGACGAGACTAATCCGCCTAAGTGGTGGGAAGTGCAGGAAAACAGAATCACAGCAATGGAATCAAGAATGGCTACTAATCAAAGCTATGTTGAAGAGTTGTTGAAGATTCTAACAGGCAGGACGGGTGAGCAGGAAAATGTTGCTGGGGAGCAGGTACAAACTTCTAATGCTTCTAAAAATGGAGAACAAAGTCCTGTTTTGGTGACTGTGGTAAAAGATAAATCAAGATTCACTTATAAACCGGATGAGCCTGGGATATTAAAAGCAAAACCTGATGATTGTGTGGTCTTAAAAAATGGGAATCAGTTAGGTGAAAATAGTGAATCTAGACCTAAATTGTTGGGGTCTGAAACTGAAAGAAGAGGTCCAGGAAGTTCTTTTATAAGTTCAGGGTCTATGTGGCATAGGCCTAAAATTGAGTTGCCATTTTTTGAAGGGGTTAATCCTAGGGGGTGGCTTCAAAAATGTCTTAAATATTTCTCTCTGTGTAATGTTCCTAATGAGCAGAGAATAGAAGTAGCCACTATGTACCTAACTGGGAAAGCAGAGGTTTGGTTTGATGGGTATAATATGCAGAAACATCATGTGACATGGCATGAATTTGAGACAGATCTTTGCCATAGATTTTGTGATAGGTACTTTGCTGACATAGTTGAGGAATTATCAAAGTTAGTGCAGAAGGGATCAGTAGAGGAATACCAGGACAGGTTTGAAGAATTGCAGCCTCATATGCTGTTACAGAATCCTACTCTGGGTGAAGAGTTTTTTGTCTCTCTTTTTATTAGTGGATTAAGAGAAGATATCAAGCATAGAGTTAAGGTTTTGGAGCCAAAGACACTCTCTGAAGCTTGCAGACAAGCTAAACTATATGAGCTTTCGGTGGAATATGAGAATAAAAGAGGGAGAGCATTTTTTAGAAACCCACCCTACCCAAACCCATTACCTAGTAATAAACCTAATTTCTCAAATCCACAACAGAAAAGTTCACCTAATCTGCCTCCAAAACAAAATTTGTTGGAGTACAGGAGACAAAACAACCTATGTTATAAGTGTGGTGAAAAGTTCTCTCCAGGGCATCAATGCAAGATAAAGCAATTGAATATGATGATTGAGGACGAACCTGTTTTATCTTCAGAAACTTTACCAAATGAATTAGAACAGCAAGTGTTACAAGATGAGGAGAGCCTAGAAATTTCTATGAATGCTATCACTGGGTGTATTGGTCATAATACACTAAGGATTCAAGGCACTATTCTAGGCAGGCCATTGAACATATTAATTGACAGTGGTAGCACCCACAGTTTTTTAACACCTCAGTGGGCTGATGCAGGAATTCAAGTAACTACACCATATCCTTTAGCTATTACAGTGGCTAATGGACAGCAGCTTTTCAGTACAGCTAGGTGTAACAGGGTGGAATGGCAAATGCAGGGACATTCTTTTATTCATGATTTTAGACTTCTGCAGTTAGGGGGAAGTGATATGGTCCTAGGTGTGGATTGGATGAAGTTAGTCAGTCCTATCTTAATGGACTTTAATAAACTGACACTCAGTTTTGTACATCAGAATGAACAGATTGTTATCAATGGCCAACAGCCCTCGAATTTTTTACAACAGATTTCAGGAGCTACACTATTAAAGATGACAGTTTCAAATTCTGCTTTATTGGGGTATGCTGTTTTAATGAATATGACAGAAAGTTCAAGACCTACTCCTACAACTATTCAACCATTATTGGAAAAATACAATTCTATTTTTACTGAGCCTACAGGTCTTCCACCTACAAGAACTCATGATCATACTATCACTTTAAAGCCTGATTCTATGCCTGTTAATTTAAGGCCATACAGATTTCTTCATAATCAAAAAGCTGAAGTGGAAAAACAAATTGCTGCTATGTTATCTTCCTCTATTATTCAACCTAGCAAAAGTCCTTTTGCTTCTCCATGCCTTCTCATTAAAAAGAAGGATGGTACTTGGAGATTTTGTGTTGATTATAGGCAGTTGAACAGCATGACAATTAAGGATAAATTTCCTATTCCTGTTGTTGAGGATTTATTGGATGAGCTACATGGGGCTGTCTACTTTTCAAAAATTGATCTAAGGTCAGGTTATTGGCAGATCAGAATTAAAGAGGAGGACATTTATAAAACAACATTCCGAACTCATCAGGGTCATTATGAATTTAAGGTAATGCCCTTTGGGTTAACTAATGCTCCTGCAACATTTCAGGCTTTGATGAATGAATTATTTAGTTCATTCCTTAGGAAGTTTGTTTTGGTGTTTTTTGATGATATATTGGTTTACAGCAGTTCTATGACAGACCATATTCTGCATTTACAATTAGTTTTGGATGTTTTGCAAAGTAATCAACTATTTGCAAAACTATCTAAGTGTTTCTTTGGTCAGACCCAAGTAGAGTACTTGGGCCATATTATTTCAGCTGCTGGTGTTGCTACTGATCCTAGCAAGATAGAAGCAATGAGAAATTGGCCTTTACCTAAATCCTTAAAATCATTGAGGGGATTTTTGGGGTTGACAGGATATTATAGAAGATTTATAAAAGATTATGGGGCAATTAGTAAACCTTTAACTCAGATGCTGAAAAAGGACTGTTTTAAATGGAACAGTGCAGCTTTGACTGCTTTTGAAGAACTGAAGAGAATTATGTGTTTGGCACCTGTGTTAGCTCTACCAGACTTTACTAAGATTTTTTATTTAGAGACTGATGCTAGTTCTGGAGGCATAGGGGCTGTTTTATCACAGGAAGGCAGACCTATAGCATTTCTAAGTAAAGCTCTCAGTCAATGCCATGCTGCTATGTCTATTTATAAGAGGGAATACCTTGCTATTTTATTAGCAGTCTCCAAGTGGAGACACTATTTAGAGAGCAAACCTTTTATCATCAAAACTGATCATGAGCCTTTAAAATACTTATTAGAGCAGAAACTCACTACTGCTATTCAAAAAAGGGGGCTGACAAAATTATTGGGATTGGATTACACTATCCAATACAGGAAAGGTATATCCAATATTGTGGCAGATGCTTTATCCAGGCAATGGGAAGACCAAGCTCAGTGTCTTGTCATGGGAACTACTTTAGTTATTCCTACTTGGGTACAAGAAGTGGAGGAGAGTTACAAGGATGATTTCTTGGCTACTGAGTGGATTTCTATTCTGACTGTGTCTCCTAATGCTGATTCTAAGTGGAAATATTCCAAAGGAATTCTCAGATTTCAAGACAGGGTCTATATTGGTACTAAAGGCTCTCTTAGGCTACAGATTCTTCAAACTTTACATGACTCACCTCATGGAGGTCATTCAGGAACTCAGGCCACTTATCAAAGAATTAGAAGTTACTTTTATTGGCCTAAACTTAAGGCAATGGTGGCTACTTATGTGAGGGTTTGTCCAGTATGTCAGCAAACTAAAGTGGAGCATGTTGCTAAACCTGGTTTACTTCAGCCACTGCCTATTCCTCAACAGGCCTGGGAAATTATCACTATGGATTTTATAGAAGGTTTACCTACTTCTTTGAAGAAGAACTGTATCTTAGTGGTGGTGGATAAGTTCACAAAATACAGTCATTTTGTGGCAATATCACATCCTTATACTGCTGCTGAAGTAGCTAAACTCTACTTAGACAACATTTATAAGTTGCATGGCCAGCCTAAAGTGGCCATTTCAGACAGAGATAAAGCCTTCACTAGTCTTTTTTGGAAAGAACTAATGAAGAAGTTAGGTACTAAGACTCTATTTAGTACTGCCTACCACCCAGAGACGGATGGACAAAGTGAAAGGGTGAATCAGTGTCTTGAACAGTATCTAAGAGGGTTGTGTTTCTCCCAACCAAAGCAGTGGGCTAAATGGTTATCTCATGCAGAGTGGTGGTATAATACCACCTATCATACAGCCCTAAAGTTGACACCATTTCAAGCTCTATATGGATATGCACCTCCTACAATGGTATGGCAATCAGACTCACCAGTGCATTCTGTCAGTAAATTAATGAAGACTAGAGATGACATTCGCAGACTAGTCAAATTTAATTTAGAACAGGCAGCCAATCGCATGAAACAAAAAGCTGATAAAAAACGATCAGAAAGAAATTTTGCAGTGGGAGAGGAAGTGTACCTGAAATTACAGCCTTATCGCCAAACAACATTGGCTCTGCGTAAAAACTTAAAGCTAGCAGCCCGATACTATGGCCCTTACAAAATTACAGAAAAGATTGGTGAGGTTGCTTACCGTTTGGCTTTACCTGAGACATCACGGTTACATCCCGTTTTCCATGTGAGTCTTTTGAAGAAACACATGGGACAGTTAGCCCCTTCTTCTACGGATCCTCCTGACATGACAGAGGAAGGTGAAATTAAAATTGAACCTTTGCAAGTCATGGGAAGAAGAATTGTTAACAGGAAACACAAACCTGTTACTCAGTTGTTGGTGAGATGGAAAAATCTAGATGATTCGTGCGATACTTGGGAGGACTATACTGTTCTTAAGGGACAGTTTCCTAACTTTGATCCTTGGGGACAAGGATCTGCTCCAGCAGCGGGTATTGTCATGGTTGGAGAAGGAGATGAGGAAGGAGGAGAGGACGTTCGGGGAGGTGAAGAGAGAATTGGGGAAAATGATAAACGAGGGTTAGGGATTGCTGAAGGAATTGGGATTGTTACCTGATGAAAGTAAAGGTCACGTGAGGAGCACGGGTCATTAAACCCATTAATATTTGAAGACCCAGCAGCCTTGAGCCCAACAGAGAAGTCCACCAAGCCTAAGATAATATGCAGTAACAGAATTAGTTAGAATCTAAGCCAGCTGGCTTGTTAGATTTGGTAGTACACGGTATAAAATTATTGTACCTGGAAAAGGAAGGATTATGCATCATTTCTTGAAATGAATTCTGAATTTCTTAAACCCTTTCTGCTTCTCCTCTGAAATCTCTTTCTTTTCTCTTCTTCATTATCTCGTTCATCACAGCATATGATTTGAAGAAATGACCTCTTGAAGGAAACTCTACCATGTTTTGGGATATGTGCAAAATATATGATTCTGATTCTTAATTTGAAGTTTATGCTAACTGAAATCATTTAGCTGTAGGTTGTCTGCATTGGACTTTTATGGACCTTTTGTCCAAACAGCGCTGGAGATGACAAGTGCAAATGCTTGGACCATTGGAGGGAGTTTCCTAGAGTTTCAACACATTTTTTGCTTGCCAGGTATGTGTTCAATACTTAAATGTTATTTAATATTTCAGTTAATTCCAGAATTTTGTATGAGAAAGACATTTCAATGCTTCTCAAATTGTCATTAGCTTTCTCAGCCCTTTTTATTCTGAAGATATTTCTAGACTACCCTTGAGTCCTGCACTTAAACTTGGTCTCGTGGGTAAGGCAACTCAAACTTCTAGTCCAGTGCCTGCCTAACAACAACCTGTTTTTTTTTTTTTCACTGTAGTAACAGAGAAGAAAATATTTTAAGAGCGTAACCTAAAGCCACGAATATTCAAGTAGGATAAAACAGGTAACTCTTTGGGTTCCAGCTTCATTAGCTTAGAAACTTTGAAACTTTTGCATTAGTTGCTGAATATCATTATCTAATTTGGTAATTGTCCTTAAGAAACTGGTTGTTTTGGGACTGTTGTGAAGGCTTGCTTGTACCGCAATTGTTTAGTTTAAAGTTGAAGGCTTGAGAGGACCTAAATGAATGGTATAAGTCTGAGTTTTGCCCATTCAGCTCCAAGCAATCACCAAGTTTGTATTGAACTCACTCTCACGTGTTCTCTTTACGATACAAAAACCTGCTTACTCGTACTTAGAAACTCAAGTAATATAGCTCATAGAATTGATGACATGTATTGTATGATCTCATTTTTAGCAATAGAAAGGATTTTTCCTAATGACTTGGGAGTTTTTCCTGTGAGGTGTCAGTCAGAGGAACTGCTATATTGGTATGTTCCATTTCGAACTGTCACAATGTCGTCATAAGAATTCTGAAGTCTTGCTGTTGCTGCTGTATTATCCTGTCGGTAAAGCTGCTCTGTCCAATGCTCCTGGCATAAGGTAAATGTAGCGTCTATTATCCCTGCCCCTTCCTAAATTTTAGTAACTGTAACCGATGCTATCTTGGTTAAGATCATTACGAAGTTCAAGACATTCTGAATGCATGCATCATTTATAAGCATAGGGACTGCAAATGTTGAGAAGATGTACGTACAAGAAGAAGCATGGAACGGGAAGATGTTATGATTTAAACTCCAAAGACATGCTAGAAGATGATGGCATGTTGGAGGGATGATCTTTACAATTCTATGATTAGGATCTTATGTATTCTAGTTTGCTTTGGAACTGGACTTAAAAATCCATATCTCCGTAGTAGCTGGATTAGTATATAGCATTTTCCCCGCGTTACGATAAATTTTAAATTGTCCGATTTATTCTGGTCTAGATCCGGGTATATTCTGATTATCAGTCCGTCTTGCGTATTATGGACGATTGATTCTGTTGTTAGTCATACAAATATATTAATTTTATTTGTAATTTTCTCTGTACATTTTGTTAATTGATTTTGATCGTAGTTGTATCAATGCATTGTTGGAATTTGTTATTGTAGTTGTAGTTTTAAAGGTTTCTTTTCTATATAAAAGAATGAATATTATCTGATACGAATGTTCTTTTTCGAAATAACAAATTTATGATATCAGTAGTTCGAAGTCCCAATAGATGGTTACATACAAAAATGGCAATACATATTATTGGTTAACAGTTTACGCATTATGAAAGACTTCAAAGGCAGTGAGCTACTGCAGCTTCTCCCGGGGATTGCAATCGATATACTGCAAACGTATTTTGTAAGTTCAGATGTACATTCAAATATGATCGGAATATACCAACAAAATTCAAAAATAAATATAAATCTATTAATTTCTCTTAATTCATAGGCTTATACGTATCTTGTAATTTTTTTATTTTTAATAAAATTAATTTATATTTAATTCAAACAATACCAGTTTAATACAAATGCTAAATAGACTAAAACAAAATTATATGTTAATATTGTGAATATTATAAATATTCAAATGTCTTTGGGAATGAACCAGCTCGTGGTGGATTGTTGTGCTTGGTAGACTCAGCCTGTGCTGAGTCACTCACCAGGTTCTGCCGTTCACATCCAATAAGTCTCTCAGATTCGACCTTTTGGAAACAACATTTTTAGGAAGAAAATTTACAAAAACAGAAGAATTAATCGTAAAATAAACATAAATAATAACAAAGAAAGTATTATGAATATTCAAATTTTATAGAAATTATGAATATATGACCCATACGGCATACTTAAATTTGCTCCATATACTTCAGGGGGTACAGGATTGGGTTTAAACTTAACCCAATATATTATGAGTAGAAACATGATACACTGATAAAGCATAAACCAAAGTTCTTCATTAGAACATATTACACTCCCATTTTCTTATGCATATGTACATATATATATATATATACTCACAGACATTACATTCATATTTAGCAGAAGATAACTAAACTGATTGCTTTGCTGCTGTATGTCGCTTCCAACAATAATTCCTATTTACATTTGAAGTTGCCCATACAACAACTGAGACAAAACTAACAACTTGTTAATGTTTCAATTGACGAGTGCAGGAGACCGATATTATGAACCGGTTACACCTTAAAGATCCAATCTACTTCCGAGTTATTAACATCACCTGGTATTTATATTTTCCTCGAGTTCCTTTGAGCACGAAACTTGCCGAGTTCATCTCTCAAGTCGGCTGTCAGGGAGTATTAGAATCTTAAATATGTTAAAATTAACAAAGGAAAAAAAATGCAGGCAAATGATGGGGGGATGGGAGACTACAATTAGAATTTACAGCACGTTACTTCAGAGACATCAGATGAGCTTGTGATCCCTTTACTTGATTTTGAATTACAGTTGAATAGATAAGAGTGATGTTTTTGACAGTCGATGAAGAAGAAAGCGAAGGACGAACCAGCATCCTTGTAGCGCTCCTGAATGACAGCCTTGTTTAAGTTGCAGATAATGTTGAATTCCTCCGTATCGAGACAATGCTGATCGCTTGGCCTGAAACCATATATTTAAAACAAGTTATGTTCTAGGTCTACAGATTCATAAACAAGAATATCCTGCAACTGCAAGCGATAACATGTTCTATTCTCTCAATAAAGGGGCAAAAGCAATATCCTAAAGGGGTTTCAAGACTAACCGATCCAGCTCCTTTAATAAACCATCTGAACCTGGGGACTGCGTTGACAGCTTCACTGATTCAATTACGCGCATACCATCACTGTATGCCAAGTACTTGTTCACTTGTATAGGTACCTGCACAACACATCAAGGACACTTCCTATAAACTCGGATTATCAGTAGGAATTTAATCAGCCACAAATATGAACAAAAAATATATAATTATAATTATACATTTAAACCATAAATCACAAAAAATCTAAAAGAGAGAAAGAACATGTGTAATGCTTCTCTATATAGGATAAAGCATTTGTGAGATGACATTGATGACAATGAGTAAGCCAAATTTTCAGGATCTTTACATCTCTTTCAAGGAAATATGATACTTCAAGGGGGGGGGGGGGAAATTTCTGACAAAGCCCGAACATTTATTCTGAGGTATTCTTAATTGCTAAACTGGTTTAGACATTCGAGACAAAACGAAAACTATATCTTAGGTATTCTTTCTCCTCAACGACGATGAACCACCTTACATTTTAGCCGTTGGGAAATACTTTTAGCAAGAGTTCAAAGCAAAATGTCAAAACAATCACTAGTTAAATATGTTAATATGCTTCAACAAGGAACATGACGGTATCTCATAATTTTGTTAAAAAATGAATTATACTATAGATTAGACTAACACATATCGGATACCTTGCATCTCACGGCAATGTTTATGGCATCAGAAGGCCGAAGATCAAAAGTGATGGACTCTGTCTCATCACCCACCTGTAAGAACATCCAACACGATTCAGTGAAGACTGCTCTACATGAATAACCAAGCGTTGAACGTCAGAAAAATGTGCTAATAGTGGAACATAGATACCTTGGTAAGATACAGCTGAGCAAAATAGGCGTCATGCACTCTTTTAGTAACTCTAACAAGTTTTACCTGCAAAAACAAGTGAAAATTTCACACATTCTCTATCAGATCGAAAAGGAGCAAAGAGAAGTCTGTAAAATAGAGGTGGAAATGAAGCATACCATGTAGCCCATCTTGTCAATCATGTTCTTCGCCACTTCATACATAGTAGGTCTAGCCTGGAAACAATAGTCAAAACATATATTAGCATTAACATTCAGAAAAATAAGAACTCTGAGTAAATGGGAAACAGAACGAGAACATACTATTCGAACATTACGCACTGCTGCCATGAGCAGTGCACTTGGCATCTCCACTGCAATTAAAACAATAACCGAAATCAAACGAGAACATTAAAGCTAATAAACAGAGTCGAACGATCGGAAGATAATGAAAGATGATCACATACAAACAATGATCGGGAGAAGAAGACCGGTCCCATCTTCCATCTTCAGAACGATGGCGGGATGCGGTGCATAATCAGGCAGTTGCCCACCATGAGGATTGTTATGGATACACCTTAAATTCCTACCATCCCTCATTTTGATCATAAATCCATCAGCTCCACTCCTCACCTCAACTATATGAAACAATCACAACAAACATATCATATCATATCAACAATTCTCTACAATCCACATAAATAAACCAAGTCTATATCGAATTCAAAGAGCCGACTAACAACGACAACAAAAATGAAGTAATCATTAGTTTAGAACCCACGTACCAGCTTCAACCACACTGGAAGTAACATAATCTTCATCGTTCTCATTGAAATTCTGAGCCATGCTTCCACTCCCATCTGAGGATGAACTGAAAATACAGTGTACCGTGGTGTTGCGCTTCCGAAGCTTCAGGTGACCGGAAACGACACGTGGCTTACACTTTCCATCAATTATCCCTCTGAATCCCCATATATCACTTCGATGCAATCTCGCCCTCGGAAAAGGGCTATTAAACGGCAGCGTATAAACACCAACTTGCTTGCTACGAACGGCAGGGCAAATCACCGGTCCTTGCAAAGACATCTTTACCTCTTGTATCACCTAGCCCATATTTAAAACAAAACAAATCAATATCAGATATTCATATATAGTAATTTCATAAAATTTTTAAGGGATTTCACCAAGCTACCCAATTTATAAACTAAGACCATCCAAAAACGAGATCAGAAGATATATACATATTTTAAGACCTCGGATGATCCAATTATAAGAATTAAAGCATCAATTCATTTTTTGTTTAAAAAAACAAAAACAAAAAAAAAACGAGTCAAAAAAATAAAAACTTGAACCATTACTGTACAAATAAATAATCAAACGATCGATTCTGAGCAGCGATAAGATCAAAGTTTCAAGAGAATTACGGATCTTTGGGAGTTAAAATAAAACTTGAAATATGAAGAAGCCTTTTTGAAGATCAAAATTCAAAATGATTTAAGGGGAAATAAAATAAGAGAGAGAGAAAATCTTAAAATGGAGAGTCAGCAAATAAACTGACAACGTAAGGATTAGCAAAGGAATGAGAGAAGAGATTCTTTTTTGTTTTATCATGTGATTTAATTCATTATTTGGTGCTTAAGTTATATATGTCTAAACATTTTTCCAAATTCATTTTAATACTTAAACTATTATCCGTCTTTACGCAAAACATTAAAGCGGTTCTTACCAGAAAAAGTTGATGGGACGTCAAAGAAAACGGCAATGTAATAAAATATAAATTAATTTTTAAAATTACACTTAACGTTTAGTTTAATTTTTATTTTTGAATTTATCGTTAAAAATTTAATAATGATTTTAATGTATCGTCAGAAAGTTCGCATTATAATTAAAAGAATTAAAAAATATTAAGTCAGTAATTTTGTTAATTTTTTAATAATGAATACCAAATTAAAATATAAAATAAATATTTAACATGCTCTTGA
Source organism: Hibiscus syriacus (assembly GCF_006381635.1). Taxonomy (NCBI): domain Eukaryota; kingdom Viridiplantae; phylum Streptophyta; class Magnoliopsida; order Malvales; family Malvaceae; genus Hibiscus; species Hibiscus syriacus. Next base: position 1,087,215 of record NW_024062640.1, read on the forward strand.
TAAAGAAATTAGATATCAAAACAAAATATAATAATAATTTAAATACTAAATATACAATTTACCCAAAAATTAAAAATGTGCAACGTGACAAAAGACGCCTTTATAACAAAATAATCTTCCCATTTTATCAAATGTCCTATCGGCTCAAAAATATTTGGGTTCATTCACTAAATGCCTCCAAATTATTATACAAATTTTAAATTAGTCTCAAACTTTAAAATAATTAAATTCACATATGTCAATATTATACCTGTCAAAATATTATGTCAATTTAATTTTCAATTTGATCATGACATAAAAATATAATTTTTTAAATAATTTGAGATGATTACAAAGTATTATTTGTTTAATATATTTTTAATTGCTAATAATATAACTTACAAACACAATTGATCGAATTTAGAATTTTAGAGAGAACAAAACACTTTTAATTGCATTTATATATATTATGTTTATGTTAGACGGGTTGTAGTGCTTGGAAAGGTAAGTCTCTCCTCACTACTATCTTGAAACTTGTTTGGTGTACTTTAATATACTCACTGTGGGAGGAAAGAAACAGAAGACTGTACCGAGTAATCATAAGAAGTGTGAAATAAATGTTGAACTCTATTAAGGAGATTGTATGTATCCAATTAAGAGGAATAAATATAAATAGATTAGATAATATTAATATTTACCTTTATAATCGTTGGAGTGTTGACCATCCAATTATGTTGTAAGTATGCAGTCCTTTATCTAGAGTTGGGTATACGGGCTACCTGCCCGTTTAGCCCGTGGGTTTTGACGGTGCGGGCTTAAACGAAGCGGTTTAAAAAGCCCGCATTCATAAACAGTTTTTAATTTTAAAGCCCACGGTCTATCCATTTAACCCGTGGGCTTACCCGCGGCCCGTTAAATAACAACAATTTTAAATGCTTTAAATGCAATAAAAATAATATTCTAACTTGCTACACCTTTAAAAATGATCCAGCAACTTGAAAAGGAAGGTAGCACTGTCAAAATAATAAATAATATTTAAATTTTATTTTAAATAGCCGAAATGATTATAAAATAATATGTTTTTTTTAATTTTTTAATCATTAATATATATATATAACGATATAATTACTTAAACTCAAATTTAAAAAAACAATATTCACTTATATCACCAAATTGAAAAACAAATAAAACAATAACCATTATACTTTTATAAAACACGATTATTCAAGGCTATAACATGAAGATACATAGCTGCAAGCATAAATTCAAACATAAAAATTCAACAAAGTCAAACATTATACAAATCTAACAAGAAAGTTGTCAAGTGATCCTAATAATTGTATTTTATGTATACTTTAGAGAAAGACTAAAACATAATATGAAAATATAAAATAAAATACTTACAATATAAAAGTAAATTTGAAAGATACGGTTATATTAAAATTAATAAAATATAAGTCATTAATTTGTTAAAATATATTTATTTTGTAAAAGCCTTTAAAAGTCTTTAAAAGTTGAAAAGTATTTTTCAATTTTTTTCTTTTACTTTTTTTTCTTATTTTTAATCCAAATATTATGTGTCATGTGATATATTATTAGAATATCACGTGACTTTTTATAATTAAAGTATGAAATGAATAACATACTTCATGAAAAAAAATAAAGGTCAAAATTAAATAAAAAATATTTAAATATCAAAGTGATAATGATGTAAATTTTATAAGACTAAAATACTATATAAATCTTTTAATTTTTATTTTTTAAAATGAAGAATAATTTGATACATTGTAAATGGAAAAAAATCAAGCAACGGTAAAATTATGACAAACGCCCTAATAAATTTAAGAACGACAATGGTTATAAGTAACATCATATTTATAAGTAATTTATTTTTTTCTATAAAATTATTTAAGTTTATTTTCTCTAAAATTTTATAAATTTTAAATTAAGCGGGCTATTGTGAGCTTCGCGGGCTACCTGCGGTTATACCCATTAAACCCGCGGGTTTAACGGTTCGGGCTAAAAAGCTCATAATTTAAACGAGCTTTAATTTTTGAGGCCCGAAGCTCGCACGGGCCGCGGGTTAAACGGGTAGCCCGCGGGCCTTAGCCCATATACCCAGCTCCACCTTTATCCCATTGTTGGGATAATCTTGTATTCTTTATCCCATTGTTGGGATTTTTTCTACAGAATAACTCTGCATCTTGGGTAATAAATTTTAAATTTATCCAAAAAAAATATTATATTTTTAATTTTTAAAAGAGTTTTTTTTGTAACTGATAGAAGCCATTGAATAATCAGTAGATTAACTCATGGGTGAAGCGACAATATCACTTTGGAGTAGGGCTGGAAAAAGTTGACTCGACCTGTAAAACTGACTGAACCCGATTTGAGTCAAAACTGTTTTTAACCTGAGCTGTAGCGATCCGAAACTGACTCAATTCGGAACTGGTGTTTACCTAAATTCGAGTTGGACTGGAAATTATAGATCTGAACACGACCTGCAGCCGACCTGAGAACGACCTGAACCTGAATTGAACCAAAAAAATGATACTCGAACCCCACCTGCATCCGACTGATATGAACCCGAACTCGATATTGACCTGGTAAATAACTGGTATTACCAGACCTGTTTTCAACCTGACCTATGATGAACATGACCTGTAAATGATCCGACTTGTTATTGACCTGATCTGATATTTACTTGACTTACATTTACCTGACTTATATATTACCATGGACGAAATTATAAGATTTTAATAAAATTATGAGTTTTTGAATTTATGATATAATTAAAAATATAATATGATTATTTTTAAATGTTATAATAAAATATTTATTATGATAATTAAATTAATAAATAGACCTGTTATATAAAATTATTTAATAAAATTATTTAAATGTAAATTATATAAAACATGATTAATAAAAATTTTGGCATTGAACAATGATTAAATGTAAATTAATGTAGTTTAATTTATGTAAATTATATAGTTTAATTTATGTAAAGAAAAAATAATATTAATAATATAAGTATTTATTATGTAATTTTAATTTGACCCAACAATCAACAATGGCAATTGAAAATATATTAATGCATATCAACAATCAATAATGATTGAAAATTGAAAACTAAAACGTGCCACATGGAAAATGAAGATTAGTTCCCGCCCTTAATTTTTTTTTTGAGAATATGTTCTCGCCCTTAAAATTAGTTCCCGCCATTAATGATTAGTTCCCGCCCTTAATATAAATTATATATAAATTATATATTATAATTAATATTAATATAATTAATATTAATATTAACTTATATTAATATAATATAATTTTTAATTTTTAATTAATATTAATATAAAATATAGTCTATAAAATTAATATTAATATAAACTATATTTTATAAATTATATAGTATAGTTTATAAACTATAGTTAATATAATTTATATTAATATAGTATATAGTTTATAAACTATATACTATATTAATATAAATTACAGTTAAAATAATTAACATTAATATAAACTATACAGTACATTAATATAAACTATAGTTTATAAATTACATACTATAGGTTATAAAGTATAAACTATATAGTACACTAATATAAACTATTGTTTATAAACTATAGGTTACATATATAGTTTATATAACATATAAATAGATTGTATATATACATATACTATAAGTTATATATATATATACTATACATAGTTTATACATACATGTACTATGAGTTACATATATAGTTCACATGTATACATATACTATATGTTACATATATTAACTATTGTTTATAGACTATAGATTAATGTTACATATATAATTTATATAAACTATTGTTTATATAAACTATATGTGAATTATCAAATGTATCTATCTATATATATATATATATATATATAGTTTAGGGTTTAGGGTTTAGGATCTAGGGTTTAGGGTTTAAGGTTTAAATTTATGGTTTATGGTTTAGGATTTAGAGTTTCTATAAACTATATAATTTATTACTTTATATAGTTTATGCATAGTGTTTCTATAAACTATATAAGTAATTTACTTTATATATATATATATATATATTCAAATGAGTTTAATCAAAAAAAAATATTCACATGAGTGGTAAGAATTTAAAGGTGAGAATTGACAAATTTTGATTTTATAATTGGTAAATTTAGAGATGGAAAACTTTTGAGGGAATTTTGGGAATTTTGGGTATGGCGGGAAGGTTTATGGCCCAATTAAATGGATTGGGTCAATTAGGCCCTTAATCCTTCATCAATCAGAAATTTTTTATTTTGTTATTTTTTAACACTATTTTTTTGCCCGGGTGGGGAAAACTGATACCGACTCGTGGTTTTCTCTTTGAAAATTATTTTGAAATGTAAGAAGTCGCCACCAATCATTTAAGGTGTGATTGAAACACCGTAAAAACCAGGTGATTTTTATAAAACATTTTATTTTAATAAAATACCGAGTTTTGGGGTATGCGAAAAATCCAGAAATCAAGTTCAAGAGTCGGTTGTGCATGGGGAATGATTAGCACCCCCACAAGCGCCCAAAAATTGGTACCTAGTTGGTTACCCCATATTTAAAATCAGAAATTTTGAGTTCAATCTTTATTTAATTTAAAAATCATTAAAGATGCAAAGTTGAAAAGGATATTCGTTTATCGAGACCGATAGCATTCACCCCCGAGCATAAATGGGGGAGATAAGCTATTATGTCTAATAACCGAACATTGTCTCGTTTTTAGAAAATATTATGCGGTTTTGAAAAGGATGTCGACTTATTTAGGGAATTACCATTAGACACGCCCTGAGCACGATCGCGGTAGATATACTATTAATTCCTTAATAAGTGAACAGTGTCTTAGATTTATAAAAACAATGTGATCAAGCAAAATTTATTTGTCCTAATTAATCTAAGGTAGATTAAGGCTTTTTCTAACTTACAGTGACAAATTATGAAAATTAAATAATCTAGGGACTTAAGTCTAAAAACATAGGCTCTAGTATTAATCATATTTGATTTTAAATAATTATTAAATCGAATAACCGAGATGGTCCCTCGAGCGTTTATGCGAGGGCCGACTCGAATTATCCCCTAAATTAAAAGGACTAGTTTCAAATCTAACTAAAAGTGGAGGCTCTATTTTAACCTATTTAATTATGTCAATATTAAAGCTTTAATCGAAGTTTGGGAACTAAAAAGTCAAAGGATTAAACTATGACTATGCAATCTAAATATAAAATCTTAAAACGTAAGGATCTAAATTGCATAAAATAAAATAACAATTACAAAAATGCAAGAAAATAAAAGTTAGTAGTTAAATAGGAAATAAATAATGACCAAAATGCAAAAATAAAAATAACAATAGTTAAATCAGAAACTAATAGTGACTAAATTAAAATAAAACAAAAAAGAATAATAAAATTAAAATAATTAGAAACAAAAGATTCAGTGACCAAAATGTAAAAACACGGCAAATTTTAGGGAACTAAAAACGATAATAACCCAAAAAGTAACAACACATGCATAGAAACAACATAATTGCAAAATCAGTCCACGAAGTTTCATAAAAAATTAAAAGGTAACACATGACTAAAGTGTAAAAACACGTTAAAAGTGGGGGGATTAAACTGAAATTATACCAAAAATTTTAAAGCACAAACAGAAAATGGAAAATTATAAAAATAATCCCTTCTAGTGACAATTTTGTAAAAACATGGGAATTGTTGGAGGATCTAAAACACGATTTCCCCCGAAATGTTTTATAAATACAAATTTTTTCCTTTTTTTAACATTTAATTTTTTTCTATTTTTAAAAAAAATTAGAGAGAAAGGGTATCCCATCTCTCTAGAATATTGTCCGATCACCGGTTGTCGCGCTGTCGTCCCGGTCGCCGCGCCGCCTCCGGTGGCCGTTGGCCACCAAAATTTACCAGGAGACTTGTCTCGACGTGGTGGTCACATATCCAGGCTCCGTTTCGTCAGGGGATGCTCCAATTGTCGTAAAATGGCCAAAGACCACTTGGATTTCCCGGGATCCGATCTCTACCGTCTGTCGTTGGATCGGGCCCAAATTTCAGTATGTTGCTCCCCTCCTCGAGACACTCCTTTTCACCGTTTGAATCGGCGAACCAACCCTCCGAACACCGACGAGGCTCCGACAGAACTGTAAAATGCCCTTTTCCCTCTTTTTTGTTATTATTTTTTTGTTTCAAAAGCTAATAAAAAATAAAATAAAACGTAAATACCAGAAAAATATTTGAACTTTTTTTTGTTTTTTATTGATTTTTGAATGGAAAATAGACCCCCTTCGGTGCTCAAATACTCCACAACCACGAATCAACCCCGATCGACATCCCTCTAAGGTAAAAATATAATCACTCCTATTCACTTGTTTTATTTACACATGCAAGATCAATTTTTTTTGTTTCGAACTACGCAAATAAATAACAAAATATCTTCAAAATTACTCAAAAATTCCATCTTTTTTATTGCTTTTTTTATATGGAGAAAGTCCCCCTTCTTACATTTTTGCTTCGGGTTATATAACTCGATTTTACAATATGCTTCTTTTTTCTTTCTTTCTTTCTTTCTTTCTTTTTCTTTAAATCATTATGTTTTTTTTCTTTTTTCTTTTTGCTTTTACTTTTTCTTTTTTACTGAAACATAATAATGAAAGTAAAACTATTGATATTATTAAGTTTTTTTTGTGGATACAGCTGGAATTCGGTAGAGAAGAAAAAAACGGTGGTCTACCGGGTCGGGTCAGTTCCAGGTCGGGTTAGTTTCGGGTCGGATCCGGGTCGAATCTTGGGCATGATATTGGGGATGAAAATTGGTGATTACATTATTTTATTTTTTATTTTTTTCATTTCAGTCATGGTTTAATTGTAAAAATTTATTGAATTTTTCATTCAATACAATTTAGTCATGTATATAATTCTAATTATTTTTAATTTTCTCTTCTTTCTTTAATTTTCATAATTATTAAATGTTAATGTTAATTTTAGAATCTTTTATTTCAGTCACTTATGTTTAATGATATATATATATATATGTTATATATATAGTTTATATATACTATATATAGTTTATATATACATGTATATAAGCTATATATATAGTTCAGGGTTTAGGTTTTAGGGTTTATGATTTAAGGTTTAGGGTTTATTATTTAGGGGTTAGAACTTAGGGATTGATTTAGTGTTTAAAGTTTAGGTTTAGGGTTTCTATAAACTATATATTTTATTACTTTATATAGTTTATGCATAGTATTTCTATAAACTATATATATTATAAGATTACTTATATTAGTTATACATATATATATATATATATATATTATTAATATAAATTATAATTTATAAACTATATTATATATATATATATATATTATATTAATATAAATTATAGTTTATAAACTATATACTTTTTATAGCTTATACATATATAATTTATATACATAGTATTGTAGACACTAATTTTCCAGCGCCACATGTCTCTTCCCCGAAGACTCCTCCTGCAGCCAATTTTCACAGCAACCAAAGAGCGTTAGAAGTCTATTTTGTATAGGATTCTAAAAATAGTCTGCTTTTTCCATTATAAATACATGTAATCCATATCATTTGTAACACACGAATGGAGATACAAAATACAATCAGAAATTACGAGCAATCTTATAGAAATCAGAGTTTTTTTTTCCTGCAAGTTTTCGAAGAGAAATACAAGGTAAATATAGTACCTTTTTCGAGTTTACGCTTGCATGCTTGTGTCTCGTTACATTTTGTATTCGAAAAACACCAAAGAAAACGATTTTTTGCCGATGAACAGGGGCATTTTTCGGGATCTATTTTTATAGATCTAGCCCCCGAGGCTTCTTTTCTTGAGAAAATACTTTGATTTTCGGAATGGGTGTGAAAAAGGGGTAATCTCACTCTTGGTCCCCTCATTTATAAAGGATTTAATTTCCACCCTGAAATCCCAATTCATCCTCAAAGTGCTCCAAAATTTGTCATTCGATTTTCTATTTTTACATTATAGTCCGTTTTCTAGATTTGAATTTTAATTTTCTTCTTATTTTATTTAATATTACATTATAGTATATATTTGATATTACTCCTGTATATTATTATTATTTATTTCCTTTTGTTGTTATGTATATACATGTATCATTATTATTTTATTATTTACTTATTTTATTTATATGTTATATATATATATATATATTTTACGTTATTTCTTAATATTTTTCTTTATATATTTTTTAGTTTACAAGCTAATATGTATGTATTTCCCTTTTTACCTTTGTTCCCTTCGTTTTGTTTATTTATTTTATTTTTATTTTCTTTATTCATTGATTCATTTTTCCTATTTTATTTATTTATTTATCTTATTCCATTGTCTTTATTTTTTTATATATTCCTTTTATTTTCATAATCTCCATATCAACTGTGTTGTTTACTTTTCGTCCATATTTGTTAGTATTTTTTTTATCTCTTCTTTATTTCATTTTCTTTATTTTCAATTTATCTTCATCGTTTTTGTTTTTCTAACACTTTTCTTGATTATTTAAGGGTTCGTTTTCCAAACCTTAGAGGTGAGTAATTTGGATCGTCATTTTATCTTTTAATTTAACTTACAATTTTCTTAATCAAAGACAACTGGAAATTACGTAGTACCGAAAGGGCAGTTCAAGGGTGCTAACCCTTCCTTGACTGTAACCGACTCCCGAATCCGGCACATCTTTGGTAAGACGCAGATCAGGTAAGAAATAGGATGTCTGATCAACCCATTTGCTTTAAAATAAATGATCGGTGGCGATTCCTAATCCATTTTCCTAAGTCGAAGCCTAATTCCGGGGCCCAACTGAAAGACGGTTGCGAAAGCTTGGCGACTCCGTTGGGGCACAGGTAAGTGAGTCAGGCTAAGGTAATTTCCAGTTGTCTTTTTAATGAAAATGGTAAGTTTAAATTTTAAGGTAACATTTCGATCCTTATTACTTACCTTTGATTAAATTTTTTCGAGTAAATAGTTGAACTGGCGTTTTCTAGGTATTTTAGCTTTCCAAACTTTTTTATTCAAGGCTCTAAACCCGAGCTCCGAACCCGTTTTAAGTGGGGGTGAAAGCGACGCATTCGTGTGAATTTATTCACCGCATATGCCAAGCAAGTAGCCTTCGGGATTCATATACCTTATGTCTTCGTGTGAATTTATTCTCCGTATAGACATAAGGGAATGTGTCCTCTCGAGTTTAACTTAGTCCACACAACCTTGTGATGGGTTTAGGACTAAGGGTCTGGTAAGCCCAAGGGGACACCAGCAAGGAGAACTCGGGTACCATTTTTTAGAACCTAAACCGGGAGAATTTGAAGAAATAGAGCCTACCCCAAAACCACATTCCAAAACCTAGGACATTTCTTTCCTTACAATGTTTTTTTTTCTCTTATATTTTTTTCTTGCCATTTATTTTTTTATTTTTTTTATTTATTTATTTTTATTTTACTAAATGTTTGCCTTTGTGTTTGTTTTTAAAGTATTTACATTATAACAAGAGGCTATTGATCCCTAAAAAGGTGTTTATTACACAAAATAATCTGAATTAATGGATAAAGCTATTGTAATACAAGAGATTAAAAACCCCGAGGTACGACTATGGTCCGAGAAGACTCAGAAGGAAAATGGAGATAGTCTTCAAGAAAGCTATGTGTCAGAGCTGGTTAGCTAAGCCTCTATCAGCCTAAAGCAGAACGACGTGCAAGAGCTTCGGGACATCTGGGGCAGTTGGAAGAATGATCAGAAACAGAAGTTCAGCCAACGGTACGGTGACATTGCATTGTTGCTTCAAATCAAGACTGATAAGCCCTTGATCAGAGCCTTGGTTCAATTCTGGAACCCGGGATACAGTTGCTTCACTTTTAATCAAGAGGACATGGTGCCCACTATTGAAGAGTACACTACACTGTTGCACTGTGAAAATATCAGACTGGAGCGAGCTTATATTAAACACATCAAAAGTCAGCCTTTCAAGAGTACACTAGCCAAGGTTGCTGGGGTTGACGAAAGATGGGTAACAGACCGAGCTCGATGTAAAGGCAGTGGGGAAGGAATTGCCTGGCTTCATATCAAGTAACTAATGAAGGACCATCCCGATGAGTGAAAGGCAATAGACCTGTTTGCACTGGGTCTGTATAGCTTGATTATATTCCCGAAGACTTTGGGGTATATTGACGCAGCCGTGGTGGAACTGTTTGAGCAACTTTCGAAACAAGTCAACCCAGCATCGACCATCTTAGTCGAGACCTTTCGGTCTCTCAACCATTGCTGAAGAGCTGGCGGAGGTAGATTCATTGGGTGTGTTCAGCTCCTTCAAGTCTGGATTCATAACCACTTTTGGAAGACTAATGGGGTTGCCTACCGTCAATTTAGCACTACGTATTCACCTTTGAGAGAGTTCATCACATGAAATGGCATGAAGGCGCTTCAAAAGAGAAGTGGATGAAAGTCTTCACTCATCTCCAAGATCAGGATATTACCTGGAGAGCCCCCTGGTTGTTACTCAGTGACGTTCTTTTTCGATGCGGGGACTCTGACACTATGACCTTACTTGGACTTTGGGGTGCAGTTGGGTATGCTCCGTTGTTAGCACTTAGACAGTATGGGGCACGTCAGTTTGTCCCAGCAACATGCGGACTAGCCAGATCAGAGTTTGAGTATCACGGTGACAACTATAAGAAGATGATCAAGGAAGCAGTCGATTCATGGAAGAAAGTATTCCGGATGGATGTTGTAGCTGCCAGAAACATGCTTACTCCGGACTATGTGGAGTGGCGAAGATTGAGAAAAAATGACAATATCCCGGTGCCAGACTGTGAGGACACCCGAACCCTAGAAGAACATCTCAGGCCCGTCTTTTCTGAACTTGAGATAGCCAAGACAGAGTTTGAAGCTGTGAATAACGAGCTAAAGTAGAGGGTAAAGGAGCTTGAAGCTGAGCGCTATCAGTGGAAGTTAGATGTCAACTCTCAGAAAGATCGAGCAGACAAACTTGAAAAAGAACAGAAAAAGTTTGTTTTGAGCTCGAAGACTTGAGAAATGGGTATCATGATAAAGTCAAGGATAACTCCAAGTTGAAAGTGGCTTCTGAATATGGAAAGACGAAGCTCTTAGCCTGAAAAGAAAGTTCGAAGGGCCAGATGAGAGAGCTTGGAAGGAACATATGAAGACTGCCCAGAGGCGCTTAGCAGACAGTCAGCATCAAAAGCAATGCTTGAGAATCCAGATGGTTGATCTGGAGAAACAACATGAGAGAGATGGAAAAACAATAGTTGAGTTAGAAGCTATTGTAGATGGGTTCAAGAAGAAAGTTAGTGAGCTTCAGATAGTGATCTTCGATGGAGGTTTACAGTGACGTTTCGTTAGAAGCAAGCACAACAAAGGGTGAAGGCCAGAGATGCAGTCATCCAAGACTTCCTGGATCAAGTACAAAATGCAGCTCGTCATATACACGACCTGGCAAGGAAAGCTGGAATGGTCCGACAAGGCATACAACCAGTGACAGATGAAGACAGAAGACTTGTCAACCTACTAGAAGCTATTCGAGGTCTAGAGGATTTAGTCCGAATGTACCTTTGATCGTTTTTATGTCTCTTACAAGATAAAACATTTTTGTCTAAGTAAAGATTATTTATAATAATGGACACTTTTCTGGATCAATGCCTCAATCATTTCATGCATTCTTGCATTTTGCATTTTTTCCTTTTTGCATCTTCATCTACATTTTTAAGCATTTTCAGAAACATGAAATTAAGTCATGAAGGACTCGATGAAGTGGATTTAACCATATGGAAGCAAGATTGTAACATTAAAGAGCCTGATCAGCTGATGGTAGGACAAAGCCGGCCAGGATGATCTAAGAAAAGAATCCCCATATCCTAAGGACTACGATGTTGAAGCTGTTAGCTGTTACCACATAAAAAGCCCCAAACATTCCTCTGAGAACTATAGGGCGCTGAAGCGCAAGATCCAAAACCTGATGGATTCAGGGGCATAAACGGCCGAAGAAGGGGGCATGGCATATACCATTTGCACTTAGAGGATTGTTTTGTTTAAACACGTCTCTAATCTTTCATCGTTTGCTTAATCTTTTAAAGGATTGAATTTATGCTACTTTCTAAGGTGGAGCAATTGAACAAATTCTAATCTTCAGTTCTTCGAATATTAAATGAATTAAGGATTCTTTTAATTATTCAAGAATTATAGATTTTTGACATATGGCAAGGTAGACCTTTCTTATCTTGTCTCAAACCCTAAAACAAAATACTTTGATTCTTTACCCAAAATAACTCATGGTCATTACCAAAAAGACCAAATTTTGACATTACCTCCCTTTGAAATTCTTGAATATTACCTTTATCTTTTTGATACACCCACACCTTTCTTTGAGTCAATAAGATCACACCATTGTCTTTTTAGACTCAAAATTGACATTTTTACACCATTAAAGCCCACAGCATCGAGTTGTTCATTTGAACATGAGCATTCTTCTAAGACATAACTTGGGGCATCTCGCAGGGAGCTTGAACATTAAGACATCTAGGGGGAAAAAGAAGAAGAATTCATCCGAAATAATTCTATCATGCATTAATTTCACTGTTTTCATGTAAATAGAATTAATCCTGAAAATCTATCCCCTTGGGGATACCTCTTCTGTGATAACTTCCATGTGTGAAATGATGAACGGCTTTCTTTCTTTATCCCTTCACAACAGGAGAAAAAATATATCATTGTGTCCCCTTTTGAGCCTATAGTATTTTTCTTCTGATTCACCCTAACCAAGGATCACCCTCCACACTGGGGGGCAATGTGGAAGAAATCTGCTCACATGAGTGAAGACATCAATCCAAAGGAAATACCAAAATCTGGGCCAAATACCAAGTGCGAAGATTCAATCAAGAACAAAAAAGAAAATAAGCAAAAAAGAAAAAACAAGAACAAAAAAAGAAGAAGCAAAAATCAAAAGGAAAAGGGACAAAAAGCAAATGCAAAGATTCCCTAAAGAAAAATGGCACATCAAGCTTCAAACTATGAGATTGATAAAGCACAATCATTCTTGAATCACTAAATCACTTCACTCAAAGATCATAGAGCATCAGGAGAAAGAGACATTTTGAGCAAGACAAGATCGAGGGCATCAGAATGAATTGATCCTTGGTTCAATACCCTGAAACACTTATTGGGCCTATTTATCATTTTCTTTCATAACCATGAGCCCTGGCCTAAATTACGTGCCTTAAAAGTCCCTTCTAATAATATATGGATTTCTAAACAGAATAGACTATCTTCAGATTTCATCCCGCCCATCAGGATTAATTTGCAAAAAAACAATGTAATTAATGTGTGATAGAGAAAAATAACAAAGGGGGGTTCAAGACGTAAATCCTGAATAACGTCTTGAAACCAAAGGAGGGTTCGAGTTGAAAACCTGAAAAGGCGGCTCGAATATAAAAATTGTGCAACTGAGGTGATCACACAAATTCCTTGATAAGGCATCGCATAATCCGAGTGTGACAACGAAGGTTGGGAGTCAGAGAACACTTCCAGTAGAGAAACATGCAAGCTACCCCATCAATCCTTTGAGCATAAAATGCCAAACCTTTGACCAAACACGATAATCTGAGACTTTTTTATCCGTTCCTTACTTAACCATTTCCCAAAGATAGCTTTGATCTTGACACTTGTCAAATAACTATAATTTATTGAAGGATTAAAATTGTAATTAATTCTTTGATATCCGATGAACTCTAGTTTTATGATTCGTCTCAATTGTAAAACCGTGAAAGTGACAATATTTTCAAAACTTTTGGTTAAACATTTTTCAAAACTCTTTTAATTGATATTTTCATAACTTTGAAAATAAAAGAGAAAGAAAAACATTTTTTTTTCAAACAAGACAGTCTCTCTAGAGTGGATCTTGGTAAATGACATGTGACTCTTAGACACAAAGCTCGTGCTCAGAATCAATGCTGAAGCAAGAAATGAGGAACATTTGGGGCATCTTTGAAGATTCAACATCAAATATTGGGGCATTTTTTGATATTGGGGCATCTTTGGGGATTCAACATCCTAATGCGAATTATCAGACCTTCTGAAGGCATTTCCTCCACATGCAGGAACAAGCAGACAAAAATGAGGCTCTATCCAAGAGATAAATGACATTAATTCATGTTGTATGCATCTTAGACATACTTGAGAGCATCACATTTATCATTTTTAGCATACATAATTTTTGCAGCTTTAGAGTCAAGTTTCAACTTCAATGTGAAAGATACCTGATTCAAAAGAGTTTGTAAAAATCGATAGTGGTTGCTTAACTCAGTAGCAAGGAGCTACACCTCAACTAATTTGATATATTGAAAGATCGACAGATCTTAGAATCAACTTCAGACGAGTTCGAGAGCTAATTCAGAACCGATCCAGTTCGCATTTTCAAGTTGGATTTCAACTTCACGACGAAGGATATCTAATTCCTGGATCACCTTCACGGCGAAGGGGCCACCCACGGTTTCAACTTCACGACGAAGGGAATCGAGCTCACCATTGTCTCTCTTGAGACAGTTTCCCTTGAAACAAACTTTGTCTCTCTTGAGACAGTTTCCCTTGAAAAAAAACCTTTGAAATTGTTTCTCTTGAAACACAAAAACCTTTGAAACATAAACATTGAAAACATTTCCCATGAAATGAATTTTGTCTCTCTTGAGACAGATTCCCTTGAAACAAAATCTTTGAATATGTTTTCCTTGGAACTAATTTCATCTCCCCGTGAGACAATTTCTTTTGGAACTAAGTTTTGTCTCTCTTGAGACAGTTTTTCTTAAAACAAAATTTTCTCTCCCTTGAGACCGTTTCTCATGAAACAACAGATATCTTTGAGATCGTTTCCCTTGAAACGAATTCTGTCTCTTTCGATACAATTTCTCTTGAAGAATCATCTGAACCGTTACACTCAGCTCAGGCACATACTTGGGATGGTCGAAAGCATTTCTCAAATAAAAAAATAGAATATGCACATCAGATTTGAACATTTGAAGAATTCAAGATCAGGGATCAGAACTTGAAGATTCCAGAACTAAGATTCCAGAAAAGCAACCGGAGATCGAGATTTCTCTCATGAGCCCAAAAATAACATATGTTGCATATGCATTTTAGGCATACCTAATAGCATTGCATCCATCTCATCATATATATGCATAACTTTTTCAGGTTTTAGCTAGAGTCAATTTCAACTTCGCAGCGAAGGGTATTGAGCTCAAAGCTACACAATCAACTCGAGAGTAGATTTGAAATTCGCGACGGAGGATATCTAGGTCGAAGCCAAACTTCACAATACTTGGATTTCAACTTCACGACGAAGGATATTCAAGTTAAGGCTCAACTTCACGACGAATGGGTCATCCACAATTTCAACTCCACGACGGAGGATATCGTTCCCACACATCCACGATTTCAACTCCACAACGGAGGATATCGCGCCACCCGAGACAACACAAGTTCAACTTCACAACGAAGGGACGGCTGGTTGTCAACAAACAACTTCCCAATTTCAGAGCCAATTTCAACTTCACAGCGAAGGAAATTGGACTCAAGACAACACAAGTTCAACTTCACAACGAAGGGACAGCTGGTTGTCAACAAACAATTTCCCAATTTCAGAGCCAATTTCAACTTCACAGCGAAGGGCATTGGACTCGAGACAGCACAAGTTCAACTTCACAACGAAGGGATGGCTGGTTGTCAACAAATAATTTCCCAATTTCAGAACCAATTTCAACTTCACAGCGAAGGATATTGGACTCGAGACAACACAAGTTCAACTTCACAACGAAGGGATGGCTGGTTGTCAACAAACAATTTCCCAGTTCCAAAACCAATTTCAAATTCACGGCGGAGGATATTGGACTCGGAACAATACAACCTACTTGGATTTCAACTTCACGACGAAGGGTATCCAATTCGAGACTCAACTTTACGACGAAGGGGTCACCAACGGTTTTAACTTCACAATAAAGGGAATCATGCACACAAGCAACATCCATCTCTAGATTGGATTTCAACTTCACGACGAAGGATATCCAACTCAAAGAAGGAGCGTCTCTCAACACACTTTTCAGTTTCAGAGTCAATTTTAACTTCACAGC
Organism: Hibiscus syriacus; assembly: GCF_006381635.1. Lineage (NCBI taxonomy): Eukaryota > Viridiplantae > Streptophyta > Magnoliopsida > Malvales > Malvaceae > Hibiscus > Hibiscus syriacus. The sequence goes on from NW_024062640.1 coordinate 1,103,394, forward strand.
GAAGGATATTGGCCTCGAAACAACGCAACTTACATTGGATTTCAGCTTCACGACCAATGATATCCAAATCCAAGGCTCAATTTCACGACGAAGGGGCCATATTCGATTCTAACTTCACAAACAGATTGACTCAACTTCACGACGAAGGAGTCATCTGTAACGCAGCAACACCGAAGTCTTCAGGACAAGTTTCACCTTCACGACAAAGTATCTTGATCCAGAAGACGATTCAAAGGCCAATCGCCAAAAGCTTTGAGTTCGATTTTAACTTCACGATGAAGGATATCGTGCTCAGAAGCTTCTAGTTCAACTCGACCTCACGACGAGGGAGTCATTCCATATTTCAGTTCAATTTGGCAAACCAATCAAATATCGGATTTCAACTCTGCGATAGAGGATATTCGATATGAACGAAAATTTGTGTCTTTTATCTTTGCCCTATTTTTCGCTCCACGAAAAAAGACAAAGAGGGGCAGCTGTAGACACTAATTTTCCAGTGCCACATGTCTCATCCCCGAAGACTCCTCCTGCAGCCAATTTTCACAGCAACCAAAGAGCGTTAGAAGTCTATTTTGTATAGGATTCTAAAAATAGTCTTCTTTTTCCATTATAAATACATGTAATCCATATCATTTGTAACACACGAATGGAGATACGAAATACAAGTAGAAATTACGAGCAATCTTAGAGCGAAATCAGAGTTTTTTTTCCCTGCAAGTTTTCGAAGAGAAATACAAGGTAAATATAGTACCTTTTTCGAGTTTACGCTTGCATGCTTGTGTCTCGTTACATTTTTGTATTCGAAAAACACCAAAGAAAACGATTTTTTACCGATGAACAGGGGCATTTTTCGGGATCTATTTTTATAGATCTAGCCCCGAGGCTTCTTTTCTTGAGAAAATACTTTGATTTTCGGAATGGGTGTGAAAAGGGGTAATCTCACTCTTGGTCCCCTCGTTTATAAAGGATTTAATTTCCACCCTGAAATCCCAATTCATCCTCAAAGTGCTCCAAAATTTGTCATTCGATTTTCTATTTTTACATTCTAGTTCGTTTTCTATATTTGAATTTTAATTTTCTTCTTATTTTATTTAATATTACATTATATTATATATTTGATATTACTCCTGTATATTATTATTATTTATTTCCTTTTGTTGTTATGTATATACATGTATCATTATTATTTTATTATTTACTTATTTTATTTATATGTTATATTATATATATATATATATTACGTTATTTCTTAATATTTTTCTTTATATATTTTTTAGTTTACAAGCTAATATGTATGTATTTCCTTTTTTACCTTTTTTCCCTTCGTTTTCTTTATTTATTTTATTTTTATTTTCTTTATTCATTGATTCATTTTTCCTATTTTATTTATTTATTTATCTTATTCCATTGTCTTTATTTTTTTATATATTCCTTTTATTTTCATAATCTCCATATCAACTGTGTTATTTACTTTTCGTCCATATTTGTTAGTATTTATTTATTTATTTTTTGTTTATCTATTCTTTATTTCATTTTCTTTATTTTCAATTTATCTTCATCGTTTTTGTTTTTCTAACACTTTTCTTGATTATTTAAGGGTTCCTTTTCCAAATCTTAGAGGTGAGTAATTTGGATCGTCATTTTATCTTTTAATTTAACTTACAATTTTCTTAATCAAAGACAACTGGAAATTACGTAGTACCGAAAGGGCAGTTCAAGGGTGCTAACCCTTCCTTGACTGTAACCGACTCCCGAATCCGACACATCTTTGGTAAGACATAGATCATGTAAGAAATAGGTTGTCCGATCAACCCATTTGCTTTAAAATAAATGATCGGTGGGGACTCCTAATCCATTTTCCTAAATCGAAGCCCAATTCTGGGACCCAACGAAAGACGGTTGCGACAAGTATATATATATATATTTCATATAAACATAATTTATATACATATAGCTTATAATAATTATATAGTTTATAATAATTATATAGTTTATATATATAGTTTATATATAAACTTATATTATATATATATTATAATTTTTTTCAATTTTTTAAATGAATGCAATTTACTATATTTTTCATTATTTCTTCACATTTTGCATTTATTTCGATTTCATCCTTTTGTATTTTTAATTTATTTCAATTTTAAGTCTTACTTTTATATATATTCAATTTAGTCCTTAAATTTATATTTGCATCTTCATTTGGTCCATTGTTAGTTGTTATTTATATTTTTGTAACTGACCCATAACTTTTTAAATGTGTATAATTTAGTCCTTTTTATATTAATTTAAACCTCACATTTTAAATTTATTTCGATTTGGTCTCTTACCTATGTGTATTGTTTAATTTATATTTTAAAATTTTATTTGTAATTTTACATTTCTTCAAATTTTTCCTTCAATTTAAATTTTTTACAAAATTGATCCATGATTTTTTTTTAATTTACTCGAAATCATATACAATTACAACTTACAATTCAACAATCACGAAAGATGACAAAATAATTAATACAAAAATAAAATCGACCCGACCTAAACTAAATCCGTATCCGGTAAACATCCGACCTGAATTTTATCTGTCAATGATGTGACCCGATCTGAACGAGATCCAACTGAAGTCCACCTGAACCTGAATTAACCTGGTCTTTATCTGCTTCGGACCTGAACTGACATCAATCCGAACTGAAAATGACCTGACCTGAAACCGATCTGGATCTGATACCAAATCAACTGAAAATGACTTGGACTGATTTGACCTACACCTGACCTGATCCGAGTCAAACTATCAGATTGACTTGACTTAACTTATATCCGATTTTGCCCGACCTGTCAAGATCCGACTGAAACCGTCCGATTACTTGATTTTACAGCCTTACTTTGGAGCAGTCTGGATGTCAATCGGGGGATACTGAAAGTGGCATCTGCCATGATGTTCGCTCCACGTTGAATGTGTCTAATTCTTACACTCCATTGCTTGCTAAGGATGGCTTGTATTTGACTGATAAGGGCGTTTTCATGGTTGAGTTTAGGGTTGGCAAACAGTCGAGTGGCCACACTATTATCCATTTCCACGATGATGTCGCGGTATCTAAGATTCCAGGCAATGTTTAACCCATCAAACACCGCCCAAAGCTCAGCCTGATACATAGGGCATCGACCTATAAACCATGGTTTTCAGAACCGGACCGGTTAGCAAACCGGCCATGCTAATGGTTCACTGGTTCAATCGATCGAACCGGTTCGACCGGTCGAAAGAACCGGACGACGTCATAATTATTTAAAAAATTAAATAAAAATACCAAAAATATTTAATAAAAAATAATTTTTTATATCACAAGTCATATTCAAAGCAAGTCATAACATATATAAGTTAAAAACTATAAAATCAAGTGAAACAAAATGATTCAAATTAACTACAACATAATATTTAAGGTAAAACATATTAAATAATAAATATAATTATATAACTATAATTAAAAAATAAATTTGGGGTTAAAAAATCATAACAAAATGATATTGTTTGGTTTAATTTTTTTTAAAAACAATCCCACATGGCTAAGAAACATAGAAGAGAATCCCAAAAGTCTAAAGAGTAAAAATGAGAACAAAACAATCTCACATTGCTAAGAAAGATAGAAGAGCATCCCAAAAGTCTAAAGAGTAAAAATATGAGAACAAAACAATCCCACATTGCTAAGAAACATAGAAGAGCATCACAACTAACTTCTATAAATAATAGAGGTAATTTGGCATTTAAAATCATGGAGCCTTTTGGTGAGCATTGAGTGAACTATTCTTTCACTTCAATCAAACTCGAATTTTAGGCTTCAATCGAGCTTCTAATTTTTCTTTTAGTTCAAGCCTTTTTGAGTTCAAGTTTCAATATTATATTTCGAGTTTGAGTTGAACTTGATAATTTTTAGCTTGTGAGTTTGAGTCGAGTTGAGCTTACTTTTAAAGTTTTCAAGTTCAATTCGAGCTCAGCAATACTCGAGTTCGACTTGGCTCGTTTAACAAACGACGTTGTTTGGTTTAATTTTTTTTAAAAAAACAAAATTTTCGGTTTTTTCCGGTTTTCAGCTGGTCCGGTTTGAACGGTTCAGCGGTTCAACCGGTTTAGATTAAACCGGACTAGCACACGGTTTTCGGTTGAACCAGCCTAGGCTTGTAAATGAACTGAACGTTCAACGAACCGTTCATGAACCGTGCGACGAGAAGTTTGTTTATGTGCGTTTATTTATTAAATGAACAAACATGAACAATATTTTGTGTTCGTTTAATTAAATGAACGAACATGAACATAGGTCTCGTTCGTTCATTTACGTTCGTGAACGTTCGGTTATGTTCATTTATGTTCGTTCGGTTATGTTCGTTTATATTCATTCATTTATGTTTAACCCAATATTCTTAAATCAATTTTGGTGACCAATTTTTAAGTATCTTAAAAATATTAATTAATCTGATATTCTGATGACCAATTTATGTTTATATATTCATTTTCCCCCTTTTTTCCCAGACCCTAGTGTTCACTGGAGAGTAGAGACGATCGCTGGAAGCTTCAAAACAAGTTATATTATAGTGCAATCTGAAGTTTTACAGGTCTGTTTTCATCTCTTTCTTTGTTTTATTTGGCTTAATAGTTGATATGTAAAGTTATTGTGGGTATCTTCACATCTAAAACTCAAGAAAACATCATACTTCTTTCTAGAAATAGATGGGAAGATAAATGTAATAATCGGAAGTATATGAGCATCAGTAAAGAGAAAAATATATAGAATTTGCCATAAAACAAAACAAAGGTTTCTATGCAATTTCTGAAAAAGAGTGTAATAGCGGAAGTAATGGGTTTTCCAGGAAGAACCCATTAATAAGTAGAAAATACATTTTGACAATGACTTTGTTTTCATAGTTCTTGAGTGACCTTTAGTTGTGGAGTAGACTTTAGGTACGTTAAAAATTTGAATGGTGGTTTAACAATAATATTAGTTACAATATGTAGCATCGAAGTGATTTCGGATCTATGTTATTGCCTTGTAGTCCAATTTGTACCGTTCGAAATCTTTATGCTGTTAAATTTTCTACTCTGCCAACGGAAATGACCATTATTAACAAACCTCACTAAAGTCTGACATTGATGTCACAAAACTTTTAGCCAGCGAATTTATTAGAATAACATAGTAGAAAATGATTGTTCATATGTAATCATGGACCACTAAGATAAATGTTATAGCGTTAAATTAAATTCATGTGAATCATTTAATATCTTTAAAAGATCGATCGAAATATTTGATATCTTCAAACATTTCATCACTGCTAATCAACTCTTACACTATTTATCACTGTAGATTTGGTTGATTTGCATTGTCGACTATTTTTCATGAAATAACAATGGAAGGTAGGGTCTCCAACGTTTATGTTCGTGTTCATTTATGTTCGTGTTCGTTTATGTTCGTGTTCGTTTATGTTCGTTTATTTATTAAATGAACGAACATGAACAAGTTATATTCCTTAATAAACGAACATGAACAAAAAAAATTTTGTTCGTTTATATTCGTGTTCGTTTATGTTCGTTTATTTATTAAATGAACGAACATGAACATACCTCCGTTCGTGTGCGTTGGTTCGTTTACATGACTAAACCAGCCGGTCCGGTTAGGTTTTCAAAACAATGCTATAAACCGATGATAGCCTATCACCCAACGACCAGCGCTATCACAGATATCGCCCCCGCTAGTTGCTTCGCAGGTAGCTTTATGAACCGACCCGTCTGTGTTAAGCTTGACACAGTTGGCGTTTGGGGCTTGCCATCTATGCTCTGAGTTTCGATTATGAAAATGACAAAACCTATCGGTCTTCCCCGTCTTCATTGCTTTGGCCCACGTCCAAGCAGATTTTATCATTTCCGAATGACCAAATCTGTCCCTGGAAAACAAAACTATTTCTTTGCTTGCAGAGTCTCCAAATCAGGATGCCGAAGATATGTCTCCAGTGAAAATCAGCATTATCCCTTCATGTATTATGGGAGAGATTAGAACTAAGCCATTCAAGTAAGTTTGTTGAAAAGAAACACTGTTTTTGAGCCTCTGGAAAAATTAAATTTTCAAGGTTTTTGGGTGTTTGGAGCTTTTAATTGGGAAACTCTCTTGAAAAAAAAAAAAACTTTTAACTCAATGTAAAAGCTGGGCGTTTGGGTTGTGTTGGAACCGCATTTTGGTTGGACTCCAGAATTGAGCTTCGACTTAAGAAAATGGATTAGGAGTCGTCACCGATCGTTTAATTTAAAACAAATGGGTCGATCAGATACCTTATTTCTTACCTGATCTGCGTCTTACCAAAGATGTGTCGAATTCAGGAGTTGGTTATAGTCAAGGAAGCGTTAGCACCCTTAAACTGCCCTTTCGGTACTACGTAATTTACAGTTGTCTTAATTAAGAAAGTTGTAAATTTAAATTCAAAGGTAAAATAACGATCCGAATTTCTTACCTTAGATTAGTTTGAAAGCGTATCCTTAAAAAGTCGAGAAACGTGTTAGAGGAGAAAGATAATGAAGGTAAATAAATAAAATAAAGAAAACACATAAACAAAGTGAATAAACAAAAAGAAAAAAATAATAATAAAAGAAGTAAAACTAAAACTAAACAAGGAAAATGAATAAAATAAAGAACCTGATACCAATATAATAAATAAATAAATAAAACAAAAATAAAATAAAATAAACAATAAACAATAAAAATAAATAAAGGAAATAGAAAATAAATAAAGATAAAGAAAATAAAAATAAAAATAGAAATATAAAATTATAGAAAATAAAAAAATATAAAATAATAAAAATAATAATAATAATAATAATAGTCATAATGATAATTATATATATATATATACATAAAATAATATATATTATATATAAAAAAATTAGAAAAGAGAAATTAATTATAACAAAAAAACACACATATATATACATATACGTAAGTAACCAAATTGAATGAAACTCAAAATAAAAGGCAAAATTTAAAAGAGAATCGAAATTGAAACTGACTTCGGGACCAAAATAAATGTTTTTAAAACCGAGGGAGCAAAAAACGCAGTTTATCCATTTTTTAAGTAAACACGCGGATCCACTACTGATGGGTTGGGTTGCGCGCGGGTTCATGGATAAATTATATAAGCTATTTTTAAAAAAAAATTCATTTATCTCATTTTTCACGCCAAACACTCACCCCCTTTCAAACATTTCTCTGAAATGTTCTTCAGATGAAGAACCCGATATCAGGCCGCCGTTTATCGGCGGCAAAATTTAATTTTGTTTTGTTTTTCGAAAGTCCACCTCCTCCTTGTTTTAAAAATCCGAATAATTTCTCGAAAACACAAGCCTCGGTGGCTAGATCTACGAAAGTAGATCTTGAAAATGCCCATTGTTCATCGGTTAAAAATGATTCTTTTGGGTTTTGATTCGAACTACAGTGATGGAGAAACACACATGCAAGATAAAAATGAGAAAGGTACGAAACTTTTACCCTTTATTTTACTTCGAAAAGATTTACAACGTGCTTGAATCTTGCGAGATTTTTGTGTAACACTTGTGCGTAATACTTGTGTATATTGTGTGTGATATTTGCCTCCAGTAAAAATGTGTGTTGATTACATGGGTTTTTATAGCCTAAAATTTTAGTGTTTGATCCCTATTAGGACTTTAACTATGTTGTTTGTTGGTTTGTTATCTCCACGAAATCCTTGCGCCGGAGGAATCAGAGTTGTTGAGGACGTGAGACGGGTGGCCGTGAAACTCGGAGAGGGAGACGAGGGAGCTTGCGGCGCAAAAGAGAACACTGCTAGGGTTAAGGGTGCCACGGGCTGCTACTGGGTCATGTGGGACTTGGGTCTGGTGTGCTGGATCAAGTCGTGTAGCGGGATGTTTTACTTGGGCCTGAACCATGTAAAATAAATGTATGCACGACATATGTAATTATATAATATAATCTATAATGTAAATACATTATATAATGTAATGACATTGAAGGACATATATTATATAATGTAATAACATTAAAGGGCAAAATTTGGTGTCTTTAGCTGCCTCTCTTTGCTCATTATCATGTAATGAAAATAGAGAAAATATTAAAAGACATAAATTTTGGCCATATCGAACACCCTCGGTCGTAGAGTTAAAATCCGACATTAAGATTGATTTGTCAATTTGAATTGAGTTGACTCCATCGTCGTGAGGTTGAGTCGAAACTGGGAAATTCTGAGTACAAAATCCTTCGTCGTGAAATTGAAATCGAACTCAAAGCTTTGACCAGTAGCTCTTGAATCGTCTTCTGGCCCAAGATAATTCGTCGTGAAGGTGAAACTTGTCCTGAAGACTTTGGTGTTGTTTTGTCACAGATGACTCATTCGTCGTGAAGTTGGGTCAATTTGTTGGGGTATGATACCCTTCGTTGCGAAGTTGGAATAGTATATGGCCCATTCGTTGTGAAGTTAAGCCTTGGAGTTGGATATCCTTCATCGTGAAGTTGAAATCCAATGTAAGTTGCGTTGTTTCGAGGCCAATATCCTTCGTTGTGAAGTTGAAATTGACTCTGAAACTGGAAAGTTTATTGACATGCACTCCTTCTTTGAGTTGGATATCCTTCGTCGTGAAGTTGAAATACAATCTAGAGATGGATGATGCTTGTGTGCACGATTCCCTTCGTCGTGAAGTTGAAACCGCGGGTGGCCCCTTCGTCGTGAAGTTGAGCCTGGTAATTGGATATCCTTCATCGTGAAGTTGAAATCCAAGTAAGTTGTATTGTTCCGAGTCCAATATCCTCCCCCGTGAAGTTGAAATTGTCTCTGGAACTAGGAAATTGTTTGTTGAAAGCCAGCCGCCCATTCGCTGTGAAGTTGAGCTTGTGCTGTCTCAAGTCTAATATCCTTCGCTGTGAAGTTGAAATTGACTCTGAATGAAACTGAAAAAGTTGTTTGTTGACAGTTAGTCACCCCTTCGCTGTGAAGTTGAGCTTGTGTTGTCTTGAGTCAAATATCATTCGCTGTGAAGTTGAAATTGGCTCTGAAACTAGGAAGCCCCTTCGTCGTGAAGTTGAGCCTCAAATGGCACGATATCCTCCGTCGTGGAGTTAAAATCATGGATGTGTGGGTACGATATCATCCGTCGTGGAGTTGAAATCATGGATGGCCCCTTCGTCGTGAAGTTGAGCCTTGACTTGAATATCATTCGTCGTGAAGTTGAAATCCAAGTATTGTATGTTGCGGGTGGTTACGATTCCCTTCGTCGTGAAGTTGAAACCGTGGATGACCCATTCGTTGTAAAGTTTGGCTTCGAGTTAGATATCCTTCATCGTGAAGTTGAAATCTACTCTCAAGCAAATTGTGTCGTTTTGAGTCCAATATCCTTCACTGCGAAGTTGAAATTGGCTCTAGATAAAACCTAAAAAGATATGCATATATGCGATAGATATGCATATATGCGATGTTATGGATGCAATGCTCTTAGGTATGCCTAAAATGCATATGCAACATATGTTATTATGGGCTCTAGAGAGAAATCTCGATCTCCGGTTGCTCGTCGTGTTGACTCTTGATTTTGGAATCTGGAAGTTCTAATTCCCGATCTTGAATTCTTTACAAATGTGTAACTATGATATTCTTTGTTCCTTGATTTGGGAAATGCTTCTCGACCATCTCAAGTATGTGCATGAGCCTTGACCGGCTTTCGAGTACCTGTACTTTTTCAATAAATCTTTGTACAGTAATATGCGATTATCTTTTGCAGAAGTAAACAAATCATTAGGTTTAAGTTCAATTCAAGATGCCCAAAAGGAATTGATTTAGAGAAAAGATTGTCTTTATTCGTAAGGGGAAAAAGAACAAATAATACATGACAAACATTTTGGAAAATGAAAATATGATGAATTGCGTATGAATGTCTTACATCTCGATAATGTGGGCACTTCTCAGCTGAAAAGCCGTTAGGTGACTTTGAATGCAACCTTTGTCAAAGAATCTTTGAAAATGCGACAACGTTCTGGAGAGTACAACCCTTCTCTGACTTGTTGAATATGTTGATGGTTCAGATGCAAGGATGTTTCCACTGTCAATATCCAAATCGCCCTTTCGGGTTTTCAACTTGGACCCATCATTGGTTGCAAGACGCTCTTTGTGGGTTTTCATCTTGAACCCCTCTTATTTTTCTTTTCTCTTTTTCTTTTGTTCTTTTTTCTCATTTTTCTCATTTTTTCTCTTTTTTTCAATTTAAGGCGCCCTTTCAGGTTTTCACCCTAAACGTTTTTCTTTTTTGTTTTTTTACTTAAGAGGCCCTCTCGGGTTTTCATCCTAAGCGAAGTATTTCTTGACTGCATCTGAGTTGATGGGATGTGGCAGTTCAGGTCCGTCCATTTCAGCCAGGACAAGGGCTCATCCAGAGAAGGCCTTTTTCACGACATAAGGTCATTCTCAATTTGGTGTCCATTTTCCTCAGAATCTTTCTGGACTGGCCAAATTCTTTTTAGCACTATATCTCCTTCACAGAATATTCTCGGGCGCACCTTTTTGTCATGTGCTCGGATCATTCGTTTCTGATAGATTTGACCATGATGAATGACTTTCAGTCTCTTTTCATCTATCAGGTTTAGTTGATCATACCGGGATTGGACTCATTCTGCATCATCCAATTTGACTTCTGTCAAGACCTAGAGTGACGAAATCTATATTTCAATGGGTAGCACTGCTTCCATTCATACGCTAGTGAAAATGGAGTTACCCCAGTCGAGGTTCATACCAAGGTTCGATAAGCGAACAAAGCAAAAGGCAACTTCTCATGCCAGTCTCTGTAAGTTTCAGTTGTTTTCTCCACTATCTTCTTAATGTTTTTGTTTGCTGCTTCTACTGCTCTGTTCAGCTTTGGTCTGTAAGCAGTAGAATCATGATGATTTATGTTGAACTGTTCAAGAAGCGTTCATCATCTTGTTGTTCAAGTTTGCAGTGTTATCGGTGATGATCCTTTCAGGTAGACTTTACCGACATATAATCTCTTTCTTCAGAAACTTGCAAATAGTGGATTGAGTGACATTGGCATATGAAACAACCTCTTCCCATTTCGTGAAATATTCAATCGCTACGAGAATGAAACGATGACCATTCGAAGCTTTCGGATGGATTTTCCCGATAACATACATGCCCCATACAGAGAAATGTCATGGTGACGTCATTACATGAATGGATGGGGTGGAACATTTATATTGTCTCCGTAAATTTGACACTTATGACATCTTCTAGCATAGTTGATACATTCATTTTCTAGTGTGGACCAAAAGTATCCGTATCTCATTATTTGTCTTGACATCATATGCATTTGCATGGTTTCCACAAACTCATCATGTACTTACACTATCATTTTTGCCTCTTTAGTATCGACGCACCTTAGCAGGACTTGATTATGGTTTTTATTGTACAAGACCTCCCCATCAAGGGCGTATCTAGATGCCATCTTTCTAATGGTTCTTTTATCAGTTTCGGTGGCTTCCTCTGGATAATTTTGATGCTAGATATACTACAGAATGCCGTAGTACCAAGGCTTAGTGTCTTTCACTTCTTCAATTTGGTAAAATGAGCTGGGTACTCATACGACTGCATGTTAATTGACATCATTTCTGACTCCCCGACAACCTTGAATGCGGCTGCCAAGGAAGCTAAAGTGTCAGCCTTTTAATTTTCTTCTCTAGGCACGTAGTGGAAGGTGACTTCATCAAATTCTTCGAGCAGATCCATTATTAACTTCCGATATTCTATCAGCTTTGTATCCTTGGTTTCCCATTCTCCACGGAGCTGATAGATTACTAATCGAATCTCCGTATATTCGCAAGGTCTTTATATTTTACTCCAGCGCAACCCAGATTCCCAAGACACAAGCTTCGTATTCTGCCATGTTATTGGTGCAGTCGAAGTTCAATCTGGTGGTAAATGGGTAGTGTTTCCTTTCTGAAGAGATCAGGATTGCCCCGATGCCATGCCCTAATGCATTTGATGCCCCATCGAAATACATTCTCCAGGAACTTTCTGTTGAAGTACTTGTTTCTTCTAAGGATATAGCCATCAAGTCTTCATCTGGGAAATCAAAGTCCAATGTCTCATAATTCTTATCAGTTCTACTTGCTAAGAACTTGGATATGATACTTCTTTTGATTACTTTCTAGCTCACGTACTCGATGTCAAATTCAGACAAGAGCATCTGCCATCGGGCTAACTTTTCAAATAGAGCAAGTATACCCATCATGTACTTTAAAGGATCTAACTTGGAAATCAGCCAAGTGGTGTGATACAATATATATTGTCGGAGTCTTTTTGTAGCACAGACTAAAGCACAACAAACATTCTCGATAAGAGGATATCTGACCTCGCGATCGGTGAACTTCTTGCCTAAATAATAGATGGCTCTTTCCTTTTTCCGGATTCATATGTTGACCCAGGACACTCCTCATGGAGTTCTCGAATATGGAGAGATACAAGAACAGAGGTTTGCCCAGAATAGGGGACATCAGGACAGGTGTGTGAGACAAATACTCCTTTACTTTCTCGAATGCGATCTGGCAGTTTTTGTCCCAGCCTCCGGGGTTGTTCTTTCGGAGAAGACAGAAGATTGTGTCACTTTTTTCGGTTAACTGAGATATGAACCGTTCTATGTAGTTAAATCTGCCCAGAAAACCTCATACCTCTTTTTACGTTCGTGGTGGAGGTAGATTTTGGATAGCCTTAACTTTATCAGCATCAACCTCGATGTCTTTCCTGCTAAGTAGAAAGCCAAACAGCTTTCCGGATGTTACCCCGAAGGTGCACTTGCTAGGGTTCAATCGCTGCTGGAACTTCCTTAATCTCTGGAAGAGCTTTCTCAGGTTCTCAACATGTTTATTCTCGGATTGTGCCTTGAAAATCATGTCGTCGACATAAACCTTAATTTATTTATGTATCACGTCATGAAACACGGTCACCATAGCTCTCTGATATGTTTCCCCAACATTCTTCAGTCCGAAGGGTATCACCTTGTAGCAGAAAGTTCCCCACATTGTGACGAACGTGGTCTTCTCCATGTCTCCAGAATGCATCTTGATCTGGTTATATCTCGAGAATCCATCTATGAAATAAAAGAAAGCATTCCCAGCTGTATTGTCTATCAACGTGTCAATGTGAGGCAGAGGGAAGTTGTCTTTGGGACTTGCCTTGTTAAGGTCCCGGTAGTCGACACACATATGTACCTTCCATTCTTTTTTTAGAATATGCACTATGTTGGCCACCCACTCCGGATACTTGGCCAACTCGAAGAAAACCGGCATCAAATTGCTTATTGACCTCTTCTTTGATCTTAAGGAGCATTTCTGGTAGCATTCTCCTTAGCTTTTGCTGCACGGGTTTGTATTCTGGTTTGATCGGCAGTTTGTGGACTACTATATCTGTGTCTAACCCCGTTATGTCTTGGTACGACCAGGCGAACACATCTTGTAGTCTTGAAGTAAGACTATAAGGTTTTTTCTTGCTTCAGCCTAGAGAGTTATGTCGATTTTAACCTCCTTTCTGTAATCTTCAATGCCCAGATTCAAGATTTTTGATCGCTTCCTCATGTGGTAGTATTTGCTTCGTTTCTCTTTCTACCATTCTCAATAATTTGGTAGGCAAGTTGCACTCCTCTTCATTGTCACATTCATCGAATTCCCCAACACAAATGGTCGATTCAAAATCCACCTCCGGATCAGAATCATCAGTGCCTACATTATCACCATCTAGGGACCTAAAGGAAGAGAAAAACGTGTATGTGTGAGAGGAAAATATCCCATACGGAACAGTATAGAATTAAATTCGAAAGAAAATAAAAATGAGTTACTGAAATGAAGAAGATAGACATGAATTCAAAAAGAAATAAAAGAAAAAAAAATTGCCATGAAAATAGAGAGAAAAAAATGCATCTTTTATTGAAATTAAACAAAATGTTTATTCACCCTTAAAAAAGATCACATATTGCCCCGGGTATAGGCAAATAGGGATAGTTTGAATATTACTCTGAAAGATTCTTGTAAACCACAGGTAATTCTTCCACCGACCAGTTGCTAGGCATGAACCTAGGTGGCAGAGGGCATATCCCAGATCCATCTTCGTTGTCAACATCTCCTGTGGTCACGACATTGATGCTAGATCTTCCAGAGCCGCTTCTAAATCGGATGTGGTGGTTTCAAACACAGAACCACCTGACTTGAATGTGGTAAAGAGGTGGAAATATCATGGGTTCTCGTTGAAAGTCGTTTCCAGTCAACCTGGCTAATCTTCTCTCCCGTTCTTCTAGACTTCCTTCCTATTTTCATAGTAACTGGGATGAAAACTGAGCCCAAACTGGTCGAATTTTGAAACAGGAAGGACATGATTAATCCTTCATTGCAAATATTTCCCAAAACCTCTCCCGGTCCTGGCGTCTCTTCCCAAAGTCTGCATAATCTCCATTCTGGTACACTTGGAAAATCAGAGTTTAGGGATTTTTCTTCCTTCTTCCACGAATGTGTCATTCACAAACTTTAAGGACCGGAATGAGCATTCCACCACTTCTTCATCTACTTCGATGTATGGGGCCTCCGTGGTTACACTTTCCACGATATCTTCCTCAGCATTGATGATTATTAAGCCCCCGTCGATAACAAATTTAACCTTTTGATGTAGTATGGACAGCACTACACCTGCTTGATGAATCCATGGCCTCCCCAAAAGACAGTTGTAAGAATGCATGATATGCATCATTAGGAATTCGACATCATAGGTAGTAGGTTCAATTATTAACGACACCTCGATCTTGCCAATAACTTCTCTCTTTGTCCCATCAAATGCTCGGACCATATTCTGGCAGGTTCTCATATGTGAGGTATCTATTGGTAGCCTTTTCAATGTGACTAAAGGCATTACGTTCAGGGCTGAGTCATTGTCGATTAAGACAATTGGTAAGGCATGCCCCTTACAATAGGTAGTGATGTGTAATGCCTTAGTTCGGCCTCTTCCTCCAGATGAAATCTCATCATCTGAGAATAAGATGAGATTATCAACTTGAATATTATTTACCACTCAATCTATCTTGCTAACTGGTATGTTCTGTGGCACAAACATTTGATTTATGACTTTCAACAGTGCCTCCCGATGTGCCTCTGAGTTTAACAAAAGTGTCAACATTGAAGTGTGTGTCGACAAATTGTGGAGCTATTCTACGACGATGTACTCGCTATGTTTTAACAACTTGAGGAACTCCTTAGCTTCTTCCTCTTTTATAGGTTCGTTGACGGCTAGCACATCTTCTTTGAAGGGCTCAAGTGGTCTTTGCCCCACTTTGTTATCACATTCTTTGGAAGTACTTACCTGGCATTCGTATTTCCATGGCACTCGTCGACTTTAGTTGTATTGAAAAGGCCGAGGTGCTATGATCACCACCTTAGCTTGTGTTGTTGTTGTTGTCATCTTTGCCTTGGGGGTAATTATTAAGGGACTACCACTGCCACATTTCATGTCTGATGATTCTCCGGTAGCGTAAACATCTGCTTCCGGGGAATCCTAGACTTTTTCGTAAAATTTCAGCTCTTTCCTGTCCATCATGAGATGGATTAATGATATGAATTCGAGGCACTCTTGAACTCCATGCCCTTCTTTGTTATGGTAACAACAATGGTTACCATCTTCAATCCTCGTTGCACGTGACTGGGGTGCAAGAAGCCCCACCTTTACCATTTGGCTCCAAACCCAAGCCAAAAGAGCTTTAACTTCCGAAACACAAGTTTTGATTCTCCTACTATTCTTTGTGGTGACTGCATTGATTCCAGTCTTCGGATGATTAGGTAAGGGATTCTGGGCGACGTTCGGTGCTCCGGAGTTGAAATGGATCCAATTCTTGCTCCGCATTCATTGTACAAGCCTCTTAATGCGAGACAAATTTCAATTGAATGCCCCTGCATACCGCTATGATATTCGTAGTGGGCGTTCTCGTCAAACCATCTCGGATAGGGGGCTTTATGGATCCATAGGGTAGGGTGACACTGTTTGAGTGTCGAAGAGTTGTTGGTATAACTCTTTATAAGTCATGGGAATGAGATCAAATTTGCTCCCTTTCATTTTCCTTCCTTAGTTCTCTATGAGCTTGATTAGAAGTACCGATGGTACAGCAGTAGTTGTTTTTGAACTTGAGATCGTAACACCTTTGTTGACATTTGTAGGTGTTGCCATTGTTTATCTCTCGCTCTTTGTTCTTCATATGAGGCTTCTTACTGGAGTTGCCTCCCTCATTTTTTTCTTGTTTGATGACAAGTTCGATCATTTCACCGGCCATAACTAAATCTGAGAAACTTCCCGACGTGATTGCCACTAAGTGCCCGAAGTAAGGTGCCTTCAGGGTCTGTACAAACAACTTTCGAGTATCCTTTTCATCCAAGGGTGGATGAACTTGCACAGACAAATCCCTCCATCGCTGTGCGTATTGTCGGAAACTTTCATTGTGCTTTTTCTCCAGGCTTTGTAGCATAACCAGGTCTGGTCTCATATTGTTAATATGTTTGTACTGCTCTAAGAAAGACTTGGTTAAGTCTTTCCACATCTTGATATGAGTTCTGCTGAGCTGGTTGTACCACCGGATAGCTGAACCGGACAGGCTCTCCTGGAAGCAGTGGATCAGGAGTTGGCCATTTCCCCCATATCCTGTCATCTTCCGACAGAACATACTGATATGAGCGGAAGGGCAGCTGTTCCCGTCAAACTTCTCGAACTTCGAGACTTTGAATTTTGGTGGAAGCACCAAATCGAGAACCAAGCTCAATTTCATTGCATCAACCCCATAATAGTCGTGGTCCCCTTTGACCATTTTCATCTGGTCTTCTAATACTCTGATCTTTTCTTCCATCTTCTTTGTCTTATCCTCTTCGCCAAAATTCGGGATAAGGCAGTCGTCCGGATGAATGTCAGGATTAGTTGCAGAAGTTTGTATATTTACACCTAATACAGCTTTTCCTTTGATAGAGATGAGTCCCCTTATAGTACGGTTGAAATAACCACCTGTGGGGTCGATGGTATGGTTACCCCCTCAGACGCACCTACTCCGGGTGCACTTGTCTGTTGTTGTAAACCATACAACTTAGCCACGATTTGGTCGACTAAGGACTCCTGGCTTTTCGTTATGGAATCCAAGATACTCTTACTATTCTGGGCCATTTTATCCTCCAATTATTTCTGTAACTTTGCCATGTTCTCCTCAATCTTCTCGATTCTGGCCTCCATTTGTTTCTTTTTTGTTCGAGTGTTGTGAGGGTGATGCGTGTCTTGAGCTTGTGGATGTAAGCTTGGTGTCTGAGACATGTTCTGTTAGTTAATACGAATGTAAAAACATGGAAAATATAAAAAACATGAAATATAAAATGCAAAATAAGCAATGCATGATGTATGTAATTTAGAGGCATTGATCCAGATAAGTGTCCATTATTATAAATAACCCTTATTTAGAAAAAATATTTTATCTTTTAAGAGACATAAAAAAATCAAAGGTACATCAGGACTAAATCCTCTAGACCCCGAACAGCTTCTAGTAGGTTGACAAGTCTTTTGCCTTCATCTGTCATTGGTTGAATGCCTTATTGAACCACTCCAGCTTCCCGTGCTAGGTCATGTAGATGATGAACTGCCTTCTGTACTTGATCCAAAAATCGGATGACTGCGTCTCTGGCCTTAACCTTTTGTTGTGCTTGCTCCTAACGGAAACGCCACTGTAAACCTCCGTCAAAGGGCACTATCTGAAGCTCATTCGCTTGTTTCTTGAACCCGTCTACAATAGCTTCTAACTCGGATATTGTCTTGCCATCTCTCATGTTGTTTCTCAAGATCAGCCACTCGGATTCTCAAGCGCTGGTTCTGATGTTGACTGTCTGCTAAGCGCCTCTGAGCAGTTTTCAACTGTTCCTTCCAAGATCTTTCATCAGGCCCCTCGAACTTCCTTTTCAGGCTGTGAGCTTCGTCTTTCCAGTATTCAGAGATTACTTTCAGCTTGGAGTTATCCTTGACTTTATCTTGATACCCCTTTCTCAAGTCTTCGAGCTCGAAACGGATTTTCTTATGTTTCTTCCCCAGTTTGTCTACTCGATCTTTCTGAGTATCGGCATTTAGCTTCCACTGATAGTGTTCAGCTTCAAGTTCTTTTACCCTCTGCTTCAGCTCATTATTCACAGCTTCAAACTCTGCCTTGGTTATCTCAAGTTCAGAAGGGGCATGCCTGAGATGTTCCTGTATTATTCGGGTGTCTTCACAGTCTGGAACCGAGATGTTGTCATTTTTTCTCAATCTTCGCCACTCCACATAATCCGGAGTAAGCATGTCTCTAGAAGCCACAATATCTATCCGAAATACTTTCTTCCATGAGTCGGCTACATCTTTGATCATCTTCTTGTAGCTATCACTATGGTACACAAACTCTGATGTAGATAATCCGTATGTAGCCAGGACGAACTGACGTGCCCCATATTGTTTAAGTGCCAAAAATAGAGAGTATTCAACTCCACCCCATAGCCCAAGTAGAGTCATAATATCAGAACCCCCACACAGAAAAGAACGTCATTGAGGAACAATCAGGGGGCTCTCCAGGTAATATCCCGATCTTGAAGATGAGTGAAGACCTTCATCTACTTTTCCTTTGTAGCGCCTTCATGCCATTTCATAGTGATGAACTCTCCCAAATGTGAATAGGTGGTGCTAAATGGCTGTAGGCAACCCCCTTAGTCTTTCAGAAGTGGATGTGAATCCAAACTTGAAGGAGCTGAACACACCCAATAACCTTTCTCTACCAGTTCTTCTGCAATGATTAAGAGACCAAAAGGTTTCAGCTAAAATGGTCGGTGCTGGGTTGACTCGCCTTAGAAGTTGTTCAAATAGTTCCACCACAACTGCGTTGATGCACCCCACGGTTTTCAGAAAGATAATCAAATCGTACAGACCCAGTGCAAAAAGGTCTATATTCTTCCATTCATCAGGGTGGTTCTTCATTAGTTGCTTTATGTGGATCCACTCGATTTCTTCCCTGCTACCTTTGTGTCGGAGTCGATCAGTCACCCATTTTTCATCAACCCCTGAAATCTTGGCCAGTCCGTTCTTGAAAGGATGACTCTTGATGTGTTTGATATATGCCTCTTAGTCTGATGCTTTCATAGTGTAGTAGTGTAGTATACTCTTCGATAGTAGGCACCATGTCCTCCCGGTTAAAGGTGAAGCAACTATATCCCATGTTCCAGAATTGAATCAATGCTCGGAGCAGGGGCTCATCAGTCTTGACATGAATTAAGAGGACAGTATCACCATATCGTTGGCTGAACTTTTACTTTCTGTCATTCTTCTAACTCCCAAATATTCTGTAGCTCTTGGACATCGTTCTGTTTCAGGCTGACAGAGGCGTAGCTAACCAGCTCTGACACATAGTTCCCTTGAAGACTGTCTCCCTTCTCTTTCTGAGTCTTCTCGGACCATAGTTGTACCTCGGTGTTTTCAATCTCTTGTATTACAACACCTTTGTCCATTAATTCAGATTATTTTGTGTGTAACAAATGCTTTTTAGGGATCAATAGCCTCTTGTTATGATGCAGATGCTAAAAAACAAACACAAGGAAAAAACGTTAGTAAAATAAAAATAAATAAATAAAAATGATGAAAGGGAAAAAACATAAAAAAACATGGTTAGGGTAAAAATATCCTAGGTTTTGGAATGTGGTTTCGGGATAGGCTCTAATTCTCCATAGTCTCCCGGTTTAGGTTCTAAAAACGGTACCCGAGTTCTCCTTGCCGATGCCCCCTTGGGATTGCCAGACCCTTAGTCCTAAACCCATCACAGGCTTGTGTGGACTAAGTTAAACTCAAGAGGACTCATTCCCTTATGCCCGCACGGTGAATAAATTCACACGAAGACATAAGGTATATGAATCCCGAAGGCTACTTGCTAGGCCCACACGGTGAATAAATTCACACGAAGGCGTCGCTTTTACCCTCACTTAAAACAAGGTTCAAGCTCGGTATAGAGCCTTAGAGGAAAAATGAAGCTCTGAAGGCTGAAATCATTAGAAAACGATTAGTACAACTATTTACTCGAAAATATAATCAAAAGTAAGTAATAAGGATCGAAATGTTACCTTAAAATTTAAACTTACCTTTTCGTTAAAAAGACAACTGGAAATTACCTTAGCCTGACTCACTTACTGTGTCCCCAGTGGAATCGCCAAGCTGTCGGAACTGCCTTTCGATTGGACCCCGAAATTAGGCTTCGACTTAGGAAAATGAATTAAGAGTCGCCACCGACCGTTTATTTCAAAACAAATGGGTCGATCGGATACCTTATTTTTTACCTGATATGCGTCATACAAAAGATGTGTCGGATTCGGGAGTCGGTTACAGTAAAGGAAGGGTTAGCACCCTTGAACTGCCCTTTCGGTACTACGTAATTTCCAGTTGTCTTAATTAAGAAAGTTGTAAATTTAAATTCAAAGGTAAAATAACGATCCGAATTTCTTACCTTAGATTGGTTTGAAACGTACCCTTAAAAAGTCGAGAAACGTGTTAGAGGAGAAAGATAATGAAGGTAAATAAATAAAATAAAGAAAACACATAAACAAAGTGAATAAACAAAAAGAGAAAAAAATAATAAAAGAAGTAAGAGTAAAACTAAACAAGGAAAATGAATAAAATAAAGAACTTGATACCAATATAATAAATAAATAAATAAAACAAAAATAAAATAAAAAGAAATAAAGGAAATAGAAAATAAATAAAGATAAAGAAAATAAAATAAAAATAAAAAAGTATAAAATATAAAATAAAAAAATATATATAAGTTAATAGAAAAATAATAATAATAGTCATAATGATAATTACAAATATATATATATATATATATATACATAAAATAATATATATTATATATAAAAAATAAGAAAAGAGAAATTAATTATAACAAAAACACACACACACACACATATATATATATATACACACGTAAGTAACCAAATTGAATGAAACTCAAAATAAAAGGCGAAATTCAAAAGAGAATCAAAATTGAAACTGACTTCGGGACTGAAATAAATGTTTTTAAAATCGAGGGAGCAAAAAACGCAGTTTACCCATTTTTAAGCAAAAACACGCGGATCCACTGCTGATGGGTCAGGTTGCGGACGGGTTCATGGATCAATTATATAAGCTATTTTTAAAAAAAAATATTTATCTCATTTTTCACGCCAAAGACTCACCCCCTTTCAAACATTTCTCTGAAATGTTCTTCAGATATGAAGAACCCGATATCCGGCCACGTCCATCGACGGCAAAATTTGATTTTTTTTCGAAAGCCCACCTCCTCCTTGTTTTAAAAATCCGAATAATTTCTTGAAAAAACAAGCCTCAGGGGCTAGATTTACGAAAGTAGATCTTGAAAACGCCCCCTGTTCATCGGCTAAAAATGCTTCTTTTGGGTTTTGATTCGAACTACAGTGATGGAGAAACACACATGCAAGGTAAAAACGAGAAAGGTACGAAAATTTTAACCTTTATTTTGCTTCAAAAAGATTTACAACGTGCTTGAATCTTGCGAGATTTCTGTGTAACACTTGTGCGTAATACTTGTGCATATTGTGTGTGATTTTTGCCTCCAGTAAAAATGTGTGTTGATTACATGGGTTTTTATAGCCTAAGATTTTAGTGTTTGATCCCTATTAAGACTCTAACTCGGTTGTTTGTTGTTTTGTTATCTTCACGAAATCCTTGAGCCGGAGGAATTGGAGTTGTTGAGGACGTGAGATGGGTGGCCGTGAAACTCGGAGAGGGAGGCGAGGGAGCTTGCGGCGCAGAAGAGAACACTGCTAGGGTTAGGGGTGCCACGGGCTGCTACTGGGTCACGTGGGACTTGGGTCTGGTGTGCTGGATCAAGACGTGTAGTGAGTTGTTTTACTTGGGCCTGAACCATGTAAAATAAATGTATGTAAATGTATGCACGACATACGTAATTATATAATATAATCTATAATGTAAATACATTATACAATGTAACGACATTGAAGGACATATATTATATAATGTAATAACATTAAAGGGCAAAATTTGGTGTCTTCACGTTGGATTGTTGAATTTTTTGAATATTAAAAATTATAAATTAGTTCCTCAATTATAGATTACTATTTTTAGTCTTTCAACTATTAAAAGTTATAAAATAATTGATTTGCTATTCATATGTTTTAAACTCGGTTTTTTTTGTTAAAAAGTTAACAGTTATTTGAGCTTAATGTTAACTCGTTCGCTAAGATATGATAAAATCATGTTTTTAATAAATTCTAATGGTATCGTTGTTGTTTTCAAGCATTGGATCGACAATATAATGTTTCAAGCACTAACTCGATAATATAATGTAAAGAGAGACTAGATCCATAAAAACTAGCTCAAACAGTTATGTGATTCATATTTCAATGACAGATTAAAGTCTAACTTAGACAAATATTAACTTTTTTTTAAAAAAAAGATAAATTTAAAACGGATGAATAATAGAGTAAGTTTGTTGAAAAGAAACTTATCTGCGCCTGGGCAGGAAACAGTTGTTCCCAAGCAGTTCGAGCCACCTTGTAGTCTCGGAGAATATGCAAGACGGTTTCCTCGAAATTGGAGCAGACCGGACATTGGGGGCTCAAAACCAGACCTCTCCTCGCGCGCTCGGCGTTAGTCATGAGCCTTTGATGTAAAACCAACCAAAGGAAATATCTAACATGTGTGCTGTCGTAGTTCCAAGCCACTGTCTAGCAACTATCTTGAACGTTCCACTGCTCCTGCTGCAGGTGGGTGTAGGCCAACTTGACAGAACAAACCCCGGTTTGCTCCCATAAGGGCCAATCTTCACCAAGGTCATCACAGGGAGGAGGAACAACCACCACCCATTTAAACATATCCTCGTCCAAGGTTTGCTTAAGAAGATGATGGTTCAAATTCCCATCATTCGTAGAAAAATCCGGGACCAATTCTTGGCCAGTGAACGTGGACGGGATCGCATCACGGTTCTTAATCGGGCCTCGCTCGGGAATCCACGCGTCCTCCCAAAATAGGGTGTTTCTCCCGTTACCTATGAACCAATAGATATTAGCTTGAATGTGGGTCCAAACATGAGATAAGGATTTCCATATAAAAGATCCAGTTTTAGCAGTAATAATATTAGGAATACTTCCCTGTACTCGATATTTAGAACGCAGGACCTGAACCCACAAAACATCCGGTCTCGTGATAAGATTATAACCCAACTTCACCATAAACGCCTTAATTTGAGCGTGAAAAGGTCTTAAACCGAACCCTCCGTGAGTGAGGGGTTGGCAACAATTGTTCCAATTCACCAAGGCTGCCTTAGGAGAGACCACGGAGCCACCCCAAATGAATAGGCGCACGATTTTTTCAATTTGTTCGCAGACAACCGTTGGAATTGTAACCGTTTGTATAAAATAGTTAAAAATTGCCAACAAAGTGGCTTTGGCGAGCGTCATCCGTCCAGTCATAGATAGCTTGGTGGCCACCCAATTACTATGTTTATTACGGACTTTTGTCGATAATGAATTGAATGGTATCCTTCATGACTCTGTTGTGGAAAAGAGGCATGCCAAGGTACTTCCCAAGGACATTGGTATGGTGAAATCCCAAGCCATTGCAAATCATGTCTGTCAAATCATTAATAATGTTTGTCGAAAAGAAAACTTTAGTTTTATTAGAGTTAACCTTGTGACCCAAGGACCTGCTGAATTGGACAAGGATGGCTTTCAGAAGGTTAGTCTGATAATTAGAGGCTTTGCAAAGGAGTATAAGGTCATTTGCAAATAAAATGTGAGATAAATGGGGCCCTCCACGAGACAAGATCATCGACTCCCACAAATCGACCTTCATGGCATAGTGTATGTTGTGACCAAGACGCTCTATACAAAGGACAAACAAGTACGGGGATAAGGGGCACCATTGTCGGATACCTCGAGAGTCTTTGAACTCTTCAGTTAAGGATCCATTCCAAAGAATTTGAGTGGTAGCTGAGTAAACGACATCCTTAATGATCTCATGGATTCGGTCAGGACAAGCCATATCCTTGAGAGAGTCAGAAAGGAAGTCTCATTTAACCTAGTTGTAAGCCTTCTCTAAATCCACCTTAATAGCCATCCAAGCGGTCTTCCCTTTTTTCTTTTCCATCGAGTAGATAATTTCCTTCTCCAAAATAATGTTGTCTGTGATATTCCGTTTAGCTATGAAACTCGCTTGGTTAGGCGCTATGATCTTCGAAAAGATGACTTTAAATATGTTAGCAATGATTTTCTTCACTAATTTATAAAGCACGGAGCAAAGACTGATGGGTCGAAATTCTACAAAAGACTCTGAATGGTCCACTTGGGGATGAGCACCAGTAACGTTTCATTGAACTCTGGATCAATGGAATTTGTCAAACATAGCTCTCTTGACCTCGTCTTCAGTGACCATCGAATTTAACATGTTGAAATCTTCTTAAGAAATCCGAGGAAAGGCACCTTTAATCGGGAAAGTATCGATGGTGCAGCCCTCATCCCTGTAGAGAGTCTCAAAAAACTTAATAGTTTCCTTGCGCAACGTGGTATCATCATAGAACCACTCCCCATCACTCAGCTTAAGGACTTCTTCAAGATTTCTGTCAATGTTTCCTTGCGCAACGTGGTATCATCATAGCCAAGAAGTTCTCGATTTTTGTTGCCAAAGCATCTCTTCGTAATCCAACACCTCTTCAAGATTAGCACGAATAGAAAGCTCCTCGGCCAGAAGGCTATCATGACCCGTGATGTCAATGTTCCGTTGAACATCGGTAAGTTGCTTCTTAATGATTTTCTTCTTTTGGATTATATTTCCATAAACATCCCTGTTCCAGGCGAAAAGACCATTAGTAATAATAGAAACAGAGTCAGAGATATTACCAAATGGCCAGCTTTCACTGATGAATTTGTTGAAATCCCGGTGTTTGACCCAACTTGCAAGAAATCGAAAATTTATCCTGGTCGGAGGCTTGCGTGGCTCGATAGTATGAAGCAAGATCGGCCGATGATCTGATTTAAGCTGAGTGAGATGGAGCACGACCGAGTTCGGAGCCAAAGTAAGCCAAGAACTCTTTTTCACCATCCGATTAAGCCTCTAAAAAACGCCTCCTCTCATCCACGTGAAGGATGGACCTTTAAACATAAGGTCAGTGAGAGAATGATGTTCCATAAAATCCTGGAATAAGGGGCTTCCAAGATATCTCTTAACCCCACCTTTTTGTTAGGAAAATAAACCGAGTACAAGTAATTTCCCTATAACCAGATTAGTGAGAATGCGAAATAAAAGCGGAAAAATAATACCCGAAAATTGATAACGGAGTTCAGCCAATTGTGCTTACGTCTCCGGGCTGCTGCAGATCTTTTACTAAGAGAGAAAATTTACAGGTGTTTACAAAACACTCACTACTCACAAGAAAGCTCTCTAGTATAGGAAGAAAGAAATGTTTTGGGATGATTTTGAAGCTAAATGAGTAAGGGTATTTATAGTAGAAACTTAGGGACTAATCTTTGAAAATACCCTAAAGTGCAATGACTAAAGTGAATTTACCCATTCCTATTTTCAACAAACATCTACCAAAATTTTACCAAACTTTGAAAAACATTTTTCAAAGAAACATTTACCAAACTTTGAAAAAAACATTTTCCAAAGTTGGTTGCCAAACTTTGAAACTTTTAACAATCTCCCACTTGAAGACTGATTTTAATATGTCTTCACACCTCGATCAATGCAGCAGCATGTCTGGTCTTGTTATTCTAGCATGCCAACTGAAGTTGAACACAACTTCAGTTTGTCCGTAGTCACCGTCTTTGTCAACATGTCTGCCGGATTTTGAGCTCCACTAATCTTTTCAAGTTTCAAAATCCCATCTTCCAGAAGAGACCGGATAAAATGATATCTCAATTGTATGTGCTTTGTCCTGGAATGAAAAGACGGATTCTTTGCTAGATGGATAGCACTTTGACTGTCGCAATACAAGATATTGTTTTCTTGTTTCTTGCCTAACTCTTCCAAGAAACTTTGGAGCCAAACCATCTCCTTGCTGGCTTCCGTAACAGCGACATATTCTGCTTCAGTTGTGGAGAGAGCAACTATCTTCTGTAGTTGAGAAACCCAACTCACTGTAGTTCCTCCTAGAGTATAGACATACCCTGTAGTGCTCCTTCTGATGTCGACATTTCCGGCTAAGTCAGCATCTACATAGCCTGTCAGTATCATATCTCCACCTTTGAAACAAAGTGCTTTGTTTGTGGTACCCCGAAGATATCTGAGGATCCATTTGACTGCTTCCCAGTGTACCTTGCCCGGATTATTCATGTACCTGCTAACAGCTCCCATTACATGAGCAATATCTGGTCTGGTACAAACCATGGCATACATCAGACTTCCAATTGCTGAGGCATACGACACCTTCACCATGTGTGCACGTTCTTTCTCCGTCTTTGGTGATTGGTCTTTGGAGAGTCTGAAATGAACACCTAAAGGTGTACTTACTGGTTTAGCATCTTGCATGTTGAACCTGGAGAGTACTTTGTTGATGTACTCAGCCTGTGATAACATCAAAGTCCCCGACTTTGTGTCTCTCTTGATCCTCATCCCAAGAATCTGCTTTGCAGCGCCCAGATCCTTCATAGCAAACTGCTTCGACAATTTTTGCTTCAAGTGTATAATCTCTTGCATGTCTGAGCCTGCAACGAGCATGTCATCAACGTACAATAATAAAATAATGAAGCTGTTGCCGAACCTCTTGATGTAGCAACAATGATCTGCTTGGCATCTGATAAAACCACTGCTACTCATGAAGCTATCGAACTTCTTGTACCACTGTCTAGGAGCTTGTTTTAAACCATACAAGCTCTTCTTCAACCTGCATACCAGGTTTTTCTTGTCTGCCTCTATGAAGCCTTCTGGCTGCCTCATATAGATTTCTTCCTCCAAATCACCATGAAGGAAAGCTGTCTTTACATCTAACTGCTCAAGATGTAAATTCTCTGCAGCTACAATTTTCAACACCAGTCTGATTGTAGACAATTTTACGACTGGAGAGAAAATTTCATTGTAGTCAATACCTTCTTTTTGCTGAAAGCCTTTGACAACCAATCTTGCTTTGTAGCATTTGCTCTCATCGTGCTCTTCTTTGATCCTGTAAATCCACTTGTTGTGGAGCGCTTTCTTGCCTGGTGGTAATTCAGCTAATTCCCACGTCTGATTTGACATAAGCGAGTCCATCTCATCTTTCATGGAAGACTCCCACTTGACTGAATCCTCCACTTGCATTGCTTCATCATAGCACTCTGGTTCACCATTGTCAGTCAGCAACAAGTAGTGTAAAGAAGGAGAATACCGTTGGGTTGGTTTAGGAATTCTGGAGGAGCGTCTCAGTTCTGGTGTGCCTGGTTCTTCTTGAACTGCTTCAGGATTGATCTGAACATTATTTCCAGAAATCTCCTCGAACTCAGCAAATTCCTTTGTTTTAGCTTCGGTATTACTTGATTCTGCGGTTGACCTATCTTTGTACATCACATTTTCATTGAAAATGACGTCCCTGCTTCTGATGATCTTCCGATTTTCATAGTCCCAAAACCGGTAACCGAACTCATCACCGCCATAACCAACAAAGGCACATTTGTTGGACTTAGCATCAAGCTTACTTCTTTCAGCAGAGTCTATGTGTACATAAGAAATACAACCAAACACTCTTAAGTGTGAAAGGTTTATTTCTTTCTTGCTCCAAACTTCCTCTGGTATTCTGCCATCCAAAGGAACTGAGGGCCCACGGTTGATCAAGTAAGCTGCAGTGTTGATTGCTTCAGCCCATAGAAATTTGGGCAAGCCGACATGTATCCTCATACTTCTGGCACGTTCATTCAGAGTTCTGTTCATGCGCTCTGCTACACCATTATGTTGCGGTGTCTTGGGAACTGTTGTCTCCATCTTGATCCCATTGTTTGCGCAGAAATCTCTGAATCTACTGTCTCTGTACTCTCCTCCATTGTCAGACCTCAACCGCTTGACTTTCAAACCAGTATCATTTTCCACCATGGTCTTCCATTTTCTGAAGATATCGAAGACTTCTGATTTCTTCTTCAGAAAATAAACCCACACCTTCCTTGTTGAATCATCGATGAAGGTGACATAATATAGTGAGCCTACAAGAGATGGAACTGGGGATGGTCCCCATACATCACTATGAACCAATTCTAACCTTTCTGTCTTGGGTGTCTTGCCAATCTTTGCAAAACTGACTTTCTTTTGTTTGCCAAAGATGCAATCCTCGCATAGTCCGACATCTACATTCTTTAGATCCGGCAGCTTCCCTTTTGACAAAAGTGTCTTCATCCCTTTCTCGCTCATATGGCCAAGCCTTTGGTGCCATAGGTTTGATTTTCCATCAGCATCTGCTACTGCAATGATATTCTCTAAATTTGAGGTTACATAGAGAGTACCAGTCTTCTTACCACGAGCAATGACGAGTGCTCCTTTGGTAATCTTCCATTCACAGCCTGAAAAGGTTGTGCTATATCCTTCTCCATCAAGCTGTCCAACAGAAATCAGATTTCTTTTGAGGCCAGGAATATGTCTCACTCCTGTCAGCTTCCAGGTGGTCTGGTTTGGCAACTTTAGTCGGATGTCTCCTTTTCCGACGATCTTTAAGGTTTCATCATCAGCAAGATGAACCTTCCCAAAATCACCACTGACATAGTTCTCCATGATTTCTTGGCATGGGGTGGAGTGGAAAGATGCCCCTGAATCCAAGATCCATGATTCAATCGGACTGTTGACGCTTAGAATCATGGCATCACCTGTCTCCTCTATCACGTTGGCAGATTCCTGTGCACCGGTATCTTTCTTCAGTGCTCGGCAATCTCTTTTAAAGTGACCTTTATTGCCACAATTATAACAGGTAAAATCTTTCTTTCCCGTTCTAGATTTTTCCCGTCTGGATTTTGATCTGCCACGATTTGAATATCTTTCTGAAGTTCTTCCTCTAGACTCCGTGTGCAAGGCTGAGGAGGTTGATGCTTCACCCGATTCTCTCCGTCGAATTTCTTCACTCAGTACCAGATCCCGAACATCGTCGAATTTTAATTTGTTGTTTCCCGACGAACTGCTGACTGCTGTAACAGTAGCATTCCAACTGTCTGGTAGAGATGATAAGAGAATTAAAGCTCGAACTTCATCATCGAACTCAATTTCCACTGAACTCAACTGGGTTGTGATTGTGTTGAGTTCATTTAGGTGTTGTGCCACCGATGCCCCTTCCGTCATCCGTAAATTGAATAATCGCCTCATCAAATGAACTTTGTTTGAGGCCGATGGCTTCTCATACATACTGGAGAGAGCCGCCATAAGACCCGCCGTGGTCTTTTCCTTTGCTATGTTGAAAGCAACATTTCGGGACAACGTCAGTCGGATGACTCCGAGGGCTTGTCGGTCGAGAAGAGCCCAGTCTTCATTCTTCATGCCCTCTGGTTGCCTTTCTGAGAGAGGTTGATAAAGATTTTTCTGGTACAGAAAATCTTCAATCTGCATCTTCCAAAAGCCAAAGTCTGCACCATCGAACTTTTCAATTTTCACATTCCCTTCGTCTGCAGCCATCGCTTCCACTCGAATCTGACTTCTTTTGGATCGTTTCTGACAATTCTTGCGAACCACCGTGTATTAGAACACCACCGTCGACAAACTCGTATCGCCGACCGAAATTTCACTATTCACGAAATTCACTATTCACGTGAATAGTAATGAATAGTAACCTCGCAGAAAAATTGACAAAATTCACAACCAAAAGCTCTGATACCAGTTGTTAGGAAAATAAACCGAGTACAAGTAATTTCCCTATAACCAGATTAGTGAGAATGCGAAATAAAAGCGGAAAAATAATACCCGAAAATTGATAACGGAGTTCAGCCAATTGTGCTTACGTCTCCGGGCTGCTGCAGATCTTTTACTAAGAGAGAAAATTTACAGGTATTTACAAAACACTCACTACTCACAAGAAAGCTCTCTAGTATAGGAAGAAAGAAATGTTTTGGGATGATTTTGAAGCTAAATGGGTAAGGGTATTTATAGTAGAAACTTAGGGACTAATCTTTGAAAATACCCTAAAGTGCAATGACTAAAGTGAATTTACCCATTCCTATTTTCAACAAACATCTACCAAAATTTTACCAAACTTTGAAAAACATTTTTCAAAGAAACATTTACCAAACTTTGAAAAAAACATTTTCCAAAGTTGGTTGCCAAACTTTGAAACTTTTAACACTTTTATCTCCGTACTATTTAAGATATTACTGAAGTCTCCCGCTAAGATCCAAGGACAATTAGTAGCGCCTAACGACTTACTTAAGTCCATCCATAGGGCTCGACGTTTTCGCCTATCCGGGTGGCCATAAACCACGGATACAACGAACGGAGGGCAAGAATTCAAACTAACTTTTGAGCTTATGAATTGAGGATGAGAAGCAATGATCTCCACCTGCACAGGTTGATTCCAGAGGACCCAGATACCTCCGAAGAAGCCCGTAGCCTCCACTCTATAGGATTTTTCAAATCCCAGCTTGTTAATCACCTGGTCTGCTTTGTTCCCGCTGATGCGAGGCTCCAACAATACAACGACATTCGACTTATGCTCCTGTCGGGACGGTTTTTTCGTCGGTGAAAACAAGTGTCGTTGCTTTTTAAATTTTATCTCGAAAAAGTAAATATTTTTCTTCTGATATAATATAAAACACAATTTGTAGAGTCGCCACCAATCATTTTATCGAGGTGTGATTGGTCACCAAAAATGCTATGTTATTTTAATAAAATTTATAAAAATAATATTATAATAACACAAAAAGGGTATGTTTACCAGAAAATGAGTTCGAGAGTCGGTTAATTGTGGGGAAGGATTAGCACCCCACAACGTCCAAAATTGATACATTTATTTATTAATTAATGTCTTTATAATAAATTAATAAATTTGTATTTAATTTTAATTTATGATCCCATAAAAATAATAATATAACCCAATTACATATAATAATTTTAATGATTTAATCAAGAAAATATAAAAATTAAGGTTACTATTAAAACTACTTAATATGTAAAGTATTATAGTTGTAAATAATCCTCTAATAATATGAATATATTAAAAATATAAAAATTTAAGAGAATAAAATACATATTTCAAGAAAACAAATAAAAAAATGAATCATTATAATTAATTAAAATAAAAAAACATGGGTTTATTAAAATATTTGTGGACACAACTTAGTGTAATGTATTTTAAAATTGAACACCATAATTATAGTGCTCCACTTTCTAATTTTTATTATTACTTTTAATAATGATATTATTTTATGTTATTATTATTATTTTTCTATTCATTATATTATTTTATTTTAAGCACTAATATATATTATTAGGATACACATATATGACTAAACTAAAAAATAATAAATAAGTACTAGATTTAAAATATTTAAACATAAAAGGTAATAATAAAATAAAAATTGCAATTAAATAATAACCAAAATAATAATATAGGATTAAATTAAAATATATATAAATTATTTGTCAATATTTGAAATATTATAATATATATATATATTAAAAGTGTAAATAATCCTAAAATATTATTTAAATATATGTAAATATATGGTAGTGACTAAAATAAAAATAAATAAAATGCGAAGACAAAATTAAAAGATATAAAAATCTGATTTTGGTGACTATAATGGAAGATTATAGAATACAGGGACCACGGATGAGGTTAAACTAATTCTGAAATTACAAAGACACTCCCTCTCCAAAACGACGTAATTTTGATAAGTGTATAAATAGGCCAATATAAGCCTAAAATCATTAATTCTTCTCATTTGTAATTTTTTGCTCTCTCTCTATAGGGAGAGAAGCTCTCCCTTCTCTCTAAATTCCCTCACCGGAGGAAGCTCTGTTCACCGACCGACCACTATTCACGCCTCCAGTCACTATTTCGGTTACTATTCACGGCCAGAAAAAAAAATAACTCAAATCGTAGATCGACTCACCCTAAACCCGAAATCACCTTATTTTTTTTTCCTAAAAAGCTTCAAAACGGCCTAGATCTAAGATTTTACCTTCGGTAAAACAACTTTTCCGATGTCGTTTGGCTTCGACGAATGTAAGATCTCCTTTCTTTTCTTCTCCTTTTGGTTTGTTTGTTGTTGTTGGTGTTGTTTGCTCTCTTCCCGTTGCCGTTGTTTTTTTTTTTTTCTTTGTAGGATCGACTTTTTATAGGCCTTGGAAGGCTTCAGATAACCGTTCATTTTGGTGAGTCACCGGATCTATTATGGTGACTCACCATAGGGCGAGGTGTGCGGCTCTTCTGCGACTTCTGGAGTCTTTTGGTGAGATCTGATGGTGACAGCGGCGGCGATGAGGTGTCACTGGAGGCCGCGGCGTCGTGGCAATCACCGGTTGGGGCACCTGGAGGCGGCGATCGGAATAACTTTAGGGTTGATGAACCCTAAAGTTTCTACTAGATTATATCTAAAAAACGGGCCTCTGTATTTGTAAATAGGCCTCCGGGATTGGATCTCTATTTTTATTGTATTATTTATAATAATAATATAATTATTATAATAATAATAATATAAAAATACGGAACAAAAATGACTGTCCACATGATGTACTCTCTGAGGATTTTCGGGAAACGAACACTGCCACAGCCCTGACAGTTCCACGTTAGTAATTTAAAATCCATATGGATCGAGAAGGAAGAGAACAAACATCTACTGAACAATTTCAGAATCTTTTGCAACCTGGTCTCCCCCCTTAGGAAGGGTGTATGGTTAACTACCAATGATTTGGATAACTTCCTGTATTGCGACATGATTATGAGATTTAAGATAGTGATCACTTCATGGCCATGGACTCCCAAGGAGTTCTCAAATATAGGATTTCCGCTGGACACAAAATTAGTTCCATTCACATTATCACCAAAGAGGGCCTTTCTAGCGTGACCGTAGAGAGGGGGGTCACGTTGCTTGGGTTGCATGGTGTACCCTCTTTCATGTGGTTTTGCTCGTGCATTTTAAGCATCATGGACTCCTCCACATTATTAGGGAATAAGATGTGCCTACTGGGGCTCGCTTCCTAACTTAACTTTTGAGGTTGTATTATCGTGGCATTATATGGGACCACCAGGTTGACCTGTCCTCGGATGGAGTTTCACGCATTAACATTTCCGTGGTTAGACTTTTACAGAGTTTTTATTCTTATTTTGAGCAGTTTTAGAAACGCTTGGAGGTAAAGGAAAGGTTTTAGAAATCTTTTGATTACCCTCCTGTGATTTCGACCTATTCTCTTTTTTGTTCTGGGAATCCGACATATCTCGTATATTGATCCAGTTTTCTTAGGAGTCTTCGTTTGGTCCGCTTTCCTCTCACTAGTCGTTGGGGTTCGTTGCCGCCTCTTGTCAACGATCATCCAAGCACTGAACTGCTTAGTTTCCGGTGAAGATTGGTCCGTCAAAGCACCGACTTCGATTTTGTTCAGGTTGTCCACTGGTGGAGCACCACAGGTAGGCATGTAGGGTTCTGTGGATTCCACCGTAGTGCTATTTTCCTCCTGAGTCTTACGTGTGTGAGGGCAACCGTCTTTGAGATGGCCAAACCTGCAACAGGAAAAGCACACAAGGGGAGATTTTCATATTCATCCAATTGGATCTTGTTACCGACCACCACCTTCTAGACAAGCCATTTTTTAAGGTCGATGTAAATGGCAATTCTGGCGAACCTCCTTCTATTACCAATAGTGTTGTGAAAGTCGAGCTTAGCCACCTTGCCAACAAGAGATCTTATGCCGTACAAAATTTTCCTCTTTTACATATATTCGGGAGCCCGGGAAAGTGAATCCAAGTGATCACGTTAATGGGATAATGTTGCGAGGTTCTGAAATCTCATCGTCCAAGGTTGGACGGTTAGATATTGTCCGTATATAACCCACGGACCCTCAGCAAGAACTCTCTCATAGTCTTTCTCATTCTGAAACCTAGCCAGGAAATAACCGTTTTCTATATCCATCAAAGTAAAGTGTTGGGACGGCTTCCAAATAGCATAGGTTTCGTTCGTAAGCGCATGCAAACCAGTATTACGAGTTACGATCCAAAAGCTCAACGACCGCAGTCCTAGCCATACTAGATTGCATAAGTTTATAAGCAAAATCCAAGAATTGGATCGAAGGAAGGCCAAAAGTGGAACCCATTATGAGGTCCTCATCCGATATATCAATACCGTCTTCCTTAGAAACATAAGCCGTCGACGGGGTAGGAGATCGCCACCCCCTTTCCCTGCAAGAATGGAAGCACACGATGGTGTTTTCTCCACTATTGCCTCGTATTATAGGTCAACTTGCATCTCCTCTGGAACTCATTCAACCCTCGTTGAGCCTGCTGGGATCGACCGAGTTTGATCTTTGAATCTAACCATTTTCGTGGCATCGGAGTTAGAAAGTGATTGGCCAAGGGCCGCCAGTGTAGTAGCACTATTGAGAGCGTGTCCTTCTCTGCTGTTATACCTCTACTTATCTTAAAATATTTAAAAGAGTTATTTAATGTATCAAATTCAAATTGTTTATATAGTAGATATATATTTTTTTAAGATTATATATATATATATATATATATATATAATCTTAAAAAATACCTATGTTAAATCAGGAGTTCAATGTCAAAACTATTAACTCTATTGATGAAGATACATAATTAGCATATTTTTTATATTTTAATAATTCAATTAAAACATTTTGAAGTTTATGAATGCGGAATCCTAAATATTTTATTATAATAGCCTAAAATAATTTTAGTTTAATTTTTTTTATTAAGCTAATATGATTATAAAGTAGTATATGTTTTAAATATTCTCAATTATTTGACATAAACGATCAATCACCTTGCTACAGCTACTGGTACTCGAACCTAGGACCTCTAAGAACAACAATGATTCATTTAACAACTGAGGTAAATTGTTTCGTACTTTTAGCTTAATGATTGAATACTATGTATTGTGTCTTCCCCTAATCATATGATTCAAATAAGGGACTGTTGGGAATGTTTTATAGAAGTATTTTTGGCTCAAAATTTCGTTTGAAACACATAAGCATTCCCAAACCATCCATTTTCAGTCAAACCAATAATCTAAAAAACAATATTTTTGTATTGAAAAAACTCGTTGAAAAAGTTCATTTGGAGAAACATCCTCAAATCAAACCTAAATGAAAATGAATGAAAATAAAAAGTAATACATTCATTTATTTGAATATCTAAAGTGGGTAAGGGAAAGAAAAAGAAGGGATTAATTTACCTACGTTTGTTTATGTGGTGAAAAGGAATTGAAATAATATATTATATTTTATATTTTTAGTTATATCTATATAAAATTAAAATTAGACATTTTTATATGTTACGTGATTAATTTTGAAATTAATCCATTTAATTAAAATTAAATAAGAATTTAATATTATTTTATAATTAATCTTCAAAATTAAAATTAAAATTTGATCATATATCTATATTTATGTAAATATATTCATGGCTTCATTTAGATATTTTTGCAAATTCAAAAATAAAAAATACTTTAGCATAAGCTTTAAATAAACAGAAATTGATTTAGTAGCAAATAAAAGGATTTTTTTATTTGTTTGTATAAATTTGAAAGACATTGGTAATGATTAAAAAAGGGTAAACTACGTAAATGATCATTAATGTTTTATAAATTTTTGTTTTCACCACTGATGTTTCAAAAGTCACAAATCAATCACTAACATTATCGTTTGTTACCAATTGATCACTCGATGTTAATAGTCATTAATAGCGTAACAAAAATCATTGTTGGACTGTTATCTTCTTCTCTCTCTTGTCTGCCTATTTCTAAACTATCATCTTTTATTACAAACATCTGTCTCTCAATGATCATTTTCACCATTGATATCTAGGGATGAAAAAAAAAATCAAACTTGTCGGGGAAAATCGAAAATCGAATTAAACGGGTGGGGTTTGGGGATGATAAACGGAGACGGGGAAAAAGTGAATTTTTTAAACGGAGACGGGTTTGGTAATCCCGCCCCAATTAACCTAATACACAGCCCGATATCCGGCCCGATAAATATTAAAAATAATTATTTTATATATATATATATATATTAATAAATTTAATTTAAATTAAAAATATATATAAAGGAGATTAGGCTTTAGGAGAACACATCTTGACCTACTCGTCACTTTCCTTACGGCTGCTCTCAAGTTTTGCTTTGCCAATCTTCACCTTCCCTGTTCTGTTGCTGGTGAAAATTACCCGTTTAAATGACCGTTTATGTAAAACGGAGATACCCATTTTCCTGTGGTTTTTCCTGATTACCCAATGGAGATCCCCGTTTAAATCCCCGCGGTTTTTTAAGCTGAGACGGGTACATGTTTTTTAAACGGAAATGAATTTTTTAAACGGGGACGGGAGACCAATCCCCGACCCGAAACCGCCCCGTTGCCATCCCTATTGATATCCTAAAATCATTGTACGGAAATACAAGTTGTATGAAATAACACAGTGGAGAAGAAAATCAATGGGTATCGCCCATATCCCTGCTTTCTCAATAAGCACAACCCAATCACCATCTTCTTCATCATCAATAGGTGGCAGAACCGAAGCATCAAGAACTTTCCTAGCATCATGAGGTAAGTCAAATTAATAGAACCGAGTAGAATTTCTGTGATAACGGGTGACTATGGCAGTCCCTTCACCAGAAAGTATTATTTTGATCCTGTAAGCCTACCCCACTCGAAGTCTCATTGAGAATAAGAAGTCTTCGTCTTCTACCCTTGCTTTAGGAATTATCACTTGGATTGGAGCCTTTTTCTCTAAAACCGTTTCATGAAAATCTGAGATGTTCACCTTAGACATATATTGCATGGTCAAAAGAGAATATTGAATGTAACTTGAGCTGCTAAACCGATCCTTGCAGAAGGTGGCAACAAGAATAGTAGTAACTTTACCATGATCATCAACTTGCAGGTCCAAAGGCCAGATTTGTTTCTGTCCTGTCAGATCCTTCTCAATACCCAAATCACCATCATTACCAACAATTTCCTGAAACCAAAGCTTTGAGAAAAAAAGTTGAAACATTGTATTTCATTTTCTGTCGATAGAAAAAATTGGCGGTTGGAGTCGGAAATGAAAATGTTAGGAAGACGCCGTGTTATTTATTTACCTTGGATATCCCTTGCTCCCAACAAGTTAAGCAATGCCAGGACCTTGGGATAACAAGTATGCTCTTTGATTTTCACCGTTGACGTTTGTTGGAAAAAATAGCTTACTGTAAAATAAAAGATTAGCAATGAACGGAAAAATTACCATTGATTGGAAAAATAAATAAGATAAATGAATAAAGACTAAATAATAATAGTGTCATATAGTCACTTTTTTAGAAGCAATTTCGCTTGGACTGGTGAAATCCTTAAAATGGACTTTGCCCACCAAAATTAACATAGTATTCTAAATTTTGTACACTTGAAATAAGGAAGTGAAACTCGAAATAAAGTTTTTTTAAGAAGGAAAATATTTTATCCAGAGTAAATTCTACTGGAAAAAGAAAAATTCCACTATGTTTTGTGAAGAGAGGAAATATAAAAGATAAGAGGAGAAAGAAGAGATGAGTGATGAAAATGAAGATGGAATCCTCATTTTATAGCTAAAAAATGATGGCATTTAGGTAAAATAGTCAAGAGAAAATCAGCAAAATAATCTCTCAAAAAGCTCAACTTCCCTTATTTTCTCAACTTTTGAATTTTTAATTAATTTAAAATTCAAATAGATTTGTTTTTGTTTCTTTGCATTATTATATATATAACCAAAAATCCCCCACTAATGCAAAGAAGTATAAATCCGCAAATGAATTAAAAGAAAAAGCAATAACAAAATTAGTCACTTAAGCACTAGATTTTGTTAGATTTAAACTAGTATAGTGTAATAAGTTATTCTTCTCTTTAACAAGTGAACAAATCTTGAACTTATTAAGATTAGGGTTAACTCATAACACACGATTAACTCTAGATCTATTTAAGTTATACGATAGTTCAAAAACTTTTGCCAAAGAATAATTTGAGATGCTCATAAGTGAGAATAGTTTTATGAAATTTCTCAAACCATTGTTTTGGATCTTTTTTAAGACCATATAAAGTTTTTTTGAGTCTACAAACTTTATTTTCCTTCCTAGGTGCCACGAATCCTAGAGGTTGCTCTATGTCCATCTCCTCATCCAAATCACTATTTAGAAAGACTATCTTTGTATTCATTTGAATTATCAACAAGTTGTGAATGGAAGCTAAAGCAAATAAAACATGAATAATAGATATTTTAGTAACGAGAATATGTATCAAAAAAGTCAATTCCAAACTTTTGAGAAAATTATTTTGTGACTAGTCTTGCCTTATATCTTTGAATATATCCATCCGATCTAAACTTCTTTCTAAATATCCATTTATGACTTATAGGTTGACAACCTTTAGGCAAATCTACTAACTCCCAAGTATGATTAGATAAAATGGATTATAGTTCATCTATAATAGTATCTCTCCCAAAACTAGCATCAATGGATCTGATAGCTTAATCATATGTTTCTGGATCTTCATCTATTAAAAATGTAATCGTTATAGAATCACTAATTAAGTCTAAATTATTAACATCAATTATGAAAAATATAAGGAAGTCAGGTGTAAAACTAGTTTCTATATTTTGTTTTTTTTTTCTTCCTTCTAGGTTCATTGTCATTTTGATCATCTCTAGAAGTTTTCCTAGAAGAAGAAATATGTGATTTTTAAGAGAAAAATATTTTCAAAGAATATTGCATCTCTAGATTCACATATTGAATAATTATGTAAGAGCATAAATATGTAAGCAACACTATTTAAAGCATAACCTATAAATACAACATCAATAGTTTTAGACCCAATAGTGTTCTTTTTAAAAGCAAGCAACCCTACTTTTACTAGGCACCCCTACATTTTTAGAAAATCTAAATTGGGAGCATGACCTATCCACAACTTATATGGGGTACAATCTAACATTTTATGAGGCACTCTATTAAGAATATGATTAGCAGAAAGTATGACCTCTCCTCACATATTATCAGATAAACTAGAGCTAAACAAAAGAGCATTTATCATTTCTTTTAAAGTTTCATTCTTTCTTTCTGCTATGTCATTTTGTTGTGAAGTGTAAGGGGCAGAAAGATCATGAACAATTCCTTCTTTCTAACAAGTTTCTTTAAGAAGATTAGTCATATATTCTCCTCCCCTATCAATTCGAATTCTTTTTATTCTTTTATCAAATTGGTTTTCTCCTTATGATTTATACACTAAAAATATTTTTTTCAGCTTCATCTTTAGACATCAAGAAATAAACTTTAGAAAATTTAAAGTAATCATCAACAAAAGTGATATAATATCTTTTCCACCTTTACTCTCTATATTTTTAAAGTCTGCTAAATCTGTATGAACTAACTCTAAAAGTTTAGTTTGTCTAGAAGTAACAAATTTGAAGAGAGGTCAAGCACGCTTTACTTTAACACATATTTCACATTTATTAAAGTTGGTTTCATCTAGATTAGGAAGCATGTTCATTTGTTTTAACCTTTTTGAAGAGTGAATGTTCACATGACCTAATCTAGCATGTCACATATCATAAGTCTCAACGGTATAAGCAGAAGTTGATGTCTTATTCATAGCATTGATCATAGTTTTATTCAGAAAGGGCCCCCCACATAATACCCTTTTCCCTACATAATCACCATTACGAGATAATACAAGCTTATCATATTCAATTACTAATTTAATCCCCACCTTATTCAAGAGTCCAACACTAATAAGATTTCTATGTAGCGTATAAACATACAAAACATTATGCAGAGCTAGAGTTTTTCCAAAAGTAGGTTTAAGTAAAATCTTTCCTTTACCGAGTAATTCTAAAATGTTGGAGTTTCCATGTAGACTTGTTCACCTTTATCTATATCTTCAAACTCGATGAACATTTCTCTATTGGTGCACAAGTGTATGGAAGCGTCACTGTCAACTACCTACTCAGTTTGATTTTTCCACCAAATTGACCATAGAGATCACAACAACAATCACCTCGTATGGATTCTCAATCAAGTTTGCTTGTGTTTTATTTTCATTTTGATCATGATGTTTGTGATGATCAGAGCGGCGAAAACATTAGTATGTTTTGTGTCTTGGCTTTCCACTTACATATCAACTCACCGGATTGTTTGACTTATGTTTTATTCCCGTCTTTTTTAAATTGGTTGCCTTTTTTGGTTGGGAATTACTTTTCTTCTTTGGGTTAGGAGAATTCTTGAAACTATTATGATTTGCACCATAGGAAGATTCCATGAGATTAGCCTTAAAAAATAATTCATTTATTGAAACAAAATCCTTATCTTTAAGATGATTAGCTTCCTCAATTTTCATGTGGAAAATAAGCTCTTCCAAGGATATACCTCGCTTCTTGTGATTCAAAATATTTCGATAGTCAGACCATGACTTAGGTAGTTTTTCAATCAATTCGCCTGGAGAATCTCGCATATTTTGATCCCTTCAGCTAGGATGTCAGAGACAAACTTTTTATAGACATGCACTTGGTCTATGATGAGCTTATCATCGGTCATTAAGAACTTTAACCATTCTCCATCAACATATTTCTTGATGTCAATATCATTTACTTTGTACTTCTTTTGTAGAGTATCCCATATGGACTTGGCAGATTTATCTTTAACAAACAAGTCAAAGAGATTGTTAGCCATGTGACTAAGCATATGACCTCTTACTAGTTTGTTATCCTTCTCATGTTTGGCTTTGCCTGCATCATATTGGGGAACAACAAGAGCTTCTTCATTTTTATCAATTGTGGGGGAATCACATAAGAGATAATCAACTTCTAATTGCTCAAAGAAAATCATCATTCTTTGTGGCCAACGATGGTAGTTGGTTCTATCCAACGGTTCAAGATTGGATAGATCAAAGATGAATTTGTTTGTGAAAGTTATTTATTTGCAGTAAGTAAAATTGCTTCTAACTTGTTGGAAAAAATAGCTTACTATAAAACAAAAGATTATCATTGACTAGAACAATGAATAAGATAAATGAATAAAGACTAAATAATATTAATGTGCCATGTAGTCACTGTCTTAGAAGCAATTTCGCTAGGACTAGTGAAATCTCTAAAAATGGACGTTGCCCCTTAAAGTTAATACATTCTTCTGAATTTCGTACACCCCAAATAAGGAAGTGAAACTCAGAATAATGTTGCTCTTTTTTCAAGAAAAGAATAATTTATCCGGAGTAAATTCTATCAGAAAAAGAAAAACTTCACTATGCTTTGTGAAGAGAGAAAATATAGAAGATAAGAGGAGAATGAAGAGATAAGTGACAAAAATGGAGAGAGCCTCCTTTTATAGCTAAAAAATGAGGGTATTTAAGTAAAATTGTTAAGAGAAAAATCAACAAAATAATCTCCCAAAAATATCAACTTCCCTTATTTTCTCAATTTTTGAATTTTTATTAATTTAAAATTTAAAATTTAAATATATTTGTTTCTATTTATTTGCATTATTATATATATAACCAACAACGTTAACTATCCCCCCTCTCTCTTGTCTATCTGCTAACATTCATTTTCAATAAGAAATTTGAAATAGAAACCCCAACATAATCACCTTGTTGTAATGGGGAATTTTAGATCTTTATTGTCATGCCCAAGTTTGTAAGTCGAATTCACTATGTTTTCTTGAAGGAACAAAAGCTGGAATAGGGAAATATCTGAGAAAGAATTCTAGAAAATGATTTGTGTACTGAGACTTTGGGTGGATTTCGAAAACCTTGGTGGATCTTTATAATGTACCTCTCTAATTATTTTTGAGAAAAGGATTAATCTATATAGCTAGCACCATTGGAAATTCTTTAACTATGGACTATGTTACTGCCTCTAGAACTAGACTAAAATTTGCAAAAATATGTGTTGAGGTAGGAGTTAACGATGATATTCCCCAAACTGTTGAAGTTGTTATGGCTAATGGTCAGTCAACTATAATTTATGTGGAAGTCTCTTGGCTTCCAAAGTGTTGTAAGAATTGTAACTCGTTTGGACATAATGAAAAGGGATGTCTCCTTAAATCGACTGCTAAATCTGTTTCTACACAGATTTGGAGGAAAAAGAGTGATTCCTCTAAAAGTGCTGATACTACTCTTAATGATATTAACAATTCTGCACTGATTACTGAACCAGTAGTTTCTCTTTCACAAGAAGAGAAAATCAAAAGCGTTTCTGAATCAAGAACTGAACCTTCATGCTCTTCTCTTGAATTCATTGCATCTCCTAGTAAAGAGGATCCTACAAACCCTATCTCAAATATTGCAAGTATGTTCTTGGATCCTGAAGCTTCAAATGTTGAGTGCAATGACTCTTCTTCTTCCTTAGTTCCCTGTGAACCCCCTGTAGAAGGTCTGCCATCTTCCCCTTTTCACTCAGTCTCTAAAGTCAAAGATAACGAAGATCCAATTATTTCAAAAAGAGACAGAGGAAGACCTGTAAAGATTAAAACCAAATTTGTAATAAAGGATTCTGCAAACAGATTTAAAATATTAAACACGGTCGATGAGAACTCTCCATCTCTAGAGGACCATTACAAAAAACCTAGGGTTGCTGCCTCAGGTGTGGCTTTGCTAAT
Organism: Hibiscus syriacus; assembly: GCF_006381635.1. Lineage (NCBI taxonomy): Eukaryota > Viridiplantae > Streptophyta > Magnoliopsida > Malvales > Malvaceae > Hibiscus > Hibiscus syriacus. Next base: position 1,146,225 of record NW_024062640.1, read on the forward strand.
CAAAGACCTTAAAGCCAAAAATAAGAAATAATTAATTAAAGTTAAAAGTAACTCTGATAGAGTTAGTGGGGGTGGTTCCTCTTCTTGTTCTCAATGATTATCTGTTTTTGGAATGTCAGAGGATTAAATAATCCTTAGAAACAAAATAAAATTCTTCTTAGAGCTAATCTCTATAAGATTGATGTCCTTTGTTTGATGGAGACTAGAGTTAAAAATGAAAATGCTGAAGTCCTTTTCAATAATAAGTTCAGGGATTGGAATATCTTTACTAATTATGATTTTTCTCCCAATTGTCGAATTTGGATCCTTTCGAAAAAAAACATTTTGATTTCTCCTTTTACCATGCTTCTGATCAATATATCTTTTCAAAGGCTACTTTAAAGGTTCCCCTTTTATCTTATCTGTTATCTATGGGAAAAATGATGGAATTCAAGGAAGACTTCTCTGGCAGCATCTTAGAGACCTTGATTCTATCTATGGTTCTTTCCCTTGGATTCTTGGGGGGAGATTTTAACATTTTCCTTCACTCTCTTGAAAGCTATGACCATGATATGCTTGGACCTTATTCTTCTACTGAAATGAAAGACTTTCAGGAAATTCTCAATGATATCCTTCTTCAAGATCATCCATTTTTTGGGCCAATTTATACTTGGAGCAACAAACAAAAAGACTCCTTTCTTGCCAGAAAACTTGATAGAGTTCTTATAAATTCTTCTTGGGTCAACTCTTTGCAGAATTCTTTTGTTGAATTTCTTGCTCTTGGTCCTTCAGACCATTGTATGGCTCTTTCTTGGCTTAATAAAGATCTTCCCATTAACCGACTAAATCCATTTAAGTTTTTTAACTTCTGGACTACTCATCTGAATTTTCTGTATGAAATACACCAGTCCTGGCAGCAGCCTGTTCAAGGAAACCCTATGAAAGTTCTTTTCCTTAAACTAAAATGTCTTAAATCTTGTTTAAGGAATTTCAACAAAGAGAACTTTAACAACATTTTTGATAGGGTGAAACAAAAGAAAGAAGAGGTTAAGCATGTTCAACTTTTAACCCTTAAGGGTAGCAGCCCCATTGAAACTGAACTAAGGATTCAATCTGAGCTATTAACCCTTGAAACTACTGAAAACATGTTCCTTAAGCAAAATCCAAAATTCAGTGGCTCAAAGATGGGAATAAATGTCTAAAGTTTTTTCACTCTATAATTGCTTCAAAGTACAAAAGAGAAACCATTAGAGCCCTTACTAATGATCAAGGTACCATACTTGAAAACTTTGATGATATGGCTTCTGAAATCACTGGTTTCTTCAAAAAAACAACTGGGTACTACTGACACAAATGTTAAAGACATTGATCCAGCTACTCTGAAAAATCTGCTTAATCTTAATTTGACTAGAGATATTATAGAAGATTTAGACAAAGACATTAATGATGAGGAGATAAAAGAAGCTATCTTTACCCAAGGTAATGATAAAGCTCATGGCCCAGATGGCTATTCTCCTTTATTTTTCAAGAAGTCTTGGGTTGTTATTGGGGAAGATGTTACTAAAGCTATTCAATTCTTTTTTCAAAACTCTTTCATCTCTCCTGCTTTTAAATCCACCATTATAACCTTGGTTCCTAAGATCACTAATCCTAGCAAGGTTACTGATTATAGACCAATTTCATGCTGTTCAGTGGTTTATAAAGCTATCACTAAAATCATTGTGAAGAGACTCTCTATTCTGCTGGCTGATATAATTACTCCCAACCAATCTGCCTTTGTCAAAGGTAGATCCATTATTGATAATACCCTTATTGCCCAAGAACTTGTTAAAGGTTATGGGAGGAATTCTTTATCCCCTAGATGTGCTATTAAGATAGACCTTCACAAGGCTTTTGATTCACTCTATTGGGGATTCATATCTTCTATTCTCAAGGCTATTGAGCTGCCAACTAAGTTTATTAATTGGATAGAAACTTGTTTCTCTTAAGCAAGATATTTTATTTCTTTTAATGGCACTTTGATTGGTTATTTCAAAGGAGAAAGAGGCATAAGACAATGAGACCCTCTATCCCCTATCTTATTTGTCCTTGCTATGAACATCCTCTCTAATCTTCTTAATATTTCTGCCATAAGATGTGTTTGGGTTTCATCCAAAATGTAAAAAACTTGGTCTCACTCATCTCTCTTTTGCTGTTGACCTACTTATTTTCTGTAAAAGAAATCTTGAATCTGTGACTGGTGTGATTTCAGTACTTGAAAAGTTTTATGACATGTCTGGACTCAAAATTAATGCATCAAAATGCGAACTGTTTACTGCTGGTATTCCTAATAGAACTATCGAGATTATCAAGTTTTCTACTGGTTTTTCTCATGGTCTTTTCCCTGTCCGGTATCTTGGTGTACCTCTTGTCACTAGAAAGCTTAATGTTAAAGACTGCTCTGGCCTCATTGAAAAAATTAAATCCAAAATTCACCAGTGGTCTTGGAAACATCTAAGTTACGCAGGAAGACTTGAACTGATTAAAACAATCCTTCTTAACACTGTAAATTTCTGGTGTAGGCAATTTCTACTCCCTCAGGCTGTCATTAATAATATTAATCAGTTATGCTCTCGCTTTCTTTGGAAGGGTTCCAAATCTACTGCTTCTGGTGCAAGAGTCAGCTAGGAAATGATCTGTTGTCCTAAGTCTGAAGGTAGTCTGGGATTAAAGGATCTCAAATCTTAGAACAAAGCCACTATGATTCAGCTCATTAGAAACCTTCTTGCTGGTGAAGGTTCTTTATAGATAGCTTGAACCTACAACTATGTTATAAAAGACAAAGACTTTAGAGTTATGACTGAAATTAACACTGCTAGTTGGAGCTTCAAAAGACTCTTAAAATTAAAACAGAGGCAATCCTTATTCTTGATGCAGGTGCACTGACTACTAAACGCATTTGGGAGGAGGTAAGAATTAAACATACTAAGATCCCATGGAACAAGCTTATCTGGTTTCCCCTTCACATTCCTAAACTAAGCATTATTTCTTGGATAACTATCCTTGACATACTTCCAACTAGAGACAGACTCTCTCGTATAAGAATTACCACTACAGTCTCTTGTGTTCTTTTTACTGATTATAATGAATCCAAAAGCCATTTATTTGCTGATTTTCAACAGCAACCAACTTATGGAAAGTTATCTTAACTCTCAATCACCTATCCAAGTCGCATATGTCATGGGATGAAATGCTTTCATGGGATTCTTCTTCTTGGAAAGGTAAATCCCTTCTAACTTCCATATTGAAGATTGTTTGGTGTTCCTTCATCTATACTATATGGGAGGAAAGAAATCGTAGGATCTTTCAAGGAAGAGCAAGAACTACTGAAGAATTGTTAAGCTCCATTAAAGACATTGTAGGTGCTCAACTTAGCAATAGAGACCTCAATAGAATAGATCATGTTAACTCTCTACTTTGTAACAATTGGGGTATATGTTAACATTCTTTTGTTGTACATAGCTTTCTTTGATCCTTGATTGGGTTCTTTGTATTGACTCTTACTTGGATAAATAAAATTTTACTTATCCAAAAAAAAACCTATCAAAGTTAAAGAAATTGTAAACTAAAAGCTATTAGTTGTATGTGTGTATATATATATATATATATAAAGAAAATACTAGAGAATAGTTGGTCTAACAATTAATATGTTATTTATATATATATATAAAGTGTATTTATTTCTGGAAGATGACAGTGTTGATATGAAACAACACAGTGGAGAAGAAAATCAAAGAAGAAAAATGAAAGAAGAAGAAGAAATGGCACATGGCAATCCAAATTAGCATACAGTGGTCTAACAGTAATTTTCGTTATGGCTGTTAATTGTTGTTTACTTCGAGTTACTAATTTGTGACAAACGATAATATTAATGATCGATTGTGATTTTTGAAACATTAGTATTGAAATCGAAAACTTACTCAAATATTAGTGAACATTTGCGTAGTTTACCCTTAAAAATGAGTTCTTTTGAAGGAAAGGGTAGAGAGTATGGTGTTCACGAGTATATTGTATGAACCAAGTGGCATTCGTAGTAAAATAATTGTTGTTGTTCTTTGAGGACTCGAGTTCGAGCATCATTAATGTTAAGGGTGTACGTGTTCAATGTCAATGTCGAAATGATCTTTTTATGTAAAAATAAATTTAATTGGTTCTAAAATCTTGTCTCGAATTATCTTGGTGTTTTTCTTCTCAAATAAGATAAAACACAATTTTAAGGAGTCGCCACCAATCTTTGATTAAGGTGTGATTGGACACCTAAAACATTTTGTTATTTTAATAAAAAAATTTACAAATTATTAAAATAACATAAAAAGAGGTCTGCATATCAGAAAATGAGTTCGGGAGTCGGTTACGTGTGGGAAGGATGAGCTCCCTCACAACGCCCAAAATTGGTACCTTGTTCATTAATTATTTTTCTTTGCAATAAAATTTACAAATTCGAATTTAATTTAATTTAATATCCCTTAAAACAATATTATATGAATTTTCTAACAAAACCTAATAATATTTAATTATTTCCTATTGAGAAGAAATGATTCCTCATACCTTGAGGCAATCCATTCTCTCTTTAATAAAAATAAAGAAATATTATAATTTCATTGTAATATTCAAATACAAAAACAAAGTTTGAATTTAAAATTACCAACCATTTAGAAAGAAGAAGAATATTTGATTATTTAAAGACATCAAGATCGGATTTTAGATAAGTTCTAACAATCTTTTCTCGAAGAATTTAAATGAACTAACATTTCTTGTTCTTTCATTCCCAATTTTTATGCGTAATTAATTTTTAAAATTTCACTTAATAGGACATTCTTTCATCTTAAAATATTTGAAAGTGACACTCTTATTAGTTAAGACAGTCACTTCCTAATAATTTTAAAATGAAAAAAAATTCCTTTAGTCAAATTATTTTATATGGGTCGAGTAGAGTTTATGAGATTAATTATACATATCGAATAAAATAATTAAATTTAAATGCATATAAAAATAATTAAAAAATAAAATAAAATAAGCATTAGGACCAAAATGAATGAGGGTACAAACTCGGTGCTCAAAATAGAAATACCAGAAATTTCATTTAATGATCGAAACGATACATCACAAAATAACAGGGACTTGATACATAATTATACCAAATGCAAAATTACGCACATGTCTCTCCCTAAAACTATGTCATTTAGGGGAGGGTATTTAAGCCCATCAAACCGGCCCTTAAGAGCCTTATTTCTCATTTTTCCTTTTTCTTTTCTCCCTCTAAAAAGAGAGAACAGAGTTCTCTCTGTCTTCTCTCTAAATTCCCTCGTCGGGAGAAAATCAGCCACCATGTCGACCGCATCCGACCACCATTCGTTGATGATTTCGGTCACCGTCGATGGCGGTCGACGACTTAAAAATAATCCAAATCGACCCTCGACTTTCCTTTGTCCCGAATCCGGCCTCCCTTTTTCCTAAAGGCTTCTAAATAACCTTAGATCTAAACAAACCAAAAGTTTTACATCAGTTTAAACAACAGTCTCCGACGAGGTTCGGCTACTACGATGACAGCGGGGTAAGTTTCTTTTCTTCTCCTCTCGTTTTTGCTCTCTGTTCTCTCTATTGCTAGTTGTTGTCTTTTCTTTCTTTGTAGGTTTGAGTTCCTTATATAGGAACCCGAAGTGCTTCTCTCGGATATGTTAGAGAGGGGAACCCCCGTGAGTCACTGAGGCTATGGCGGTGACTCACCTAAGGGCGACTATGAGGTGGTTGGGTACATTAAATGCACCCAGATATCCTTTGATTTGGCAGGTGGTCTTTAACGGCGGCGACACACATGGCAACGACTGAGAGGAGCTTTTTGCGGCGACGGCTAAGATAACCCTAGGGTTATGATAAAACCCTAGGGTTTATGGAATCATCATCTGGACCGTTGGATCAAGGAAAGATCCAACGGCTGAGGGTAATTGGCGGCACAAGGCTAAGGGTGTGAAACCTAGATGTATTCGGGCTTGGATCGGGTTGGCTGTTGGACCCGGTTTGGATTCAGTTTTGGTTGTAAACGGGACTCCGGGTTTTGTTGCCAATTGGACCATGGGTCTGTGTTTTTTGGGCTTGTAATTTTGTAATTATTATTTAATAATAATAATAATAATAATAATAATAATAATAATAATAATATGGGACAAAAACTACTGTCAACCGTCAAAAGGTTGAGAGTTATCTTTGAATAGATTTTGCCTTGTACTTATTCCAGATTTATCCCAAAAAAAAATATCGGGTATTCAAGATTTTCAAGTATAAAAGAATTGATATGTTTTTTGTTCAATTAAATTTTGGTAGTTATACGTCGGATATCTATAAAATTCTAATATCTATATTTTGGGATTACAAGTACTCGATTTATATTTATTTTATTTTCTTAATGTTATATTATTTTAAAAAAACCTCAAAAAATATAAAATATAAAATTTTAAAATCTAAACATAAAATTTAGAAATACAAATTACACAATCCAAAGATGAAACTTAAGCATCCAAAATAAAATATGTAAAAAATACCAAAAGATTGCACTGATGTTAAGGATTTTTTTATCAAGAACTGAAATAACTATTTAGCCAAATTCCAAAAGATTTTTATTTCAAAATAAAATGTTAAGGATTAAAATAATTATTTAATCAATATGTTTTAAAATTATGCAAATTCAAGTGTTGGCTTTTATGGCACATTTGCTTTCTTTATGAAAAGTGTTTCAGAATGTGACTGTTGAAGTGGTCAAGGATAGACACTTGGATGATAGAAGCACCAAAATAGTGACGACTGCACTGATGGAATTAACTTTAGAATTTTACACAAAATGGAATTAACTTCGGGATTTTACCAGAATGAGTTTCAAATTAACCCTTCAACTTTTGTTAGTAATTTATAAGCTCAGGGGAAATTTTGAAAAAGAAACAAGAGCCAATTTGATTAAACTTTTCAAATTGAAAGAGATAATTTGATAAATTATGAGTCAATTTAATTAAATTTAATAGATACAGGGATCATGTTGCGTTATAATCCAAATATCAATAAAAATCTGAATATAATCCAATTTGGTGGAAGTCCCCATATTGACGTCAAGCCTGGCCGTCTCATTTCTAACAGATAACAATACGGACGGTCGAAAATACCAAGATTTGTGAATCGCCACGTGTATAGTGATTCTCTCACACCTTATGGATAAGGCTGGTCTTCTTACATCCAAAAGGCAATATATATATATATAATCTCTGGCCTCTGAACAAAATATCTCACGCTTCGAAATTTTCTTAAAATTGAAATTTTGATTATCATATATAATTTTATATTTTTGGATGGATCGATGATTATAGCCTTATGACAGTATACTGAAGTGTTTTAGTGTCCTTTATCTGAAAAATACTTTTAAATTTTAGCATATTCTATCAAAATTAGATAATTAAGAAAAAGACATAATACTAAAATTATTTCTCTTTTTATGAAAATTGTTAGTTATCAAATTATTCAAATTAACATTTATTATATATATTAGAGTTTGAATTAATTAAAATATAATTAAGAAAAAGGCATAACGTTAAAATTATTCCTCCAACATTTACATAAATAATCATTTTATCTCATATTCTTCTTTTTAGAATATTTTAACTCTCAATATTTCGTTTTGGGATAAAAAGACCACTCTTTATATGAAAAGCATTAGTTACCAAATGATTAATACTCTAAAATAGAGACTTTTTATCTAAAAATAAAACATTAAGAACCAAAATGCTCCAAAAAAAAAAAGAAGAGCCAAAATGTTTATTTGGTGAAGCGTTAGGGGTCTCTTTACTCTAAAATAAACTTAGAAGTCAAAATGGTCCAAAACAATTAGGGGTAAAATGATCATTTCAATAAACGTTGGAGTAATTTTGGTATTCTACCTAAGAAAAATAACAACTTGTTTGATTGAAAATAGAAAATTTATTCTTCTTTATAAATTTACTTTGTAATCGATTATCTATATTATAGATAAATATTAATAGTGAGAGTTAGATATCAAATTTTTTTCTCTAAATTCTCTTATATTTTTCTTCTTTTGAAATTAGTAAAGATTCTATTCTTCCATCAATAATTTTACTTTAAAGAATTTTTCACGTAAAATTTTGATATCTATTTTATTAAATAATTATTATATTTATGTTATCTTTTAACAATTTGGTATTAATTTTTTCATCTTTTTATTATGATCACGATACTAACATCCATAAAATATGAATTCTCGTTATTAAATTACAATATCAAATTCACGTTATGACGATGAAGATAGGAAACTTTTAATGCATATGGATTTAAATAAAGTTGTATCACGATTAGATAAGATTTTCAAAAATCAAGTGATTTCAGTAGTAAATGAATTGTTGTTATTTCTTGAGGTCTTGGGTTCGAGTATCAAGAATGCAAGCATTTAATATCAAATGATTGAAAGTTATTTTTAAACATATAATACATTGTACTTACCCTATATTAATCAATAAAAAAAATTAGATAAGATTAGAAGTATTTGTTGGTATTATGCTAGACATTCAAAGCAAAAAAGGTGAAAAGGTACGTTAGCTTTTCCACCGAAGGTACTTACCATAATCCAAGGAAAGCAAGATTAGGATAATTTTGGTGACCCATTATTTGATAGTGTGGAAAGCCCATGATTCTTATTCAATGCCTTTAAGAAGTTGGCTAAGAACATATTCATTCTTGGTTTTTGGGCCCAATAGGGAAGCCCAAAAAATTGCAAAATAGGACAGGAACACTTTTATTTTGGATCTATGATATTTTCTAGAATACATAGAACTCGTCACGTTAAGGTGCGAGTTTTAATAAAAAATATTTTTTATTTAAACTTTTTTAATTTGATGTGATAAATTTTAATAAAAAATTACATTTTATTAAAACTTGTCATTTCAACGTGACGGGTTCATTGAACATTGTAGAAAATGCCATAAATCCCAAAATAAAAACCTAGGTACTCTAATGGGCTAAATAAAAAACCTGAATGCCCTAATGGGCAAAAAAACATTCATTCTTGGTTAAATGTATTTTTTTAAATTTTTGGGGGCTTTAAAGCCCATACCTTCCTTATGCATATGCTTAATATATAGATAATAGTTTAGGAAAATTCTACAACGCTCGATGAGCAGCGATAAGCACCACTAATCACGAGCGCCATTAATTTAATTTATAGAAATTTAAATTCTAAAGGATTCAACGTATAATTATAAATTAGTTAAAAATTTAAAGATAAATTATTTAAAATAAAGGGTAAACTATACTTGTGACCACCAATATTTTTTAAATTTTACCAATCAGGTCACTCAACTATTTAAATGCATTCAATTAAAGCATTTGTCGTTAATATTTAACGAAGAAGCTGATGTGGTAGTTAAAATATTTGGTATAATTATATATTTGGTCACTATTACTTATATATTCTATTAATTTGACCCTAATTTTAATAAATTAAAATAAACTTAACCCTCAAATTTTAATTTTAAAAGATTTTAAAAGTTACGACATATTCTATATTTATAACAAAACAAAATTTTTACTAGAAATTCCATTTATGGTTCTCGGAAGCATCCCGTCAATGGTACCATAATCTCTTTTGGTTTTAAGGAAAATATAGTTGATTAGCACATGCATATAAATTTCGTTGGGCAAAATTTTTATCCTACTACTATTTATAAATTACATTATACTAGAAAAGGTGATATAGTCTAACCTGTAAAACTAAGAAATTTTATCCAGTAACTTTATAATAGAAAAATGTGACATATATTTCTTTCATGTTTGCACAGTCTTCCTTTAAAATTTTAAAAAATCATCTCCTACCAGAAAATTTTATGTTCATCTTTAATAAAAGTTTATATTGATAAGATTCTCTGTGGACGTAGCATGATAAATTTTGCACTAAGAAATTGACCTATATCAAAAGGGTGATAAATTTAGTTTCTTTTAATTTAATATCATAAATTATTGCGTGAGTTATTCAATTTTTTAGAAAAATGTTTTGTTATAAATTTTGTTTTTTTATAAATATAAAATATGTCGTAACTTTTAAAATTAAAAATAAATTAAAATAAAAGGTTAAATTTTTTGTCATTATGCATGACACCATTTGATTTGAGGGTTAAGTTTATTTTAATTTATTAAAATTAGGACCAAATTGATAGAGTATATAAGTAACAGTGACCAAATGTGTAATTATACTAAATATTTTAACTGCCACATCAGTTTCTCCGTTAACTATTAACGGAAAGTGGCTTTATTGAATGCATTTAAATAGTTGAGTGACCTGATTAACAAAATTTCAAAAAATATTGGTCAAAATGAAAAAGGAGCAATAGTGTCACTGGTATATTTTACCCTTTATTATAAATAATTTATCTTTAAAGTTTTAATTAATTTATAATTATACATTGAGTCATTTAGAATTTAAATTTTTATAAATTAAATTAATAGTGCTCGTCGTGGTGCTCATTGCTACTCATCAAGTGTAGAAGAATCATCCTAATAGTATATATATATATATATATTGTAGACACCCATTTTCGTCTGGGGCTTATTTAGTATATATATTAATATATAAGTTTTTTAAAACATTTTGAAAATATATATAATATATAGTTTTTGAAAACATTTTTGAACGTATATAATATATGGGTTTGAAAGCATTTTTTGAAAAATATATATAATATTATTTTTTAAATATAATGCCATTTTATTTATTTCTTTTCATTTACTTTTTATTTATTCATTTTGTTATTTGTTTTTCTTTTTTTAGGGATCCAATAAGTCTAAAATAGTCCAAGATGCCCAGCAAGGACCCAATCGGGTGGGCAAGTGATGAGTGTTCTAAATCGGGTCTTACTCTCCAGAATTAGTAGTAAAACGGGCACATTCTGCAATTTTTTTATTATTTGGTCACGGCTGGAAACATGGGCACGACTCTGGGTATGACACGGTCTGACGTGATAGTTTCTAGAAGGTCAAGTCAGCGTTTCTAAGAGAACGAATAGATCAGCCGCACATTTTTGCATTCGGATTTGAATTAAACTCATGTTTTATGATATTATTTTAATTTTATCTTTAGGAATTTTAGTTTAAATAGTTTGAAGTATTTTAATTAGGATTTAGGATATTATTTTTATTGTATTATATTTTATCTTATCTTTGTTTTAGGAATTTTAATTTAAATAATTTTAAGTGTTTTAATTAGGCTTTAAGATATTATTTTAAGAATTATCTTTAGCTTGTTTTTAGGAATTTGAAGGCTATAAATACCCTCCAGGGTAAGTCTAGAGGGATCTCTCAAATCTGAGAATAAAATCTCCTTTTTCTCTCTAGCTTTCTCTATTTTTCACACACTTCTTTGTTTTTGTTTTAAATTTCATTTTCAAAAATTATGCTAAGTATGACTTTGGTCATGCTTAGCTAATTTTCTTTTAAGCCGAAGGCTAAAGCGAAGGCTCAATCCGAAACGTGAGAATTGTAAGGCACCTAAATCGCTTCGGAGTTTTCTCTCTATTTTCTGAGCTTACTTTTCAAATCAAAACGATTTCGACAATGGTCTGGATGTTGTTATGGTTAACGTTTGAAGAATGATTTGCTTAATGATGCATATTCGACTTTCCGAGAATACACTTAGCAAAATTGTCTGCTAAAAAAGAAACTGAGATCGAACCAGCTATTGTTGAAACAACATAATCCGAGTCGGCAACGAAGAATTGTCCTTGTAAGCCGATGTGAATTTTGAAGTAAAGATCTGTATCGATGATCTGATGAGTTCGAGGCAAAGCTGAGGTCTGAGGCTGCTTTCATTATAAGTTTCTTTTTATCTCAATATCTTTATATTATTTATTTAATTATTTTCTTTTATTTAATTATTGTCTTTTTATTAAAAAAACCCCATTTTATCTTTACTACTATTATTTATTATTTTATTATATTTCCCTTTTATTTATTATTATTTTATTTTATTATATCTTTTCAACTTTATTTGGAATTCTATCTTTCCCTAAAATCAAGAATCAATTTTACTAAATCACAAAAATCATAATCCCTGTTGATCGACCATGTTTCTCTATACTACATTTTCCTTTCAGTTTGATTTTTTTTCTTTCCTTGTATTTTCTTTAAAATTTAACACTTTTTTTTATTATTTTTTGTTTTATTTTTATTTTTCCACTTCTTTTTATTTTATTTTATTTTGTTTTTTTATTTTCTTTTTATCATTTTTTTATATTTTTTATTTTTATTTTCTGAAATTTAATATTTTCTTCATTTATTTTATTTTTTCTTTTACATTTTTATATAAATTGTTTTTCAATTTAATATTTCCTTGTTTGATTTTTTTAAATTTAATTTTTATTTGATATTTCTTTTATTTTATAATCTAACATTTTCCAATTTTTAGAGGTAATTTCAATCGATCAAAGGTAAGTAATTTGAATCGAGTCTTTAAATTTTAATTTTAATTTTCACAATTAAGACAACTGATAAATTAAAATGGTACCGAAAGGGCAGTTCAAGGGTGCTGATCCTTCATTGACTGTAACCAACTCCCGAATCCGACATATTTCTGGTAAAACACAGATCAGATAAGATGGTTTATGATTAACCTAAATATTTTTTAAATGATCGATAGTGACTCTTACCCATTTATTTAAGTCAAAGCCCAATTTTGGGCCCACCCGAAAGTCGGTCGTGACAGTTTGGCGATTATGCTAGAGACAGGTAAGTGAGTCAGACCAGAATTAATTTCCGGTTGTCTTTTTAAGCGAAAATAACAAGTTTAAATTTTAATTTATTTATTCGATTCATATTATTTACCTTTGATTATTTTTTGAATAAATAGTTATACTGACGTTTTTTTAATGATTTCAGATTATTTCCATCTCAGGCTCTATACCCGAGCTCCAAACCTTTTCTTAAGTGGAGGTGAAAGCGACGCCTTCGTGAGAATTTATTCTCCGTATAGGCTTAGCAAGTAACCTTCGAGATTCATATATCTTATGTCTTCGTGAGAATTTATTCTCGTATAGACATAAGGGAATGTATCCTCTCGAGCTTAACTTGGTCCACATAGGCTTGTAATGGGCTTAGGACTGAGGGTCTGGCAAGCCCAAGGGGGCACTAGCAAGGAGAACTCGAGTACCCTTTTTTAGAACCTAATCCGAGAGACTAAAGAGAATTAGAGCCCACCCGAAGCTCCATTTCAAAACCTAGGATGTTTTTACTTTTATCATGCAGTTTATCATTTTTTACTTTTATCATTATTATTTCTATGTTACTAACTTAGTTTTCTTTCCTGTTTTCTTTTTTTATCATTTTCATCATAAAAGAGGTAATTGATCCACAAAAAGTGTTTGTTACACACAAATAATCTGCATTAATGGACAAAGGGGTTGTAAAGAAAGAGGTGAAAAATGCATAGGTACGACTATGGTCCGAAAAGACTCAGAAAGAAAAGGGAGACAGTCTGTAAGAAAACTATGTGTCAGATCTGGTTGGTTATGCTTTTGTCAACCTGAAGCAGAACGATGTTCAAGAATTACAGAGCATTTGGGATAGCTGGAAAAATGACCAGAAAAGGAAGTTTTGCCAGCAGAATGGTGATATTGCACTTCTACTCTATGTCAAGACAGACAAACCCCTAATTCGAGCCCTAGTACAATTCTGGAATCCGAGGTACATCTACTTCACATTTAACCAAGAATATATGGTACCCACAATCGAAGAATATATTGCTTTGCTACATTGCGAAGGAATCAGAATGGATCAAGATTTACACCAAGCACATCAAAAATCAAATTTTCGAAAATGGGTTGGAAAAGGTTGCAGGGGCATATGAGAAAAATGTTACTGGCATGGAGAGTCCCTTCAAAGAAAACAAGAACAAGATGACAAAACTATAGCTGAAATTGGAGGCCATTGTTGACGAATTTCAGATATTTCCTATCGATGGAGGGCTTCAATGACGTTTTCGTTAGGGAATAAACTCAGTAGAAAGTGAAAGCCAGAGATGCAATCATTCGAGACTTTTTGGAATAAGTACAAAAATCAGCTCCATACTTGCACGGTTTAGCTAGAGAAGCTGGAGTGGTTCGACAGGATATTCAACCGGTGACAGACAAAGGCAGAAAACTAGTCAACCTGTTAGAAGCCGTTCGGGTCTAGAAGACTTAGTTGGAATGTACCTTTAGAGGTTTTATCTCTTAAGAAATAATACTTTTGTCCCAATAAAGATTATTTATAATAACATACATATTTTTGGATCAATGCATCGAACATTTCATACATTATACATTTATACTTATTTTGCATTTATTATTTTTCTTCATTTCTTTACATTAACATTAACTAATAGAAAATGTCTAGGGAACAAACACCGGGTATACCTCCACAAGCCTTGGACACACATCATCCTTACAACACCCGCACAAAGAAAAGACAAATGGAAGCTAAAATTGCTCAATTCGTAGAGAACATGTTGAGGTTGCATAGGGAGTTAGAAGAAAAGATAAACCATAATAAGATAAACCAGAATAACCAAAGCACTTTGGAAACAATTATTAAAAGCCAAGAATCTTTGGTTGACCAGATTGTTGCCAGACTATCTGGTTTGAATGAAGCAAGTGCATCTGGGGCAGTTCATCTGAAGCGGTAGCTATGCTACTAACCCTGCAGGTGGTTATCTCACTTGGAATCTTACCAGGACTTCAAGGGGACTCTTCCGCTACAAAAGAGAATACCTCATCTACCGTAAAAGTATAGACTTATGTATCTAACCCTGAGAATAATCCGAGTGAATACCATATACCGGATTTGGATGAGAATGACAAGGCAAAGAAGATGGAAGAGAAAATCAAGCAATTGGAGGACCAAATAAAGGTAGTTAAAACAGACCATAACTACTACGGAGTCAATGTCGAGGAACTGAGTTTAGTCCAGATTTAGTTCTTCCTCCGAAATTCAAATCTCGGAAATTTGAGAAGTTCGATGGGAACATTTGCTTGTCAGCCCACATTACCATGTTCTGTCGAAAGATGACAGGATATGTAGGAAACAACCAACTCCTGATTCATTGCTTCCAGGAGAGTCTGTCTGGTTCAACTATCTGTTTGTACAACCAGCTAAACCGATCCCATATCAAGACTTGGAAGGATTTAGCCAAGTTATTTTGGAACAATACAAACATATCAGATCGAGTTATACTGTAAAGTATGGAGAAGAAGCATAACGAGAGTTTCAGACAATATGCAAAGAAATGGAGGGATTTAATTGCAAATTCATCCACCCTTGGATGAGAAAGAAACCAGGAAACTCTTCATGAAAACACTGAAGGCTCCTTACTTCAGGCACCTAGTTATGATCACATATGGAAATTTATCTGACTTAGTTATGGCCGGAGAAAAGATAGAAATGGCCATAAAGCAAGGCAAGATCGAGGGAGAGGAGACCAGTAATAAACCTCTTATGAAGAAGAGGGATTGAGAGATTAACAACATCAACACCTACAACACCAATAAAAGTATTACAATCTCTAACCCAAAATCAACTGCAGTTGTACTGTCAGGTACTTTTAAACAAGATTCAAGGGAACTTAGGAAAGAAAGTGAAAGAGAACATTTAGATCCTATTCCCATGACTTACAAATAACTGTATCAATAACTTTTTGACACTCACGTAGTGTCACCATACTTAGTAGAACCCATGAAGCCCCCATACCCCAAGTGGTATGATGAGAACACTCATTGCGAATATCATGGCGGTGTCCTAGGGCACATTATTAAAATCTGCTTCACATTCAAGAGAATCGTGCAGAAAATGCATAACAAGAATTGGATCCACTTCAACAACTCAGGAGCACCGAATGTTGCACAAAACCCTTTTCCTAATCACCAAGAAAGTGGGGTTTATGCAATTACTGAGGAAAGAAATAAAAGATTCAAAACAAGTGTTGCTGAAATAACGTCTCCCCTAGCCTGGTTATGGAAACAGATAGTGAAAGCATGATTTCTTGTATTTTATTTTGATACATCAGAATGTGAAGATGGTAACAACTGTTCTTATCACAATGAAAAAGGGCATGATATGTAAGATTGCTTAGAATTTAGAGCTTTGATCCTGCTAAAGATGGACAGAAAAGAGCTAGAATTTTACGATGAAAGAAATGACACTCCCAAAGAAGATGTTTGTGCAACTGGAGATGGATCTAAAAAGTGAATGCTGCAATCAAGAAATATGGTATCTTGGGATGAAACAAGAAGAGATCATTATTATTACCATAAAATTTTGTTGCCTATGAAACAATGACTTGTTTGAATTTATCTTTTATTTGCTTGAAATTTTCTTTTAAAATAACATTTCTTTGAGTAATAGAGAATTGTTTGAAATTCAGTGAATATCAAGTATAATGAAATGCATATTTTAGGAAATGAGGTTATAGCCTTTTGACATATGCCGAGATCAAATTCTTTTTAAAAAAATATCCATATCTTTTACCCGAAAAAGAAAAATGATATCTCACTCGTACAAGTATGGAAGTAGACAAGATGGGGCTTCTCCGATGCATGGCATTGCAAGACCAGTTTAGTTTGCATGTCTATTAAGGACTTTCGTGACGATATATAATTTTCATGAATAGAATGATGGAATAAACAAATTTGGCTTAGATTAAATGCTTAGAAATTGAGCTCTAAAGATGAAATTTTCATATTTCACTAACACTCAGACTATAATAGATTCTTCCTGAAAAAATTAGGAAATCTCGAAATCAAAAAATTAATGTGATAATTTTAACAATGCTGAGGTAATGTTTGAAACAACTATTGTGGTAATATCTGAGCTTTATAAAGTGAGTTTCATTTGAGTTTGTCAAGTCGAAGACTTTCTGACACTTGAATCCTTTAACTAAGGGTATTTCGCTAAAGTAATGGGCAATGTCAAGTTCCCTAACTATACGAATATGAGTACATTCAGATCATGACGCTAGTATCTATGTGTTGAGATGAATCTCCCAGTAAAATCTAAAGCAAGGACATCAAGTTTAACAAAGTATAATTTAAAGGCGATAAGGCCTGAAATAAACATGGATTTGAAATTAAATTTCGATTAAAGATGGACTAAGAGAGACATGAAACATCTATTATAGTTGACTACACAAAAGCACTTAGAGGTTTTGTTTTTAGATTGATATTTTGGTGCTATCTCTGCTTAAGGAGTCTATAAAAATTGAACAAATGGAAGATTCCTGAGAACTGAAATAGAAATGCTCTCTAAAGAGTCGTACAGTGGAATGCATCAGTTATGCTATCTTGTTTACATCCTAATTGAAAATAATGAAAATCAAAACCAAATCGCATTGCCTTCTTTTATCACTCATGGATCTTGACACTTGTCAAATGGCTATAACTTTTGAAAACAACTTGTGTGATTCATTTATTTGATATCAATGAACTGATACTTTGCTCCAATTGCTCTGACATCATTTTTATACCAACCAAACCCTTTTAAAAGGGAAATATATCTCAGATAAGAAACAGTTTCTCGAAAGTCAGTTGAAGTACCTGAAACAATGTGAGGCATCTCCAATCTCTTCTCTTTCTACCACCTGTGCCTCTTGAGATGGTTCCTATCAAAACAAAGTTTGATGTTGCGAAGAAGAAGTGCATATGAGCAATACATTCTCTCTTTATTATGAAGATGGTCATCTAATAAGGTGCAAGATACCTACAACAATGAGAACAAGATTAACATACAAGAAATTCAAAATAATCTACGAATACAAGAAGCTGAGAACTCACAAGAGGCACTGAGGGTGCTTGATATAATTTCAAGGATGCATGCCTTCTTGTTCACCAGTCTTTTCCCATGACAATCAAAATAATTTTACGGACATTGAAAGAGGTAGCCTTGGCTGAAGCAATGGTCATTTAAGCTTCCAAGCCACGTAAGGAAGTCTTTCACTGTGTCAATTACGAAGATGATTCAACCAGTTCCAGAGTTGATCATCAATTGAAATACAAAAGAGTCTTATTCCCTTGAGTAAACAAACAGAAAGCTTAAAAATCTCTGATCCATACAATCAGGAGTGCAAGATCACTAGATTAAGCCAACAAATGAGCAAATGTCAGAAATTTACCATGAAGCTATCAGTGCTGGGGAATGATCAATTCCAAGGACAAGACCAGTAGACAAAGAATGAGACTCCACCAAATAAATGAAACAAGAACTAATTCATGTCGCATACATCTTAGACATACTTAAGAGCATCACATTTACCATTTTTCGCAGACATAATTTTTGCAACTTTAGAGTCAAGTTTCAACTTCAAGACGAAAGATACTAGATTTAAAAGCACCTTCAAAAAAGATCAATGGTGGGTTCTTAACTCAGCGGCAGGGAGCTACACCTAAACCAACTTGACCTATTGAAAGATCGAAAGATCTTATAATCAAATTCAGACGAGTTCGAGAGCCAATTCAGAATGGATCCAGTTCAACTTAACTCAACGACGAGTGGCTAGTTTCCAGTTAACGTTTTCAAGTCAGATTCCAACTCCACGGCGAATGATATCTGGCTGACAGAATATACCACTTGGCTTTCCCGTGAAGGGGAGTCATCTAAAGAATTATAATCAGCTTAGACCCGCGTAGGGGACCATCCTTCATTTAGAGGAAATTTACAGCATAACTTAAGTCAAAAAAACTGTCTGTCAACAAACAACTTTCCAGTTCAGATTTTGAGCTAGATTTCAACTTCATAGCGAAAGATATTAAACTCGAAATGACACAACTTATAAAAGATTGGATTTCAATTTCACAAAGAATGATATCCAACACAAAGCTAATTTGGAAATTCACTACAACTCGAGATTGGATTTTTCTTCGCAATGGAGGATATCTAACTCAGAGCTCAACTTCACAACAAATGAGCCATCCACGATTTCAACTTCACGAAGAAGGATATCATGCCCAAATGGATTGACTTAATTTCACAGCAAATGAGTCATCTGCAACAATAGGTGGTTATCCCCCAGCCTATTACAACATAGCTCAAGGTGAGAAGGGTTATTTGTCAGCAAAAAACTTTCGATTTAGATTTCATTCAGCTCGATGACATAACAATTGTATGGTAGTAGCGAGGAACTAATTTCTGTTTGAAGCTTAAACCGAGGTCTTTAAGTCAAGAAGAAGACATGGATTGGCTGTAATTTAGCAAAAAGGAACTATATCCCAGTCAAATTTACAGCATAACTCAAGTCAAAAAGGGCTATATGTCAACAAAAACCTTCGAGTTCGACTCTATTCAGCTCGAGGGCATATCAACCACATGGTAACAACAAGGAACTATTTTCGGTTGAATTTGCAAACAGAGGTCTTTAAACCGAGAAGAAGACCAAGGTTGACTACGATTTGGAAAAAAGAAGCCACATTCCGATTCAAATTTCGAACTAGATGAAGAATGATATCATTTCAAGACTGACTCAACTTCGCGATGGAGGAGTCATCCGCAACTCAATTTAACAGGGAGTTATTCCTAATTGCAATATCAGAGTCAATTTTTAACTCCACAAGGAGGATATTAGACTCATGGACCCCTTCATACCGAACGAAAATTTTTGCCTTTTATCTTTGTCCTATTTTTCGTTACACTAAAAAGGACAAAGAGGGGCAGTTGTAGACACTTATTTTTGTCTAGGGCTTATTTAGTATATATATTAATATATATAGTTTTTGAAAACATTTTGAAAATGTATATAATATATAGTTTTTGAAAACATTTTTGAACATATATAATATATAGTTTTGAAAACATTTTTTGAAAATATATATAATATTATTTTTTAAATATAATGCCATTTTATTTATTTCTTTATTTTCATTCATTTATTTATTTATTTATTTTGTTATTTTTCTTTTTTCTTTTTTTAGGGATCCAATAAGTCCAAAACAGTCCAAGAGGCCCAACAAGGACCCAATCGGGTGTGCAAGTGATGAGTGTTCTGAATCGGGTCTTACTCTCAAGAATTAGTAGTAAAACGAGCGCATTCTGCAACTTTTTTATTATTTGTTCACAGCTGGAGACATGGGCATGACTCTGGGCATGACACGGTCTGACGTGGCAGTTTTTAGAAGGTCCAGTCAACGTTCCTAGAAGAATGAATAGATCAGCCGTACATTTCTATAATTCAGAATTGATTTAAACTCATGTTTTAGGATATTATTTTAATTTTATCTTTAGGAATTTTAGTTTAAATATTTTTAAGTATTTTAATTAGGATTTAGGATATTATTTATTATATTATATTATATTTTATCTTATCTTTGTTTTAGGAATTTTAGTTTAAATAGTTTTAAGTGTTTTAATTAGGCTTTAAGATATTATTTTAAGAATTATCTTTAACTTGTTTTTAGGAATTTGAAGGCTATAAATACCCTCTCAGGGTAAGCCTAGAGGGATCTCTCACAATTGAGAATAAAATCTCCTTTTTCTCTTTAGCTTTCTCTTTATTTTTCACACACTTCTTTATTTTCTTTTAAATTTCGTTTCCAACAATTATGCTAAGTATGACTTTGGTAATGCTTAGCTAATTTTCCTTTAAGTCGAAGGCTAAAGCAAAAGCTCAATCCCAAACGTGAGAATTGTAAGGCACCTAAATCGCTTCGGAGTTTTCTGAGCTTACTTTTCAAATCAAAACAATTTTGACATGGTCTAGATGTTGTTATGATTAACGTTTGAAGAAGGATTTGCTTATTGAAGCATATTCTACTTTCCGAGAATACACTTAGCAAAATTGTTTGCTAAAAGGAAACTGAGATCAGAACCAACTATTGTTGTGACAACTTGATCCGAGTCGGCAACGAAGAATTATCCTTGTAAGTCGACGTGAATTTTGAAGTAAATATATGTTTTGATGATCCGAGGAATTCAAGACAATGCTGAAGTCTGAGGCTGCTTTCATTATAAGTTTCTTTTTATCTCAATCTCTTTAGATTATTTATTTAATTATTTTCTTTTATTTAATTCTTATCTTTTATTTAAAAAACCTATTTATCTTTACTATTATTATTTATTATTTTATTATATTTCTCTTTTATTTATTATTATTTTATTTTATTATACCTTTTCAACTTTACGTGAATTCTATCTTTCCCTAAAATCAAGAAACAATTTTACTAAATCACAAAAACCATAATCCCAGTAGATCGACCCTGTTTCTCTATAATACCTTTACCTTTCAATTTGATCCTTTATTTTTTTTCTTTCTTTTATTTTCTTTAAAATTTAACACTTCTTTTTAATTTTATTTTGTTTTATTTTTATTTTCCCACTTCTTTTTTTTATTTTTATTTTCTCTTTTAACATTTTTATATTTTTTTTTTTTCTGAAATTTAATATTTTCTTCATTTATTTTATTTTTTTCTTTTAACATTTTTTATATAATATTTTTTTTAAATTTAATATTTCCTTCTTTGATATTTTTTTAAAATTAAATTTTTATTTGATATTTATTTTATTTTATAATCTAACGTTTTCAACTTTTTAGAGGTAATTTCAATCGATTAAAGGTAAGTAATTCGAATTGAGTCATTAAATTTTAATTTTCGTAATTATGACAACCGACAAATTAAAATGGTACCGAAAGGGCAGTTCAAGAGGGCTAATCCTTCCTTGACTGTAACCGACACCGAATCCGATATATTTATGGTAAAACGCATATCAGGTAAGATGGTGTCCGATCAATATGTGGTGTGAAAGTACCGTCTTGGATTTAGCAAATGTTGCAGCCATGCTTACAAGCTCTCGGTCCCTGCAGCCATGGCAGTCGGAGTCGGGGATTAATGGCTCACAAGGAGATGAGAGAGACTCGTCAATAAAATGGCTTCTCAGAGGGGCTCCTTTTGTAGCAGCGTCAATCTTCTTGTCATAATCCAGGCCATTGTCACTCAATGCTCATTATGGGCCTGGCCCCTCAAATTTTTACACGATGAGATGCACCCATCTCAAAACGAGCTCTTTTTTACGCATTCAATGAATCGTTAAAAAAATGTCAACACAAGTAACTACAAATATCTGATTATGTTAAACAATTCATAACTTCAACTTCCTTGTTCTATTTCCTTGTTTTTCTTTACAAGCTGTCGATCCCGGTCTATGTTAAACATCTAGAACTCCGTTTTCTCCGGCTTACGTCCAACGTCGAATCCACACGTGGCATGTACCATATCGAATACATTATCGTATAAAGAGTACCTATGGTCCAAGACTCCAAGCTCAAGAACTAGGAGAAAAGTTAATTTAAAGGGATTAAAGTGATGGAATTAGGGATGTGCATGAGACTCAAACTCGACGGGTTTCGATTCGATCGTCCCTTGGGTCTGGTTTTTTAAAAAAAATTCGGGGTCGGGTCGGGTTAAGATTTAGGGTTAAAAATACTTGAACCGACCCGACCCAAAAAATATATATAATTCTATCTTATATATTTAGAATAATTAAAATAATATCCCCTATATATTATTTTACCAATTAAGACATTATTTTTAATGAATAAAAATATTTTTTATTATTTCGGGTCGGGTCGGATTTTTACGTTATATATCGGGTCGGGTTCGGGTCGGTGAAATCTTGTTTTGGTTGGGTTCGGGTCTCGGGTGGATGACTCCTTGTTCTCGGGTCGGGTGGACCGAAAACCATACCCAACCCATGCCCATCCCTAGATGAAATTGAGTTGGAAGAGGGATTCAATGGTATATTATTTATATGTTAATGGTTAAATTTTTAAAATTAAGATTAAAATTATAATAATGTATAAAAATTAATGATTTAATTTATTATTATATTAATATTATTAATTTGGTACGCCATCTAGGGTGATTTTTAAATGGAAAAACAATTATTTATTACTTTTTAATTTAAATGATTATCTATAATTTGTCAAACGATTGTTTACATATTTCACCTTTAAATCCGCGTTAGAAAATGTTCCTTTTTAAACTATATATAAAGATGAAGATAAAAGAAAAAGCAAAAGAAGAAAATCGAGATCAGCAAGTTGATTGAAGTTAACGTGATATCATGTTACTCATACCTCCCCCCCCCCCATCTCGTTTTGTCAATCTTATTTTATGAGTTTTCTCAAGCTGTACATTGCACTTACAAATAACAACTATTTTATGAGTTTTATATTAAAATATAAATTAAGAATGCAAGCATTGCGAAAGCAGTTTGTTATGTGATCAAAATGATTCATGCTTGCATTTTCCCCCTTAATTTGTTTTTGCCAGAGCCAGAGGTTTTGAGTTTGAATATTAATAATTTCAGGGATTTGAGCGTCTAATATCAAATGATTAAAAATTATACTTAATCATATTAATTAATTTATTTTCACTATTATTTTATTAAGGTGATTATAAAATAATATATGTTTTAAATCTCTTAAACATTTGACAATGAATGTTCAATCAGACTGCTGAGCTGAACGTGTAAACAGGGACATAAAACTTGTGATTCTCAGTCATAGAGATCGCATACAAAAGATGTAGGGACTACGATATTTCTGCTGCCCCAAAGTTACACCGTCCGACATTAGTCTCCCTAAGTAAGGCTACAACCAGTCAAATTTTGACCCTCATGTTTCTTTATAAGTAGACCCTCGTGTTTGAAATCCTACGTGGTCCATTGAAATTTTTCCATGGGATTAAACCTATCTGGCCTCCACTTTCGAACATGTTTGTTTCTAGTAATAAAAATAAAATAATCATCTTTAAGGTCACAATATAGGATCAAATCCCTTAATCAAGAATATAGTCTATTAGGAGAATAGTAACAGGTATTAAGCATTAATTACTTGTTGACAAACAAATTAACTTTAAGGGAAAAAAAGCCTAGCGATGATGAATATTTTTAAATGATGTATAGGAACCTCTCGTGTGGGTCTATAAAGTATAGTTTGGTAATGGTCTATCATTATTGCCCTTCAAAAAAAGAGATAAAAATTGTTTTTTCTAGTAAGGGAACACGTTTGCAATTTGTTGGGAAATCAGGCTAAGTAATACAAGAAATAAACGAACAGTAAAGAAAATAAAGAACATAAGATTTAGTGAGGTTCGACAAGGTGCGTATGTCATCAGGAGTGATGAGCGGTTGTTTTCTTATTATTCGCAATAATATAACAATTAAGTTACAATTACATAATATAAAAGTAGAACATCCTTTGGTGTTGTGTTAGAAGAAGAAAACTGGGGGAACTATCGGAGAGAATTTTGATTTTTCTGGGTTTCAATTTTGGGTTTTCTTTGTTGGGTGTTTGGATCTCTTCATTGCAATCCCTTCGTCGTCCTGCAATTTGCTTACAGTTTGCATCGAGATCTGGGTTTAGCTGTTCATAGAAACCTTCAACGGTTACTCTCCTTTTTCCTTACTTTTTCTTCTCTATCCTCTGCTCTTTCATGAACTCGGTAAGTTAAGTTAGATTTGTTTATCATCTTCTGTGGATCTTCTGAGATTTGAGTCCATCATTAGTCTTTCTGCATTTAGATATGAATTCTGCTTGTGCGTCTGTGTTTCTTTTAATCGAAATCAACGATTTTAAGTGAAAAAGATAAATCCTTACATTTTATTATTAGAAGAATCTTGAAGTTGTTTTATTGATTATTAGTTCTGAAAGCATAAACTCTGATTATTGTGGCTGTTGATTATTGAAAAATCTGGTTATTGTGCAAGTCCAAATATTCATGTCATAAATTATTATTGCATTGAAGGTTTTAACGAACTCAACATTTTTTAGCGTAAATTATAAATTTAGTAACCTAGAAAATTTGTCTGCGATTTGGTCTTTTCTCTTTCAAATATCTGTCAATTTTGTTTCTGGTAAAGTTAATTTTCTTTGTTCGTAGCAGATCTAATCTATTTTTGCTTCCTTATTTCTTTTATTATCCTAGACTCCTAGTTTCTTATACCATTATCGATATTTCAAATTGAGTAAAACTGTTATAAAGATTTATAATTTTTGTTGTGGTTTTACCACTTCATTTCTAGCTGTTCGCCTACAGTTAAGTAAGATAGTGTTAATTTGTCTTAAAATCTTTAATTTGTCTTAAAATCTTATTAAGTAACCAATTTAGACCTCTTAGTACCCCACAATTATCTAGCGTTTTATTGGTGCATCTTCTGTCTTCTTTGGATTCCTTTTTCATAGTTCCTCATAGCTTCAGCTATAGATGATTACTTGAGGTCATGTTCTTCTTTTAGATCCCATAGGACGTATAGGGGGAGGGCTAGACAGAGTGGTGTAAAGGAGACTAGACTTAGAGTTTGTTCGTTGAATGTAGGCACATTAAATGCTAGGCTGCTGGAGCTGACCGACGTACTTAGTAATAGGAAAATAGATTTTGCATGTATTCAGGAGACTAGGTGGAAAGGGGTTCGTGCCAGAAAGTGTAATGGGTACAAGTTATGGTATTCAGGCATAGATAACGCTAGAAATAGGGTGGGTATCCTCTAGGCTCAAGGAAAATGTAGTTGAAGTTTGTTGATACCAGGATAGGATCATGATAATTAAGGTTATTATAGAAGAGGAAGTGGTGAATGTCCTTTCAGTGTACGCCCCACATGTTGGCCTAGGGGAGGGGGAGAAACGTTGCTTCTGGGATCAGTTAGATGATGTACTTAGGAACATTCCAGAGGACCAAAGAGTTTTTATAGGGGGAGACTTCAATGGCCATATAGGTAGTGCAACCGACGGGTATGACGGTGTTCATAGGGGTTTCGGTTTTGGTAGTAGGAACGAGGAGGGGCATACGTTGCTTGAATTTTCTACTGCACACGATATGGTGGTCACAAACTCCTTCTTTAACAAGAGATATGTGAACTTGATTACGTTCCAAAGCGGGGGACATTGTACCCAAATCGACTACATCCTGGTTTGAAATATGGATCGATGGGCATGCATTGACTGTAAGGTGTTCCCTGAAGAGGCATGTGTATCACAACACAGATTGTTGGTTTTGGTGTTCCGCATACGCCAAGGGAAGAGCACTCATAGGAGGGCTAAACTTGGTAAACCTAGAATCCTATGGAAAAACTTATATGGAGCGACAGCTGATGACTTTAGGAGTAAGGTTTTATCTTCTACAAGTTTTGGAACTACAAACTCAAATAATGCAGATATGTTATGGAAAAATATGGCAAATTCCATCAGAGAGGTGGGCACAAACACCCTTGGGTGGTCGACAGGGAAGGTCAAGGAACATAAAGAATCGTGGTGGTGGAACGACGAAATTCAAACTAAGGTGAAGACAAAGTAAACTTGGTTCAAAGAGTTCATAAATGCAATGACGACGAAGAAAGATCGAGAGCTAAACAAAGATACAGGAGGCAAAACGGGAAGCCAAGAAAATAGTGGCTAAAGCAAAGGATAAGGCATATGAAGTAATGTACAAGAGATTAGACACCAAAGAAGGACAAAACGGCATCTTCAGGCTTGCAAAATCCAGGTAAAATAGGAAAAAGGATCTAGGTAACATTAGGTTTATTAAGGACAATAATGTTGTTCTTTTAGTGAAAGATAATGATATTAAGAGGGTTTTAGGTAGTTACTTCTTTGGATTATTTAATGACGGTGCCCATCCCTGTAGAGATAGTACCATTGATGGGTCAGCCGACCATCATACTACGGCTAATGACTGCCCTACAAGTAGGATTGGGTTTGAGGAAGTCAAAATGGCTCTTAGAAAGATGAGGAGGGACAAAGCTGTCAGACGGATCAATTTCTATCACTGTTTGGTTGGCCCTAGGAGAAGAGAGAGTTAAGTGGTTGACAAACATCTTTAATATTATTTTAGAGACTTCCAAGATGCCAGAGAGTGCAGAGAGTCTATGGTGATACCAATCTATAAGAATAAAGGAGACCCCTAACGTTGTGGCAACTACAGAGGTATTAAACTACTCAGTCATACTATGAAGCTATGGGAAAGGGTGATAGAGGCTAGGTTGAGACAGGTTACTAGGGTTTCGGAAAACCAATTTGGCTTCATTCCAGGCAGGTCTACTACGGAGGCGATTCATCTACTTCGACGGCTTATGGAGAAATATAGGGAAAAAATAGAGATCTTCACATGGCGTTCATTGACCTTGAAAAGGCGTATGATAGCGTTCCACGCGATACGATCTGGAGGACCTTGGAAACGAGACGGATCCCAACTGCTTATATTCAGGCGATTCGTGATATGTACTATAGATCTACTACTTACGTCAAGACTACAGTTGGCGACACCGAGGCATTCCCGGTGGAAATCGGACTCCACAAGGGGTCGACTCTTAGCCCTTACATCTTTGCCTTGATTATGGACGACATCTATTATGCGACACCAGACGGTGTTCCATGGTGTACGCTTTTCGCTGACGACATTATCCTAGTAGCTGAAACAAAAACTGAGCTAAATATAGACTGGCTGCTTAGAAGAATGCTTTGGAAGAAAAAGGTCTAAAGATCAATATTGAAAAGACAGAGTATTTATGCTCAAACTTCAGTGGGAACCAAAACGATGATGATGTAGAAGTATGTATAGAAGGACACGTGATCCCCTCAAAGGAATGTTTCAAGTACCTAGGGTCTATGATACATAAAGATGAGGGTGTAGATGATGACGTTACACATTGTATAAAGGCGGGATGGTTAAAGTGGAGGGCTGCTACTGGAGTTTTATGTGACAAGAATGTGCCTTTAAAACTTAAGGGAAAATTTTATAGATTGGCAATAAGACCAGCGCTGCTGTATGGATCAAAATGTTGGGCAATCAAGAAGGATCACGTAAGGAGGATGAAGGCCGCAGAAATGAGAATGCTTCGATGGACATGTGGTAGGACTCTGTGGGACATGACACCAAACTCTGTTATTAGGATGTCCTTGGGGGTGGTGTCTGTATCCGAAAAATTAAGGGAGGGAAGACTATAGTGGTTTGGGCATGTCCATAGGCGACAACTATCGAATGCAGTCAAGATGGTTGAGTCGATAACAGCCGACGGTGCCAGAAGGAGAGGTTGACCAAGGCGGAAGTGGGAAGACTGCTTGAGATCTGATTTGAAGGATTCAGCCATTACCGAGGACACGACCTCTGATAGGAAAGTATGGACACTTAAGACCAGGGTAGCCGAGTAGTGCGGGTCACAGACATAGGGTGTAACATATCTGTCTTCTTTTTAATGCCTTTGTAATAATTTCCATGACTTCTACTTTATATACGTGTCTGTTATTATAATTTATGAAGGCTTAGAACTAGGGTAGCAGATTAGTGTTGCCTCAGTTTATGTTTTAACCCATTTGACTTTATTCCTTCTCGTAGCTTTCTATCGTTTGACCATTGTGTATCATTCTCTCCAGGTTTCCTCTTTTTAAATTTAGTCGGATCTTACGTTTCTGTCTATATGCAGAGATTTTTACGCAGGGATTTCTTTGCAGGATTACTCCCCATTACAAACGAGCATATTGAAGACTACATAGGAAGACTTTTCAACTATGTATTTAGTTATTTATTTATTTATACAGACATTGTATTTTATCTTTATTTTAAATTTTCTTCCTGCCGGAGGTCTTCCACGGAAGCTGCTCTCAATCCTGACGTTGGGGGCAGCCTACTACCCTACCTCCCCCTTACCCCATTGCATATGGGAATAGGGTTTTGTTGTTGTACATAATATAAAAGTAATCCCGATACAATTACCAAAATACTCACTACGCTTTAGCATCTGTCCCCCAACTGGTATATGAGTCATACCTAACACAATTCTTTAATTGTAATTTGTAATATAACATAAAAACCCAATTATTAATATAAATAGGAACGTTAGTATATAATATAATACAAGGTAAGTTAAAAATTTCATCACTAAACTTTACTCTCTCTCCTATTTTATTCATTGAATTTTAAAAAATTTCAATTTTTTCTTTAAACTTAATACATTGGATTTTTTTGTCACCCGCCGTTAAATAGTTAACGGCACTAAAACGAAGTCGTTTTTAAAAAATCACCAAAATGATGTCATTTTCCATTTATGTAACAGCCTCTTTATAACGATGTTAGTGAGGAAACGACTGAGTGATCAAAACAACTAAATGTATTAAGTTCAGTAAAGAATTTGAAAAGATTTAAAGTACAATAAGTGAAATAGGAGAGTGAGTAGAGTTCAATTACCAAAATTTAATTTACCCTATAATATAAAGAGTTTGTAAATCATATTTATCTATATATAAATTACACCAAGTGAATTCATTGTACCATCTATATAATTAACTACAATTTTGAAAATTTTCGTCACATCTCTTTCTAGCACCAACTTAGGGCATTATTTATGTAGGCCATTCCGAGGTATTGAATTGCCTTCAATTACTTTTGACTTTTGATTGTTTTACATTGTCTTTGAATCGTCCCTTTCATAATTATAATAGATACCACACTTCTTCATTAGATATGACTTTCTTTGAATATAGTTACCATTAAAGGATTTCTATGCATTTATTTATTGATGAGAGAGGAGAGCGAGACAAGAAAAAACCACACTCTTTTAGTTATTTATTCATTTATTTTATAAATATTAGTACATTAAAAGAATTTAAATATAATTAGTTTTGGGTCTTATATTTAATTTACTAACAATGATACTAACTATAATTTGTTCAAACAATAAATTAGTGGATGAGAAAATATAATATGATCTCTTTTTTGAAAAAAAAAATATTAATTTAACATTCTCACATGATCCATTAAATCGATTGCGTAAAAACTGAAACTTACATATAGTAAAAAATATTTTGTTGAACAAAAATATTAGCCGACATGTCAAAAGAAAACACCATAATGTAACAAAAAAGGAAAGTAATAAGTAAAATTAATCTCGTTAAAAATTTGAGTCATAGAGGTCCTACAAGTTTGAACCAGTTTTAAATCCTTACACCAGTTTTCAATTAAATGGACCCTATAGTTTGTCTTGTCAGGGCAATTCTTATTTGTCGAATAATTGAAATTCTGCTCCATTAATTAATAGTAAAAACAAACTTTTAATGAATCAAATGTCAATTACTTGAAAATTTAGTATAAAAAAACATCAACATGAATCTTTTCTTACAACATTTTTTAAAAATAAAGTTTTGTATGTTTTTATTTTTGGTAGCGCATACAACATATCGTATAACCATAGTCCTCGTTAAAAAATTTCTCTAAAATCTATAGGATTAGATACTATTGAGAACCTTTGTCTTTCTTCCATGATTGATGATTTTAATCAAATCTTATTACTTTAGAAAGTAAGAAAATGTAATACCCTAAATTTTGGTTACTGACCAAAAGGTAACTTTTGAAGTTTGGTGGCCAAAGTATAAAACTTGGAAAAATTTAGGGAATTAAGTGATAAATTTCCTAAAAAGAATTCTATTCCATAAACAGATAGTTTACTCTTGAGAGTGGGGTTTTATAGAAATCATATTTTTGGATTTGGAATTTTAGTAAAGAAAAATTAGAAAGGGTTAAAGTCTGGTAAGGAATTGGTAATTCAGATCAAATTGGAATTTTACAAAAATTTAAAGGATGTTATAAAATGGTTGAAATATTATTTTAATATTTTAGATCAGAGAAATTTGGTTTGGAAATGTGCAATTTTTTAGATTTGACCGAAACAGAGTAATTAGTGACTAAAACGCAATTTTTGAAAATTTCATGGGAAATTTCGTAAATCAAAGTCAAATTAATTCATCTTTGACTTTGGAAGATGATAAGGTTGAGGTGTTTTGGTTTTATGGTGAATAAAAGATTCATTAAGGGTGATTCGGTCTTATCTCAATTAAATGAATGTTTTATTCATTTAAAGTTAAATTAAATGTAAATTAAGATGAAATGTACCTAACATTTCATCCAACTTTGTTCATCTTCTTCTCCAAGCTGCCGTGGATTTCCCAAAGGCGAGAGAAAGTTTCAATTCAATTTTTAAGCAATTTCCTTTGGATTTTGAGTATGCCGTAAAATAGAAAATTTCTATACGTGAAAAACGCTATCATTTGGTACCAATATTGCATGATAATCTTGCTGGTGTTCAAAGATCCCAAATTATACAGTTTGTGTTTATAAGGGATCATGAAATTGATGATGAATCTTGATGCTTGTGAAGTAGTAGATTCATATTCAAGCATGTATGATGATTAGAACATGTTTAATCTTTCTAGAACTTGTTCTTTAAGTTTCGGCCATGGATTGTTTGAGTGAGAAAAATTATGGAAAAATTATATATGGGTTGGAAATGATGAAGGAAGTATTCTACAAGCCTTAGAAAATTTAGGGACCATTTTGCAATTTTTGAAAAGTTGAGGGATAAATTCATAAATTTTGGAAAATTGATGGGTTGTTGTGTAAGTGTTATATAATTGATATACTATGCTGGAATTATTGTTTGGGAATTGAAATGAGTCTTAGAATGTGAAATTTGATTATTTTGGGAAGTTTAGAAAGTTTGGTGATTTTAATGCAAATTTCAGATTGTTTGGGAGTGTTTATTGTAATTATGTCTTTGTATGGGCACTTGGTTGATAATAATTTCAATACTGGAATTTTGTATTGAAATTTTAAGTGGTAAAATGGTGAAGGATCATTTTATATAAGTTGGAAAAGTTTGTGCGAAAATTAAAAAGAATTAATAAGTGTTAACATATTTGGTGGAAAATGAGTTGCAAGTTTATTATGGAGTTGTTATGGGATATGTTTATGTTAGTACAATGCTAACATATGTATCGTTATGAATTTGTGATTTATACAAATCGTGATTGATTTGTGATCGAAGCAAGTCAAATAGAAAAGGGTTTATTGTGGACAATAGAAAGACACGTATTTTGGAAATTATAAAGTGTCAAGGTGAGTGCAATACATGCATGACATTATACATGGATGTTTTATACATTATCAGGAAGACTTGCGATAAGTCGACCTTTTTTATATCAGCATGATATTATGTTATTTTTTATAAATTGACATGACATTTATCATGGAAAATGTGATATTTTACCATGAATGTTTTCAGGTATGAATTGCCCAATGTTAAATTATGATAATATAATTTGCCATGGATGGATCAAATAAAATAGACTATATGCCCAAGTAAGTCATTGAGGGATAGTGTATAGTTGGCATGCCGTAGAGTATAGCAGCTGCATGTTTATATTACACTATAGTGTGTAAGGACACTAAGTGTATATGGTGGGCACGACCTTATGTCTAATACACTTCGGTGTATATGGTGGACACTACCTTATGTGTAATACACTTCGGTGTATATGGTGGGCACGACCTTATGTGTAATACACTTCGGTGTATATGGTGGACACTACCTTATGTGTAACACTACGGTGCAAATATTACTCAAATACCCAGGGTCTTCAGAGTTTTATATTGGCTATTGTTTATTGTTTATGATTAATGAATTATGGTTTATTGATTATGTTGAACTATGTTTTGATATAACAATTTTTGGTAAAAATATTTTTATGAATAGTAATGAACAATACCGATACTGTGCAAATAGTACCGATACTGTATGAACAGTACCGATGCTTAAAAACTTCCAGAATGCTACAAGGGTATCGATACCCTGCTACAGGTACCGATACACTCACTGTTCACACAGCCCAACGATCTTAAAATTTGAATTTTATGAAGGGGTATCGATACACCTTGATGATACACCCTGTTATGGTAAGCATGCAAATAAGCTTACGAGTTTATGGAATAAATGAAAAGTATATTGGAAAGAAACTTTATATTCAGTTATATTATTTTGATCATGGTAAAATATTGGATTCTGGAAACATGATTTTATGGTATTTTGATTTTGAAAATGAAATTCATGCATGAGTTGTATTGCACTGTTTATTGTTTTAATTGCATCACTAAGTATATACTTAGCGTGTGATGATTTTCACACATAGGTAAAAAGCCAGTGGCAGAGAAAAGAGTTAAGGCAACATCAAGTATCGAGGAGTATATTTCAATATCTTTAAGACATCCTATGATGTAATGTTGACTTTATTAGTGGCATGTACTTGTTAATGTCATGTTTTCTTTGTTGAACTATTATAAAAAATGGTTTGCAATGGTTAACTAAACGGTTGTACCCTATTTCAATATGGATAGAATAAATCCATATTAATATAAGTTTAAATAGTATGATATGATATGATATCTTTTTATATTAGTAGTTAACATTTTAATAAAATAAATTTTTAATCACTTTGAAAGGAAAACTAAAAAAAATATTTTACGAAAATTCAGGTGACGTCTATAACATGTATAGGTATAATTATACGGGTTTTAGGTGTTACATTTATTAGCATCAGAGCTACAGGTTTAGCCGATTCTAGGACTAAACCGAGTTTGTTTGGAGTTAAAAAGTGTATACATGCCACTAGGATGTCAAAAGTTACTGATAGTTGTATATATACTACGATGATTCTTATTGAGAGTAAAGTTACTCTTTACTAATGTAAGATGATTTTGACTGTGTTCAGATGTCAGATCATCAAGAATCGAGTAGGGCAGGCGAGCATTTTACTCCTGCACAGAGTGAGAGTAATGAGGTGAACCAGAATCACCCAATCCTCAACCGAATATATAGCCGTCTAATCTGAATTAACAAGATATGCTGTTCAAGTTCGGGGGCTGTTCTTACAAGCCTGAGACATCATTACTAATCGTCGAACCCCAGTCTCAGTTTCGAAAGAATTGAGGAAGACGAAAGTACCTGAATATCAAGGCGATTCAGGTGCTAATCTGATGGTTGCTGACTTCTGGTTGAATGATGTCAAGAATATATGCTCAACAAGATTCCTTGTTATGATCAAGGAAAATTGGAAGGGGTTGTGTCTCTACTGATGGAGCAAGCTAGTGTGTGGTGGAATGCAGTCGTCGCACGAGTTCCACTGAGCAAATCACATAGGAATTCTTTCTGAAGGAATTTAAGGAAAAATATATTGGGGATTTGTCAATGAGATGATCCAACAGTTCCTAAACTTAAAGCAATCGACAAAACAATTTATTAGTACGAATACGAGTTTCACAATCTGAGTCGATTTGCTTCTGAGTTTCTTCCGACTAAAAAATCTAGAATTGATAGATTTATTTCTGGATTGGACTCTTAGTATAAGAGAATTCTGGTTTCTCATTATTTTACTGCTTTTCAAGAAGCAGTAAACAAGGTTAAAGCTATGAAAAAAGTTAACCTTGAAGATATAAAGGCGAAGAAGGTTCAGACAAACAAAAGGTTTGGAAGCTCTTACTCTGCACCATTTTCCAAACGCAACAAGGGCTAGCAGCAGAAAAGTTATGCTTCCTCAGTATCCACGGGCAGAAAAAAAATTTCCGAAGGAAAGTCCAAGCAGACACAGACAACTTCAGTGGGTATTAAAGGTTTAGGATTTCGTCCTGTTGCAGAGTGTAAGTTTTGTGGAAAGAGACATTCTGGTCAATGTTGGTTTGTTGAAGGAAATGTTATAACTGTAGGCAAGCGGGTCATTATAAAAGGCACTGTCCAGAGTTAAATCCAGATCAGAAAGTATCGGGACCCCAGAGAGGTAGAGGTGGAAAAATAGGTAAACTTGGTACATCTGAGGCTACATCTAATCGTGAAGGCAGAACTACTGCAAGAGTTTATCACATCAAGACTGATGATGACAGAGATGCTTATGAGATTATAGCAGGTACCTTTTATCTCTTTGATGAACCTATTTTCGTATTGATTGATCCTGGTTCTACATACTCGTATATTAGTAAAAAATTAATAAGAGATAGGGGAATCTTTTTAGAACCTATTTCTATTGATATTGTGGCAATCAATCCATTGGGCCATAGTGTGAAAATTAGTCGGATTTGTAACGAATTTCCGATAAAGATACAAGGAATGTAATTTCCTGTAAATCTATTAGAATTTCCTTTTGAGGAATTCGGATAATCTTAGGCATGGATTGGCTATCTTCCTACTATGGTTGGGTAGATTGTCGTTTGAAGAGATTGTTTGTAAAAGATATTAGGGTTCAGAGATAATATTTGTTGGAGAAAGGGTAAATTCCTTATCCATTGTGATTTCAGCTCTAAGTGCTAAGAAATTGTTGTCAAAGGGATGTCAAGTAATTTTAGTAAATGTATAGGATACCCGAACTGCTGAAGTTAAGTTGGAAGGTATTCAAACTGTACGAGAATATCCAGAGGTGTTTCGGATGAACTACTTTGATTACCTCCAGATAGAGAGGTGGAGTTTGGGATTGATTTATTTCCAGGTACAACACCTATTTCGATGGCTCCTTATCGAATGACCCCAACAGAGTTAAGGGAATTAAAGGCCCAATTGCAAGAACTGTAGATCGAGGATTTATAAGGCCGAGTATTTCATCTTGGGGTGCACCGGTTTTGTTCGTGAAAAAGAAAGATGGATCAATGCGTTTGTGCATAGATTATCGACAGTTGAACAACGTGACTATAAAGAACAAGTATCCTCTTCCGAGGATTGATGACTTGATTGATCAACTTAAAGGAGCAGCTACCATTTTATAAAGAACAAGTATCCTCTTCTGACTATTATAAAAAAATGGTTTGTAATGGTTAACTAAACGGGTTTACCCTAGTTCAATATGGATAATAAATCCATATTAATATAAGTTTAAATAGTATGATATGCTATGATATTTTTTTTATATTAGCAGTTACCATTTTAATAAAATAAATTTTTAATCACTTTGAAAGGAAAACTAAAATAAAATATTTTACGAAAATTCAGGTGATATCTATAACCTGTATAGGTATAATTATACGAGTTTTCGGTGTTACAGAAAAACACTTAATCAGTAATAATTTTACCATCCCAATGATCGATTTTAACATAATCTCTCAATTTTACTCTAAACTCTAAATTGGATTGAATTTAAAGTTTCAAATCAACATACCTAAAATTAAAATTGAAATTATTAACTGAAACTTTATGGAATGGGGCTTTCAAAAATGTTCCTATCTTTTAATTTAAGTAAGAGAAAGGGGATTATAGGAAAATATAGGGTTTAGAGAGATTTGTGAGGTTGTGGAAGACTGCAAATTTAGTTATTCTAGGTGAAGAAACCCTTTTAGGAAGGAAATATGAAATACATACTTAAGTAATATAAGAAATGGACTATATTGTATAAAATGACAACAAAGTAGTTTATTTACCATTTTAAAATGGTGAAATTCTAAGTTTAATCGATCATATTTTCTCTTCTTTAAAATTAATTATTCATTATGAATCAACTTACCTAGTGGTTAAATGAATCATTATTGTTTTTAAAGGTTATAAGTTCGAACACCAATTACTACAACAGGGTGATAGATGAGATGCGGGTTTATCTCCTTGAGATCAAGATGTGAAGTGGAAACCAAAAATATTATTTTTTTGGATAATTTTAATTTTATTACCCAAGGTGCAGAGTTATGCTACATAAAAAATCTCATCAATGGGGTAATGAACAACCTACTTACAAAAAAATTTAATGGTCTACACCCCAACTATTACAAAGGTAAGTATTGAGACTATCTAATCTATTTATATTCCTTCCTCTTAATTGAATACATACAATCTCCTTAATTGAACTCAGAATTTCGTTCTCACTTCTTGTGCTTCCTCGGTACAATCTTCTATTTCTTTCCTCCCATAGGGAATAGATTAAAGTGCACCAAGCAAGTTTCAAGATAGTAGTGAGGAGGGACTTACCTTTTCAAGCACCACTGGCCCAGTCTATCATGCTCACCCAAGGTACAGTAGGGGTTCTTAAGCCGGAGAGATTCAGAATAGCCTTCTATAAGGAAACTACCAAAGAGCATTCACTAAACAGGTGGTCCCTAGTCTCCGTAGCTTTATTGCAGATTATGCAGGAACCATCGATAACAAGTCCCATTCTTTGGAGCCTCTCCCTAGTTGGGAGTCTATCCAGAAGTTCTATCCATGTAATCATGCTATGTTTGGGGACGTGTAGAGGAAATCATATCAATTTGTGCCATGAGAATTTATCTCCTTTTACCCGTAGTTCTTTCCAGAAATCTTTTGTCTTCGTAGCTCCTGTAGATAAAACAGGGATTGTAGCTGCCCATAGTTTAAGTAAGCGCCTGATACACCAACTAGAATTTGCTTTCATCCACTAATAGAAAGTCTGCACCTTTAATAACGTAGCTTTTGATCCAAGCTACCCACAATGATCCCTCTCCCACAAGGATGTTCCTGATGAGTTGTATCATACATGCTTTGTTCCATGTTTTAATATCTTTTAATCCGAGTCCTCCCTCAGATTTCGCTAGGCAGATTTTCTGCCAACCGACTCTAGCTCCAGTGGCGGCTGTATCAATACCTTTCCAGAAAAATCTAGAGCAAAGTTGTTCAATCCTGTTAACAATAGCCTGAGGCAGAATTAACTGCTTGCACCATAAGTTTTTAACGACTGACGTTCAAAATTGAAAAAAATATAACATTAGTGATGTTTTGTCATATAAAAATTAATGATCAAAGTTAAAAATAGTAATAATTTTGTGATTAGTGAGTAACTTACCAAAAACATATTTCCACTAATAATGAGTCAAATAATCATCTACAGTATTATTGGCGTCTGACAGATCTAAGTTTTTCCACCTTAAAATTTGAAATTTATTCTAATAGTTATCTAATTGTTAATTGTGTCTACCATGAGAGTTTATTTTTACCCACTCACATACAAAAATTATGTTGCTAATATATGTATGCCCATCTTAAAAGATATTTTTTTGAATTTCTAAAAAAAGTATTTTTGAATTCATTATTATGTAATATAATATTTTAATTATAAAAACAACTATTTCACGAACTACTAATAAAAAAGTATTTAAGGATTAAAACATAACAAGCATCCTTATCATCAAAGAATAATCCATTTAAAAAATAATAAAATAGTTATCATTATTTAAATATGCTTGTATTTTTCTACTATTGACAATACACTTAATAATAATCTTAATTATAATATATAAACACACGTAAACATGATACGAAACTAGTGCAAAGCTAATGGGACATAAATAATGTGATATTGCACTTATACTCAACACCACTCCAATCTTAATGTTCCTCTTTCCCAGTTTTGCTACCTTCGGTTTATCATGTTTTCCTGCTACATTTCCAATTCCCATTTGGTTCTTTTGAGAGTAACTTAATAATAATAATAATAATAATAATAATTTGATATTATTTCCCTTGAATTTTTTGGAACAAAATATTGATTCTTTAAACATTATATTTTATTAGTATGGGGGTAGTTCTGCTTACGAAAGTCTAATATAAGGCTAAGGAAAAGCGCTACCGAAAACTGTGGTCACCATTTTTCAACCCCAACTCAAAAACTCAAACCAAGACCCAAAATCAAACCCTTTACAAATATAACCCAAACCCAACCGAACATCCTAAACCAAAAACGAAACGTGACCCGGGCCAAGGCCAACTCTAGGCAGTTGCCCACTCCCCCAACCGATGGCACCTTCCCAGCCCCAATCAACAATCACCATTTCCCTACCCCAATACTCAACTGACACCTCCCTCTACCCCAACCGAAGAAAAGTCGCTCCTACACGCCAACCTCACCCCATCAATAGCAAGTAACAACATCAGAAAATCAATGATGAATTATTTTATTGTAACGGGTATAAAACCCCAAAAAACAATGTATGAGGAGGTTCGCCCCTAAAAATTTGAAAGCAATAAAATATCAACATTTTACATATTTTGTTTTATTTTTTTTTCACTAAAACGTACAAAAAATAGAGAACAAAGGGAGAGGTTACCTTCAGCTGGTGCTTCGCCGGCGGTCGGGGCTTCCTTTCCAATATCCGAACGGTGAGTATGCACGCAGTGGTGAGGAGAACGACATACTCCGGAATCAAGGTGATCCAACGGCTATTGGAGTAGATCGGGGCACTAAAAGCCGAAAGGTCACCGACATTTTTGTGGCGATAGACGCCAGATCTCGCAAAAATGCGACTAGATTCGAGATCCTGATGTCGAGACGGGCATCCTCGTGAAATTTGGTGACCAACGACCACCGAAGGCGACGGCAGAGCTGGATTTCTAGAGAGAGAAGACATTCTCTCTCTAAAAAGTTTAAAAACGAAAAAAATGAAATTATAAAAAAATGTTTGTATTTATAGAAAAATTTCAGGGTCAATCACATTTTAAGTGCCCCAAACTTTCCCCTTTTTTTACAAAATGGTCATTGGAAGAGACCTTTCTATAATTTTCCCTTTTCTATTTATGCTTTATAATTTTTGGTATAATTTCATTTTAAGTCCCCCAAACTTTCCCATGTTTTTAGAAATTGGTCATTGGAAGGGATTGTTATTATAATTTTCCTTTTTCTGTTTATGCTTTATAATTTTTGGTATAATTTCATTTTAAGTCCCCAAACTTTCCCATGTTTTTACACAATAGTCACTGTCAGGGACTATTTTAATAATTTTCCCATTTTACATGTATGCTTTATTTTTTTGGTAAAATCTCATTCTAGGACCCCCTATGTTTGTCGTGTTTTTGCATTTTGGTCACTAGACCTTTTATTTCTAATTATTGAAATTTTATCACCCTGTTTATTTTTATTTTAATTTTGTCACTGTTAATTTTTTATTTAGCTACTATTATTTTAATTTTTTCATTTTGGTCACTATTTATTTATTTATTTATTATTAACAACTAACTTTTATTTTCTTGCATTTTAGTCACTGTTACTTTATTTTATGCAATTAGGTCCCTGTACTTGTGTTTATTTTATTTTTACTTTTTTTGTTATTTTTTAAAATTAGGTTCATTAATTGTTTTGATTATCTCATAGTTTAAACTTTAGATTTAATTTTAAATTAGATTAACACTCGAATCGAACTTAGAATTTAATATGACACTCTAGTTTAATTAGGGATCAGTTCGAGTCGAGTTTTCGCATAAGATGCCCGATTACTCGAATCGATTGTTCGACTTTTAAAATTTATTAATAATTAATGTTTTCTAAAAAAACTTTAATAATTTAGATAATAATTAGGTTTAATTAGCCCTCAACTTTAGAAATTATCAATTTAGGTACCTAAACTTTTAAGTCTTTTGGAACTCGATTTTTTAGATCTTGACCTTTTAATTCCTGAATTTCGATTAGAACTTTATTATCGACATAATTAATTAAGATTAATATTAGAGCCTCCATCTTAGGCTTGATTTCATATTTAATCCTTTAATTAGGTGAATTCTTAATTTGGTCCTCGCTTTTGCTCAAGGTTCCGACAATTATTTGAAGTAATATTTATTAAAATTAATTTAAGTTAATGTTAAAACCTCTATTTTAGGTTAGATTTCAAACTAGTAGTCGGCCCTCGTATAAATGCTCGTGAGACCATCTCTGTTATTCGATTCAATAATTGGTTTAAAATCAAATAAGGTTAATATTAGAACCTGCACTTCTAGGTTTGTTCCTTTAAGTCCTTTAATTTTCATAATTTGACACCTTAAGCTAGAAAAAACCTTTAATTTACTTTAGCTTTATTAGGAATAAATAAAATTTGTTTGATGGGATTGTTCTTTTAAACCCAAGGCAATGTTCACTCATTAGGGAATTAATGGTACATCTCCCGTAATTATGCTCAGGGGGTGACCACTGGTGATTCTCAAAATAGGCCAACATGTTGGGACCATCGATGCACCCTATGGCACAGCGGAAAACAAAACTCGAAATTTACTTTTCCTAAAACCAGTTTTGAGAAAAACGGATGAAGAAGATGGCTACTAGACCTTACCTCACTTAAATATATCAGTTACCTTAACATCTTAGGGATTTTTAAGTTATTTAGAATAAATAAATAAATATTATTTAATTAATTCAAATTAAATATACATTAAAGACTTATAATCTGAATTACAATCTTTAATGTTTATTTAAAAACTTATTTAATTATTCCAAATTAAATATTAATTAAAAGAGTTGTAATCAAAATTATGTTCTTTAATGTTTACTTACTATATTCGAGAAATTAAAATCATATGTATATCAAATATACATATCTTAACTCTAGATATATTTTAGTAACATACAACAAATTGTACATCTCAACTCATTTCAATCTTAGGGTGTGACCCTGTAGGTTTTTGTAACGTTAGTAGTAATTATTAGAATAATTCTAATATTACATACAATGAGTGACATTTAGCAATATATCATTGTCACCTAAGTTACAAGAAATTATGATTCGACATATCATCTTCTTGATTAACTCTTTTATGTATTACATCATTTTGTCTTTTATATCTAGAATTGGCACAAGACTTAGAATAGTAACACTTGTATAACCCATCTATTGTTTCTTGATATCTAGAGTATACTATAATTAACGAATAATTTGTGATATCACATATCAACTTATTCGATCATGGCCATGCATTTCTAGTTTCACTAAATCAAGTGGCCTGTAATATATTTCGTATTATGTAGGAAGGACAAATCCTATTTTAACCATACACACCCCACTACATATATCGAGATATATTCAATA
Organism: Hibiscus syriacus; assembly: GCF_006381635.1. Classification (NCBI taxonomy): domain Eukaryota; kingdom Viridiplantae; phylum Streptophyta; class Magnoliopsida; order Malvales; family Malvaceae; genus Hibiscus; species Hibiscus syriacus. The sequence continues at coordinate 1,187,882 of NW_024062640.1, forward strand.
ACAATCTTTATAGTGCAACCAATTACGTAGAACGTAACTGTATCAAAACATACAACAATAAATGTTGGGATGACATTGATCTCAATTATGAGGATCATACATATTGTCATCACAATGAGCAATGTTATGACCGTTACATAATAATCCAAGACATAAGCTCATGATGGGTCAATCCAATACATTGTTATCTAACAATATAATCATGTATCAATTATGACATATTTATGTCAATGAAAACTCCTTTCATCAATCAATAACATGTTAGTCTTAACGTATTATTATTGTCCATGCCCATAATAATAATTGACTATGATTCTTTTAATAATGTTATTATTTGTACTTTATTATCTTTCAGTTTATGTTAAACACATACATATAACTGAAAATAATAGTGGCAACTCCTTTGTTCAATAAAATCGGTAAATAAATGTATTATTACAATCATCATATGATTGGTCTTTGGACATACTCTAACACAACATCCTTTTCAAGACTGCATCATAATTTCTAAAATTAAGGCAATGTCCAGTTATTAGGAACAATAGTTGATCTCCCACCTTTATGCTAGGGGGCGAATGCTATAGGTCTTAATAAACAGATACCCTTGTCTACTTTGCACCTGTAATGATTTTCAAATTAAATAAAGAACAAACTCAAAATTTTTCGATTTTAAATATAGGGTAATCAACTAGGTACCAATTTTTGGGCACTTGTGGGGGTGCTAATCCTCCCCTACGTGTAATTGATTCCCGAACATGATTTCTAGATTTTTGCAGTCCTTAAAACTAGGTATTTTGATAAAAGTAAAATGTTTTATTAAAATCACCTTGTTTTTTTGGTGTCCCAATCGCATTTTAAATGATTGGTGGTGACTACTCACATTTTGAAAATTATTTTCAAAGAACAAACCCCCCGAGTCAGTATCTGTCTTTCCCCGCCCGGGCGAAAAATGGTGTCAACAGCTTGACAACTCAATTGGGAACGTTTTTTTAAAACAACTTGAGAGTCGAACCATGAGTTGGTTACCCTATATTTAGGATTCTGGAAATTATTATTTTGATATTATTTTTATTTACAGTTCATTATGTTTTTTCAAAAGAAAAAGAAATTTTCTCTCTGGTCAATGCTTACACTTCTGTGAATTTATTTAGGACTGTTGATTATCATATCTCTAAACTCGAGCTCAAACCCGGTTTACCTAAGTAGGGAGAAACGTCACACCTCATGAGGAGCATTGGGCTTCCTTGTGTGGGTCTGATAAAGTATCTCTATAAAGCATCCTAAGTTCCTATCCGAATATTGGATCCGAGGTACACTTTCAGGGTGTGATCCCCTGAGCCGAATCCGATTCAGAAGTCTGTAATGCGCCAGAATCGGAGTCAACCTTAGCAGGTTGTAAAGATGGCTTGGGAACCGTTGCTACAACCCAACCTCATGTAGAGAATTTAGTAAACCTACCCCACTAGAGCCATGTGGATAACCTAGGTAAACTAGAACGCATGCGATTAGGATTATTAATTTTCTTTGTATGCTTTTCAATCTCAACTTTGAGTCGTATTTAATTATTTTTGCTAAGATTACCTTTCTTTGACTAATCATATCAACTTACTTGATTCTTTTTGTTTCTGCTAACATTGATTTCCTTTTTTCTGGTCTTGTTGCATTTTTGCATGAACATGACATATTATTTAAAGGTATTGATCCCTTAAATAACTGATTGTTTAAAAGGTTCTTGAAAAACAAGGCCACAACAATGCCTTTCGTTGGAATCAGTAGAATTTTGAAGGTGCTTTATGTTGATCGAGTAGCGTCAAGAGAGAGTCTACTTACTAAGGAGACAATCTAGACATCTACCTACTGAGATAACAAAGTGGGCTCAAGAAGATTCGACACTGAAGCTAACATTTAAAGATCATAAACCAGCTCGAAAGATTTCTGAAAGTAGGAGATAAAGTAGAAGCTTTGAAGACGATGCAATACCCAAATGCTCTCATGAGTTGAATAACCTGAAGATGGACCAGATTTTCATTTCCCCAGTGTACCGAGACATTGTCGGTTTTTCGAGAATTTTTCAACGAACAATTATTTTTGGGATCAATTCCTTGTTTCATTTACATCTCACATTTTACGCTCCCATTGTTGCATCTTTTCATTTCCATGTGCATCTTTGCATATATACATTTTACATTACATGGTAAACATTGCATCTCAACATGCATTAATCACAGATCCAAGGATTAACTTGTGGAGAATCTTGTGATAAAAGCTTTGAAGTAAAACGTAGTCACCCCATGTGTACCTAGAAGAGGATTGAGAGCTATGAACGTGATGTTAGTGCCATCTGATGTTCGAGGCACATCATCGAGATCCATGGGGCACTGAGAAGCAAGACCCATATTTTGTTTGACCCAGGGGTATTAACATTTAACTCATAATGAGACATTCTGAGGCCTATTAAAAAGTTCTTCCACCCACCATGAAGCCTTATGGCACTGCTTTGTCATGTTTGAACGTTTTTTTGTTCTTATACTCGATAAATATTTTATTGGTTGAACTTATGGCTTTTTTCAGGTTATGAGCAATAAATAAAGTTTTAATCTTGTAATTATTTGAATATTGAATTAATTAAAGGTTATTCTACTACTTCATTAATTATAGATCGTTGACAAGGGGCAAAATTAAACCTTTCATGTTCCCTCCAAAGCCGAACACCCTTACTCATTTCCTTACACGGCGTGTTCTCATTACCAAAAGATTGAACTTTGACATCACCTCTATTCGAATCAAGAAAGTCATGCCCTTATCCCCCCGAGGCGCCAAAACATGTACTTTTACCTTCCCAGACATAAATAACATTTCCATAACATTACCTTTTTCAGAATTATGACTTTAAAGTCACACATTTCCCTTCCTAGACAAGAACCAACATTCATTTCCCAACCTCAATAAATCTCAGGGCATAACGAGGACCATTCCTGCAAGAAAGACAAGAGAGAGTGTTACCCATCAAGTTTTTCCAAGAGAATTCGAATAATTGGGTCATACTGGAAGCAAAGTGAAAAAGAAATAAAGGGAATAATTGAAATAATTCTATCATGCATTAATTACATTGTTTTCATGTAAATAAGGTTAATCCTCAATACTCGTCCCCTTGGGATACCTCTTTTACAAAGATTTTTGTGTATGAGATAATGAACGACTTTGTTTCATTTATCCTTTCAAATATATATCCCTTGTTGAGCCTATAATATTGTTTCTTCTGAATCAACCTAACCAAGGATCACCCTCCACCCTAGGGGCAAAGGTGAAGGACATCTGTTCGCATGAGTGAAGATCATCAATCCAGATTTCGCTATAGAAGCAAGTCAAAAGGAAATAAAGTGAGAAATAACAAGATACCGCAAGGTAAACCAAATACAAAGCACCTAAATATCAAATAAAGTTCGATGACACAGAGAGAAAGAAGAAAAGATATAGCAAACAAAACATAAAAAAGATAGAAAAGAAAGGAAAAAAGAAAAAAAATAAAAAAGAGAAAAAAGAAAAAAAGAAAAAAAAGAAAAGAAAGAACAAAGAAAGCGATCATATAGTTCAAGACGAGCGGTTCAAAGATCTATAATCAATTCGCCAGAAGATCAGAGAACACCAAAAGAAAATAAAATAAAAGACACACGAGCAAATTCAAGTCGAGGAAGACAAGTTAAAGACAACAAAACAAATCGATCATTGGTTCAATATCCCTTAAACACTTGTTTGTGCCTATTTATCCCTTTCTTTCATAACCGTGAGCCCTGACCTACGTTACATGCCTAAAAAGTCCATTCTAATCATGCACGGATTTCTAAATGGAGAGAATATCTTTAGATTTCATTCCACCCTCACGGTTAAGTTTATTTGTAAAAATTAGTTTTCTAAAATTTTTAATGCATGATAGGAAAATAATAAAAAGAGGAATCGGGACGTAAAATTTTAGATGACGTCTTGAAACAAAAAGAGAATTCGAGTTGAAAACCTGAAAAGGTAGTTCAAACATGAAGATTGTTAACCACTGCACAGAAGACAATATTATACATTTTGATAAAGCATTGCATAGTCCAAAGGCACTCACGAGGGCTGATAACCATTAAACATTTCCAGAAGAGAAACATGACAGCTACTTCATCAAATCAATGAACAACTGAATCGAGAACGCAAGAAGCCAACCTAAAACACATTACCTTCCCAAATCAGCATAAGCTTTATATCAACATTAATATTTGCAGTTTTCAAATGTATATAATTTTTGAAAGATTAAAACAAAATTTGACTTATTTGATATTCAATGAACTATTGTTTTACAATTTGTTTTGATTGTGAGCTGGAAGAAAATGACAACTGACAATGCGTCGTTTTCACTATCATATAATTTATCCTTAATCTTATTAAAAATAAATATAATAGTATAGAGAGAGTAATGGTCGATCCACAGGGACTAAGGAAGATGCTGAAACGGCTGTTCTTGATCTCTGATCTAGGAGAAAAAAATGCAAGTAAAGTAATATGGGTTTTGTTGAGAAATTAAATAAGCAAATAATGATTAAAAGGAAAATAAAGAATCGAAGAAAGTAAAATTAAAAACCAATATGATGAAATTAGCCTCAAGTTTTCGTGTGCCTCAAATTCCAATCGATCATTGAATATGATTTTCCTCCAGTTAAATGTCGATTTGAGGATGCAAGGTTCAATCATTGTAGCTCATTTTCCTCTTTGGTGATTGACTTTCCTAAATCTATTTTAGGAATCAAAATCCTTGTTCGGATTAACTTCGACTATCGTTGTTAACTCAAAACAATTTAAAAATGCTTGGAAAAAACCAACGCAAATTATGATTTCTCTAAGAAAGTCAAACTCGATCCCAATTTCCCTTAGCATACCATTCAATAAGTGTGTTCAAGGGAATTCGAATAAATTGATTCTATAATCCCAACGGTAAACCATAACATCATCCAAGCTAAAATCTATTTTTGAAGTGAAAGCGTTTTGATTTTAAGAAAGACTATTCGCCAATCTAGTTTCTAAAAAATTGAGAATTTAACCCAGAGGGTATGAGTTGCTTTTTGATTCTCACAATTCATAATCAAGTCATCACTTTAGCCTTTAGCTATGGAAAATTTAGCTAAGTATGATACAAATAATACTTAACATTTTAAAAAATAAAACTTAAATAAAATAAAATGAAAACTTCAAAAGATAAGAAAAGAAGAAGAGTAAATTCTGAGTTGTGTTTTAGGCTTACCCCAAGAGGGTATTTATAGCCTTTAAAAACTTAGAGATAAATATAGAAATTAAAATAAAAAGAATCCTAAAGATAATTCCAAATGTTTCTAAATTAAAACTTTAAAATTTTAAAATAAGTCTTCTAAGATACCTCTGTTCGTCCACATTCCAGAAGGTACTGACTAGATCTTCTAGAAAACTGTTGCTGACTGGATCTTCTAGAAACTTCCACATCAGATCGTGTCATGCCCATGTCTCCAGCTATAACCAAATAATAAAAAATGCAGAATGCACCCTTTTACCACTAATTCTGGAAAGTTATCCTGTATGAAAATAAGCATAACAAAACCAAATCAGCAGCAATAAATCCATAAGATCGAAGATTTAACGAGCAAATAATATCATTTTAGAACACTCATAAAATTCCCCCTCACTTATCTCATTCTTGTCCTCAAGTATGATATAATTACATTTACCTTTCTTTGTCAAGTCTCACATTCGAAGAAACAACGCAAAGACCACAATAATTATCCAAGTCAAGACATCAATCAATTGAACATAATCAATTGGAACAAGTTAAATACAATTATAACATCCATTCATTCATCAATCGTAATACCCATAACTCAGCACCTTACAAGGATTCACTCAAACCATTCAATGTGCTTGGGGCATAGAAACGCTCAATGTCAAAACCGACATGACATTACCATAAGCCTGTAAGTAAATCCAATCTCCACTACAAATAAGAACAAAATGCATAAATCAAAGAGTCTTTTATTGGTTGTAACATGGCTTAGGTAAAGGTGGGGAAAAAATCTAAATATATGGCTGAAAATTCAAGACAAGGAATTACAAATAATACATTCAACTCCATCAATTAACTAAGCACAACAAGGTAAAAAGACAAACCATTAAACAACAACTTTCCTTTCGAACTGAATTTGACTTTTCCACACTTGTGTTGTTGCTTTATTTTTCTCATGTCTTTTTCTGTTTTTCTATTTTTTTTGAAAAAAAAATGAAAGAATAACCTTTTCCTTTCCCTCTTTGCACGTCACACCATACAAAAAATTCTTCTGTTCATAGAGCATACACCGGATAAATTATTCACTTGTCCTGAAAATGGTAGAAAAGAGAGATAAAATAAAAATGTTCGGGTTTATAAATATAGTGAAAACAAAGAATGGAAATATGCTTAAGAGTGGTTAACTAGAGAAAATGCATGGGTAGGCAATTTTAGTGGGAAAACAAAGTGGTTAATGCTAAGGTGCCCAAATCATTTTTAAGCATCATGTTCATGTGGAATCTCGAAAATATTTAAAATGAAGGTTCTAAAATACCAATGTCCAATTCGACACACTCAATCCAAAAAAAGAGAGCAAAATGATATGCTCGTAAAGACTCAAATCTCACCAAATTGTTTTTATGCATTGAGCTAAGCATATTTCAACCAAAAAAATCATGGAATATCACAATAAATTCAACTTGTTCTCAATTCATGCTATCTGCTATCAAGAATATCATAACTTAAACAATTATGTGTTCTCAAACAATCATGGCATACCGAAAATATTCAATAAGACAAAGAAATTCCATGAAATTTTCCGCAAATCCAATAAACACATACTAGCATCAAACATAAAGATAAGCAAAGGGAAATTCAACCTAGACTTTACTCCCCCTCACTTAAAGCGTTTTATCCCAAAACGGAAAATTAAAGTGCAAGAGAAGGAATAGAGAACTCCCTGGATTTACTGTCGACTAAGGCCACGACCACGGTCGTGGTGGGAGGCGTTGGGACGAAGGAAACCGACATCGAAATCCTTTGTAAAACCATAAATCAGATGGTATATTAGTAATGGTTAAATGGAAATAGGATTAGAATTTACTTCATGAGTGTTTTTAGATGTCATTGAATGTATGGAGCACGAAGGAAAATTCGACGGGCGTGGACGAGAGGGAGAAAAGGCCACGGTTGTCATAGACTGGAAGGACGGTGATGGAAAGCGCAAAGGATATGGATGGCGGACAGTGCTCGGTGTGTGGTGGAGGGAGGCGGTATGTGTGAACGCCGAGTAATACAACACGAGCATAGTGTTTGGTGTGGTGATTGACATCATTTTTTGACAGTTCCTTGTGCACAAACCATTATGGAGAGGAGCAGCTAGGTAAGAGTGTGGTGGAGTATTCGAAAAGCGTGATGGAATGTGACGACAAGGCCAACGATGGGTAGAAGAAGAGGCGACGGGTATGGTTTGGGGAAGGTGAAGGACTTGGGACTTTGGATTTTTTTTGTGTTGAATAGGGTACATGGGGTATTTTAAGTTGGGTTAAATTGGTGTTTGAAATTTAAAAGGGGAGTGATAAGGATAGAGGTAGGGCACGTGGTCAAAGAAAAAGAAAGGGAAAAGATAGGGTGAAAAGATTGGGGGTAGAATGTCTCAAAAAGGGGGAAAAGGTGATTTGAGATTAGTTAAAAGGAACAGACCTTCATAGGGGAATGCTAACGTGAGTCATTTTTAATGAAACGATGCGCATGACACTAGAACAGATTGTTCCACCACTTTGCATGAAAGGAAAAATATGTTGCTCGTGGGGTTCGAATTTGGCACTCTTCGAATGAAAGTTTCGCAAGTCTCCACTATTTTAGCTTGATTGAAAGCATTTGGTCATGAAAAATAAAGCAAAAAAATTAAATGAATTTGCCTAATAAAATAGAATAAAACAAAAAAATGCAACAAAATTAAAAATAATGGGCTGCCTCCCATAAAGCGCTTTTGTTTAACGTCATTAGCTCGATGGCCTGATTCAGACTACAATTTCTAAGAGAAATACTTCATCCACTTCATATGCTTTTTCCAAATAAGAACTTCCTTATGAGAAATTCTACGATCGTATAATTCTTTTATTTTCTCCTTGTAGAATTTGGCATTCTCATAGGCTATTCTTCTTATCGTTTTTAGCTTTGAAAGCTTATCTAAAATAACCGGTGAAGTAGCATTTTCTCCTAAAAAGGAACTCTTTAAGTTTTTCGGCATTTGTTTAAGTTCTATCTCATGTGCCTACAAAATAGAAGCCAGAACTTTAGACTTAAATGAATTTGGGAGCAAATCAGATTCATCAGATAAAATCATTACAGCAAAATGGGTCATTAGCGGCGTTTATAAGTGCCGCTAAAAACTTTCCCGGCGTTTGCAAAAACACCGCAAGAAGTGCCTCTACAATGAGCGCCGCTATTGTTAACGAAGATTTAAAAAAACGTCGTAATAGGTCAAGACATATAGCAACGTTTGTCTTTGCAAACGCCGCTATTGAATGTGTATTTAGCGGCGTTTGTATATACAAACGCCGTTATTGATTGTGTATTTAGCGGCGTTTACGCCGCTATTGACTGTGTATTTAGTGGCGTTTTTCTTTACAAACGCCGCTATTGTCTGTGTATTTAGCGCCGTTTTTCTTTACAAACGCTGCTATTGACTGTGTATTTAGCGACGTTTTTCTTTACAAACACCGCTATTGACTGTGTATTTAGCGACGTTTTTCTTTACAAACGCCGCTATTGACTGTGTATTTAGTGGCATTTGTAATTAAAAACGCTGCAAATAAGCCTATTATTAATGGCATTTTCATCTAAAAACGTCGCAAATCACACTATTAGGAGTAGTTGCATAAAACAGAACTATACACATTGAAACTATACATATTAGTTCACCTCTAGGCATGACAACACTGACAATCAAAATAACAGAGAGTAATACTTCAATAACTTAGGAGCTATTAGTAAAGGCATACCGAATAATGAGAAAATAGAAACAAAACATAAAACAAAATCCTTGATTCAAATGAGTTTAAAAATTTGGACAAAGTTTAGAAACATATAGGCATGTTGACTCTCCAACTGCACGCTGACTCTTTGAGCTTGATCTGCAGTTCTTGCTTCAAATCCAAGCTTATTTTTCATCTTTGCTATTCTTATATAAACCTGTGCCATTATAATTTGATCCCTCATCAAGTGCAATGTGGAATTTGAATTATCATTCTCAAATTCTCTCATCCATATGTTGTATCTTCTCAAAACAGCATAGTCCACAGCTTTGGATCGCTCAATGAAAACATTTTCAAGTTTCAAATCCCTGGGACCTTAGGAACTTGTAAACATGCCCACGTTTGCTTCCGTTCCAGTCACTACAAGAACGGATAAAATTATACCAAACAAATGAGAATGTGCTGCTCTGAGGAAATCATCAAACAACAACACTAAACATTACGCTTACCCGCAGAGTATGACAGGTGCTTGGTTGAGTTTATGTTTTCTCTGATATGTTTCATTGACTGCTACTTGTAATTTAAAATCCTGAAGTACCCATTGTGTACAGCAATCAACAAACCTATGGAAGTAAAAGAAAATATAAAATCTCATGACTGTTATTTGTAACTAGTGAATACTTTTAAAAAGAACTAGAATCAAAACCAAACATCAAGTACTGAAGAAATTGAATTTAAATCTTTCAGGAAGGTCTGCACACGATATAAGGATTGTAAACAGCCTAAAAGATATCCCCATCGTCTTCCCCATCGCTAGCAACTGAAAAGATGAGAAAATATGTGAACTATAAAGGAGCCGAATTCGGCCCCCAAAAGGTGAGAAAATGTTCATTCTTCGATTAACGCTTTCGATAGGAAATGAGCCAAATGGAAGGCTCAAAGACTAAAGGTCATATGAGTTAGACATGAACCACCAAACTAAAGAATAGCAAGCTGCATAAAACTAACATCACAATTTTTGTACCGAACACGGGGTTCTCTAATGGTTTTTAGTCTATTTAAGCTTAATCTACTTATAGTGAAGAAAACATATAAGAACGCCCTATTAATCTACGCCATTTGCATTAAAAATTCTTAAAAAATGTCTACGTCATGGGAAGAAATGAGTTAAACGAGCATGTACCATCTCCTCGGTTATTGGTTCTTGCAAGCTTAAAAGTGTTATAGCCTGCAACACCGAGCGTTTGTTCATACATTTGCACCAATTCTTCATTTCTGACCCAAAATTCCTATCATCAAACCAAAAAACCACAACAAAGATAAGGCTTATATCATCATATTTGAAATTAAGACTGTGCCTAAAAAAAACTGTTAATAGAAGATAAGGGCACATGAAACCCACCTTGAGACATTTAATGGAAGAGCTTTCGTACAGCAGCCAATCAACTATCCTCTCATTTCTAGCTAACCAAAATGTTCTAAAATCACTTTCACGTACGCTCTGATTCTGTTCCATAAAAAAAAATGAAAATTAGCAGAATTTACAAACGGAAACAAATCAATGAAAGAGAGGACGAAGACATCACCTGCTGGTCCAAGCGCTTGTAGATATGAGCCAGGATGTTGAAGGTGGTACAAGAAATACAAGGTCCGAGATGGATGAAGCAAATTTACCAATTTTAGTCCTCAAAATCATTCCTTTAAAAGGAACAGACTCGTTTTCACTTGAATCAACATTAGCAAATTCAGGGTCTTTAAGTAAACTGGCCAACATCACCTGTTTAAAAAAAACATCAACAAGACAGCAAAATCGAAAGAGAAACAAAACCCAAAGTACCAAATTTCCATATACCATTTCAAAATTTTGCCGCCTAAGATTCATGTGCTTGTTGTTGTCGTAAGTAAGTAGAACAGGGGAAAGGGGGAAAATGTTTCTTTCTTCTTTTTTTTGGTTCAGAAAGGGTGGTTGAATTGAAGTTTAGATTTTTCAAGGCTTGTGGACAGAGGCAGATGCAGGTGAAGAGCAATGAATTAATATGGTGGGGATTATTTTTAATTTGTTTCCACAAAAGTTATGGAAACAATCACTCATAAAAAAATAGATCTAAACAATTCCGTTCGAAAATCATAAAAATTAAAAGAAACAAAGATTTACAAACGAAAATAAAAATTGGGATAAAACAATTATTGATATTTTGATGACGAAGGAATCGAACCTTTTTGAAGAGCCGCTTTTGAGTTGAAATGAAAGATAGGACGATGAATGGGAAATTACAGGGGGATTTGGAATTTTATAGCAGAAACCAAGGGCCCGTTTTTAGTTTAGGGTTTCTCTTATGACCGTTGGATTTTAGTGGTCCTTGATCCAACGGTTGCTAATTAAGTTTGCCACGTCGGATGTTCACACTTGATGATGTTGCCGTGGGTAGCACTAGCACTTAGGCATTTTATTCAACAAAGGCACCATTTAAACAAACAATTTTTTCGTATTATTTCCATAAATTTTAGTCATAAAAATCTTATTAAATTTATAAATGTTATAAAATAGTTGTTATAATATTATAACAAGTATAATATTTTGATAAATTTAATGTTTATTTTATAATAATTTAATAAAATTTAATAATCATTAATAATAAATTGATTAATTTAAAAAATATTTGATGATTATTTAAAGGTATTTAATAACATTTAATATACTTTAATCGATATGTCAGATCATGTTACGTTTCTTATGTTGATGGTGGAAAAAAGTTTGTTAAATATATTTATAAAAATATATGTTTATCTTTTAAATTTCACAATCATCTTGACCATTAAACACAACACTCATTATATTCAAAATCTTCTTTCAAATCCCAGAGTTGTTCAATAGTCCTAAATGCATCATAAGTAGAGTGTACAAATCCAAGAGTAACCCAAAAGAACGAATTAATTGATATCATTTCGAAATTAATTTTCTCAAAATTGTGTAACTAAAGTAGAATACTTGATCTCAAAATTTTCTAACGAAATCACATGTTTGTAAACTTGCAGCATTTGTAAACAAAAACGCCACTAAAACACGAGTCTATAACGCCATTTGTATAAAAACG